>NC_058082.1:160119196-160770686 GCF_014858855.1 Bufo gargarizans | reverse complement strand
CAGCATGCTCCAGCGCTGCAATAAGGAGGAGTCCGATAAGAGTTGTGGGCCTGAACTCCCCCCAGCCTGTGACTGGCAGGGGTTTTTCTTGTTGTGCATAGGAAAGAAACTTGCCAGTCTGGGGCAGGAAGCGGAGGAGAGCAGGCCTCAAGTCTCATTGGGCTAGTCTCTCTCGCAGTCCTGTAAAAGTAGCCAATACTAGCCCAGAAGTGACAGCCCGCTGAAATCGGCCGGCTGTCACTATGCCATGCTGCCCGCAGCAAAGTAGAGGTGACTGATTCCCTAAATGACATAATCTGCAAAAAACTGTAAGATGTGAGCCGTTCATACATGACACACATCTACATTTAATGCTGTTTGTTAAAGTAATGCATAAACCGCAGGAATGTAGGAACGGTTTCATGGCAGTATTGTAAATTAAATGGTGTATAATTTTCCATCCCTGATACAAACTGTAATCCCAAATAAAAATTAAAAATTTCTAAACCTAATAAGATGCATTAAAGGGGTTTTCTGGGTTAAGAGCTGAACCTGGACATAGCCATAATTTCACCCAGGCAGCCCCACTGATGAGAGCATCAGGCTTTATTTGCCATAAAACACCGCTACGTGGAAGCTTCCGCCCCGTAGTGTATTCGGTAACATCACCGGCTCTTATGGGCCGGCTTTAGCGCTGCCCTAGCCGTTTTACAGGCTAGGGCAGTGCTGGAGCCTGCCCGTTAGTGGTGGTGACTTCGTCCATACTGCTAGGCAGAAGCCTCTGCCTGGCAGCCCTAATCAGAGCCCTGTACGTCACTGGATCCCCTTAAAATGCCTTTGGCCTGCTCCAATGTTCAAGTCAGGGGGGCTGCCTGGATGAAAATGGGGATATGTCCGGGTTCAGCTCTGAACCAGGACAACCCCTTTTAACTAAGGCCTCTTTCTATAATATGGGTCTTTATTGCTCCAGTATTATGCATAAAATATCTGAACCGCCTGTAGTTATCAGAAAATGTGCTGTGGCCTTCTCGGCTTTCCCTAGGCCTTTGATGACATGTCTGAAGACATCATCAGTTAGTCCCGGAAAACCCCTTTTTAAAGCTTAGATTATCAGCTTTAAAACTAGATTTGGGTTACAGCTCTAGCTGCTGCAGTTTGAGATCCAGCTATGAATAATGACATGAGATGCGCCCTTGGCAGGTAATGGGTTAGCTCTGACCACCAGCTTGCCAGTCACGTTCAAGCACGCTTCAGAATATAGGAATTCTCATTGGTTGATGTGAGAATCTCAGTATTTTATTTTTCAAATAGACATAGAATAAAAAAATAAACATTTTTACTGAATTTTCATATTCTACATTCTCTCATCTGTACCATGTTTATTTTCTCTTTTCTACTTTAGCGATTGATCAAAAACCAGTGTTTAAGCAAAATCAGCTTTTGAAGAGCTGTGTCCCTGACAGTTGCTTGGAGGGATTTTTAGCTTCCAACCTGGATGATAAGCTACAGTCACAGGTTAGCAGTAAATCTAACATCTCATTGTTAAAAATATCTGGAAATATGAAATAAATTTTTTTATATATTTTTATTTTTTTCTTTAATGGTTTGTGTAGGAGAATCCAGTATTACAGCAGATGAATCAAGCTTCCCACACACAAGTCTCCAGTGTGACTTCACTACCTCTCAAGAGTCAGGAGGTCACCACTGTGAAGTCCACTCCAGTGCCTCCAGTCACTGAAGATGCAGAAGGCTCTGTATTGCCAGAAGAGAAGTATGTGTTTTAGTTTACAGGAATTTATTTATTTTTATTTTTTTACATTATTTTTTTTGAGTGGAAACTACATGGTATGCAGACCTAGAGCTTCTGCTGTTTTTGGAAAGGGCTGTTGTCGGTGTAGGGGGAGGGGAGACAGGCAGACAGAGGAGAGAGGTCCCATAGCAGAGATTCAGGCTTCATGTCACCCACCACTGGAACAGGCCATCGTCAGATATTTAGGCCCCGGCACCCAGACAGAGGAGACGTTCATTCAACTTTGGGTTGCCTCGCAATATAATGGTAAAATTAAAAAAAGAGGATTGAATGAAGTGCCCTGGAGTACAAAAATATATTAAGGGGAGGTAGTTATAAATGTCTAATCTGCACAAGGGATGGACAGGTCCTGTGGGATCCATGCCTGGTTCATTTTTATGAACGTCAGCTTGTCCACATTGGCTGTAGACAGGCGGCTGCGTTTGCTGAATACACGTTCAGACAAAACGCTGGCCGCCGGGCAGGCCAGCACCTCCAAGGCATAAAAGGCTAGCTCTGGCCACGTGGACAATTTGGAGACCCAGAAGTTGAATGGGGCCGAACCATCAGTCAGTACGTGGAGGGGTGTGCACACGTACTGTTCCACCATGTTGGTGACATGCTGCCTCCTGCTGACACGTTCCGTATCAGGTGGTGGTGCAGTTAGCTGTGGCGTGGTGACAAAACTTTTCCACATCTCTGCCATGCTAACCCTGCCCTCAGAGGAGCTGGCTGTGACACAGCTGCGTTGGCAACCTCTTGCTCCTCCTCTGCCTTCGCCTTGGGCTTTCACTTGTTCCCCTGTGATATTTGGGAATGCTCTCAGTAGCGCGTCTACCAACGTGCGCTTGTACTCGCGCATCTTCCTATCACGCTCCAGTGCAGGAAGTAAGGTGGGCACATTGTCTTTGTACCGGGGATCCAGCAGAGTGGCAATCCAGTAGTCCGCACACGTTAAAATGTGGGCAACTCTGTTGTTGCACATGCACTGCAGCCTGTAGTCGCTCATGTGTGCCAGGCTGCCCAGAGGTAAGGACAAGCTGTCCTCTGTGGGAGGCGTATCGTCATAGTCCTCTGTTTCCCCCCAGCCACGCACCAGTGATGGGCCCGAGCTGTGTTGGGTGCCACCCCGCTGTAAACATGCTTCAGCCTCATCCTCCTCCTAGTCCTCCAGTAGTGGGTCCTGTCTGGCCACATTTGTACCTGGCCTCTGCTAGTGCAAAAAAAAAACTCCCTCTGAGTCACTTCTAAGACTGGCCTGAAAGTGCTAAAAATGACCCCTCTTCCTCCTCTTCCATCATCGCCCTAAGTGTTTTCTCAAGGAGACATAGAAGTGGTATTGTAACGCTGATAACGGCATCGTCGCCACTGGCCATGTTGGTGGAGTACTCGAAACAGGGCACACAGGTCTCGCATGGAGGCCCAGTCATTGGTGGTGAAGTGGTGCTGTTCCGCAGTGCGACTGACCCGTGCGTGCTGCAGCTGAAACTCCACTATGGCCTGCTGCTCCTCGCACAGTCTGTCCAGCATGTGCAAGGTGGAGTTCCACCTGGTGGGCACATCTCATATGAGGCGGTGAGCGGGAAGGCCGAAGTTACGCTGTAGTGCAGACAGGCGAGCAGCGGCAGGATGTGAACGCCGGAAGCGCGCACATACGGCCCGCACTTTATGCGGCAGCTCTGACATGTCAGGGTAGTTGTGAATGAACTTCTGCACCACCAAATTCAGCACATGCGCCAGGCAAGGGATGTGTGTAAAACCGGCTAGTCCCAGAGCTGCAACAAGATTTTGCCCATTATCGCACACCACCAGGCTGGGCTTTAGGCTCACCGGCAGCAACCGCTCGTCGGTCTGTTGTTCAATACCCGGCCACAACTCCTGTGCGGTGTGGGACCTGTCCCCCAAACATGAGTTTCAGAATGGCCTGCTGACGTTTACCCCGGGCTGTGCTGAAGTTGGTGGTGAAGGTGTGTGCCTGACTGGATGAGCAGGTGGAAGAAGAGGAGGAGGAAGCCGAGTAGGAGGTGGCGGCAACAGGAGGCAAAGAATGTTGCCCTGCGATCCTTGGCGGCGGAAGGACGTGCGCCAAACGGCTCTCCGCCTGTGGCCCAGCCGCCACTACATTCACCCTGTGTGCAGTTAGGGAGATATAGCGTCCCTGGCTGTGCTTACTGGTCCATGTATCTGTGGTTAGGTGGACCTTGCCACAGATGGCGTTGCGCAGTGCACACTTGATTTTATTGGATACTTGGTTGTGCAGGGAAGGCACATGCTGTAGGACAGCAAGCGACATGAGCTGTTTGAAGCTGTCTGTGTCCACCAGCCTAAATGACAGCATTTCATAGGCCAGTAGTTTAGAAATGCTGGCATTCAGGGCCAGGGATCGAGGGTGGCTAGGTGGGAATTTACGCTTTCTCACAAATGTTTGTGAGATGGAGAGCTGAACGCTGCCGTGTGACATGGTTGAGATGCTTGGTGACGGAGGTGGTGGTGTTGGTGGTACATCCCCTGTTTGCTGGGCGGCAGGTGCCAACATTCCTCCAGAGGCAGCAGAAGAGGCCGAGGCAGCAGCAGAAGAGGTAGCAGGGGGAGCCTGAGTGAGTTCCTTGTTTTTAAGGTGTTTACTCCACTTCAGTTCATGCTTTGCATGCAGGTGCCTGGTCATGCAGTTTGTGCTAAGGTTCAGAACGTTAATGCCTCGCTTCAGGCTCTGATGGCACAGTGTGCAAACCACTCGGGTCTTGTCGTCAGCACATTTGTTTGAAGAACTGCCATGCCAGGGAACTCCTTGAAGCTGCCTTTGGGGTGCTCTGTTCCAGATGGCGGTGGCCAGTAGCAGGCGGACTCTTGGCGGCGGGTGTTCTGCTTTTGCCCACTGCTCTTTTGCTACGCTGTTGGCTCGGTCTCACCACTGCCTCTTCCTCCGAACTCTGAAAGTCAGAGGCACAACCTTCATGCCATGTGGGGTCTAGGACCTCATCGTCCCCTGCATCGTCTTCCACCCAGTCTTGATCCCTGACCTCCTGTTCAGTCTGCACACTGCAGAAAGAAGCAGCAGTTGGCACCTGTGTTTCATCATCAGAGACTTGCTGAGGTGGTATTCCCATGTCCTCATCATCAGGAAACATAAGTCAGTGCATTCTGTCTTCCACCGCTGGGGAAGGGCTAGGTGGATGCCCTTGGGAAACCCTGCCAGCAGAGTCTTCAAACAGCATAAGAGACTGCTGCATAACTTGAGGCTCTGACAGTTTCCCTGATATGCATGGGGGTGATGTGACAGACTGATGGGCTTGGTTTTCAGGCGCTTTCTGTAGAAGACTGGGTGGGAGATAATGTGAACGTGCTGGATCCACTGTTGGCCACCTAATTGACTAATGCCTGTACCTGCTCAGGCCTAACCATCCTTAGAATGGCACTGGGTCCCACCAAATATCGCTGTAAATTCTGGCGTCTACCGGGACCTGAGGTAGTTGGTACACTAGGACGTGTGGCAGAACGGCCACGTCCTCTCCCAGCACCAGAGGGTCCACTAACACCACCACGACCATGTCCGCGTCCCTTACTAGATGTTTTCCTCATTGTTACCGTTCACCACAATAAGAAAAAAATTATTTGGCCCAATGTATTGTATTCAAATTCAGGCCTTTTTTATCTATTTAGGTACCGTATTACACTAATACAGGCACAGCAGTAACCACAGATTTAGCTGAATAAAAATTGTAGGCCTAGTATTTAGGCCCTGGATGACAGGTTTCCCTTTTACGGACAGAATTAGACTTGGAAATGCACGGTAGCGTGTGAAGTTGAGGATGGCCCTATCCGCACCTTCAATCTAATATACCCTTTTATGGATAGATTTAAACTTGGCCTGATACAGCAGAAACCACTGTTCTAGGGAATTGCTAATTTGGGAATTGTATTTCAACCCAGAACAAAATATATCCTTTGCCAGACAGCAGACAGTATTACAATTGGCTGGCCACAGCTGAAACACCAGATTTAGGGTACTGCTATTTTGGCAATTGTATTTCACCCCTCAATAAAATACATATATATATCCAAGCCCCTGATTGTAGGATATAGCCAAAAAAACAAAACACACTGTTGATGGTTAAATGGACTTGGTGGCAGCTTGTGCTGGCGTACCACAAGACACGAAATGGCCGCCGATCACCCCAGAAAAAAGTGACAGAAAAACGCTCTGGGTAGCCTAAAAACAATGAGCAATTAAATAGCAGAGGTTGAATGATTCACAGCTGTAGATCGATCACTTCAGTGTTTTTGAAGTTAATCACTGCCTAATCTCGCCCTAACAGCAGCAGCTGTATCCTATCCCTACACTGATCTGAGCAGAGTGACGTGCGGCGCTACGTGACTCCAGCTTAAATAGAGGCTGGGTCACGTGCTGCACTGGCCAATCACAGCCATGCAATTAGTAGGCATGGCTGTGATGGCCTCTTGGGGCAAGTAGTATGACGCTTGTTGCTTTCAAAAAGTGCCAAGAAAGCGCCGAGCACCGAACCCAGACTTTTACAAAAAGGTTTGGGTCCGTGTCACGAACACCCCAAAATTCGGTACGAACCCGAACTATACAGTTCGGGTTCGCTCATCCCTATTCAAGACGAAAGGCTACAGGATTAATAATGGCAGATCTTTTATAGACCAATAAACCTTGGCCCCAACTTCCAAGAAGGTACCTTCAACTTAATGTTTCTTGTGGACAGCAACACAGAATTGCCCACTCTCAGGTCCGGACCACTCGCGCGTCTCTTGTCAGCCATATGTTTATGCTTTTTTGCCTTTTCCGCCAAATGGATTGCAAAGGGAAAAATGGCTAAGGTCAAAAATGAAAACCACTCCTGATTCTGAGACAAAACATCTCCAATAAGTCTTCAGATTCGACTGAGGATGAAAGGCCGACGAGAAGGACAATTGTATCCCCCAGGCGAGTACACAACGCCTTCCAGTATCTGGAAACAAATTGATTCCACCTATCAGACACCACATCAGAGGAGATGCTATGTAGCTTCACAATGTGACCGACAAACACTTGTGCGAAAGTTTTAGCATTAGGTAGACCTGGCAATGCTATAAAGTGCGACATCTTGCTGAAGTGTTCAACAACCACCAGAATCGGGTTTTCCCTGAGTAATTCGAAAAGCTGACGCATAGCCCTCAACACATTTACGCAACCCCGGCCACCAGAATCTACGAGAAATGAGATCGACCATGGATCTGCTCCCAGGGTGTCCCGTAAGAACCGTACAGTGATGTTCCTCGAACACCTTGTGCAGTAGTTCCAGGAGGACAGGAATCTGGTGCATCTCCCTGGGCTTCCAACACCTCCACCTCAAGTTTGGGATAAAGTATTTAGCCGGGTTTAGCTTTGGCTATAAATTAGGTTCGATTGTAAGAAGTGTAACTGTAATAGGGCAGTATAAAACTTTGACACCTTCCCTATGTGAACTGTTGCAGTCATTTTACTAAAATCCGTATTGAACCGTCCCCAGCATGAGCTGAGCACTAGTCTGCTCAATACAAGAGCACAAGCTCGGGAGTCTTCAGATTTCATGAGCTCCCCAGATCAAATTGTCTACTCCCCCTGACACCCGATGCAAATGATTTGACCGCTTTCTTCCTATAGCAATAGAGCAATTTTGGGTTAATGACTACCAATTTCGAGTTCTGCATACTGACACACCATGCAAGAATGACAAACTAAACCATTATCTCTTGTGCGGTTGATCAGTTTTATACTACTCCTAATTGCATGCTTGACTTTACACGAGTAGATAAATAAAATAGTAAAGGGACCTTTTAGGCTGCAAAGTTCATGTGGAGTATGGCTGTCTTTGCAATCACTGGCCTCTGTGGAGATGATTACATGAGACTGCTGAGATCAGTGATTGGATGCAGTGGTCACTTAATGTATGTGACATCACTTCAGGACAAGTAAACAAAAATTACAGTATCTTTCGCCCTATAAGACGCACCTAAGGTGTTAGAGGAGAAAAATTAGAAGAAAAATATTTCAGACCCAATGTTAAATGAGACCTCCAGATCAGGCAAAAAAAGCAACTCCACTCTCCGCTCCCATTATGGAAAGGCGATCTTTCTGCCTCCTACATCCTCATACTTTGAGCAGGTCACACCACAGAGAAGACTAGGAAGTGGTGAGTACAGAGCTTGCACATGGAGCACTGTATTCACTGCTCCCTGGTCCTCCTTTACTAATAAGCCCTTCCATAATTGAAGTTTTTAATGGGGTGAAAAATAGTTGTTACATTTTCAGTGTATTTTCAGGTGTGAAAAGAATACTTCAGAAGTGGAGTCTTCTGCAGGGAAAAGAGATCCCATGAAAAAGGCAGGTGAGTAGTATTGTTCCTTTGTGCCTTCTAGAGGTGTGTGTGTGTTTTTCTCGCCCAGTTTCCTTGGGGGACACAGAAGACCTTGGGTATAGCTCATCTCCATAGGAGGCGTGACACTAAGTGAAAACTGTTAAGCCCCTCCTCCACAGCTATACCCTCAGCCTGGAGAGAGAGGCTGCCAGTTTTTGCTTAGTGTCCAAGGAGGCAAGACACTCCCTGCTACTGCAGGGCTGTTTTCTCCTTTGTTGTTTTTTAAAAATTTTTGATTTTTACTTTTTTATTTTCTTCTGTTCCAGAATACGGGACAACAGAGACGCACTAGACCTCTCTGTTTCTCCCGGGGTTGAGCTGCGCCAGTGCCGGTATCCGCACTGCTGCCTCCCCCACAGAAGGCAAGGTGGACCAGGGCAGCCCAGCTCCCCTGCATCCCGCCAGCGTAAGGGTCGCCCGCACGCCAAGTCCCTCTTCCAGCGTCCTGCCACTACGGTGCCAGTAGCTGAAGGGGCGACCCTGCTGGAACGGACCGAGGGTGAAGACGGCTGTGGTGAGAGAGTGGCTTCTCCAGCCCTACGACCCCCTCCCCCCCACCCCGGTCTCCTGCTTGACTGACCCCCATACTGGTCTGGCCACCCTAGTTTGTTTTATTAGTTCCCTCTCCTCCCCTCCACTATAGGTGCATCCACTGAGGGGTTATGCTGGCGTCCCTATCATGCCGCCCAGGGAGCTGCCTCTCTCCTTGCAGGGTCCCCCATCCCCCCCCTATCGCCTTACCGGTGCGCAGGCATCCCTCCTTGAGACGGCTCAGGGCCTGGGCCCTCTCCTGACTGCTGCGGCGTAGGGCCCTTGTTTCCGGTCCGCGGGGTGGGCTCCCGCGGCCGGCATGACTGCGGTGTTCAGCGCACCCCGGCCGACCGCAGGTGCTCGGAGAGGCTGTCTTCCGGTCGGTCGGGCGCCGCAGAAAGGTTCTATCCCGGGCTCCTTCTTCCGGGCCCCCTGATTCTCCGGCCCGCGGCCGGTATTGTGCATGCGCCGCTTCGCTCCCTCCAGATCCCGGCCGGTACCTCCGGGCACCGCAAACTTTAGGCCCCGGCTTCGCGGCCTACTAGGCCGCAATATTCCGGCCTCGATTGGAGGGGGCGGGCATTCGCAGGCGCGAATTCTTCCCGCCGGAGGTCCCCCCGCCCCCAGGGGATCGCTGCACCGCCCTCAGGTCCGATCTGTATTAACCTCTTGGACGCTGACGGCTGCCATCTGGAGGAGACCCTGGGATGGCTAGCCTCTCAGTGAGGCTGTGCTCTTATATGGTGGCCCCTTCCTGCCTAAAAGAGGCTGTGTTTTACAATAATAAATAGAAAAAAAAAAAAAAAAAAAAAAAAAAAAAATTAAAATAAAATAAAAAATATAATATTAATAATGAAGTGTGAATATATATCATATATATGAAATATCTGTATTTTATGTTGGCTGCGCAGGATACTGCAGCCTGACCTTAGAGCGCTGGCCGTATGCCTGCCCCTATTCTATAGGTGGCATGTTGCGCTCCGTGGCACTGGCCAGGTATACATGTTTCCCTTTCTAGGCGGACCCTTGCCCTCTCCTGGGGTACGGCGCTGGCCAGGTGCAGGCCGCCTTTTTCTATAGGCAGAATTAGTCGCCCTCTCCAGTCGCGGTGCTGGCCATGTGCATGACCCCCCATTATAGGCGGCATACTGCACTCTCTCTGGCTGCGGGCTGGCCTTGTGCATGACCCCCTTTCTGTAGGTGGAATACTGCCCTTTTACCGCATACGATGCTGACCATGTGCACGACCCCCTTCCATAGGCGGAACGCTGCACTCTCGCTGGATTTGCTACGGCCATATGCGTGACCCCCTTCCATAGGCGGAACGCTGCACTCTCGCTGGATTCGCTACGGCCATATGCATGACCTCCTTCCATAGGCGGAACGCTGCACTCTCGCTGGATTCGCTACGGCCATATGCATGACCTCCTTCCATAGGCGGAACGCTGCACTCTCGCTGGGTTCGCTACGGCCATATGCATGACCTCCTTCCATAGGCGGAACGCTGCACTCTCGCTGGGTTCGCTACGGCCTTATGCATGACCTCCTTCCATAGGCGGAATGCTGCACTCTCGCTGGGTTCGCTACGGCCTTATGCATGACCTCCTTCCATAGGTGGAATGTTGCACTCTCTCTGGCTTCGCTGCTGGTCATACGCATGACCTCCGTCCAAAGGAGGACTGCTGCGCTCTCTCTCTCTGGATTCGCTGCCGGCCATATGCATGACCTCCGTCCATAGGCAGAACGCTGCACTCTCGCTGGATTCGCTGCCGGCCATATGCATGAACCGGCCATGGGCATGACCTCCTTCCATAGGCGGAATGCTGCACTTTCCGGATTCGTTGCCGGCCATACGCATGACCTCCGTCCATAGGCGGAATGCTGCACTCTCTCTGGATTTGCTGCCGGCCATGTGCATGAACTCCTTCCATAGGTGGATTGCTGCACTATCATTGGATTCGCTGCCGGCCATGTGCACGACCCCTTCCTTGGGTGGTGTGCTGCACTCACTGGAATCGCTGCCAGCAATGAGCATGTATCCTTTCCTCAGGCGGCATACGCACAACACCGCTGACTGTGGTTGTTTTCTCGCCAGTGCGTTGCTGGCCATGTGCATGTCCCGCATCCTTGGCGGGGTGCTTGCATTTTTGCTGGATGCGGTGACGGCCGTGTGCATTACCCCGCCCCTTTCTGGGTGGAATACTGCTCTTTCGCCGGATGTGTTGCGGGCCATACACGGCCCTCCTCATCCATGGGCGAAAAATTTGCACCCTCACGTGACCCATGGCTGTCCGTGATATGCTGTGCGGGATTCTTGCATGTTCTCCTTCATTGTGGAGTAGTTGCACTCTCACAGTATTCGGTGTTAGGTGGGTTATTGCGCACTCGCTTAATGGTTGGATAACCCCGTGCATGTCCCCCTTTCACTGGGCGGACCTCCCTCCTGCGTTCCCGCTGGGTACTGTGCGGCCATGTGATTGGTCACCTTCTGGGCAGACTATGGTATGTTCTACTTCTCTGAAGTTGTTACTGGCCTTGGGCATCCCCCCTTTGGGACGGGCCTTTGCATTCTTACCAGCTGCAGTGTTGCCAGATACGTTTCCCCCTTTTCTGGGGGGCCTGCCTGCATTTCCATCGCATGCCATACTGATGTCTTGTGCATAACTCTCTTTCAGGTTGCACTTTGCACTTCCGTTGATACTGTTGGACTCTGTGGCTGATCCCCTTCACTGGGTGTCTATTTTTTTGCGGTGAGCGGTATTTCTGGTGCACTCTGTCCGTTGTTTGGGCCGTGTATGCCTTCTCCTCCCATAGGTGGGTTGGCCTTCTCACTGCTTGCGGGGCTGCTCGTACGTATGCCTCACTTCCTCCTGCGACATTCCCTCTTTTTCTCTTGGGATGTGGTGCTTGTCACGGGCCTTGCGCTCTTCTCTAAAGAGATCATTCTGTCCACCTGTGTAACCCTTGGGTGCTGTCATACAAGCATTAAAAGAATGCCATTGTATTCAAAGGTGTATTCCTTAGATATAGTAGATGGGCTCTACTGCTCTCTACTTCGCCGAGCTGGGTGGTGCTCGTTCTCTGGTTTGGCCTGTATATTGTGGTCCCGTTGGTCGGCATCCACCATGTCCGTTGGCCTTTCCACCTGGGGAGTGTTCGTGGTTCTTTGATAGGTGCCCTTTCGTTCTCCCGTGCACTCGCTTCCCGGCGCAAGTGGTCACTGGGTCGAGAGTGCCGTTTGCAGTGCCACTCGTTTTCGGCGTTGGCTCTGGCGGGGCTGCTGTTCCCTCGCCTGCTACTGTTTCCTCCTCTTCGGGTGTCGTGCAGTATGAGTCTTTTCTTTTGGCGCCCCTCCGCGCTTCAGGCTGGTCCGCTACCGGGTTCGGGCCGCTTTTCTCGGGATGGTCACCCAGCTTCTCTTGGGTGCTCGCTTACCCAGGTCCGTAGGACCTCCACCTTGGGTTCTTCAGGGTACTCGCCTTCTGCGTGGCAGTGAACCGGGCGTCTCAGTGAGCGGGGTTCTGCCTTTGAGCTGTCCTATGGCTTCCCTGTTGCCCACTCCTCCTTTCGGTTGGAGGGTGTTATGCCGGCCTCTGTCTCGACTGCCTTTTCTCGCCGGCTCTGCTTGGCTCCCGCTCGGTTCGGCTCGGCTCCCTCCGGTGTGGCTTTTGCCCCGGCCGCGCTTCAGTGGCGGTTCCTTCACTGCCCTCCCATCTGGGGAGAGCTTGGTTGTTCATGTGGATGGTTCTGATGTTCCTCTTGGCCTCGTACTGTCTCCCTTGTTCACTCTGGCTGTAACTTGGGAGGAACCCCCATTCGGTCGAGATTGTCATTAGATCTCCCACACCGGGACTGTAGGACGTCTTCCTGTGGTGGCTACATCGACATGGACTTTAGCCTGTCTTGTCCTGGCGGTTACTGGGCGGACCCTTCGGTTCCTTTCCGTCTGTCCTTCTGCTCCCCCACTCCGGGTGGTTACAGGACAACGTTGCTCGGGGGCCGACGGGACCAGTTTTTGCCGACCGTACTGCCCGTGTTTCGGGTCTGCGCCTGTTCGCATTGGGTTTTCACCCGCTTGCCCAGGCGACTCTTGCGTGCTCGCTAGTGTTCGCTCCTAATGGTTCTGTCTTTCTCCAGTCCGACCTAGATCTGGGACTGGGACTCTGTTGCTTGAAGTGTCAAGTGTCGGCGCTGTCCTTCCCCTTTCAGCGTTCCCCGGCCCTCTGGGCCTGTCAGGACCCTCTTCCATGGAGCGGCTTTGGGGTTCCCTTGTACTGCCCCTGGGTACCGCCCTGGGCATTGCATACTGGGCTCTTGGCACTCCAGTCTTTCCCTTGGAGCCGTTACAGAAGCTCTCTCTACTCCTTCTGTCCTGTACGGTTATGTTTCCGTAGCCGTCGTGTCTCTGGCGGGTGCCTGGGTGGCGGCCCTTCTTGTTCCGGGCCTTCTCTTTCCTCAGGACAGGGCTGTTCTCCATCCCGTCTCTTCCTTCCTTCTGAAGGTGGTGTTTGTCTTTCATTTTGACGAGGCTTTCGTCCTCCCCTTTCCACCCCCGGGAACGGACTCTTCTTCAGATTTGGGAGTTGTTTGGGCCTTGCGGTTTTTACTTGGAGATCTCCGGCTCTTGTCGACGTTGGGTCACTTGGTTTTCTAGGAGGTCCGCGCAACGGGTTGGTGGCCTCCGGGGTGGCTTTCCTCCGCTTTCTCACTGTGGTTATTGCTGTGGTTACCGCACCAAGGGCAGGGTTCTGCTTTTGGTGTCTCCGTTCATTTCACCAGAGTTGTCGGTGCCTCCTGGGCCGGAGGCATTTGGCTTCGGCCATGCGTCTGTGCGAGGCGGTCACTGGTCTGCCTTACAGCGTTCTACAGGGTGCCTACTCTGGCTTCGGCAGGTGCTGCCTTGGGCCGCCTGGTCTGCGGGCGGCGGTTTCTTGATGCCTTCGGGTGCTTCGCCTTGGTGCTGTGGTCCCTCCCCCTTTTGGACTGCTTTTGAACGTCCCAAGGTCTTCTGTGTCCCCCAAGGAAACTGGGCGAGAAAACGAGATTTTTGTATAACTTACCAGTAAAATCTCTTTCTCGCTCTTTCCTTGGGGGACACAGCACCCACCCATTCTTTGTTTTTCTCTACACGGTTTCCGAGTTGTTTTACCCGTTGGGTAGTTGGCTTGTTGGTTCCACTTTTGGACTTTGCCTTTTTTCACTACTTGGACACGCAACTGGCAGCCTCTCTCTCCAGGCTGAGGGTATAGCTGTGGAGGAGGGGCTTAACAGTTTTCACTTAGTGTCACGCCTCCTATGGAGATGAGCTATACCCAAGGTCTTCTGTGTCCCCCAAGGAAAGAGCGAGAAAGAGATTTTACTGGTAAGTTATACAAAAATCTCGTTTTTTGGGTCATAGGTTTTGTGATTTATAGTCATGTATTTGTATTTCAGGAACTTCTGTAGAATTTGTTGCAGATCCACAGGCATTATCCAGCATACTGTCTCACACTGGAGTGACCCTTGGGAATTGTGGAAAACTGAGCTTGGCACGGAGGGTCCCTGTACAGGCTAAAAATGTTTCGTCAAAAAGTGGCATGGTAAGCTAATTTTAGGCTAAGAGGAAACTTAAAAGGAATCTGTCAACAGTGTTGACCTTGCAAAACTGATGACGGCGCTGGGGAGAGAAGGACAAGTATACCTTTTAAGGGAGCTTTTATCGTTCATTTGAATAAGCACTTTTATTCTGCTAGGTGTGGCTCCTGCAAGTGTGCTGGAGGCAGAGCTTTACTGTGAAGTGCTTTCTGCATTGATCTGCTTTGCAGCCCCTCCCCTCTACTAAGTGACAACTGTAGCAACCAACCCGGAGACCACTACTGCTGTCACTGAGGCAGCCCAATGCAGAGAGCACTTCAGTGTGGCACCGCCTCCATGACACTTGCAGGAACAGTGCCTAGCAGAATAAAGCTTCATAGTCATACTACTCCTAATAATAAAATCACTGTAAAGGTTAATTTTGTACTGCTGCCCCTACTATGTAAACCAGTGTAGGTGAATAATACTACTTACTAATATAGATTTAAGTTGTTGTGTCCCTTCTTGTTCTGCGTTGGAGGGGCATGTGACCAGACCCAGGCTGAATAACTGGTTGTAAATGGGAGCGCTGTTTGTGCTGGACAGAAAGGTGGCCGACCAAAGGCCTGTGGTTTCAGTAACATAGAAAAGCTGGACACAACTTCTAAAACGCATATATTAGTAAGCAGTATATAATTACATTTACCCTGCATTAATTTACATTAGCATTGAAGTGGCTAAACCACTTTCAGAATAATCATAAAAGTACACAACATATATCATTCTGTGAGAAGGTGGCCCTCCTGAATTTTCTGTATACCTTTAATCAAAATGACTGCTTATGAATATCCGTTAGGGGTTCTCCCTATTTTGGAATACATAGTTTAGCAGCTTCCACTACAAGGGGTTCATCTTTAGGATCTTTACAGATCCCACAGCATGGCTGAACCTGCGGTGGTGGTAATATTTACCTGAGCCCCCTCTGCTGGGTTCTTGCTCCATCTCTACCCCCACCGGGTCTGCAGGTCCTAGGTCTCCCCACCTCAACATCCTGATTTGACATGGGGCACGTGGCCACTGCTGCCAATCACTGAATGCAGTTGGTGTTTCGTCCATGTGGCACATCGCTAGTTTATGTTCTCCGCATGTAACCAGATGGCCCATGGAGCCAGATAAGATCATCACTGTGGGTTCAGCCACACTGCCGGAGTCTGTTTAAGGAAAATAAAATTTAAAAAAAGGGGTTGTTCCCCCTTTACGATTTTAACGCTTAATACAGCAACAGATTCTCAAACAAACAAATTTTCTGGACTACTTATGTAGATATTCATGTGTTTTCAGACCTCCTCGGGTCCTGTCGCAATGCAGGCTACTACACCAAAGCCTTGCTTTGGGCGCATTTCTACCATGGCAATTCCAATTAAAGGTATTTTTCTTTACGTGTGTTTTGTTGTTTTTTTATTTTTTTTTGTGTTTTTTTTTTGTTTGCCAATACTTGAGTGTTTTAAATGATAAAATGTATCTGTATTGTTAGCAGCTAAGATATTGTCTGGGTAGACTGACATATCGGGGCACTTAAACTGAGTCTGTCAGCAGTTGTGTTAATGCAGAACTGCTGATGGACAGGTAAAACCTACTACTGTACCTGCATTTAATCACCATAGGGCTCAAACCTGAAGTTTGAATTCATCAGGGTTAGGCCCTTAGGTTGTGGTGCATCAGGCCCAGTGTATGAGCGGTCCCATAGCCACTCCTCTCTGCCGTGAGTGACGGCTGTAGCATCCAACCAGGAGATCACTACAGCAGCAAAGTGGAGACAAAGGTATGTATTAACTACTGTACCCTACCCCTGCTTATGTCTGCATCAACAAAACTGCTGACAGACTCCCATTAAAAGTAACCTAGCAGTGAAAGCAAACCTCAATAAGCAAGAGCAGAAAGCTGCTGTGAAGAGCAGTTATCACTCTGCAGGACTCGGCTCTGTTGATCTATTGACGATGCATTCGTATTAATAGGATGCCATGTAACACTGCCTGTACCATTTCACTGATGCTGGTCCTGAGGGTAGGTCACCAATATCTAGAACCCATACAACTCTCAATGGCAGTTCACTTATTCAGCTTGCTTAATATCTGTCACTTCTGCTTTCAGTGGGGAGAAAACTAAAAAGTAAGCTGGAGCAATTCAGAATATTAAAGGGGTGATCCAGGAATTGATAATGATGACCTGTCCTCAGGATAGAACATCCTTATCACATCGGCAGGAATTGGAGTCGCGGAACACCTGACCTATATATAAGCTGTTCCAAGATGCCGGGAGACAGCCCGCTCACCTGAGCAATTCACCAAGCACTGATTGGGTAGACTGACATATCAACCACCAGCTGAAGCTCAACAGAAGATGGGTGTTGCAACAGGACAACGACCCAAAGCATAGAAGTAAAGCATAGTATAGCTGTTCAACACCATTCACTTTAAATGGGGCCGAGGTGAAACTAGGCTATGTGACCAGTGTACGGTGATGTCACTTGACCTAGCAAGAGGCTGCAGTGCTCATGGAGCACCCAACTCCTCCTAATAACTGATCGGCGGGGGTCCCGTTATCAGACACCTACTGATTTTGATATTTACTACCTACCTGAGTTGCAAGAAAAGTATGTGAACCCTTTGGAATGATATGGATTTCTGCACAAATTGCTAAAAAAATGTGATCTGATCTTCATCGAAGTCACAACAATAGACAATCAGTCTGCTTAAACTGATAACACACAAAGAATTAAATGTTACCATGTTTTTATTGAACACACCATGTAAACATTCACAGTGCAGGTGGAAAAAGTATGTGAACCCTTGGGTTTAATAACTGGTTGAACCTCCTTTGGCAGCAATAACTTCAACCAAACGTTTCCTGTAGTTGCAGATCAGATGTGCACAACGGTCAGGAGTAATTCTTGACCATTCCTCTTTACAGAACTGTTTCAGTTCAGCAATATTCTTGGGATGTCTGGTGTGAATCGCTTTCTTGAGGTCATGCCACAGCATCTCAATCGGGTTGAGGTCAGGACTCTGACTGGGCCACTCCAAAAAGCGTATTTTCTTCTGTTTAAGCCATTCTGTGACCCTGGGTTCACACCTGAGCGTTTTACAGCGCGTTCAAACGCGCTGTAAAACGCTTAAGACATGAAAACCAATGCTTCCCTATGGGAAGGGTTCACACCTGGGCGTTTTACAGCGCGTACGAACGCGCTGTAAAACGCCCGACGCTCAAACAAGTACTTGAGCTTCTTTGGGGCGTTTTGACGCGCGTTTGTGGCCATAGGACACTGCAGTCAATGACACAAACGCGCGTCAAACGCGCGTTTACTATTACAAAAAACGCGCATAAAAACGCACGACAAACGCGTGTAAAACGCGCGTTTGAGGAACGCTTAGGTGTGAACCCAGGGTTATTGATTTTCTTCTATGCTTTGGATCGTTGTCCTGTTGCAACACCCATCTTCTGTTGAGCTTCAGCTTTACAGATGGCCTTAAGTTCTCCTGCAAAATGTCTTTATAAACTTGGAAATCCATTTTTCCTTTGATGGCAATCTGTCCAGGCCCTGGTGCCGCAAAGCAGCCCCAAACCATGATGCCCCCACCACCATACTTCACAGTTGGGATGAGGTTTTGATGTTGGTCTGCTGTTCCTCCTTTTTCTCCACACATAATGTTGTGTGTTTCTTCCAAACAACTCAACTTTGGTTTCATCTGTCCACAGAATATTTTGCCAGTACTGCTGTGGAACATCCAGGTGCTCTTGTGTAAACTGTAAATGTGCAGATATCATGAAATCCATTCTTGTTTAGTGTTTTACGTATCGTAGATTCGCTAACAGGGATGTTGGCATATGCCAGAGACTTTTGTAAGTCTTTAGCTGACACTCTAGGATTCTTCTTCACCTCATTGAGCAGTCTGCGCTGTGCTCTTGCAGTCATCTTTACAGGACGGCCACTCCTTGGGAGAGTAGCAGCAGTGCTGAACTTTCTCCATTTATAGACAATTTGTCTTACCGTGGACTGATGAACAGCAAGGCTTTTGGAGATACTTTTATAACTCTTTCCAGCTTTATGCATGTCAACAATTCTTAATCGTAGGTCTTCTGAGAGCTGTTTTGTGCGAGGCATCATTCACATCAGGCAATGCTGCTTGTGAAAAGCAAACTGTGTGTGTTATAGGGCAGCTGTAACCAACACCTCTCATCTCATTGATTGGACTTCAGTTGGCTGACACCTTAGTCTAGGGGTTCACATACTTTTTTTTTTAACCTGCACTGTGAATGTTTACATGGTAACACTTAATTCTTTGTGTTATTAGTTTAAGCATACTGTGATTGTCTATTGTGACTTGGATGAAGAGCAGATCAAAATTTATGACAAATTTGTGCAGAAATCCATATCATTCCAAAGGGTTCACATACTTTTCTTGCAACTGTATATCAATATTTCCAGGATAACCCATTTTAAAAGGTTGGTATCTGAACTTTTTGCCCATTCAAAAGATCCCATGAACTAGGGTCTTGTTCCCCCTTTATGAATGCAGTACATTTTTATGTATTTGTTATTTTTTGTGTTCTTTCCACCTCATGCAGCAAATCTATCCCAATGTACATCATTGTTTTATCATGACTGCTGCCTGTTAAGCTTGGATGTATTAATGCAAGTGTCTAATGTATTCCAGATTATGATTTAACCTTGTTTTTCATTTACCAGATATAGCATTCAGCCCTTGTCGAGTTCCTAAGACACTGCTGTCTGACATGTCCCCTAGTGGATCGGCTAAGAGAGTAAATCAGTTAAACTCTTCTGCCATGGTTTGTATTGTGTCAGGCTTTTTCAAATTTTTATTTTATTTTTTACATCTTTAAATTGTTTGTGTATAGTGCTGCCTTTCCCTACCTCTGTTCCTAACAGGGCAGTAGAGGTGTCATTAATTCCCCAGGCCTCAAATGATAAGATGACTCTGGGCAATCTGTCCTAGTCTATATGGCAAGGTGACAGCTGAGCTGCCGAAAGGTGTTTTCTTGATCTGCAATATATCAGGGCCGGAATAAAAAAACTGAATAAAATACTCTGATTTATACATTCCTTGCCTGTGGCTCGATATTACATTTGAATAGAACTCGGTTTTCAGAAAACTTGTGATATGTTAGAGCAGGGGTCGGCAACCTCTGGCACTCCAGCTATTCAGAAACGACAACTCTCAGAATGCTTCATTCACTTCTATGGGAGTTAGAAGAACAGCAGAACATGTTTGCATGCTGAGAGTTGTAGTTTCACTGCAGCTGGAGTAAATTTAAATTGAGGTAGAAATCAGGACTTTGGGTGCCAGTTTCTTTAGTAAGAAGGCAAAATTTGCAAAAGTATATTAGAATATTTTTTTTTTTTGTGAATTTGGGACGTTAAAGAAAGTTAAATGTTTACTTTTTAAAGGGGTTTTCCCATCTCAGACAATGGAGGCATATCGCTGGCTCCACCTATGGAACCTACACTGAGAATTGAAAGTTATGGAGGGCGCATGCGCAGCCACCCTCCATTCATTTCTATGGGGCCGTGGAAAAGGGCCGAGCGCTGGCTCCACTATTTCCGTCGACCGACCCCCCCCCCCCATAGAAATGAATGGGAGCAGTGGCTGTGCAAGCGTGGTGCGCTCCCGTTAATTACTACAGGGAGAGCACTTGGTGGTGGCTGGCCCCTGGGGTCCTCCACCCACCACCTTCCCCACTCAGTTCTTGGTGCAGGTCCTTGATGTGGGACCCACACCTATCAGACAATGGGCACATATCATAGCGCTATTCCCCTATTATCTCCAATGGGAATACCCTTAATGTACACTTGAATATACGGTTTTCAGATACCTGTAGATTTCTAATTGTACACACTAAATCACAAGATGATGCAAAGGATCAATGCTGCAATATAACATTTAAATAGAAACATAAATGCTGAAGAAGTTTTATGCTCCTTTGCCCTTTTTCCTAAGTGTATAATGAAAGTTTTGGATTGTGAGCCATGTGTTAATTTTCTGAGTTCCTCTAAAGACTAATTGAAACCTCATTAGTAAATAATTATTCATCACCATTAATCAATATGAAGTTAAGCCTCTGACGGGGCCTGAAGGTCTTCTGTTTTCTACTGTGACGCCACTGCTGGCTTGCAGCTGCTGTGTGCTTTGGAACTTTGTCCTCTTCAAAGACTAACTGCCTCAGCAGTTTAAGAAGGCAAGAGTTGTAGGTTTTAAGACTTTTCACAACTGTGCACCACTGTTAGGCCTCATGCACACGACCGTTGTGTGCATCCGTGGCCATTGTGCCGTTTTCAGTTTTTTTTCGCGGACCCATTGACTTTCAATGGGTCCGTGGAAAAATCGGAAAATGCACCGTCTTGCAGCCGAGGCCGTGATCCGTGTATCCTGTCTGTCAAAAAAATATGACGTCCTATTTTTTGGACGGACAACGGTTCACGGACCCATTCAAGTCAATGGGTCCGTGAAAGGAACACGGATGCACACAAGATTGGGATCCGTGGCCGTAGGTTGCTTTCATACAGACGGATCCGAAGATCCATCTGCATAAAAGCTTTTTCTGATCTAAGTTTTCACTTCGTGAAAACTCATTTCCGACATTATATTCTAACACAAAAGCGTTCCCATGGTGATGGGGACGCTTCTAGTTAGAATACACTGCAAACTTTGTACAAGACTGCCCCCTACTGCCTGGCACCACCCGATCTCTTACAGGGGGATATGATAGTACAATTAACCCCCTTTAGGTGACGCACCTGAAGGGGTTAATTGTGCTATCATATTCCCCTGTAAGAGATCAGGGCTGCCAGGCAGCAGGGGGCAGACCCCCCCCCCCCCTCCCCAGTTTGAATATCGTTGGTGGCACAGTGTGCGCCCACCATCGCCCCCCCTTCCCTCCCTCTATTGTAATAAATCGTTGGTGGCACAGTGTGCGCCCACCATTGGCCCCCCCTCTCTCTATAGTAGTAACAACTATTGGTGGCAGTGTGCGGCCTCCCATTCCCTCCCCCCCCCCACCCCCATCATTGGTGGCAGCGGAGTTCCGATCGGAGTCCCAGTTTAATCGCTGGGGCTCCGATCGGTAACCATGGCAACCAGCCCTGATCTCTTACAGGGGGATATGATAGTACAATTAACCCCTTCAGGTGCGGCACCTGAGGAGTTAATTGTGCTAATCACGGCCCCCTGTAAGAGATCGGGTGCTGCCAGGCAGCAGGGGGCAGTCATGTACACAGTTTTTCAGTATATTCTAACCTGAAGCGTCCCCATCACCATGGGAACGCCTCTGTTAGAATATACTGTCGGAAATGAGTTTCACGATGTAGCTCATATCCGACAGTATATTCTAACGTAGAGGCGTTCCCATGGTGATGGGGACGCTTCAAGTTATGTTCGGGTGTCCGCCTGGCCGTGCGGAGGCAAGCGGATCCGTCCAGACTTATAATGTAAGTCAATGGGGACGGATCCGTTTGAAGATGACACACTGGGGCTCAATTTTCAAACGGATCCGTCCCCCATTGACTTTCAATGTAAAGTCTGGACGGATCCGTCTGAGGCTATTTTCACACTTTAGAAATGTTTTAACAATATAATGCAGACGGATCCGCTCTGAACGGAGCCACCGTCTGCATTATGAACACAAGTGTGAAAGTAAAGGGACTCCTGACTTTACATTGAAAGTCAATGGGGACGGATCCGTTTGCAATTGCACCATATTGTGTCAATGTCAAACGGATCCATCCTCATTGACTTGCATTGTAATTCAGGACGGATCCGTTTGGCTCCGCACGGCCAGGCGGACGCCAAAACTACTTTTTTTCATGTCCGTGGATCCTCCAAAAATCAAGGAAGACCCACGGACGAAAAAACGGTCACGGATCACGGACCCACGGACCCCGTTTTTGCGGACCGTGAAAAAAAACTGTTGTGTGCATGAGGCCATAATCTTATTCATTTTGCGTTCCTCACAAATTTGCCTTTAGAAAAATCTGATTTTACAGCCACAGGAGGTACTCTGAAGCAGGTGATTGTCAGGGGTGCAGGGTGTCAGACCCCTGCTTATCTGCTATTGATGGCCTATTGGGAGGATAGGCCCTCAGTAGTAAATTTCTGCTAGTTAAAACAAGACAGTATTATCATTTTATTTTTTTTATTTTTTTGTTGTCTGATTATGGGGGCGGCCATTTTGCCTGAGTTCTTAACCGCATTTACAAATTATAAAAAAAAAAAATGCTTTAAGGCAGGCCCATAGGCCATAGACACAATGGACAGTAGGGGGACATCATTGATTTTCGGAGACTTTTCTAGGCGTGCTCTGACCAGTGCAGAGGTAATTGTACAGGGAAAGAATGGCTAAGCTGTGTCAGTCACCTATAGTTCTGTTTTACTGATTGTTGTGTGTGTTTGTTTATTTCCCTTTGTAGAAGTCCTCCCAGCGATACTTTTCCATGTCAAAACAGACATTCCTCTCCAAAACACCCCGTGCCTTGGCACTTGAGATGGCAAATAAGAAACTAGAGGCTAAGCTTTCAGATACCAGGGTATGTGACAGCATTACAATTTACTAGGTGTAAGTCGTCGTTAGGCTACTTTCACACTAGTGGCAGGACTGATCCGACAGGCTGTTCACCCTGTCGGATCTGTCCTGCTGCTATTTTTGCCATGCTGCTGCTCCGTCCCCATGGACTATAATGTGGGCGGAGCTCTGGCGCAACACAGCAGTTTGCGGTGAGAGGCTGCCGGACTAAAGTCAGACATGCAGTACTTTTAGTCCACTGGCTTTTCGCCGTGCTGCGCCGGAGCCCCGCTCAGTCCCCATTATAGTCAATGGGGACGGAGCGGCGGCACGACTGATCCGACAGGGTGGACAGCCTGTCAGATCCGTCCTGCCGCTAGTGTGAAAATAGCCTTATACTAACTGTTCTCCTACAAACTACCTGATTTGTTGTTTTATTTTTCTTTAACTTAGCCTTCAGCAAGGTCAACGGTGAAGTGGGCTGATGAGCTATCCCCTTCTGAGTCCGAGGCTCTCTGTGAAAATGAGCTCAGCATAGTAAGTATAATAGTGAAAATTGTGGTGTTTGCGGTGCGGAGGCACAGAGAAACCCCATTGAACTCTGTAGTGCTTCCATTACTCCATTCCGGATTGTGGATCCATTCAAGTTAATGGGTTCGCATCTGAGAATCGGTGCAAAAATGGCCGGGCCCCATATATTGCGGACCCGCTGTTTGTTTGTATGCATGAGCCTTTAGGTGTGAGCAACCACCCTAGCCATACAGTGGACAGAGCCTTTTTATGGTGTCGGAGCTCCTGCAGAACAGCTAAAAAAAAAGTGCCAGGAGTCAGATCCCTGCCAATCTGATAGTGATCTCTTTTCCCAAGGATAGGTCATCAATAAGTAAAGTTTATCGTTAAATCGAGCGAGACTGTAAGATTACTGAGCAGTGTAAGGCTACTTTCACACTGGCGTTTTGGTTTTCCGTTTGAGATCTGTTCAGGGCTCTCACAAGCGCTCCAAAACGGATCAGTTTTGCCCTAATGCATTCTGAATCAATAAGGATCTGCTCAGAATGCATCAGTTTGCATCAGTTCAGTCTCGCTTCCGCTTTGGAGGCGGACACCAAAACGCTGCTTGCTGCGTTTTGGTGTCCGTCTAACGAAACTGAGCCAAACGGATCCGTCCTGACACACAATGTAAGTCAATGGGGACGGATCTGTTTTCTCTGACATAATAGAAAACGGATCTGTCCTCCATTGACTTTCAATGGTGTTCAAGACAGATCCATCTTGGCCATGTAGAAGATAATACTAATGGATCCGTTCTGAACGGATGCAGACCGTTGTATTATCTGAATGAATCAGTCTGTGCCGATCCATGACGGATCTGCACCAAACGCGAGTGTGAAAGTAGCCTAAAGCAATGAACTATAGTGTGACAACCAACAATCCAGTAGATTTCTCATTGGTTCGATTTGTTTGTGTGGGCACAAAAATCATTGTTGGATGTTTACTATTTCATATATGTAAACGGGAATCTTTTACTGCATGCAACTCAAATGATTGCTTTGTGTAAATGCAACTGTCTGCTTTGCAAACGATAGCATATGCAATCGAAATTACGATTTTTGTGAACTATAATCGGCGCATCTATCATTTTAAGTGAATTTTCAGGTAGCCCCAATTTTTCCCCACCCAGTGGCTGGCAACCTGGGGTTCTTAAGACTTTCCCCCGTGAAAAGGTGCCTGAGCAACAGTCTTCCTAGCTTTCTAGTGTCCTATGAAGGTGTACTGTTTGCTCATGTACTGACTTTCTGGTGGGTTACTGGATTCTGACCCTCCGCTGCTCCTTTGACTGGTTTTGTCTGATCATTCAGTACTGCATCGGTGTCTCTGACCTTCTGTAGGTCTGCTGTCAATTATACAGATGATACTCCAGGAGGTAGTGTCTGGTTGTTCCCCTGATGCAAAGTCCAGATCCCTGTGCAGGGGTTAAAGGGTGAAAACCAGGTGACTGTCAGGATAACAGTTAGGAGTAGCCCTTCACACGGGTATATTAATCTATTTCATTTTATGTTTCCATGTGTCGTATAAAGATATCGCCCCAATAATTATATATTTCCCCCATAGCAGTGGCTGTCCCTTTAGCACTAAGATTTGCAGGCTTGTATTGGCTAATGTGGGTCATATTTTTTGGGAATATCTCAGGAATGGTACATCCTAGAGAGACGAGACCCGGTCTAAAACCTTTCTGGACACCTGATGTACCTGTGTGCCAAATTTGGTCCAGTCGTTTGGTCGCGCATAAAGAATGTCTAGACAGAGAAACTCAGTTTTTATATAGATGAGAAAGCTATATCATAGATTTTTTTTTATATTTATTTTTTTAAACCAAGTATAGTAAGCACAGTGACAAAGTTAAACATAGGAGGATATTTATCCACCTGGTGTAAAGTAGGACTGGCTTAGTTGTCCATGACAACCAATCAGAGTTCGCCTTTTATTTTTCACAGCTCCTTTGGAAAATGAAAGGTGGCATCTTAGTTGCTATGTCCAACTAAGCCAGTTTTACTTTACATAGATTTTATAAATCTCCCCCATAAATAAAAGGAGCCAGTGTTGGTGTATGACCATTTGGGTTGCTTACAGTTGATGATTCTGGTAGTTTTTATTGCTTGTAAGATAAATGACACTTGCTTTAAAACTCTATAAAGTTGATTATGTTTTGATGTCCCTTAAAGGATAACTGTCATATTTTCACTCAAAATTAAATTTTCATATATGTTGCTGCTGTGGTGATAATCCATAATCACCAATTATTGTGTTCACATACCACTTGTTTAATAAGATTCTGTCCATAGCAACCGCTCCTCACAAGACTTTTCTGACTATCTTCTCAAGATGGCCGCCAATGCCCTTACCCTGAGGCTAAGACCTGCCTCCCTAACTACCCAGAATTCATTCAGCTCATCTCGGGAACTTGCAGCCTTACCCCAACCAATCAGCTTTTTCCAGACTTAAACACGCCCACTTCCTCCTGAGTAATCGCAAATTTTTATTACGAATATTCTAATCGCTAATTTTTATTGCGAATATCGGCTCTATCCCAGTCCGCCGGGAGCGCGCACGCAGCGTTCAGGACTGCCCACTACTACGTTTTCCGTCTTGTGTATATAGGACACCTAGCAACGCTGTTTCAGCCGCACCACTGAAATGCCTGGGGGATTGCAATTACTAGGTAATTCAACGTCTGTATAAAAGTATTAACTAAGGAACCAAGGTAAACTTAGACCAATCCAATTGCATAAAAAAAAAAGTTACCCTTCAAATAGTCTACAAAAAGAGTAGCAGCAGTGGATCCTTTGTCGTTCATCTATTTAATTTTTTTTATAGGAAGAAGTAGCAGTCCGGTTGTTCTTGGATAGTGAATGTCCAGAAGCAGACAAGAAAAAGGTGGGTCATTGTTTATAATGTGGTGTGTGTAATTTATTTCCCCCCCCCCCCCCCCCCCACTACAAACTCCTTGCAGACTTTTATGGGGTCATTTATCAAACTGGTGTAAAGTAGCCCTCGCCTTGCATCCTAAATCAATGAAATGCTATGTGATCCCCGGCAGTGCTGGGAGGTCACGCTGGGAGCTGCGGACTTGCAGCGTGACAAACGCTCGTCTGCAAGGGGTCTAAGCATCACAGAAGCGGCATAAGGGATGTTATGGAGAAGTACTGAGTTGTAGTAGTGTGACTAAAGCACATAGGGTGAACTATAATACTTCCTATTAGCTGCTGAATCTCTGCTTGCTTTTCTCTGCACTTCCTCTTCCACTCCCAATAGACTTCTATGGGATGATGTAATCCAATCCTTCATTGAGCAGGCAGTCTGTCTTGGTTTTAAAAAGATGGATTTATCACAAATTTGAGTGTTCATTTTAATAAGGGGTGGGGGATAGAAAAGAGCTGATAACTGGAGTGGTTTTTCCTCTGGTAAGATATATTACAATATTTCTTATTTTATGTGAAATGACAGTGACCAGTTAAAGAAAATACGTTTTGGGCTGCTTGCCTTCAAGCAGAGAACTTGCTGTAACTCCATAATAAAACTTGCTGCGGTGTTCTCTCTGCACACAGCCTGAACGTGGCCTTTTATGTATGTAATGTATGAACGTACTATGTATGTGTTTCTGAGCAGGGGGAAGCTGAAGAATCTGATCGCTTAAAAGGTCCTGAAAGCCTTACAACCAGTGTTCAAAAGAGACCTGAGACCACACTGCCTGACAACTCTAAGAATGCTGATGTAGCTGCACCTGCTGGGGTGTCACAGGACTTACCAGTACATACAACCAACGCGCACCTTCCTGCACCGTCATCGCTCACTAATGCCGCTGACCCTCCTGTGCAGTATCCCAGCATTCTGTCTGGTATGAAGACCTCTCTGCCACTCTCCTTTCTCTCCCATCCGGCTGTACAAGCTCTGCAGTCTCGCACTTTGGGTAAGTTTAAGGTCCTAGAGCAGGGATGGCCAACCTGCGGCTCTCCAGCTGTTGCAAAACTACAACTCCCAGCATGCCCAGTCTTAGTACAGCTATCAGCCTACAGCAGGGCATGGTGGGAGTTGTGGGGGGGGGGGGGCAGAATAGCAGGCGGAACATGTTCTTTACAGGTTTTGCCTGTAAAATATTTTTGATGGTGCAGCGCACACACACGTCAGTGTGTAAATTGCTAGTAAAATAATTTTGGAAGAATCGTGTATCCTCCATGTGTGATGGTAGTTAGTCCACCTGTCTGGTAATACTTTCTGTATTGGTGCATTCGCTGTGTGCCCCCAGCTATGAGACAGATTGTTGCCTTGTCCAAAGATGAGGCAATGACAGTGCGTATGACTTAGTTCAATGTTGTGATGCAATATGAGCAGCTCTCTGAATGCTGCTTTAGTGCCTGGTTTTTATAGAATTTTTTTATTTTATTTTTTGTCTTTAATCAGGTCCTTACTCTTTGCCTGAAATTGCACGATTAAGAATACAAGCTGCTGTGTCGGCAAAACAAAGGTTTTGGGAGACTTGTCTTGATGAGGAATGTGCTTTCTATACAGCTCGAGAGACTGGCAGCTCTTATAGGGACTGCAATGATCCTGTATCCAGTTTCCTGGAGAGACAGGAAGATCTGGTAAGTCTAATGCATTATACCATAAAGGGTTCTCCAGAAATGACTTAAAATGGCTGCCAGCAACCTGTTCTAGAATGTGGATAGTACTTGTTGCCTCCACTTGTAAGGCTGCCTATGGAGGTGAGAGGGGCCTTACTACACTCTGGCACTTGGATATGCTTCATATTGGCGAGTGTTCCTGTTGGGCTGCTCAGCCATGATGACATCATAGGTAGGATGACATAATTACCATCTATTGTAGAGCAATGTAATGAGGCCCCACATCCCACTAAGCATCTTCTCACCAGTCCTGCTCACATCCTAGGACAGGTTACTGGTGACCATTTTAACCACTTAAGGACCACAGGTTTATACCGCCCTAGTGACCAGGCCCTTTTTTTTTTACAAATCGGCACTCCACAACTTTAACGGTTTATTGCTCGGTCATGCAACTTGCCACCCAAATTAATTTTACCTCCTTTTCTTCTCACTAATAGAGCTTTCATTTGCTGGTATTTCATTGCTGCTGACATTGTTATTAATCGAAATTTACGGATTTTATTTTTTCACTTTCAGTTGTAAAATTTTTCAAAAAAGACATCCATATATACATTTTTCTCTAAATTTATTGTTCTACATGTCTTTGATTAAAAAAAAAAAAATGTTTGGGTAAAAAAAAAAAATGGTTTGGGTAAAAGCTATAGCGTTTACAAACTATGGTACAAAAATGTGAATTTCCGCATTTTGAAGCAGCTCTGACTTTCTGAGCACCTGTCATGTTTCCTGAGGTTCTACAATGCCCAGACAGTAGAAAACCCCCACAAATGACCCCATTTCGGAAAGTAGACACCCTAAGGTATTCGATGATGGGCATAGTGAGTTCATAGAACTTTTTATTTTGTCACAAGTTAGCAGAATGATTGTGTTTTTTTTTTTTTTTTTTTCTTTTTTTTCCCCCTTAAGTCTCATATTCCACTAACTTGTGACAAAAAATAAAAACTTCCATGAACTCACTATGCCCATCACGGAATACCTTGGGGTGTCTTCATTCCAAAATGGGGTTACTTGTGGGGTAGTTATACTGCCCTGGCAATTTAGGGGACCTAATGTGTGCGAAGTAGTTTGAAATCAAAATGTGTAAAAAATGACCGGTGAAATCCTAAAGGTGCTCAATGACAGGCGGGGTGATCAATGGTTAATAAGTGACGGGGGGTGTGTAGTGGTGTTTGGTGCTACTTTACAGAGCTGCCTGTGTCCTCTGGTGGTCGATCCAAGCAAAAGGGACCACCAGAGGACCAGGTAGCAGGTATAATAGACGCTGTTATCAAAACAGTGTCTAATATACCTGTTAGGGGTTAAAAAAAAATCGCACCTACAGCCTGCCAGCGAACGATCGCTGCTGGCAGGCTGCAGATCCACTTCCGATCCTGTGTGTGCGCGTTCACAGGAAATCTCGGCTCACGCCGCAGCAATCACTCTTTTCGGTGTTAGCGAGACGGGAGGTGGTTAAATAATTCCTGGAGAACCCCTTTAAGGATAAAAAGTTCCTTTTTTATTTTCATCACTAATGCAAGACAGTAAAATTAAAGTGACACTCCAGTCCAAACCTGACCCCATGTGCTGGGCCCCTCACAGGTAATATACTTCCTCTGCCTACTGCGCTGCTCCTGGTTCCCGCACCGCTGCTGCTGCTTCTCCCTGCCGGCAGGGATGGATAACCTCTTTAACTATAAATCACATGTGTAGTCGGCATACCTGGTGGTCTCTGTTCCTCTCATGCTGCCTCAATTCTTCTGTTGTGGTTATCCATTGGATTCCTTTTAAGATAGCTGCCACTATCTTGGACTTTCCCATGAAAAAGTTTAAAGGCCGTTCTACACTGCCTGCTTGTCAGGCAGATTATTGGACAAACATTTCTAAGAACGCCTGTTCCCGATAATCTGCACATGTAAAGGTGCCACCAATCACCTGATAAATTAGTGAATCGCTTGTTCGTCGGGTAAAGGTACTTTCACACTAGCGTTTTTCTTTGCTGGCACAAAGTTCCGTCCTAGGGGCTCAATACCGGAAAAGAACTGATCAGTTGTATCCCCATGCATTCTGAATGGAGAGAAATCTGTACAGGATGCATCAGGTGGTCTTCAGTTCAGTCTCTTTGACTTTTCAGGATCGAGATAATACCGCAGCATGCTGCGGTTTTATCTCCGTCCAAAATTCCAGGAACACTTGGCGGAATGCTGGGTCCGGCGTTAATTTACATTGGAATGTATTAGTGCCGGATCCGTCCTTCCAGTCTGTACATGTGCAGGCCTTTTAAAGATGGGGGGGGGGGGGGGGGGGGGAAGGAAGGAATATATAGAAATGGATCCGTTTGTCCATATGACAGACTGCTCTGTTCTTCCAATGCATTTGTGAGACGTATCAGAATCAATCTACAAATGCTGTCCATTTGCATACAGAACTACTTACCGGGTCACTCTGCCGTAAGTGTGAAAGTAGCCGAATACACTGCCCGATAATGTTCCTGTGGATGCTTGTTCCAACAATCTGCCTGTCATCGCCCGTTCTGTTTGTTTGTTGGGTGATTGTCTTTCGTGCAGGCGCACCAATTATTTCTGGGCAGCAGATCGTGCCATCTAAACAGCGATCTGCTGCCCACAAACAATGATTCTGTATGAGGACAAGGGAATTGCTATACCAATGCCTCATACCATGAAAGATTGCTCCATGTAAATGCAGCAGTCTCCTTTACCTAACTTGCAGCCAACTGTCGGAATGCTTCCTTCCCGACAATCTGCTTTTACATCGTGCATTGTAAACCCGCCTTTAATCATTTCTGGGCAGCAGATCGTGCTGTTTGAACGGCCTCTGCTGTCCCAAAAATTATACTGTATGGAGAGGAGTTATGGCTTTATCGATTTCTCATCCCTGTACTGTGGAGGAGATCACTGCATGTAAAACGCAGCACTCGCCTCCCACTGACGAGCGGGCAGTTGTCTGGAAGAAACGATTGTCGAGAAGTAATCGCCTGCTCCATCAAGCAGTGTAATGGGGCCTTAAGACATGCCAGTTCATCCAGATAAATGACCATGTATTCACTTAACAGTTTCTTAAAGAGGACCTTTCATGGGTCTGAACATTGTAAGATGACTATCTGGACATGGAGAGCGGCGTCCAGGGATCTCACTGCACTTACAATTATCCCTGGCCGCTGCTCCATTCGCCCGCTGTGCCCTACCTTCTCCTGCGCTGTATGGTAAATGCTAGAATATTGAACCTTTTCAAAAAATTTAAATTAATGCAAATTAAAAAGGAATTGCATTACTGAAATAGACATTTGCACGATATTCTAATTTTTCGAGTTTCATCTGTACAGCCTTAGCAGTAAAAAGGTTACAATACTTATGTGGTTTTTGTTAAGTCTAAACCCAGTTCATGCCTCTGAAATTCTTGCATATGTAATAGGCTCATTATTATTTGTAATGGGCAGGGCTGTGACCACCTATGTGAATGCTCATATTATAATTAGAGGGCATTTGTCCAGCAGATCTGTCCCTATGACACTGGCTGACCTGTTACGTGTCACTTGGCAGCTGAAGGCATCTGTGTTGGTCCCATGTTCATATGTGCCTGCATTGCTGGAAAAAAAGTTTTTATATGCAAATGAGCCTATTGGCGCAACGGGGGCGTTACTGTTACTCCTAGAGGCTTAGCTCTCTAACTGCTGCGCCGTCTGCACTTTCAATGACAGGGCCAGGCTGCTTTATCACTTGCACAGCCTGGCCATGTCAAAGTGCAGAGGGCGCAGCAGTTACAGAGAGAGCAGAGCCTCTAGGTGTAATGGCAACGCTGCTGTTCCTCCTAGAGGCTCATTTGTCACTTGCATATATTAAAACCTACTTTTTCTCAGCAATGCAGGCACATATGGACATGGGACCAACACAGATGTCTTCAGCTGCCAAGCGCACATGTAACAGGTCAGCCAGTGTCATGGGGACAAATCTGCTGACAGTTTCCCTTTTTAAGCTTCTTTGTTCATGTGCTTTAAGTCATTTGACATCCTGTTTCTTTTCCCTTTCAGCACTTTACCCCTATTCCTGGAGAACCCTGATTGCTTGTGATCTTTTATAGGAGGTTATTGTATGTTTGCATCCTGCTTGCCGCCTGTACATCGCTTCTTCACAGAGCAAGCAATGGCGTCCCCTGAGGTCATCATGTGCCATATTCAAACATGCCTGTCTTGATAAACAGCTAAACTGGTAGTGGTTCCGCTATAGTTACAAAAAGACACTGGCCTCTTCATAACTTTGCCGGATCCTCCACCAGGTCTAAATGTAAGACTGCTTCCTACACCTGAAACAGGCGGAGAACATAGTAAATGAGACGAGCCTGCCTGCCCATCTCCTTCAATCTTCTCAGCTACTCCTGCTTTGTGGACTATCCCACAAACCCTAGAGCTATATGTATTATAATTTTTTTTTTTCTAATTTCATTTTTGTATTAATGTAAAAGTAAATAAAACACTATTTATATTGCTATTGTGATGCAATGTGTCTTCCATCTCGAATTACTAATTGAAGGATTCCTTCACCTAATTTGTAATCTTCCAATATGGACAAAACCTTTCACCAAATCTGCATGTCTCATATGGTGATTCTGATGCAGAATTGCAGCAAATTTCACTAGTTGCATTGAAAAGGCTGAAATCTTGTGCATCAAAATCTGCTGAAAGCTATTCAGATTTTTATTTATTTTTTTGCCATAGATTAATTCATAGTGGAAAATTATGTATGAAGGATATTTTTAGGGCTACCACTTGCAGCCCCAAGCCTCTAGTACATGTATGCTGCAAAGTTTAGCCCATCATGCGATCTTGCATACAGGTGCACATGACTAGCCTTAGGGGTCTGTTTGGTACACATGTACATCAATAACGTGACACATTTCTATGGGCTACAACTTTGAATTTTTTTTTTTTTTTTTTAAATTCTCCCAGGCCTCCCTGAGCCATTCCCTTTTTTTTCATTTTTCTGTTCACATAACAGCTTAAGTTGTGGGATGAGTTGTACTTTCTAATGGCACCATTTACTGTTGCATACATTGTAGTGGGAAGCTGGGAAAAAAAAATTGCAAATGGGTTAGAATCGAGAAACTCTATTCTGCCACGATTTTTTATGGTTGTGAAGGTTCTCATTTATCCCGGTCATGGTATATATCTGTAAAGAATAATTCAAGGCAACTGGACGTACTGTAGATTTCTTGAAGACGTTTCACTCGTTCTTCCAACGAGCTTTCTCAATTCTGAGTGTCCAAAAATTCTGGGAATAAATATGTAACTGAATCAACATCTGGTAATTATTCCCAGCATTGGGTCAAAGGTGTTGATTCCATTATGCTAATTGTAGTCAGTAGGTGATAAAGACTTCCCAGAAAAAGGTGTCAAGACAGCATTGTATGTGGCAGACAATAGATGTCTAACCACCCCACCTCTATTCAAGCTTGGCTTCTCCATTTTTACGTAGATGGCCTCCTTCACGCCTCGTTTGTACCAATCGGCCTCCTTATCCAAAACACGTACTTGACTGTCTTCAAAGATGTGACCTGTTCCTTTTAGATGTAAGTACACGGCTGAATCTTGACCAGAGGTTTTGGCTCGTCTATGCTGAGCCATACGTGGATGTAGTTATTGTTTTGTTTCGCCGATATACAGTTCTGAGCATTCCTCATTGCACTGGACTGCATACAGAATGTTGTCCATCTTGTGTTTAGGCGTTGGGTCTTTGGGGGGAACCAGTTGTTGCCTCAGTGTGTTGCTGGGTTTAAAGCAAACGGGAATGTGATGTTTGTTAAAAATCCTTTTGAGTTTCTCAGACACCCCAGCTACATATGGGATAACCATATTCTTGCGTCTGTCATGCTTCTCGCCCTCACTGGTAGTCTTGGTGGTCTTTCTTCTCCTTCCTTCTGTTTTGACAAAGGCCCAAACTGGATACCCACAAGTTAAGTGCCCCTCTGAGGTGTTTGAGTTCCTTGGCCTCTGTGCTGGTGGGGATTTTCTCTGCCCGGTGGTGTAGAGTCTGGATGACTCCCAGTTTGTGGTCTAGAGGATGGTTCTGGGAAGTCTTTATCACCTACTGACTCCAATTAGGATAATGGAATCAACACCTTTGACCCAATGCTGGGTATAATTACCAGATGTGGATTCAGTTACATATTTATTCCCAGAATTTTTGTACAATCACTCAGAATTGAGAAGGCTCGTTGGAAGAACGAGTGAAACATCTAAAGTACGTCCATTTGCCTTGAATTATTCTTTACAGATATAGCACTATTTTATGGGTTTTGTCTTTACAGTGTTCCCTTTGCTGTAAAACTGACTTGTGTCCTTGTTTTTCTGGGTCAGTGTGGTTACAATACCAAATTTGTATAGATTTTCTTTTCATACTTTATGTATACTTTCAACTCTACTTACTTTAAAGAGCTGTGTGAGGCTTTTTTTTTTTTTGCAGGGTGCGCTGTAACTTATTTTGGGGTATGTATGGTCACAGACTAACGCATTAGCACTGAAGTCTATCTGAAATGTTCTATGTTCCTTGCTACAGGCACTGTCACTAGGAGCGTAGCTGCGGCAGCCTCAGATCCTTCAAGGGGACCAAAGCGGCCTCTCGAATGAATGTCTTCCCCGATCACCACTGAGGGGAGCTGTTCCAGCACCTAGAGCACAGCACTCTCTCAAGTTTTCATTTCATTTGACCACAGCATTTGAGGGATTAAATGTTTTAACGACTGTTGCAGACATTAGCCCCAGATGTCTGCTGTGATACAACAGGCACACAGTGCTCTCTGACATACAACGGATGTTATCAAAGTTTTAACAAGTACTATAAAAGCTGACAATCCAGACAAGAGGATTCATGTTTGTACAAGTGCTCATGGAGAAGTAGGGGTTTTCCTTCCCCCCTTTTTTTTTTTTTTTTTTTTTTTTTCTCTTCAATTTGCTGCCCACACAGCAGTAACTCTGGAAAAATTCATATTCACCTGCTGCCCATCACTCTATTCGAGCTCCCTAGCATTCTTCACAGGTCTTCAAATCCTTACCTGTAAACTAACGGATGGGTAGTGTGCCACTGACTAGCCTCAGCAGTAATGTGTCCCAAATGGCATGTGACCAAGCTGTGAAGTGCCAATCAACACTGCCAATCATTGTCTGCAGTGACGCACTTGACCTGTCTATGCAGAAGTTGACAGACAGACAGGGATGAAAGTCCAGTGAATAGAGCCAGGGAGCTGGAATGGAGCGGTGGAGAGCAGGTGAGTAAGTATTTTCCCCTTGCCCATGACTGCACCCATGCGAGAAAGACCTCTCATCCAGGACTTCTCATTCCTGAGAAGATAGAAAGGTTTAAATCTCCAAACCTCAGTTCAAGTTTCCTGTCCAGAGCCACTTATCTAAGTCTGGCTCTCTTTCACTCTCATCCCTAGTCCCTCACCATTTTTGGTGGGAGCTGTGGTGGCTCCAGTCTAGTCCTGCTCACAGGCCTGGCTTCTGTTGCTTGGGGCTGTGGTTCCAGGGTCAGGGCAATTCTGGGATGGATTGGGGAACTAGATCCTTTTTGGACTGTTTGGAGCCTTTGCTGAAGATTAGGGGGCGCTGGGTGTGTTGTAATTTGGCGGTGGAGGGAGTTAGGCAGGCTTTTAATTTTATAATTTTTTTGACATTTTTATGGGGAAGAAAAGTCAGATAAAACTTGGTTCACAGTATTATTTAGGGGGAATTTTATTTATTTTTAAAAACAATGATATGGAAAAAAACAGCAGTTTCTATGGACAGAGCAGATTTTTGTGTGTATAGGAGACCTAAAGGTGGGTATCGTGCATATGTTACGATTGTGGTTTTATAGGTGACATGTTGAATCTGTGTTTAACCTGCAAAAACTACATAACCAATTAGCACATTGCAAAACAGTGTTTTGTGTGTGTATATTTGTCAGAAAAAAACTGTGTAAACCTGGCCTAAAAATCCTTCTTTGTTTCATTCACACATCAGTGTTTGATTAGGGTTTTGCACTAGTGATTGTTATCCAAAATCAGGTTTGGTTAAAAAAAAAAAAATCTTTCTATTTATACATTATCTATGTGTAGGCTTTTAGTCACTGATGCAAATCACTGATCAAATACTGACTGAGGCATAAAACAGTATTATTGGATGTGTAATTAATATACAGACCAGCAGGGGGCAGTTGTGTATTGGTAACCAAAACAAGCAAGACAGGATAACGGAAACCCCTACAGTAAGTCAGTTGCAGATTTCAGTATCAGTGAGTGGTATAAGAATGGCTAGTGGGTAATCAAGCAGCCTAATGATATCAGCTAATTGCTTATAACAAGCTTTAAACAGTTCAACTACAGGAAGTGTTGTAGAACCCAGACAGTGTACAGTATGGACAGATGTCTGACTTTTTAGAACAAATGATAGATAGATCTCTATATAGAGAGAGATAGAGAGATAGAGAGAGATATAGAGAGAGAGATAGAGATAGAGATAGAGAGAGATAGAGATATAGAGAGAGATATAGAGAGAGATATAGAGAGAGAGAGAGAGAGAGAGAGAGAGAGATATAGAGAGAGAGAGATATAGAGAGAGAGATATAGAGAGAGAGAGATATAGAGAGAGAGAGAGATATAGAGAGAGAGAGAGATATAGAGAGAGAGAGATATAGAGAGAGAGAGAGATATAGAGAGAGAGAGAGATATAGAGAGAGAGAGATATAGAGAGAGAGAGAGATATAGAGAGAGAGAGAGAGATATAGAGAGAGAGAGAGAGATATAGAGAGAGAGAGAGGAGAGATAGAGAGAGAGAGAGAGATAGAGAGAGAGAGATAGAGAGAGATATAGAGAGAGAGAGAGATATAGAGAGAGAGAGAGAGAGATATAGAGAGAGAGAGAGAGATATAGAGAGAGAGAGAGAGATATAGAGAGAGAGAGAGAGATATAGAGAGAGAGATATATATAGAGAGAGATATATATAGAGAGAGAGAGAGATATATATAGAGAGAGATATATATAGAGAGAGAGATATATAGAGAGAGAGAGATACAGAGAGAGAGAGAGATATATATATATATATATATATAGAGAGAGAGATATATATATATAGAGAGAGAGAGATATATATATATATATATATAGAGAGATATATAGAGATATATATATATATATATATATATATATATATATATAGAGAGAGAGATATATATATAGAGATATATATATATATATATATATATATATATATATATATATAGAGAGAGATATATAGAGAGATATATATTATATATATAGAGAGAGATATATATAGAGAGATATATATATATATAGAGAGAGATATATATAGAGAGAGATCTCTATCTTTTATATAATATTTTCAACAGTCATGGCAGAGATCATAATACCAGTCATACTGATGCGGTTGGAAACAGCCAAGTGCGTTGTGCTACACTGGAACATATCCCATAGAAGTAAATGGGAGTTATAGGAGTGCAATATCCCAGAACAGGGGGCATGTGCAATTGTACATGGGTATGTCTTGTATAGGGATCGACCGATATTGATTTTTTTAGGGCCGATACCGATACCGATAATTTGTGAACTTTCAGGCCGATAGCCGATAATTTATACCGATATTCTGGGAATTTTCATTTTTGAAAAAAAAATAAAAAATTCCCACAAATCTGCTGAAAATTAATGTTTATTGTTAATGTGTATTTTTATTTTTTGTAAATCTTTCTTTTTCATTTATATTTAATATTTTGGTGTTTTTATTATTTTTTTGTAACTTTTTTTTTTTTTTAACTAACTTTTAGCCCCCTTAGGGACTAGAACCCTTGTCCTATTCACCCTGATAGAGATCTATCAGGGTGAATAGGAGCTCACACTGGGGCTCCGATCGGAGGAGCAAGGGAGAGGGGATCCTGTGGAGGGGCGCACTGCGACTGGGGTGGGGGGGCCCTATGCGCCACCACTGGGGGGGGGCGCACTGCGCCACCAATGTCTGATACTGGGGGGCGCACTGCACCACCAATGAAGCTTATTCTCTCATTTATTCATATACAGGAGGCGGGAGCTGGCTGCAGGATCACATAGCCGGCTCCCGACCTCTATGAGCAGTAGCTGCGATCCGCGGCACCTGAGGAGTTAACTACCGCAGATCGCAGCTACAGCAACATAGAGGCCGGGAGCCGGCTATGTGATCCTGCAGCTCCCGCCTCCTGTATATGAATGAATGATAGATTAATCTTCATTGGTGGCGCAGTGGCCATAGCTCCTCCCCTCCTCCTGTCCCCTGTCCTTACATTGGCGGCAGCAGCAGCACAGGGGGAGGAGACACTGCTTCCTTCTCCCCTGTGCTGCTAAGGGGAACACGGAGAGCGCTGTCAGCAGCGCGATCTGTGTTCCCCATACACTATCGGAATATCGGCAAAATAAATGCCGATACCGATAGTGTTCAAAATCCTGAATATCGGCCGATAATATCGGTAAATCCGATAATCGGTCGATCCCTAGTCTTGTAATGTTTTGGCTGTTTGTTCCAACAAGCGGAACATATGGTTTGCAGGAACAGGCCTAGCCTGTTCCTCCCTTCTTGGTAGGAATGGGCTGAACCTGGTTCCTGCCAGGGGAGGGGATTCCTGTATAATCAGGAGAGGAAGCACATGTTAGAGCTCCTACTATAAGAAACCAGAGATTCTTCTCTAATAAGACTTACACTCTTGCCTGTTTATGAAACCCTGGCCACTGCGTATGCTAGGTATTCCATTCTTGGCTATGAATGGCTGACCTGGGAATACCCCTTTTAGTTTGCATAGCTGTATCAGCCCAGCATATGAACTTGAATACAGCCAAGCTCGCACCTCCTGATTTTCTTGCAGATTTGTGCTGCGGATTCCATAACACAAATCCGCAGCGAAGTATGATACAATACCAGTCTAAGATCTTTCTATCCAGGTCTACGTGCTGCAGATTTGCTCATGTCCATCATACTGTCGATCTGCAGCATGCCCATTATTTGTGGATTTCTTTCATTAAATTGAACAAAGTTTTAAAGGCTATGTGGGCAATTTTTATTATTGCATTGTACTCATTTTATTTTTTACCAATTGGTTATTAAAAATTTTGATTCACGGTCTTTGTGCAGGCTTGAGTTTATTTAGTAGCAGGATCTGAATTTTCACTGTCCCATCAGGCAGCTCACCTGATGGGCTCCTTTATATCAGACATTATAAACACTCCAGTATAGCTCAGTTCTTATCTTACTGATAATGTGGCTTAAATTAATGTTTGACCTTTTTTTAGTAATTTTAAAGATAAGAGTTATTAGACGAGGGGCACAAAGTGAAAGTAAAAAGTACCATTCACACAGCTAGACAAACAGTAAACCCTTTATTAAAAAATATTGAGCCAATCTGTCATAAAGACCAATTGAAAAAATTATTTTGGCCCAAAATGAGTACAATGCACTAAAAGAGATAAACAAATATTCCCCAGAAGGTGTACATGGCCTCTGAATCTGCACCTGACAATTGTGTTGCAGATTTCATCCATAACAAATCTGCAACATGTGAATTTACGCTTACAGGAAAAAAACCTTTAATCTGGCATTAAAGGGGGTAATCTGTAATCCAGGTGATCTGCTATAAATCAGTGTAGATCTGCTTTTCCTTCTCTTGTCATGTGAATTGAGTTCCTGGATGCAAAGTGTATACACCTCAACCCACTGCACATGTCCAGAGAGAATGGAAATAATATCTACGGCGCATGCGCGAGGCTTAAGATATGTCAAGGAGGGGATGTCCGTTACAATGAGATGTGCGACTTGTGGGGCTGACCCGGACTCTGCCAAGTGAAAGAAAATACGCCCATTGCTCTATGCGCTTAATTTACATATAGGAAGGTACAATTTCATATAAGTTGCTGAATATGACAAACTGTGATGAAAGGTCCCGTTAAGGTGTGTTTTAACAACTTTTGTTGTTCCTCTGACTCTGAGGGTATTTTTAACATTTTTAGTATTGGTTTATATATTTAACCCCTTAGTGACCACCCATATGACTTTTTATGGTGGTTGCCAAGGGTCCCCCGTGCAGCAGAGAGCAGGGGCTCAGCTTTTACATTAAAGTCGTGCTCCTGCTCGAACAGCCCAGACCAGCAGGAGTGCCAATCCTGGTTGTTTAATCCCTCACATGCTATGGACAGTGGTGCCAGACGCATGTAATGGTTGACAGAGGGAGCATACTCCCTCTGTCTCCCATCTGCACCCTGCAAATGCGATTCGCGGAGTGCCAATGTTTGTTTAGGCTGGCAGGGACCTGGTGTAGGCCCCAAGCACACAGTTGGAGATTCAAGAAATTTGCTGTGGGGCTCAGCCTTTTCTAGTTATACCCTTGCTCTACATGCTGATGCTCTTCTATGAGGTGGCTGACACTAGGCATCTTGCAACATGGTGATGATTTAGATCCAGGCCATGCAGTAATAAATTAGTACTGTGCACCCACTGTAGGGAATTTATTTTTTGTACCCTTGTTGGAAGCAACATTCACTAGATCGTCTGCCTATGATAACGGTAGATCTAAGCTGAAGAGTCCTAAATCCTTTCAGGGCAATGAATAGCTTTTGGAGGCTGTTACATTATAGTTTGTGGTAACACTTTCCATGTTTTAAAGGGGTATTCTCACTATAGAAGAAAACCACAGAAATAAGATAATAATGCACTTATTAAAGCAGATGCAAGCACTATATATGGACTAAGTCCTCACTCTGATATGATAATGTCTGAGACACTTAGTCAATATATTTTGATCAAAACACATCTAAGCCCGCCTACCGAGCGTCAAGGTGGTCTCAGGTCAGGCGGGTCCTACGCTAAACCTACCTAAGCCGTTGAGCTTCTATGTTCAGGAGCGCAGACGCCGCACATATGGTGTGCTGCTCCTAGTAACCTCCATGTGCATCAAGCAACCAATGGGAGGAGGAGCAAGCACAGCCATATGTACCACCTAATTAAGGCACTCATTGGATAGGGGAGGGGGGCAAAAGTGCAGAGGAATGCTACTCCCAAGATACTAGGTGCGCATTCACACTTGAAGGTGCCACTCCCTCAAGCAAACACTACATAAACAAAAAAATCACAGAAAAAACTAAGATAAAAACATCCTGCACGATATGATACAAATTTGCGGATGTCCCTGGCCATATTATTGAAGAAAACCACAGAAATAAGATAATAATGCACTTATTAAAGCAGATGCAAGCACTATATATGGACTAAGTGCATTATTATCTTATTTCTGTGGTTTTCTTCAATAATATGGCCAGGGACATCCGCAAATTTGTATCATATCGTGCAGGATGTTTTTATCTTAGTTTTTTCTGTGATATTCTCACTATAGTAAGTGATACCATATGGAAAGGGAATGCCACCTCTGATCACTGGGGCTTTGACTGCCAGGACCTATCCTCATGTGTGGCTGCTCCTTTATAAAGGGGTTATCCAAGACCTATAATGCCCAGGCCCCTCCCATAGATTGTACTTTCCGCACTCCCCGGCACCTGAGTCGCTGGCATGGCTGCTGCATCTCCCCATTGCGCAGACAAAAACATCCGGTGTGGGAGTGCGGCAGCCAATAGCAGGCCAGTGACTGAAACGAGCCTCCCTAGTGTCACCCGCGATGGTAGGGAAGCTCGTCCCTTTCCTGTCCTGCTAGATGCAGCGGCACCGGGGAATAAGGTAAGTACAATCTGTGTGAGGGATGGCCTGGGCATTATAGGTCTTGGATAACCCCTTTTAAAGATGTAGCCCTATTATTCAAGTCTGATATGGGTGAATTTACGTAGCAATAACTAGTTTTTACGCTTTAAGGTTAAATTTTTTTTGTGACCTAGTACTCAGGCCTCTTGCACACCACTGTAGGTGTCCCATAGACCGCATTTGCGGATTCGCAATACACAGGCACCGTTCTGTGATGCAGAATGCACACTGATGTGGACTTATTCACTTCAATGGGTCTGCAAATCCGGAGATGCGGAACAGAAGTACTACGGAGTGCTTCCGTGGGGTTTTGTCCTGTACTTCCGTTCTGCAAAAAGATCGAACATGTCCTATCTTTTTGCGGAACATTACAGTGAATGGGTCCACGATCTGCTGCGGCTGCCCCACGGATGGTGTTCGTACATTGCGGGCCGCAGCACGGCCACAGATTGCACAAGTTCGTGTGCAGGAGGCCTTAGTGGTAAACCCTGGTCAGTGTGTGTTTCTTGTTCTAAGGGTCACTAGACATAAAATTATATATAAACTTTTTTTTTTTTTTTCTGCAGGTCAGTAAGATTAGTGATCATGGGTTTTTATTCCTTTTTTTCACTATGAAATAACTTTTTAAAATAAGTTTTATCTTTTATAAAATTATTATTCTGAAGTTTGTTTTACTTTTTGTTTCATTGTTAGGAGGCATGGTGACCAAAAAAACGAGAGAATATCAGTACAGACCCAAAGTTTGGACACACCTTCTCATTCAAAGAGTTTTTCTTTATTTTCATGACTATGAACATTGTAGATTCACACTGAAGGCATCAAAACTATGAATTAACACATGTGGAATTATATACATAACAAAAGTGTGAAACAACTGAAAATATGTCATATTCTAGGTTCTTCAAAGTAGCCACCTTTTGCTTTGATTACTGCTTTGCACACTCTTGGCATTCTCTTGATGAGCTTCAAGAGGTAGTCACCTGAAATGGTTTTCACTTCACAGGTGTGCCCTGTCGGGTTTAACAAGTGGGATTTCTTGCCTTATAAATGGGGTTGGGACCATCAGTTGCGTTGTGGAGAAGTCAGGGGGATACATAGCTGATAGTCTTACTGAATAGACTGTTAGCTGCTTTTTCTTGCCATAATGCAAATTCTAAGTAAAGAAAAACGAGTGGCCATCATTACTTTAAGAAATGAAGGTCAGTCAGTCCGAATAATTGGGAAAACTTTGAAAGTGTCCCCAAGTGCAGTCACAAAAACCATCAAGCACTACAAAGAAACTGGCTCACATGCGGACCGCCCCAGGAAAGGAAGACCAAGGGTCACCTCTGCTGCGGAGAAAAAGTTCATCCGAGTCACCAGCCTCAGAAATCGCAGGTTAAAAGCGGTTCAGATTAGAGACCAGGTCAATGCCACACAGAGTTCTAGCAGCAGACACATCTCTAGAACAACTGTTAAGAGGAGACTGTGTGAATCAGGCCTGCATGGTAGAATATCTGCTAGGAAACCACTGCTAAGGACAGGCAACAAGCAGAAGAGACTTGTTTGGGCTAAAGAACACAAGGAATGGACATTAGACCAGTGGAAATCTGTGCTTTGGTCAGAGTCCAAATTTGAGATCTTTGGTTCCAACCACCGTGTCTTTGTTCGATGCAGAAAAGGTGAACGGATGGACTCTACATGCCTGGTTCCCACCATGAAGCATGGAGGAGGAGGTGTGATGGTGCTTTGCTGGTGACACTGTTGGGGATATATTCTAAATTGAAGGCATACTGAACCAGCATGGCTACCACAGCATCTTGCAGCGGCATGCTATTCCATCCGGTTTGCGTTTTAGTTGGGCCATCATTTATTTTTCAATGGACAATGACCCCAAACACACCTCCAGGCTGTGTAAGGGCTATTTGACCATGAAGGAGAGTGATGGGGTGCTGCGCCAGATGACCTGGCCTCCACAGTCACCGGACCTGAACCCAATCGAGATGGTTTGGGGTGAGCTGGACCGCAGAGTGAAGGCAAAAGGGCCAACAAGTGCTAAGCATCTCTGGGAATTCCTTCAAGACTGTTGGAAGACCATTTCAGGTGACTACCTCTTGAAGCTCATCAAGAGAATGCCAAGAGTGTGCAAAGCAGTAATCAAAGCAAAAGGTGGCTACTTTGAAGAACCTAAAATATGACATGTTTTCAGTTGTTTCACACTTTTTTGTTATGTATATAATTCCACGTGTTAATTCATAGTTTTGATGCCTTCAGTGTGAATCTACAATTTTCATAGTCATGAAAATAAAGAAAACTTTGAATGAGAAGGTGTCCAAACTTTTTTGGTGTGTGTGTGTGTCTGGATTTCTTGTGACTGCTGTGGCGATCCTAATCATTTCTATGGGGTCTCAGCGACCCTGGCTGCGACAAGTGTCGGCACATAGCCCTAGCCTAAATATATGGGAAAGTTTGCGAGGTCGTTAAAGGGGATTTTCCAGGATGTAATACTGATATCAGTTAGGATAGATCATCAATATCAGATCGGTGGGATTTGGCCTCTAATTTCACCACAATCAGCTGTTTGAATGGACTGCTGCGTTCCTGGTATTGACTAAGTGGTCACGGACTGTTACAGGGCTGAGATTCAGTCCTGTTTTAGTATTTAAATTACACACATTGTTGAGTAACATCACACTGCCATTGGGGGGAGGCAGGTGTTAATATACCTAGCCACTGGGGCATTCCCCGGGCAGACTAGCTTCCTTTTGAGGTCTTAGCCTTAGATGGAGGAAGTGGGGCCACCATACATTCTAAGTAGCTTTTGTCTATATTGTTAGACTATAGGCCAGTTACATGGTGTATGTATACTGATATGACCATGATATTGAAAGCATTTGTATATGTTGTAGTAGATTGTAGTTAAAGGTGTATTTTATATATCTGTAACAGTTTTGTTTTATTTCTGGTGATACCAAGGTAACATACTGTAGCTGTGGTATAAACTTAACAATCCCACGGGCTAGGGGGGGGGAAGGGGGATATTGACTGTTAATATTCTGTCCTTTTTACACTAGTAAGCTCAGATATTGCTGTTGATAACAATTAGTGTTATTAATGAGCAATATCGATCCTCTTTCACAGACCCTTCCTGTTTTGGAATTACAATGCAGCCCCACTCACTTGAATAAGGCTGTGTTGCAGTTCCTGTACAGCAGGTGGCCATGAACAGCACTGTGCAGGGAATAAGCTGAAGGGACCTTCGTTCTTGTGATTGGTGAGAGGTCAGACCTTTAGCTATCAGTGTTATCACATATCCTAGTAATATGCCTTAACATTAAACAATGGGTGTACACATTTAAAGGTTCAGCCGTGCAGGCACAACTTTACTTATGAAGGAAGTTTCACTGAGAGCTCCTGCTCCCACTATTGTCCCTGGTCTGTAAATTTGGAACTTCAGACCTTTTGCTTCCTGGTTTTCATATGACTTACAGTTGTGTTCAAGATAATAGCAGTCCTAAACATAAATGCATAACTGCATAGGCAGGTTTGGCGTAGGACCCGCCTGAACGGAGACCACCTTGTCGCTTGGTAGGTGGGCTTAGATGTGTTTTGATCAAAACGTATTGACAGTGTCAGATTTTATCAAGATAGTAAGGGCTTAGTCCATATGTTATGCTTGCATCTATTATTATAGTGCATTATTTTCTGTGATATATATATATAAATAATTCTGTGATTTGTATCACTAACCTGATCAATCACTGTTTTTGGTAGAAATTATATTTCTACATGGCAAATAATTTACTAGCAGGTGTAGTAGAGTAATAGCTATCCAACAGTCATGACATGCATGCTGCTGATTCTCTGTAATTGAATCACTAATAGAAAGGGGCATGTTCAAAATAATAGCAGTGTGGAGTTCAATGAGTGAGGTTTTTTGTTCTTTGAAAAACAGGCACTTATTGCCCTTTAAGGAAGGAAGGCAGCCATAGGCGTGCGCAGCCTATTGCATTAGGGTGTGCACACTAAAGCACAAACACATTGTGTGTGTGTGTGTGTGTGTGTATATATATATATACACACACACACACACACACACACACACACACACACACACACACACACACACACACACACACACACTAAGGGGTATCGGGGTACATTATTATACAGGGGTAATATAACTTAAGTTATATTACCCCTTCATCACGTCCCCTGAGATAGCCCTGCTCAGTTATATTACCCCTGTATAATAATGTACCCTAATACCCCTTAGTTTTACTTCCTGTATAATTTACCCTGATACTTCAGTTATATTACCCCCTGTAATTTACCCTGATACCACTCAGTTATACGGTATCATATAACTGAGGGGTATCAGGGTACATTATAGAGGGGTGTAATTGAGGAGGGGATAGCAAGCAGCAGGGAACATACCGGGCAGAGTTCCAGTGGCGTAGCGTGGGTTGTCAGCACCCAGGGCAAGCCAAGTATTGCTCCCCCCCAACCTGTAGCAGATGTCACCTGCAGTCCGATGTAATACCACAGATAACAGTGGTAACTCTGAGTACAGATAATGTAGTAGATGGGTGTGAGGCCCCAGAATTCAGAACACGCACAGTGTGACCTGAAGTCTGGGGCCAGGCTTTGGCAGTGTGGGTTAAATCCTATAGCCACCCCCCCCCCCCCCCCAAACAGATATGTGGTTGGACATTACATATAATGGTACGCACTATACAGTAGAGTACAGCAGCACATACCTGTTACATCCAGTGACGTCTCCTGTGATGTAGACCTTCCTCAACGTCTTCATTCAGAGATAAGACCGCCATGATACCTTCTTTCGGCCGTGTCTCTGCAAAGTTTCACAGAAAAATGTTTAGATTTCTCACGTTACTATCATCCTCGGATAACAGACCTCCCCTCCACCCGTAGTGCCCATAACTATAATGCCCTCTGTATAATTATAATATATACTGGCCCCTCTGTTATTATTCTTAATATTATAATGGCCCCCTCTGTATTAGGCTCCATTCACTCGTCCGCAAAATGTGTCCGTATCCATTCCACAATTTTGTGGCACGGGTGCGGGCCCATGCATTCTCTATGGGGACGGAATGCATGCGGAAAGCACACAGTGTGCTCTTTTCGCATCCGTATTGCCGGAGCGGCCTGACGAACTTCCGGTCCGTGGCTCTGGAAAAAAAAAAAAATAGAACATGTCCTATTCTTGTCCGCAGAGGTGGACAAAAACAGGCTGTTCTATGGGGGTGCTGGCCGGGTGTATTGCGGATCCGCAAAACACTGCGTATGTGTGAATGGACCCTAATAGTAATAATTATGGCACTCTTCAGCCCCTCCAGCATACAGTCCCATGTAAAATACATCACTCCTTGCCTTCAGCCCCTCCAACATACAGTCCCATGTAAATATCACCCTTCCTCTCTTCGCTGCCTGCCTTGAGCCCCTTCAGCATACAGTCCCATGTAAAATACATCATGCCCTGCCTTCAGCCCCTTTAACATACAGTCCCATGTAAAATACAAAACTCCCCTGGCCATCAGCTCTTCCAGCATACAGTCCCTATGTAAAATAATATCACCCCTCCTGCCTTCAGCCTCTCCAGCATACAGTTCCCATGTAAATAATATTACTTTGCCCCCCCCCCCCCTCTCTTTGGACCCCTCTAACAGTCTCCAGTGTACAAGGATTATTCCTCCTCCCTTCAGCCCCTGCAACCCCCCCCCCCCCCAAGTACACATAACAGTCAATCTTCTCCTCCAAATACTGACCTGTAGCTTCTGCTCCTCTCTCCAATATCCTGCTCTGTTGAATTTCCTGCATATCTTGAGGCCCTGCCCCCTGTATGACGAGACTGTCTCTTTCCTGTCATCATACCTCCCTAGAGCAAATCCATTCTAGCGCTCTACTGTCTCATAGGCTTCAGACCCCTAGCCTGAAGCCTATGTGAAGGATCGCATCAGGAGTTGGCAGATGGCAGTGCAGCATGGAGGTGATGATTAGGGTGTGCCTAGGCACACCCCATGCGCACGCCTATGAAGGCAGCAAATGTTGTACATGCTGGTTACAGTACATTTATCTCTGAAATTGAGGAAAATGGGTCGTTCCAGACATTGTTCAGAAGAACAGCGTACCCTGATTAAAAAGTTGATAGGAGAGTGGGAAACTTATAAAGAAGTGCAGAAAATGATAGGCTGCTCAGCTAAAATGATCGCAAATGCTTTAAAATGGCAACCAAAACCTGAAAGACGTGGAAGCAAGCAAAAAACTACCATTCAAATGGATTGCAGAATAGCCAAAATGTCAAGGACTCAGCCAACAATCAGCTCCAGGAAGATCAAAGAAGGTCTAAAGTTACCTGTGAGTACTGTTACAATTAGAAGACGCCTATGTGAAGCCAAGCTATCTGCAAGAAGCCCCCGCAAAGTCCCACTGTTGAAAAAGACGTACTGAAGAGGTTACAATTTGCCAAAGAGCACATTGACTGGTCTAAAGAGACATTTGGTGGACTGATGAAAGTAGGATTGTTCTTTTTGGGTCTAGTGGCAGGAGACAGTTTGTCAGACGCCCCCCCAAACACTGAATTCAAGCCACAGTACACTGTGAAGACAGTGAAGCATGGTGGCACAAGCATCATGATATGTGGATGTTTCTCATACTACGGTGCTGGGCCTATTTGTCGCATACCAGGGATCATGGATCAGTATGAATACATCAGAATACTTGAAGAGGTTATGCTGAAGAGGAAATGACCTTGAAATGGGAGTTCCAACAAGACAACGACCCCAAACACACCAGTAAACGTGCAACATCTTGGTTCCAGACTAACTAGATTGACGTTATGGAGTGGTCAGCCCAATCCCCGGATCTTAATCCAATAGAAAACTTGTGGGGTGACATCAAAAATGCAGTTTCTGAGGCAAAACCAAGAAATAGAGAAGAACTGTGCTGAGCTGAGCTTTATTCACTTTTTTAAACCCACTTCTATTATTTTGAACACAACTGTATATCTTAAAGTACAGGAGATCTTAATCTCTACTAGTATCGCAGCTTGGGTGAGGGGTACTAGCTCCATTGCAGAATATACTGATAGACCTCTAAACTGGCTGTTACTGTTGCTTGTAGCCATTGTTATCATAAGCCTATGATTCTGTATACCACACAGTCATCCATCCCATGGTGGTCTTGTGTTAAAGGGCAGATGTATTTAATGTAGATTCTTTAGGAGCAGTATTGTAACCTTTATAGCCACCCCTTCTATAGTTGTACACAGATATCACACGCGGTTGGCAGCATATTCTGTATCTAAAGCCTCATTCTCATGGGGTCTTTGGGTCTGGTCTGACCCTCCCTTCCCTGCTTCCATTTAATCCTCACTCTGTACACTTTCAGATCAATGCTCTGGATGGAAGGATAAGAGCAGAGCCCAGGATTTATGGAGGGGATTGCTGGGACTCCTCAGGGAGAAGATCCAGGCCGAGGATGCTTCCCCCCCCCGCCCCCCTCACCTCATTCCCCACCCTGTGTCTGGTTCACTTTCGGTCTGGTGTGTGGAGCTGACAGCGCCTAGTGCCTTTCGCATCACTCACTGAGCTGGCGTTGTTAGCCATGGTGTGTGTGTGTGTGCGCACTTTAATAAGCTCCCAGGATAAAACCTCCTTCATTACTCCATGCAAAAGGCTATGCTCAGGACATGGACAGCTGAGTCTAGAGCAGGGAGGTAGACATGGTTAATGGTAGCTAGCAGGGCATTCATTATGTATTAACATACCGCAGCCTTAGATTTCTATGTTTTTCCACATACGTAACTTGCAAATGTGTCAAAAGCTTGTATTGTCGTCTTCGCCTAGGCCAGTTGTAAGATATAATGTATACAGCGGCTTGTGTATTTCTACATACAGCTAGAGTGTTGTGTTAGTTATATAAGCCTAGAGTTCTAGGGCCGCATTTAACATGGGTTTTGCCATCTTTGGCGATAAGGTGTTAATAACAGAAGTCCAGCATTTTATTTTTTATTTTTTTCCTGTTCAGACCATTCCCTACGGAGATAAAGAGAGGGCTCTGAACCTGACTGAATGTTGTTGTTTTTTTTTAAACTTCTACCTGAGCAATGATGTGAGAAAAAAATGAGGGGGGAGAATACAGAGAGGTTGAAACATATTCATAGACACGGAGTCACCTCTGTGGCTAGGATGAAGGAACGTACAAGAGTCTGCTGACCACAGCTTGTGTATAAATTGTTTTGTGTGATCAGCTTCAGACATTATATATACAGTACAAATTTCCCGTAGAAGAAACACACGGAGACATTGTCTGTTGTAGGTCTTTGAGGACTTGATTGAGATTTCTCTTTTATGTTGAGGTGCCTTTTAAAAAGTATGCCACCAGTTTTGCCTGTCAAGTAGAAGTAGATAATGAGGTTCCATTTCTTCAATATAGACTGAGCTTTGGTTTGGCCTACCTGCTTTGGAATGCTCAAAATGGTGGTGACTCTTTCTGCATGATCCTTGTTTATACTGTGATACAGTCAAAGTTTTTACAAATCTGTGAAAAATGTGACAAACTCTACAGGCCTTTCTGTATGGACTGTATACAATATAAATGTTCCTGGCAAAGCTATTTGATAGGGAAACGTGGCAAGATGCACCTAGGTTTTAGAGAAGGAAAACAAAAAGAAAAAACATTTCTATCAGACCTCAGAACAGACCCCCTAATCTTCATCAGAACCCCAAACTAGACCTTCAATCTTAATCAGACTTTAGATCAGACCCCCCCCATCAGAGATAAAATGAAATATTTACTTACCTCTCCTGCTCTATCGTCACTCTGCAGATCTGGTGGTCTCTCCTGGACTCACTGTCTTTGAGAGGAGACCACCCACTGCGCACACTCCTCAGCAACAGTGATAGGATAAAAAAAAAAAAGAGATCTTTCATGGTCTGTAGCAGGAACAAGTCAGTCCAGGAATACATGAGAACTAGTGAAGATAGCAGCATCCTAGCTACACATACCTCACATTCAGCATTTATTACTGAAAGGATGATGTCCATACAACAAAAGTCTAACTTGGAGCAGGTTGTGAACTGCATCAGGTGTTCTGAAAATGAATGCAATTTTTATTTTTTATTTATTTTTAAATCTCAGTAACCGCAAGCATATGCATTTTTTATTTTTTTTTTGTCAAGTGTGTATAAACCATAAAGCCACTAACATAGATATGAACCAAGGCTGTTGTATAGATATTCTCTGTGCCAAGATGTTATTTTATTGTGTGTTTGAAGAAATAATATGATAGCTTTGTCGGTAATAAAGTAATCTGCATTTTAAAATTATAATAACACAAAAAAAAGCTGGATTTGTATTTTTTTTATTGTGCTTTTTTTTTTTTTTTTAAGTTAGTGCCTAGGAGACCATGAACTGCTACTAGATATTTCCTTTATTTTTTATATTTTTTTTAAATCTGTCACGCTGAACCATTTACCATAACTGTATCATTATTATATATTACAAAATGTGTCCCTTTGTTGCCAATGAAGATTGAATACTCACCTACCTCTAGGCTTAGCCTCGGGCGTTCTGAGCTCATAATGCCCATTGCATAAAGAGAGCCTTGAGCAAGTCCTGAGGCTCTCTCACTTCAAGTGTAATGGTATCCTGCCTTCAAGACAGCACACTGACGCATATTATACACAACAACCACTGAATGGGTTCGCTTTTGTCATTTCCTGGTCTTTCTTTTTTTCAAAAGAGTTTTGTTTTACAGCAAAGTGGTGAGAAGTGGTTTGTTTAATGTCTGCATCCAGGGGCGTAACGATCGCGGTCGCAGGGAGTGCGACTGCGACCGGGCCCGGCGGGGGGAGGGGCCCGCTGTACTAACATGTAATGAAGTGCTGTGACGGGGCCCAGCATGAAGTACAGTGACAATGCCGGGCCCCCATCAGGGCGCTCCATTACATGTTTAATATGAAGCAAGGTGGGGGAGGTTTGCGCAGAGGGGGGGGAGGAGAGGGGAGGAGGAAGAGGGGGGACGCGCGCACTCACTCACTCACTCACATACAGTCCGCCCGGCATTTCTTGTCACTGCCAGGCTGTATCCAGATCATCAGTGAAGCAGGAGCTCTAGAGCTCCCTCTGCTGGCCGCACATCGCGCTGCTGGCTGTGGGAGGAGCTCTGAAGGCCCGGGAAACTGCCTTCAGCACAGCCAGCAGTGCCATGTGAGTGTGGCAGCGCAACACCAGGGAAGAGGGTAAGTATGTGTTTTTTTATTTTCTTTTCCTAACACTGCAGACTGGGGGCAAAGGGGAAGGGGGTTGATGGGCACAACTAGAGTGAGGGGGCACAAAAGTGGGCATCTCTACTGAGGGGGCACCTAATATGTCATAACTACTGTGAGGGGGGCACATATAAAGGCATAACTATGAGGGGGCACATATATCAACTACTGTGAGGGGGGCACATAATCTAGCATAACCACTGTGAGGGGCACATATGTGGGCATATTTAATGTGAGGGGCACATAATCTGGCATAACCACTGTAGGGGGGCACATATCTGGTCATAACTACTGTGAGGGGCACATAATCTGGCATAACTACTGTGAGGGGTAACATATCTGGCCATATCCACTGTGAGGGGCACATATCTGGGCATAACCACTGTGAGCGGGCACATATCTGGGCAAACCCCTGTGAGCGGGCACATATCTGGGCATATCCACTGTGAGGGGGAACTTATCTGGGCATAACTACTTTGAGGGGGCACATATCTGGCATAAATACCGTGAGGGGGCACATATTTGGCATAACTACTGTTAGGGGGCACATATTTGGCATAACTACTGTGAGGGACACATATCTGGGCATAACTACTGTGACAGGAACAAAGGTAGGCATAACTGCTGTGAGGGGCCACAAGAAGGACATAACTTTTGTGAAGGGACCACAAGGTGGGCTTAATTACTGTGAAAGGCCACAAGGTGGGCATTAGTACTGTGAGGGGCCACAATGTAGACATTAGTACTGTGTGGTTGCACTTAGGGGAAATGTCCTAAATTACCCTGCTATACATTGGCATAGCTCAGTCTACCAGGCCAGCACAGCGCCCCCTGCTGGTAGTTTCATAGGGGCAGTCACCATCCCTTCCTTATGTGATTATTCTTTTTTTCTCTATCACCACAGGAACCTTGTTCTGGATCCAGCGGACATCACGCCGACGCCAGAGACACCCTGGATGAGGTAGGACCAGATTTTATTAGGACTGGGTGAGTGTAGCCATGCATTGGGCTTAGGGCTCTTTAACACGAGCGGATCCTGTGTGGCTAAACTGCTGTGTGAAAGAAAGCCAAGCCCCGCTCCGGACAGCAGAGACACTGAGTAGTAACATGATTGATAATGCTCTTTGCCTCTCTGTGATCGTTTTGCTACAAAATCACGGTGACAACTTTATCTCATTGTGATTTTGTAGTAAAAAGGTCACAGAGGCACGGAGCTGTCTCTGCTGTCCGGAATGGGGCTTGGCTCTCATTCACGCAGCGGACTAGCCGCACGGGAAAGAGCCCTTAGTAAGAAATTCTGCCGCTTCTTTGTATAAATGGGGGGGGGGGGGGCCCGATCCAAAGTTTGCACTGGGGCCCGATCCAAAGTTTGCACTGGGGCCCATAACACTCTAGTTACGCCACTGTCTGCATCTGTTATTTAAAGAGGAAGATGAGCGGTTGATATATTCTTATTCATGGCTATCTATACATAAAAGCATAGCCAAATAAAAGTCCTGAACTAGCAGTAGAAAATACACAATATAGTCCTTCTGTAGCAGTAATCTCTAAGAAATGAGTTCTCAATGGCAAAACAACTTCAGTTTGACTCCTGCACAGGGAAATATGTCTGCAAGGTACTCCTTATTAGAATAGTAGGAGAAGGACTAGGATGACTGACAGCTCTATTGTTCTCTTGATAGGCCTAGCATAATGTGAGATGTCCTGACCAACCACAAAGTGTGAAGCTCTGAGTCACCACTCTCACTCCTCCCTGGTCTGACTGATGATTTGATAAAGAGTGTTAAATTACATTATTTGCCATGCTAAAAGTCCTGACAAAGAAGTAGAATATATGGAATGACTTCATCTCTTATAATGGGGAGTATCTGTTGCATAATGGATCCTGTATAACGTTGTTACCTCCATTAGAACTGGAAGCCACAATGCAGATGTGAATACATCCTTAGGCCTCATGCACACGGCCGTGCCGTTTTTTTTTTGCGGTCCGCGCCGGCAATGTAAATGCCTATTCTTGTCCGCAAAGCGCGGACAAGAATAGGACATGTTATATTTTTCTTTTTAACGGGGCTGCAGATGCGGACAGCACTGTCTGCATCTTTTGCAGCCCCAATGAAGTGAATAGGTCTGCATCCGAGCCGCCAAAACAGTGGCTCGGATGCGGACCCAAACAACGGTTGTGTGCATGAGGTCTAACTCTAACACATGCCTACCACTCCTAAAAAAACAAAAACAAAAGTCCTTATTTATGAAGGCTGGTGTGGGCTATGCCGGCTTTGATGAGGCACAGGTCTGGTCATAAATTTCCTTCTTCCTCTGGCTCTCTGTACCCTGAAATGAAAGCTATTTTAGATTTCAGTCATTATTTACTCCAGTTTCTGGAGTAAATAATGATGAATTAGCTGGGCTGATAGCCCCTTCCTTGCCATTCCCGCACTCTGCCCTCGCCACACCACCTTTTCGTAGACTTAGAATAGGTTGCGACATTTAAAAGTCACAAATGCAGTGAATTTGTGACTATTCTATGCCAAAAGAGGCATAAAGCAAATGATAAATTTCCCCCTTAGTCTACAAAAGTATCAGCTTACTTGATTACTACGATATATTGGATGACTGTTCTGGATTACTATGATATATTGGATGACCGTTATCTGTAGATCAAGAATTGTCACCTGATTCAAGGACTGGAGGCACATAATTCTACATACCTCAGAGGCAGAGCTAGGCTTTTCTTCACCTAGTTTTAGGAGGATACAATTCACCATAGCCCTATATCTAATCACCATGGCTCACCAAGGTATAGTAGCCCTATATAAACTCTATGGCCCACCAAGGTGAAGTGACTTGTAAGTATACCCTTGGCACCCAGTCCCTAGATGCCATGTCTCACCACCATTATTACCGGTTGCCAGTATGTCTGGTTGTTTTCACTATATAACAAGCAATATCTAATAATACTGGTGGTACCCCTCAAGGTTGTATAGGCCATATCCCATTAAAAAAAAAAGTGTCACAAGACTTTCCTATATCATAGCACCCTTCTTTTACGAACACAAATCACGACAGCCTTTTGTGTCTGTACAAGTTTTGGGGGTGGAGGAGCTGATGATGAGTTGGTGAAAATGTAATTATTTGTGATGCAAGTACCCTAGAAAATTGGCATGATTGCTTAGATAAATGTCCCAAGATGGATGGATAGATATTCTGTGATGTCAGGTGAAGACTTATCAGTAATTTCTAATATTGGTAAGGCTAGCATTAGGAGACACCAGTGTTAGGAGACATCCAGCAGGCTGTACCGGCAGTGAACAGCCTGCAGGGGTTCTCTGGATCTGGCATAGTCGGATAGTGCTGCCTACCTGCTGGACCCCTTAATAGTCAATGGGATCTGGTGGGTATACTGCACTTTCTGGATCGAGAGGACTGGCAATCTGTTCTCTACTGAACAGCCTGCTGGATGTCTCCTAACACTGGTGTGAAATGAGCCTACTGTTAGCACTCTGATTGAAATGTTTTTTTTTTTTTTTTTAGGCACAATGGTTCTATTGGATAACTTTTAACTTTATAGATTTTGATCATAAGAATATATACAATTGTTATTGGAATGATCAGGAAAAAAAAAAAATGCACAGTAACTGCATGAAGCACAGCACTGACACATTGCTTTGTTGATTGTTTTCCCAAATGTCCATATTTCAGAAAATTCACACAAAATATGAAAGTGTTTGTAAGGTTTTGGCAAGACATCTACTGCAAATGTCTAATAAACCCTATGTGAATTATACTGAAGGTGAGAATCTATACATAGCAAAGCGTTCACAGTTATTATGATAGGAACGAACGGAGATAAATATATAAAATCTACGCTTTCTATATACATTAACCAGTTCAAGACTCCCAGGAGCATTTTCAATTTTTTTTATACATACATTCTTAAAAAGCGATAACTTTTTATTCCATTTGGTTATGTAAATAACTTTTTTGAAATAGCACAAAGTACAATAAATTATTTTTCCGAATTATATCCGCTTTCCATAACGGTCACTTTGATATTAGGATATATAGTTTATAATTGTGGGGGTGGGGTTAGATGCTGCAGTGTGGTTTGTGCCTTTGCTTGTGTGTATGCAATAATAGAGAAGGCAAGGACGGTAAAAAAAAAAAAAAATTATCTATCTGGTTTCTCTATGGGGAGCTGTGTTGTCACTCACAGCAGGGTCCCCACTCCCACAGCTGCATGATCTCCGTGACGGTTCTAACTCTGCAAGAACGTTCAGAAACATGCTTTCAGAGGTAAATACAGTCCACCTGGATGTTTACAGTCAATGGGCGGTCCGCAAGTGGTTAAAAATGTTAATATCTACAACAGAAATCCATTCTGTCCTTTTACTATGAAAATAGTGCACTTCAACCCTTGCAGATCCGCCGTACATGTACGTGGAGAAATCTGGTCTGTAAAGGTGAGCCTGTACAAGGCTTCCAGGCTTAATACTAGTATTTTCCAATGCTGGCCTGCAGGTCGCAGAACTGCACCGGAATATACTGAATCGTGTATTCTGTACTGGGTTGAAATCCATTACAGAATACAAGTGGCAATCTAATGATTGCATGTTATGTTCACCTAGGGCAGTTGTGGGCAAACTTTTTTGTCAACTGAGCCAAATATCGCCAAAACCACGATTGAAATTTCTTTCGAGAGCCACATTTTAAAAACCTATAATATTGCGTCAACAGTACCAGTGAGTACTATTAGGGCTTATGCACACGACCGTGTGCCCGCCGTTGCCATATTGCTGGCCGCATACGGCGGGTCCGCAATACACGGACACTTGCCGTGTGCAGCCCGCATCAAGGACCCATTCACTTCAAGGGATCCGGGATCCGGGATATGAGTTCTATAGAGTGCTTCCGTGGCGCTTCTGGCTGTGCCTCCGCACCGCAAAAAAGTAGCGCATGCACTACTTTTTTGGCCTGCATCATGGACCCATTCACTTCAGCATGCGCTACTTTTTTGCGGTGCGGGGCAGTCGGATGCGGATCGCGAACCCCATTCAAGTGAATGGGTCCGCGATCCTCATGCAGCTGCCCCATGGTCTGTGTCCGTGCATTGCGGACCGCTATTTGCGGTCTGCAGCACAGGCACGGCGCCCTTACATTCGTGGGCATGAGCCCAGAGTGTGTTTTTACATACTTTTATGTGTACTTTCTTTTATTTGGATCTGCATTAAACTTGTCTGCAGATGTGGATGTAATGTGGATGACGCACTTATGGGGGATATCTGTGGAGGGCGCACTTATGGGGGATATCTGTGGAGGGCACAGATATCCCCCATAAGTGCCTTCTAGTAAGTAAAGTAATGTATTAGTGGGGGGAAGGGAGGAGGCAGGGACACTTGTGGCGGCGCCGGTGCAGTGCCCGGCGCTGTGCACACACCGGGGTCAGCTCCTACCTTTCTGCTTCAGGACATTTCGCTCCTCCTGAGCGGTGGCCTCTTCACCACTCCTCACATGGCCGGCAGTGGGCAGCCGAACTAGAGCGCCGCTGCCCGCCCTTCTGCTGCTGTGAGCAGAGTGACATCTCTCCCTCCGTCATGCGCCTCCTGCCCCGCCTGCCTGCTTCATTCATAAAGTGGAAGGAGCAGACAGACGTGCAGGAGGCGCATGACGGACATTTTGAAAGCAGCTTGAGCGGCGCGATATGGCTGCGCGACCGCCAGCCCGCACCAAAGAGCTGCATTGAAGGTTCTAAAGAGCCACTTGTGGCTCGTGAGCCGCACTTTGCCGACCACTGACAATGGGAAGTCAGATTCTCACCTATCCCTAATACAGAATATATTGGGGCGATGTTGAGTGGTGGATGCTTAGTTGGGTTTTAGTCTTCAACTTCTCGATTATTGTGAATATAAAAACTATTAGTACTGAGAATCTTTGGGCAATGCTATCCATGAGAGGTCACAGAAGTAAATTACCCTTAAAATATAACCTTTATTAAATATAAATAAAGTGTTAAAAAAAAAAGTTTCACATATATAAAAACAAAAATCCCCAATTAAGTAATAAAAAAAAAATTAAAAATAGAAAAAAATAAAAATAAAATAGACATATTTGGTATTTCCGCATCTGTAACAACTGGCTCTATAAGTATATCACATGATCAACCCCGTCTGATAAACACCATAAAAAAAAAACTGTCAAAAAAAGCCATTTTTGTTACCTTACATCACAAAAAGTGCAACTCCAAGTGATCAAAAAGGCGTATGTCCCACAAAACGGTACCAATAAAGCCGTCACCTCATCCTGAAAAAAAATTTGCCCTACATAAGAAAATTGCTCAAAAAATAAAAAAGAATATAGCTTTTAGAACATGGAGACATTAAAACGTCATTTGTTTCAAAAATGCTATTATTGTGTTAAAGTTAAATAAATAAAAAAAAAGTATACTTATTCGGTATTGCCACATCTGTAACAACCATCTCTATAAAAATATCACATGATCTAACCCCTCAGGTGAACACCGTAACAAAATAAAAAATAAAAACAGTGCCAAAAAAAAGCTATTTTTTTTCACCTTACATCACAAAAATTGTAATACCAAGCAATCAAAAAGGCGTAATCCCACCCAAAATAGTACCAATCAAACTGTCGCCTCCTCCCGCAAAAAATGAGACTTAACCTAAGACAATCGGTCAAAAAATAAATAAAAAATATGACTCTCAGACAATGGAGACACTAAAATGTTTTTTTTTTTTGCTTCAAAACTGCTATTATTGTGTTAAAGTGAAATAAATAAAAAAAGTAGTCATATTAGGTATCGCTGTATCTGTAACAACCAGCTCTATAAGAATATCACATGACCTAACCCCTCAGGTGAACAACATAAAAAATAAAAACAGTGCCAAAAAAGCCATTTTTTTGTCACCTAACATCACATAAAGTGCAACACCAAGCGATTAAAAAGGCATATGCCCCCCAAAATAGTACCAAACTGTCACCTCATCCTGCAAAAAAATGAGACTCTAACTAAGACAATCGGTCAAAAAATAAAAAAGCTATGTCTCTCAGACTATGGAGACACTAAAACATAATTTTTTGGGGTTTCTAAAATGCTATTATTGTGTAAAACTTAAAATCAGAAAAAATATACATATTAGGTATTGCCACGTCTAACGATCTGCTCTATAAAAATGTCACTAAATAAAAAAAAAACTGTGCCAGGCTATGAGCTGTGCGCTGCGATTGGCCAGTGCTGCAGCAAGGGACACGCCTCCTACAAAAAAATCAGTCCAGTACAACAGACGAGGCTGAGACACCAGAGCCTATACCGGGCGAACGGAGCGGCGCCCAGGCATACTAGTAAGTGCAGGGGGACCCCTGGGCGCCGCTCTGCCCACAGATAGAGTTAGTTTTTAGTTTGTATACTAGTGAAAGGTCCTCTTTAAGGGAATGGAGCTCTGTGGAAATCACTGTTAAGTTACTGTGGAGAATATATATATATATATATATCCCCCATCGTATTTTTTCGCTTTATAAGAAGCACTTTTTTGCCCCCCAAAAGTGGGGGTAAAGTGGCCGTGCGTCTTATAAAGCGAATAGAGCAGTATTACATGGCCAGCACATCGCAGGCCGTGCTGTGCTGCATAGGCATAGCAGCCTGCGATGTGCCAGTGACATGCAAACAGGGGCGCTATCAGGGTAGTAGCGGGGCCCGGCGCAGTCACTGAACTTCATTAAGCAGGGGGCCTAATGAAGTTCGGTTCCAAGGAACCACTTGAAACCGAACCCGAGTTTGGAAAATGTTTTTTTACAGTAGAAATTAATTTATGAAGTTATTATGTGAAGTCTCACGAGACTGCGAAGTAATAACTTCGGCTCATCAGAGCCAATACATTCTAATGCTGTACAGAGTGCTCGCTCGCAAACAAAGTATTATGCAAATTGACTTTGGATATTTCATCCGAAGTCGATTCGCTCATCCCTAATTATCATCTTTATCCTCCTCCATGGGACTTTTTCCTTGTGGCCCCCAAACAGCTACAGGGCAGCCAGCAACATGCATAAGCTGTTCTTTTGCCGTCATCCATTGTTACATCAGTGTGAGAGTCTGTTCTAAGATAAATATCAGGGAAATCACGTAGTTTCTGCAACAGTTGTCCCTACTGACAAGTTTTGTGGTTTCTTCGATGGGGTTCAGTATGCGAGAGGCGTCTCTGATGAGCTGCCACTACCTGAACTTGAAACAACGCATGTTCCCTGCTGAGGTGGTCTGGTGCATGATGAAATTATTCACCACTTTCCACTGTTCGTTCAGACACTCTAGCATCTGCAAAATGGAATTCCAGCTAATTGGAATTATGTTACGAATTAAGTGGTGTAATGGCAGACCGTTCTGTCGCTGCAAGTCCAGGAGGTTGTTCCTTGCCATTTAAGAATGGTTGAAATGCGAGGGCAGTCTCCTGCACATTGCTAGAACCTTCTGCAAGCCAATGTACTTTAAAAAAAAAAAAAAAAAAGCGTTTTATGAATAGGCTTATCACATGCACCATGCAGCGCGGCCTCGATGTTGTGGCTATTGTTGCTGACCACCTTGCTCAGTTGGAGTTGGCAGGGAGACAACCAGCGGGATGTTTGCTGCTTGATGCACATTAGCAAGTGATCACCTGTGTGGCTACTAACATCGCATGGCAACACTTCACTTCATGTGATAATATGGAAGGGGAGTGGGAGCAATGCTGTGCCCTGCTGCTGTTGGGGACCGGACGATGTACATGGAGGAGGAGTGGAATTAGTGGCTGGTATGGGAGCCAGACTGACACAAACATGGAGATATCAATAGGACCTGGCCTTGTTGCTGCCGTGCTGCCTCACCATGGAAAACATTGACTCAGTGGGCTGTGAAAGACATGTACTGTCCCAGCTGCTATAAAGCCCCTAGCGGAAGGTGAAAGGCCCCGCCACCTAATTACATTTAATACAGGCTCCCTTCCATAGTCCCTGACATCAGGGAAGTTTAGAGGCTCATAAAGCTAAAGGACCTGTGATGACATCACAGGTCCTGCACCATCTAATAAAGGAACCGCACAGAGAATTGTGTAGTTCCTAGGTTGGAAGCGCATTTGCCAAGATCTGCGATGACATCATCATCATCGAGTCCTGCACCATCTAGTAAATGAAAATGCACAGTTTAGGAAGGTGCAGCTGCCAGGACGTTTGATGACATCACAGGTCCTTCAACCCCTGACGGCATGGAGAAGAATTGCAAGAGAAGCTTTCTATTGAGTCTTGAATGGAGTGGGTAAAAGGAGGTCCTCCCCTTATCTCATGTGCCCCCATTCCCTTTATTTTTTTTTTACTCAGAAGAAGTGCCACATTATACATAATATCTGAGAAGTACCTGTTACAGCATCTTACTCATATATAATACTGCAGACAACTACAACCCCCAATATCTCATGTACGTGACCATAATGTATAAGTGACCACATATATCTGTACCAGTGACATAGCGTGGGGGGGCATTGCCCCGGGTGCAAAATTTTAAGGCGGCGTCAGCAGGACCGCACCACCAATTAGGCAAAGTGAGGCGATCACCCCAGGCGGCGCGGCCCTGCTCACAAGTGGGGGGCAGCGTTAGGGCACAGGGAGATGAGCACTTCCATTGTGAAAGCGCTCATCCCCATAGTCATCTGTATCACCGTCCTCAGGTCAGTGATTCAGATGAATGCTGCGGGGCAGGAGAGAGGCATTTCCCTTCCCCATTCCTCCGATAGGCTGCAGGCACTAGGCCTGCAGCCTATTAGAGGCCGATGCAGGTGGCATGAGGACATCATCGCGCCGCCTGAGCCGTACATTGCGGGACACAGGCCGGAAGAGGCCTGCACTGCTTCACTGGGTGTGCCATGGAGGTAAGTATAAGTGTTTATTTTTTTATATGGTACAATACTTGTTACTGGCACATTATTGGAGGGCATCTGTGGGGGCACTTATTTGCACATTATTGGGGGCACTTTTTACTGGCACATTATTGGGGGCATCTACTGAGGCCCCAAAAAAGGGGTATTTTATATGGGGGGGGGGGGGGGCTCTGTATAGGGGCATTTTATACTGGGACACATTGTGGTGGGGTCTATGGGGAAGGGGGGAGAGGAGTACTATGGGGTTATCTAGAGGGGAACTAAGAAGAGGTATTTTATACTTGCAAATTATGGGGGACACTGAGGATATCTACTGGGGCACTATATATGGGGAATTTTATACTGGTACTTTATGGGGGCACTAGGAGGGAGGGAGGAGAGGAGCACTATTGGGTTTTTTATTGGTGCACTATATAGGGGGATTTTATACTGGCACTATGGGGACATCAGCTCAACTGGGAACATTAAAAGGGGGTATTTTTTTTGCACTGGCACATATTATAAGAGGACATTTTTTGTACTGTCACATTATAAGGAGAATTATTACTACTGGGGGGCACTATGGTGGGCTTTATTACTACTGGGGGTCTATGGGGAACATGATTACTAGTATGGGCACTATGGTAGCATTATTACTTCTGGGTCACAGAGGGGACATGTTGGGGGCAATGTAGGAGCACTAATATTACTACCATGTGTGCTCTAACAGAGAATTAGTCCTATTGGTGGAACTTTTGGGGGCACCTTGGCACAGTATTAGCTTACCACAATTATTTTTGGGGGATGTTATGTTTACACTATTAGTGTCAGGGGCACTATTTGCTGGGCAGCAGTTATTTTGGGGCACTGTGTGCCAATAATTATTGGAGGGGGCATTATCTGCATTGTACTAGTATTTTCAGGGGGTTTATCTGTTTCTGCAGTATAATATAGGGGAGCACAGTGGCACAGTATTGGGGGTGGTAGAAGGATTTGTCCAGAAGATGGGAGAATTATGGAAAAGTAGTAAAACTGCAGAGACGAGAAATGGCTGAAAAATGGTCTGGTCTGAAGGTCTGAAAGGAGAAGATGAGGAAAGAGAACATCTACATCAAAGGAAACGTCACTGGATGTAAGAGGTATAAGGGGGTTTTATTACCCTATATGTTCTGTAGCGATTAGAGGGTGGATATAGAATTTGTCCCACCCTGCCGCATCCTGGCCCCAGACTTCAGGTCACACTCTGTGTGTTCTGAATTCTGGGGGCTCACACCCATGACCCATCTACTACATTATCTGTACTCAGAGAGTTATTACTGTGTTATCTGTGATGTTACGTATGGCTGCAAGTAATATCTACTGCATTATCTGTAAAAAGGCGCGTGGCCACAAGTTGGGGGGGGGGGGCACAATACTTGGCTTGCCCCTGGTGCTGGCAACCCACGCTATGCCACTGATCTGTACACGCACTGCATCTATTATACCTTGTACCTCACATATCAGTACTCTGCTGTCTATACTATATATCTGTACACACTTCTATTATACCTTATACCTCTCACACCAGTACCAATATATATATATATATATATATATATATATATATATTATATATTTATATATATATATATATATATATATACACTCACCTAAAGAATTATTAGGAACACCTGTTCTATTTCTCATTAATGTGATTATCTAGTCAACCAATCACATGGCAGTTGCTTCAATGCATGTAGGGTTGTGGTCCTGGTCAAGACAATCTCCTGAACTCCAAACTGAATGTCAGAATGGGAAAGAAAGGTGATTTAAGCAATTTTGAACGTGGCATGGTTGTTGGTGCCAGAAGGGGCCGGTCTGAGTATTTCACAATCTGCTCAGTAACTGGGATTTTCACGCACAACCATTTCTAGGGTTTACAAAGAATGGTGTGAAAAGGGAAAAACATCCAGTATGCGGCAGTCCTGTGGGCGAAAATGCCTTGTTGATGCTAGAGGTCAGAGGAGAATGGGCCGACTGATTCCAGCTGATAGTAGAGCAACATTGACTGAAATAACCACTCGTTACAACCGAGGTATGCAGCAAAGCATTTGTGAAGCCACAACATGCACAACCTTGAGGTGGAAGGGCTACAACAGAAGAAGACCCCACCGGGTACCACTCATCTCCACTACAAATTGGAAAAAGAGGCTACAATTTGCACGAGCCCACCAAAATTGGACTGTTGAAGACTAGAAAAATGTTGCCTGGTCTGATGAGTTTCGATTTCTGTTGAGACATTCAAATGGTAGAGTCTGAATAACAGAATGAGAACATGTATCCATCATGCCTTGTTACCACTGTGCAGGCTGGTGGTGGTGGTGTAATGGTGTGGGGGATGTTTTCTGGGCACATTTGAGGCCCCTTAGTGCCAATTGGCCATCGTTTAAATGCCACGGGCTACCTGAGCATTGTTTCTGACCATGTACATCCCTTCATGACCACCATGTACCCATCCTCTGATGGCTACCTTCCAGCAGGATAATGCACCATGTCACAAAGCTTGAATCATTTCAAATTGGTTTCTTGAACATGACAATGAGTTCACTGTACTAAAATGGCCCCCACAGTCACCAGATCTCAACCCAATAGAGCATCTTTGGGATGTGGTGGAACAGGAGCTTCGTGCCCTGGATGTGCATCCCTCAAATCTCCATCAACTGCAAGATGCTATCCTATCAATATGGGCCAACATTTCTAAAGAATGCTATCAGCACCTTGTTGAATCAATGCCACGTAGAATTAAGGCAGTTCTGAAGGCAAAAGGAGGTCCAACACCGTATTAGTATGGTGTTCCTAATAATTCTTTAGGTGAGTGTGTATATATATATATATATATATACACAGTACAAGGTATAATAGATAGTGTATAGAGATATATATGGTATATAGACCAGTGTACACATACCAGTACACTATTGCATATACTATATATCTGTTCAAATTGCATCTATTATACCTCTTACTATATGACCTGTAACGTCACACCTTCTACCCACTGCATTCTACCTTCTACCAGAAGGCTCCTCCATCCAAATCCAGCCTCACTCCTCCTGTCCTGCAAGTTCCAAACAGAGGTGAGACATTTAAATGGGGACAATGCTGCTGCCAGTCGGGAAGGGTTGTCAGGAGACAGTAAAGCAAAATTCACCTCCACTGTATGCATTATATAGCTTTTATTTCTATGCAATATCATATGTGGCTGGTGGGGTTTGTGGGTCAGAGCTGTATTGTAATCCCAGCGTGGCCCTGATGGCACACTACATAACACGCAGCAGAAAGTCCAGTTCATGGAGTAAAAGTAGCGACCAGGTCTTGGTTAAAGGAAGGGCCAGGAATGGGTAGTGGGAGGGACTATGGATGGTGCATGGTGGCCTTATTCAGATATTTGCTATGGAACCCAATGATCTCTATGTTCGCCCCTGCATGCTCTGCTACTTACAGTAACACTGCATGCGTGAGACCCACATAGTCTCATGTTACTTGCAGCCATCTTCATGCGGCCTCAGTGGAGCCCGTACAATATATGTACAGCGATCGGAACCTTATTCTATTTTAAAAATGAATCTAAAAGATTTGGATTTATCCAAAGCAGAACCAATCTGAATCTGCCAACACTAATTTAAAGGCCTCATAATAAAATGTCTGTTATGAAATACAGAGCTCACTACAAGGCTTCCATACTCAAACCCAACTCTTGTCGGATCCCAAACAGAACCTGGATTCGCTAAAGATGATACAGTTCCAGTCCATGGCAGTCCTGGTTATTTGTTCATGACACCACTGCAAATGAAGGCAACGGGGGCCTGCTGTCAATGGCAGGACAAATAATAGGCACCGTGACAACAAACCTACATCATTCCATTTTTGTGTCAGGCCCACAGTCACTGGGTGAACCCCGGACCTGATGTTCCTGCCTTGATAACGTTCAACCATACTGACTGCTCCTACTATACCCTCCTTTATCTTCTGTCGATGGCAAGCTTATGCTCTTCTTGCCTACCCTCACAGGTATTAGAGTTGCTCTCCTAGTCTATAACAGTTGTCTGCTATGGTATGCATATGCTATGATATACATTTTTTTTATTGTAATTACCGTATATAAACTATTCCTTAAGTGCATCAAAATTTGAAGAGTGCAGTGGGTCTTCTATCAATCATTTGAACTATTCACATACAGAGTACATGCCCTGCACTGTATCTACCATTCTTTACAGTGCATGCTATTTTACAGTCCTCTAGTCAGGAGTTTGGAGGAGATATTCAGTGCAGTAGCAATTTATTGCTTACTTTTAGCTATCTAATACTAAAATGTGATGCCATTATTGTTTTGACGGTGGTCTATGGCCCACTATTGCTCCTGCCCTGATGGTGGGCATGGCCGCCGCTTTGCTCACGCGCTCCTTAGCTGCAGGGCTCGGGGAGCTTGGTCTCGCTGGCATTTTCCTCTTCCTGCCCGGTGGTCCCAGCCACTGGAGTAGCCATGCTCCTTCCATGCAGGATGAGATCTTCCTGCACGTAATGCCTCTCTTTGCCTGTAGAAAGCATGCACAAGCTTCCTCTGGCTCTTAAAGGGAATCTGTTACCCTGATTTTGGACCATTATCTACGGTAATACACTAGTAGTACTACAGATATGGAATCCAGATCACAATTTTTTTTTTTTCCTACTGCCCCATTCTCCTTCTGTTAGAGCTGCATTGAAATACAGTGTCAGCACTGCCATGTATGCGCACATGAGTCCTCTCCATTATGTTAGGACAGCAGAGTAGTTCGGACTGTGCATTTCAGTGCAGCTTTCAGCACTGACACTGTGGGAACCAGGGGCAGTAGGAAAATAAAAAATATTGAGTCCGACCCCAAACTCTTTGCTATCATACCAATAAAATTCCAGGTGTGCAATACTGTCTTTATTAACACCTTTTGTAGTTCCCAGACTGAGAGGTGCAGAAACTGTAGATATGGATGGCCAGTCCGTCTCAAAGTGTGGTAGATGCCTGTGGCAATAATCCTTTCCACAGCAGCAAAGCCTTTCTGCCATACACGAGCAAATACCATGCTGTCTGAAGCTTGCATGGCCTGGATGGTTCTGGAGATCTAAGTTATAAGATGATTGGTCTCTTGCTCTAAGGGGTCCTCTGGGAACAGAGTTGCTTCTTTGGCAGTTGAAGTCTTAGAGACAGATGTTCTCTGAACTTGGGCCTAGCTCTCAGCCTACACATGTAGGTATTATCCTTTGCTCTGCTAAACTAACACTCACTCTACTAACTAGCCAGGGGACAGACCAGGTCCATCACCCTGGTAACCTAAATAGTCTTCCAAGTTGCTAACTATTTGGTTGCCTCATACAGTGCTATTGAGTACATAAATATAATAGGTGGCAACATATAGCTAGATTGTTGGTGTATTACTTTTGGCAGGTTCATTTAGATGCTAGTACCCAGTTCACAACAAGGAAAACATTTGCAAGGTTTTGAGCATTAAGTTATGCCATAACTATTTTAACATTTTCAGTGTGACATTATGTGGTAGCAAACCAATAAAGAATGTGTTAATGATAAAAAAGGGAAGTGTGAAGTTTGGCTATGGCATCACAGCTGAAAAGCACATACTTTGATCCTTGTCAGGCAGCATTCAGCTTCATGCTTGTCTAGGAATTAGGTCCGGGAGGGGCTGGAAACTAGCAGAAGAGGCACATAGGGAAATGAATTAAATCATTAGTTAGAGGAGAAAGGCGTTTGTTCCCAGACAGGACCTCTCACCTTGGTTCCCGTCAGTGCTTATTAAAGATGCCCAGCACCACCAATTAGCAGCACTTCCAGTCTGCCTGGCAGGTGACAGGAGGAGGAGCAGGGGAGGGTCATTAGGAAAATATAAGAGCAATTAACTTTTGCTGGTAGGGGGTGGGTAGGAGTTCAGCATTGAGACTATTACCAGAGTAATCGATTGTCAGCTAGAATACATGCTAATGAGTGACAATAACATGAATACGCTTATTATTTTCAATGTATGGAAGATATAATTATAATGAAGTTGGAGTGAATCCACTGTGTCACTTGAACAAATTTTGTCTTTGGTTAATCTTAAGGGCATTATCCTGAGAGTCCCCTGGTTTTCACCCTTTAGCCCCTATACAGGGATCTGAACTTTGTGCAGGGGATGCACCGGACCACTTAGAGTAGTCTTGGTTCAAGTGACTGCTGACCCACATGGGCCAACAGGTACCTGTGCAGGGCACTGAGGGATCAGGCAACAACCGTAGTCAGGAACAGGCTGAGGGCTAGGCAGGCAGAGTACATGCAATCCGATAAACAGGTGGTGGGGAGCTCCGGGTCAGGACAGAGAACAGGCGGAGGTCAGGTAAACAGAACAGAGAAACCAAAACGGCACGCCGTAGCTGGAAACTGGCAAATTAGAACCTATTACTCAGACACCTTTCCTCAGTGGAAAGGTGCTTGAAGTACCCTAAGGTAACCAGCCAATGGCTGGGGAAGAGTAGGGTGTGTGCGCTAGCCCTTTAACCACTTCAGCCCCGCTAGCTAAAACCCCCTTCATGACCAGGCCACTTTTTACACTTCTGCACTACACTACTTTCACCGTTTATCGCTCGGTCATGCAACTTACCACCCAAATGAATTTTACCTCCTTTTCTTCTCACTAATAGAGCTTTCATTTGGTGGTATTTCATTGCTGCTGACATTTTTACTTTTTTTGTTATTAATCAAAATGTAACGATTTTTTTGCAAAAAAATGACATTTTTCACTTTCAGCTGTGAAATTTTGCAAAAAAAACGACATCCATTTATACATTTTTCGCTAAATTTATAGTTCTACATGTCTTTGATAAAAAAAAATGTTTGGGCAAAAAAAAAAAAAATGGTTTGGGTAAAAGTTATAGCGTTTACAAACTATGGGACAAAAATGTGAATTTCCGCTTTTTGAAGCAGCTCTGACTTTCTGAGCACCTGTCATGTTTCCTGAGGTTCTACAATGCCCAAACAGTAGAAAACCCCCACAAATGACCCCATTTCGGAAAGTAGGCACCCTAAGGTATTCGCTGATGGGCATAGTGAGTTCATAGAACTTTTTATTTTTTGTCACCAGTTAGCGGAAAATGATGATTATTTTTTTTTTTTTCTTACAAAGTCTCATATTCCACTAACTTGCGACAAAAAATAAAAAATTCTAGGAACTCGCCATGCCCCTCACAGGATACCTTGGGGTGTCTTCTTTCCAAAATGGGGTCACTTGTGGGGTAGTTATACTGCCCTGGCAATTTAGGGGCCCAAATGTGTGAGAAGTACTTTGCAATCAAAATGTGTAAAAAATGGCCTGCGAAATCCGAAAGGTGCACTTTGGAATATGTGCCCCTTTGCCCACCTTGGCTGCAAAAAAGTGTCACACATCTGGCATCGCTGTACTCAGGAGAAGTTGGGGAATGTGTTTTGGGGTGTCATTTTACATATACCCATGCTGGGTGAGAGAAATATCTTGGCAAAAGACAACTTTTCCAATTTTTTTATACAAAGTTGGCATTTGACCAAGATATTTTTCTCACCCAGCATGGGTATATGTAAAATGACACCCCAAAACACATTCCCCAACTTCTCCTGAGTACGGCGATACCAGATGTGTGATACTTTTTTGCAGCCTAGGTGGGCAAAGGGGCACATATTCCAAAGTGCACCTTTCGGATTTCGCAGGCCATTTTTTACACATTTTGATTGCAAAGTACTTCTCACACATTTGGGCCCCTAAATTGCCAGGGCAGTATAACTACCCCACAAGTGACCCCATTTTAGAAAGAAGACACCCTAAGGTATTCCGTGAGGGGCATGGCGAGTTCCTAGAATTTTTTATTTTTTGTCGCAAGTTAGTGGAATATGAGACTTTGTAAGGAAAAAAGGAAAAAAAAGAAAAATCATCATTTTCCGCTAACTTGTGACAAAAAATAAAAAATTCTAGGAACTCGCCGTGCCCCTCACGGAATACCTTGGGGTGTCTTCTTTCCAAAATGGGGTCACTTGTGGCGTAGTTATACTGCCCTGGCAATTTAGGGGCCCAAATGTGTGAGAAGTACCTTGCAATCAAAATGTGTAAAAAATGGCCTGCGAAATCCGAAAGGTGCACTTTGGAATATGTGCCCCTTTGCCCACCTTGGCTGCAAAAAAGTGTCACACATCTGGCATCGCTGTACTCAGGAGAAGTTGGGGAATGTGTTTTGGGGTGTCATTTTACATATACCCATGCTGGGTGAGAGAAATATCTTGGCAAAAGACAACTTTTCCAATTTTTTTATACAAAGTTGGCATTTGACCAAGATATTTTTCTCACCCAGCATGGGTATATGTAAAATGACACCACAAAACACATTCCCCAACTTCTCCTGAGTACGGCGATACCAGATGTGTGACACTTTTGCAGCCTAGATGCGCAAAGGTGCCCAAATTCCTTTTAGGAGGGCATTTTTAGGATTAGGATCCCAGACTTCTTCTCACACTTTCGGGCCCCTAAAAAGCCAGGGCAGTATAAATACCCCACATGTAACCCCACTTTGGAAAGAAGACACCCCAAGGTATTCAATGAGGGGCCTGGCGAGTTCATAGAATTTTTTTTTTTTTGCATAAGTTAGCGGAAATTGATTTTTTTTTTGTTTTTTTCTCACAAAGTCTCACTTTCCGCTAACTTAGGACAAAAATTTCAATCTTTCATGGACTCAATATGCCCCTCACGGAATACCTTGGGGTGTCTTCTTTCCGAAATGGGGTCACATGTGGGGTATTTATACTGCCCTGGCTTTTTAGGGGCCCTAAAGCGTGAGAAGAAGTCTGGAATATAAATGTCTAAAAATGTTTACGCATTTGGATTCCGTGAGGGGTATGGTGAGTTCATGTGAGATTTTATTTTTTGACACAAGTTAGTGGAATATGAGAGTCTGTAAGAAAAAACAAACAAAAAAAATATATATATTTCCGCTAACTTGGGCCAAAAAAATGTCTGAATGGAGCCTTACAGGGGGGTTGATCAATGACAGGGGGGTGATCACCCATATAGACTCCCTGATCACCTCCATCATTGATCACCCCCCTGTAAGGCTCCATTCAGACGTCCGCATGTGTTTTACGGATCCGATCCATGTATCCATGGATCCGTAAAAATCATACGGACGTCTGAATGGAGCCTTACCAGGGGGGTGATCAATGACAGGGGGGGTGATCACCCATATAGACTCCCTGATCACCCCCCTGTCATTTATCACCCCCCTGGTAAGGCTCCATTCAGATGTCCGTATGATTTTTACGGATCCATGGATACATGGATCGGATCCGCAAAACACATGCGGACGTCTGAATGGAGCCTTACAGGGGGGTGATCAATGACAGGGGGTGATCAGGGAGTGTATATGGGTGATCACCCCCCTGTCATTGATCACGCCCCTGGTAAGGCTCCATTCAGACGTCCGTATGATTTTTACGGATCCATGGATACATGGATCGGATCCGCAAAACGCATGCGGACGTCTGAATGGAGCCTTACAGGGGGGTGATCAATGACAGGGGGGTCATCAGGGAGTGTATATGGGTGATCACCCGCCTGTCATTGATCACCCCCCTGTAAGGCTCCATTCAGACGTCCGTATGTGTTTTGCGGATCCGATCCATGTATCTGTGGATCCGTAAAAATCATACGGACGTCTGAACGGAGCCTGACAGGGGGGTGATCAATGACAGGGGGGTGATCAATGACAGGGGGGTGATCAATGACAGGGGGGTGATCAGGGAGTTTATATGGGGTGATCATGGGTTTATAAGGGGTTAATAAGTGACGGGAAGGGGGGGTGTAGTGTAGTGTGGTGTTTGGTGCGACTTTACTGACCTACCTGTGTCCTCTGGTGGTCGATCCTAACAAAAGGGACCACCAGAGGAGCAGGTAGCAGGTATATTAGACGCTGTTATCAAAACCTGTTAGGGGTTAAAAAAAATCACATCTCCAGCCTGCCAGCGAGCGATCGCCACTGGCAGGCTGGAGATCCACTCGCTTACCTTCTGTTCCTGTGAGCGCGCGCGCCTGCGTGCGCGCGTTCACAGGAAATCTCGGGTATCGCGAGATGACACGCCGATGCGTCCAGGAGGAGTAAATCAACCACCTCCTGGACGCATCGGCGCGTTAGGCGGTCGGGAGGTGGTTAAAGGGATTCCATCACCCTTATTTTGGGCTATTATCTATATTAATACATGCATAGTACTGCAGATAAGGAGTCAAGATCAGGGAGTTCTACAACTACCATCATTGTTGTTACCTCTACAATACTACAAAGAGAAGATTGCATGTTTATATTCTTTTGAACAGTGCCTTTGATGCTGTATGCTGCTCCCAGGCAGGAGCTCCAATACCAGAGTGTGCCCCGAGGGAAGAAAGGGTGCACCCTCTATTCACTGTGCATAGCCCAGAGAGTGCCAAACTGAAGATTGCGATCATTTTCTCTTATTGTGTCCATACACTTTCAATATCTGTCAGGAAACTGCTCATTATGCTTACAACTATCTCTCCTGACTCCCCCATACACATATACATACAGGTCCTTCTAAAAAAATTAGCATATTGTGATAAAGTTCATTATTTTCTGTAATGTACTGATAAACATTAGACTTTCATATATTTTAGATTCATTACACACAACTGAAGTAGTTCAAGCCTTTTATTGTTTTAATATTGATGATTTTGGCATACAGCTCATGAAAACCCAAATTTCCTATCTAAAAAAATTAGCATATTTCATCCGACCAATAAAAAATACAAAAAAAGTCAACCTTCAAATAATTATGTTCAGTTATGCACTCAATACTTGATCGGGAATCCTTTTGCAGAAATGACTGCTTCAATGCGGCGTGGCATGGAGGCAATCAGCCTGTGGCACTGCTGAGGTGTTATGGAGGCCCAGGATGCTTCGATAGCGGCCTTAAGCTCATCCAGAGTGTTGGGTCTTGCGTCTCTCAACTTTCTCTTCCCAATATCCCACAGATTCTCTATGGGGTTCAGGTCAGGAGAGTTGGCAGGCCAATTGAGCACAGTAATACCATGGTCAGTAAACCATTTACCAGTGGTTTTGGCACTGTGAGCAGGTGCCAGGTCGTGCTGAAAAATGAAATCTTCATCTCCATAAAGCTTTTCAGCAGATGGAAGCATGAAGTGCTCCAAAATCTCCTGATAGCTAGCTGCATTGACCCTGCCCTTGATAAAACACAGTGGACCAACACCAGCAGCTGACATGGCACCCCAGACCATCACTGACTGTGGGTACTTGACACTGGACTTCAGGCATTTCGGCATTTCCCTCTCCCCAGTCTTCCTCCAGACTCTGGCACCTTGATTTCCGAATGACATGCAACAGTCCAGTTCTGCTTCTCTGTAGCCCAGGTCAGGCGCTTCTGCCGCTGTTTCTGGTTCAAAAGTGGCTTGACCTGGGGAATGCGGCACCTGTAGCCCATTTCCTGCACACGCCTGTACACGGTGGCTCTGGATGTTTCTACTCCAGACTCAGTCCACTGCTTCCGCAGGTCCCCCAAGATCTGGAATCGGTCCTTCTCCACAATCTTCCTGAGGGTCCGGTCACCTCTTCTCGTTGTGCGGCGTTTTCTGCCACACTTTTTCCTTCCCACAGACTTCCCACTGAGGTGCCTTGATACAGCACTCTGGGAACAGCCTATTCGTTCAGAAATTTCTTTCTGTGTCTTACCCTCTTGCTTGAGGGTGTCAATGATGGCCTTCTGGACAGCAGTCAGGTCGGCAGTCTTACCCATGATTGCGGTTTTGAGTAATGAACCAGGCTGGGAGTTTTTAAAAGCCTCAGGAATCTTTTGCAGGTGTTTAGAGTAAATTAGTTGATTCAGATGATTAGGTTAATAGCTCGTTTAGAGAACCTTTTCATGATATGCTAATTTTTTTAGATAGGAATTTTGGGTTTTCATGAGCTGTATGCCAAAATCATCAATATTAAAAAAATAAAAGGCTTGAACTACTTCAGTTGGTGTGTAATGAATCTAAAATATATGAAAGTCTAATGTTTATCAGTACATTACAGAAAATAATGAACTTTATCACAATATGCTAATTTTTTTAGAAGGACCTGTATATGTGTTTTTAATGTAGATAAAGACATCTCCTAAGAGAATTATATGATTGGGCAATAAAATTCAACACTCTCGATCCTCGTGACTCACCTGCAATATCATCTGTCGGGGAAAAGTCAAGAGCTTCACAAACACATTATATTATCGTGGTAGGTTCTACCAAAAGTACTTTAATGTGTATGGGGGCCTTTAGAAATGAATGGACTAACCACCTCCTAGGATGCTCGTGTGGGTTTTCTAGTGAGCAAATAAAATAGGTATAGAAAGCATAGGGAATAAGCTGTGAGAGGCAGGGAGAAAAAGGTGAATAAGGAAACATCTGTTTCTTTGCATGCAAGGTATATTTCATGTGAGATCATGTTTCCACTCTGACACTGTCCCTGCTGATTGGACAGTGTCAGAATAATGAAGATGACTATCTCAAGTGAAGACTCATGATAGCGGCCCCTTGACAAATCCCTAACAAATTACATATAGGGCACTAGAGGTAATGGAGACAATATGGCAGTATTGTGGGAGAGGGTGGGCAGATAATTTCGAGTGTAGTTTGTGGTTCTGTTTTTTGGACTTGACAGGTGCATATCCATGAAGCAAACATAATTACAAAAAAACTAAATGGCTGCACACCATTATATATGCAAACAACAGAGCTAAGGAATGGGGGTCATTCTAGTTAAAAGTGGTACAATATCGACTATAAAAGAGTAATGGAAGCTCTTAGCGCACATACGTGTCGGGCCCACCTACTAAGCGTCAAGGTGGCTTCCGCAGATGGGTCCCTATCACTAAAGATACTGCCTCTTGCAATATATTGGGGGTGGCACCCCTTTTAGACTGGACACTCCCATCTACCTGGGACTTCTGAGCAGAGTACTTTTGTAGCTGGTTCCTACACAGCCCTGAATATTGGAGACATTAGTAAGTCCAAAGTGAGGCAGTATCTTTAGTGATAGGGACCCATCTGCGGAAGCCACCTTGACGCTTGGTAGGTGGGCCCGACATGTATGTGCGCTAAGAGCTTCCATTACTCATTTATAGTCGTATTGTACCACTTTTAACTAGAATGACCCCCATTCCTTAGCTCTGTTGTTTGCATATATAATGGTGTGCAGCCATTTTGTTTTTTTGTAATTCTGTTTTTTTTGGACTACCATCTGCTCAGCTAACAATGGATAGAAATAGCACTATTATATTTGCTGAAAAAGGCCGCATAACTGACAGGGTTCTTTCATAGCTACATAGGTTGAAAATAGACATGGGTCCATGGGTCCATGACCAACCTTTCCCAATTAATAATACAACAATAATTGTTAGACTAATTATAACCATCACTGCCATTTGCTATTAGATAAGCTGGTATAGTATCTGCCATTACTTCCTCTTAAGAAAGAACTTTTCATGGTTTGACTGCTGTAGCTGTAAAGAACCTGTCACAGTGTAGGGGGAGGGGAGGAACACCAGAATGACAACAGAAGGAAAATGACCAGGAACTAGGCCTCAAGGCTAGCGAAAGGGAAAAGGTAACCGCCTATGAAAACCGTAAACCTAGCCCTGACACCTGTCAGTATGAATAGACTCTGAAGGTGGGAATAGTCATACACTGTAAACCTTGTAACCCTGAAAATCCCTAGGAGTAGTGACAGGGTCTGAGACTACTGGTTCCTTCCCAGATGAACGAACCAGTGTCTCCCTGAGGCCTAGTAAACAACAAGCAAATGGGAACAACAAAATAGTAAGAGAGGTACTCTTATCTTCAATAGAAAATGGAAGAGCAGGAACTCAGATCAGGACCACACACCAGCTCTTCAAACTCCAGGCAGAGAATATCAATTGCATGTAAATAGAGGAGCAGTAATGACCACAAGCTGCACCTGAGACAAGAGGTGTGGTCATTACCAACAACAACACTGCAACACGTGAAAACAGAGAGACTGTCACATAACCTCACGTGCAGCCAGTCTCTTAGATCTTCTAACCTCTGTCATGGGAGGGATCGTGACAGTACCTCCCCCTTCTACTGGTGACCTCCGGACTCCCAGGACCGACCATATCTGGATGATCCCTGTGAAAGGCTTTCACAAGGCGACTAGCATTAACGTCGGCCGCTGGAACCCACATTCTCTCCTCTGGACTGTAACCCTTCCAGTGAACGAGATCCTGAAGGGATCTACAGAGAATTTGTGAGTCCACTACCCTGGCGATCTGAAATTCAAGATTATCGTCCACCATGACAGGAGCGGGAGGCAAGTAGACGGTTCAGCAGGTTCGACATATCTCTTCAGCATTGATTTGTGGAAAACATAATGAATTTTTAAAGCCTGCAGAAGTTCAAGATGAAAGGCTACCAGGTTAATAATGGCAGAGATCTTATATGGACCAATAAACCTTGGACCCAGCATCCAAGAATGTACCTTCAACTTAATGTTTCTTGTGGACAGCCACACAGAATCACCCACTCTCAGGTCCGGACCACTCATACGTCTCTTGTCAGCCATACATTTATACTTGCTGCCTATTTTTTTAAAAATGTTTTACATTTTCCGCCAAATAGATGACAAAGAAGATCTTTCCTCTTCAGGTATACCAGAAGTCTCAGTACCAGAAAATGTGCCAAACTGCGGATGGAACCCATATGCCCTAATAAACAGCGACTTATCAGTGGACTCTTGCATATGGTTATTTATGGCAAACTCGGCCAAATACAAAAATGAAGACCACTCCTCCTGATTCTCCAAGACAAACATGTCAAATAAGTGTCCAGATTCTGGTTAGTGCGTTCAGTCTGCCCGTTCGACTGAGGATGAAAGGCTGAAGACAAGGACAATTGTACCCCCAGGCGAGTACAGAACGCCTTCCAGAATCTGGAAACAAACTGAGTCCCCATATCCGACACCACATCAGAGGGAATACCATGTAGCTTCACGATGTTATCGACAAACACTTGTGCAAGAGTTTTAGCATTAGGTAGACCTGATAATGCTATAAAGTGCAACATCTTGCTGAAGCGATCAACAACCACCAGAATCACAGCAAATCTATGATAAAGTCCATGGATAAATGAGTCCAAGGTCGGGACGGGATAGACAACAGAAGTAGAGATCCTGAAGGCCGAGTATGTGTCATCTTGGCATGTGCACAAGTCTCACAAGCTGACACATAGCCCTCAACACATTTACGCAACCCAAGACACCAGAATCTACGAGAAATGATATTGACTGTGTATCTGCTCCCAGGGTGTCCTGTAAGAACTGTACGGTGATGTTCCTCAAACACCTTGTGCCATAATTCAGAAGGAACAAGCAACTTCCCCGGGGGAGAGGAATCCGGGGCTACTCCCTGGGCCTCCAACACCTCTGCCTCAAGTTCGGGATAAAGGGCGGATATTACCAACCTTCCAGTTAATATCAGACCAGGATCTTACGAATCACCCCCCGAGGAAAGCTACGCCACAAAGCATCCGCCTTGACGTTCTTAACCCCAGGGCGATAGGTGACAACGAAATTAAATCTGGTTTAAAACAACGACCATCTGGCCTGCCTTGGGTTCAGACATTTAGCTGACTCAAGGTAAGACAGATTTTTATGATCGGTAATTACCGTAATGGGATGAATCACTCCTTCCAACCAATGACTCCATTCTTCGAAAGCCAACTTAATGGCCAGCAACTCTCTATTACCTACGTCATAATTTTTTTTCAGCAGTTAAGAGCTTCTTAGAGAAGAAAGCATGGGCGCCATTTACTAGGCAAAGGACCCTGCAACAAGATTGCTCCTACCCCCACCTCGGATGTGTCAACTTCCACAATAAATGGCTGTGACACATCAGGTTGCACCAGTATAGGAGCAGAAGCAAAACATTTCTTCACAGCTGAAAAGGCTTGTAATGCCTCATCAGACCAGACAGATATCCGAACCTAGTCATGTCCGTTAAAGGTTTAACAACAGTAGAGTAGTTCAAAATAAATTTACGGTAGTAGTTGGTGAACCCCCAATTTTTTTATTTTTTTTTATCGCATAAGCACTTTCAGATTTTCGGGTCGATCTCAGTCCAATACAGCCAGAACCTTTTCAGGATCCATACGAAAACCTGAAGATGAGAGTAGGTAACCCAGGAATTGCACTTCCGGAACTGCAAATAAATGCTTCTCCATCTTAGCATACAGTTTATTCTCTCTTAGGATCTGTAACACTTGTCTCACGGGATCCTGATGCGTCTTCATGTCAGGAGAATAAATTAGAATATCATCCAGATACACAACAAACCTGCCCACCTGCCCACCAAACCTGACCATATTCTCAAAATGACCTTCAGGGGTATGAAAGGCCATCTTCCATTCGTCCCCTTCTTGATCCATAAAAGATTATATGCCCCCTCAAATCCAACTTAGAGAATACCTTGGCACCGACAATCTGAACAAATCCAGGATCAAAGGAAGGGGATAAGGATCACGAACAGTAATGCGATTAAGTTCATGGAAGTCTAAACATGGCCTAACAGTTCCGTCTTTTTTCTTAACAAAGAAGAACCCTGCATCCACTGGTGATTTGGATGGTCTAATATGACTTTTAGCCAAACTCTTGGTGATATATTCTCACATGGCTGCTCTTTCGGGTTCACAAAGATTATACAACCGAGACTTGTGCAACCGGGCTCCGGGAATAAGGTTGACAAGGCAATCATACTCCCGATGTGGAGGTAACTCCCGGTCTCCACTTTCAGAAAAATCTGAAATAAACAAAGGTACAACTTTTGTGGTTACAACAAAAAGCGACGTGCTAAGACAGTTGTCTATGCAATAATCTCTCCAATCAAGAATCTGTCTCGCTTGCCAATCAATGGTAGGATTATGTTTGCTTAACCATGCTAAACCTAGCACCAAGAGAGCAGGAAGACCCTCCAGCACAAAACACGAAATGGATTCTTGATGAAAATCACACAACTTTAAATGAATGTCCTGCACCATTTGTGACAAACATTTCTGTGAAGCGGAATCAATTGCAAACACCAAAATATTTTTGTCTAATGCACTTGTTGTCAACCCATGCATACGGACGAACTGACCATCAACTAGGTTAACCCCTGCCCCACTGTCAATAAAACACTTCAATTCTCACAGTTTTGGAATCTAGCGCCACCTCGGCAGGCAGGAGAAATAGGTTTTACCGGCAAATCACAAAAGTAAATTCTCAGATTCCCCACCCCCACCAAGATGAGGACAAAACATATTTTTTTTTCTTTTTCACCTTGACGCTGAACATAAGGACATATGTTTACAAAATGTCCCCTTTTTCCACAGAAAAAGCAAAGTCTCTTCTTAAGCCTAAAGTTCTTATCACCAGGTCCAGGGGTAGATCCCCCCAGCTGCATTGGCTTGTCACCAGACATGAGCTCAAGTGTCTCTCTACCTAAAGTGTTGGAGGAGGCCGCCACCCCATATAATAGTACGTCCTGAGTGTGAGGAACCTTAGATCTCCCTCAGCCATCTATCAATACGTACAGCAAGAGACGGCTGCTTCCAATGACTCAGAATATTCATGAAATGCCAACGCGTCCTTCAGGCTCTCGGATAACCCTTGACAGAATTTACTACGGAGAGCTGGGTCATTCCACTCCATATCCAATCTCCTAAATTGAGAGCAATAGGTCTCCCTGCCATAGGCCACGCAACTTAGTCTCGGCCAGGGAGATCCGATTTGGGTCATCATAGATAAGCTCTGAAAAATTCATCTACCGACCGGAGGGACTGTGATCCGGTTGGCAACGAAAAAGCCCAAGGCTGAGAATCACCTTTAAGTAACAAAATGATTATACCCATTCTTTGACTCTCGTCCCCAGAAGAGTTAGGATGTAGTTTAAAATATAATTTGCACGACTCCCTGAACCGAATAAAGTTGTCACTTCCCCTGGAAAATCTATCAGGGAGAGCGACCTTAGGTTCAGGACAGGTCTGGTTCCCGCTGCCGGAACCAGACGTCTGTGGATCTAGATCTGTGAGACGGTCGTGCGGAGGTCAGCTACCTCCAAAGACAGCCTCTGCAGTTGTCCGACCAATACAGAAATAGTATCTATCGCTGCACTGACACAAACAAAATGGCGTTTTTTTTGGGCGGTTGATAATGTCACAGTGTAGGGGGAGGGGAGGAACACCAGAATGAAAATGACCAGGAACTAGGCCTCAAAGCTAGGGAAAGGGAAAAGGTAACAACCTATATAAACCCTAAACCTAGCCCTGACACCTGTCAGTATGAATAGACCCTGAAGGTGGAAATATTCATACACTGTAAACCTAGGCCCTAGTAACCATTAAAATCACTAGGAGTAGTGACAGGGTCTGAGACTACTAGTTCCTTCCCAGACAAACGAACCAGCGTCTCTCTGAGGCCTAGTAAACAACAAGCAAAGGGGGACAAAATACAAAGAGAAGTACACTTATCTTCAATAGAAAATGGAAGAGCAGGAACTCAGATGAGGCCCACACACCAGCACTTTCAACTCCAGGCAGAGAATATCAACCGCATACTATGAAGTGTGAGTCAAGACTAAATAGAGGAGCAGTAATGACCACAAGCTGCACCTGAGACAAGAGGTGTGTTCATTACCAACAACAACACTGCAACAAGTGAAAACAGAGAGAGACTGTCAGATATCCTCACGTGCAGCCAGTCTCTCAGATCTTCTAACCTTTGTCATGGGAGGGAGCGTGACAGAACCCTTTCTTGTATTGATGGCTAAATCACCTCTACTCCACATGTTCTCCATCCATATTTCAGTACCAACCAAACTGATATCTATCATGTGCTGTACATATAACTGATTTTAGGTGCACAATGACCATTTTATTGTGTAGATGGTGGACCACATGTCCAGTTTGGTGGCTATAGACTTTTCAGTAAATTAGTTTTGAATGTTAAAAAACACAAGCCTTGTAATGTGGAAAAATAGGTCAGGAAAATAACGTGGGGGCAAGATGTCCTGTCCTGTGGGTATGAGTATGATGATATAGAGCAGTACTTGAAAGTCATATCATTTTTAGCTTTGCTATTGGGCTTCGTGTCCTCAGTGTAAGCCACCTGTAAAGCATTGTGTAACATTGGAAGGCAGTAGAGCCCATACTATTACAACACAACAGACTTCTGCTTCATCTTCCTCTTGTTAGGCTTGTCTGAATCTCTTTCCATCCTCTACTTTCTTTATGTGTGGTGGTCACTCTTATCTGTCACTGTCTTTTTTCTGCACGCTGTATCGAAAGACTGTGACTTTGCAGTGACATAGCCCTCAGATCAGAGAAGTGTTCCTGCATTTCTTATCCGTAATCAACATGAGCATATTGAGTTACAGACTCGTTGTTTCAGATAGCATAGCAGCCACAGTGAATCTCCCCATTATACAATACCCTTCTTCCCAGTCTCCAATTATTTAATCCTTTGTTGTGGCTAAAGGGTTAAGTGCTCCTGTTATGTTAAATATATTAATGGAGGTCATGTCTTTTCTTTGGCGTGACTTATTCTGTACATTTTCTTTCATGGACCAATTGATCTTCATTACCCATTGATTTTTATAAATCAATGCATTATAAAGCAATGCATGCTCATACAGCTTTACTATGGAACAAGAGTCCGGAAAATCCTCAGGTTGCAACCTGTCCTAATAACCTGGATATTTTCTTTGCTGGCTTGAATATTGTTGGTGGAGAATGAACAAGATTTTTATCCCAGTCACAGTTTTCACTAAGCCTTTGTTGCTGTTTTAAAATCATTGCAGGGAAAAAAAATGTAATTAATAATTAGACACAATTCTTGCGGACTAAGCTTTTCAGTTTCATTGGTGCAGAAATGCTATTTTTTTTAGAACGTTTGTTCCTGGCCTGACCCAAAATATCAGTATCATCAGAAAAAGTTTCACTGACTATATTTCTGTAGGGTCAAACTGGCTTTACTGTACATGGGAGGATTTGCGTTTTCTATATTCACTTCTATAGTATGGTCATAGAAAATAACACACTAATACAATAGATGAAAACACTATAAATGGACTAAGCCCTGACTCTGATATGATAAAATCTGAGACTCTCAGCCAATTTATTTTGATCAAAACACATCTGTGCCCGCCTACCAGCACCAAGGTGGTCTCAGTCAGGCAGGTCCTACTCTAAACCTATCTATATCTACATTCAGAAGAGCAGACCCTGCAGCCCACTATATGTCTCAGTCCTGCCTGACTGAGACCACCTTGGTGCTGGTAGGTGGGCACAAAATATTTTGACTGAGAGTCTCAGATTTTATCATATCAGAATTAGCGCTTAGTCCATTTATAATGTTTGCATCTATTGTGTTAGTGCATTATTTTCTGTGATTTTTCTTATATAAATGTAGCCATGCACATCCGCATATTAATTATTAACATTTTTGATCAAAATTGTGTCTGACCCATCTACCAACGGCAAGGTGACTTCTGTAGATGGGACCTACACTAACAGACTTGCCTCTTCTGGGCCTAGGCTGAGATACAAAAGCAAATAAACACTATATGAACCAGCAGCGGCCTCTCTGTACAAGGCTTTTTATTTTTCCATTGATAGACCCCCAGCTCCTGCTTCTGATCTTATGGGTTTAGTGGTAGTAGCTGTGAGATCACCATGACATACAGATCAGTCACAAGGCACAAAAAGCAGACCTTGCTCATGACCATATATATATATATATATGTGATGGAGTGTGAAGGCTTTAATAGAAGTGTCCCCCTACAGTAAGGCGTTTGCACTGGTGCCTCTTTGCTGGGTTTCTGGACAAGTTCAGTGTATGTGCTGGAAGTAACTACCAGTGCATTCATTCAACGTGCACACCAAACGCAGTATGAACATAGCCTTATTGAGTATTTGAAAATAGTCGTTCTAAACAAGAGATTTATAAATATGGTTTGGCGTTTATCCAATGAGATCAATATTTTTAATTTGGGGGCAAATGAAACCATAAATTATTATGATTTTTTTTTGCCTTTATCAACAAGGGTAAACAAGGATTCTTTTTTTCTGTAACACCCCTCCCCAGTCCTGACTGAATGCGAGGAACATGTGTTTTTTTTTTTTTCATTTTATCTGTCATGCCATCTGTCAGGACAATATTACACTGCCGTATACAGTCCCTTCAATCAATTAGTTTTCACATACTGTCAGATAATGTGTGTATTTAGTTGATGTTACCCAGAAGTAAGTAACACTGCAGCTATTTATTGCTCTAAAAGGCATTGTGGCACAGTCAAGCAAATAACAAATGGTTCCTTTTTTAATGAGAGAATTCTATATAGTGCAATAGTAATGGAGAGGAGGAAGAGAGTGGTCGTAGTGGCAGGTCTTAACCATGGTGGAAATCTTACCCACGGGGGTGGCAGTACCTCTCCAACAGCATTCTGGGGCCTTATAGTGAAGAGAGAGTGTACCTGTCTCCCCTGGGGCACACCTTGGTTTGGGAGTCACCTGCCTGTTGGGAGGTGGTGTGCTCTTGATGTAGCATGTTGGTGAGATGCTAGGCAGGAAATGACCGAAGATAGAAATGGAAAATGGAGGCTCAAGCAAATTGTGCAATTCAACACAGTTTTTTACAGAAGAAACAGCAATTTTCCACATACACTCTCTTTTAAATAGGTACACTTAAACATTGACAATCAATTACTAGGTCAATCTAGAGAATTAGTTCCATGTACCCCATCCAGATTCATTTTCTTTTATAAAGCTATGCTTCACTCTAGTCCAGCCTGGAAGTGCAATGCTCACAAAAATCTTGGTTTCTACAATGCCCAGTGTAGATCCTAAAACAGACCTGTAACCTGTCTTTCTGATATAACTGGGGACCTGAGACTGTTAAAACCCAGCCAAAAAGAGTCTAATAGCAAACACACAAGCGTTACCTCCACAGTCTGTTCCCTCGCACCTTTCAATTTGGCTGCATAGCCTTCAGAATAATAATCATTTTCTTCACTCAGTCTGGTAGGTTTGTGGAGCTCCTCTCTGAGTCACAAAATCTGACTGTAGATGCTCACAGGCTGCTCACATCCACTAACTACAGACTCTCTGCTTACACACACACAAGAAGCAGCCAGTTCCAGGGGGTTGGGTCCACCCCTGCCAGGTGATAGTTACCAAGGTTCTGGATCTGGAGTTAACTTTCTGTTTCAGCCATGACTTAAATAACATTGCAATAACATAGTGGTATACCTAACCATAAATTAGAAAACATTAGCAAAACTCTTATTACCAGTAGACTATGGGTCACTGCAAGAGTAATATAAAGCAAAAGTTTCAACATTTCTTGAAATCCCCCGAACATGTAAAGTGTTACTGCAACAAGTCTCAGTGTAGTCCAATTCCAGAAATCGAGAATAGAGATACCTATGTTATGTACTTTTATGCATAGTAACCTTTAGATAAGGAGATGCTTGTCACCAGCACTTCCAGTGCACTCCATATAATTTAGGGTATACAGACTTCTTCTTAGAGTAACTGTCAGTCTTTCTGGCAGGACTGGTACTGTCATCCTATGCTCAGTGTTTAGAGAGACACACTTCAGTGCTTCTTTCTGTTCCAGCAGACAAAAGTGATAGCTCAAATAAGAAATGTTAGTCATCTGCCTGCAAGCACCCGGCATGGAAGAATGGGGATGTAGGGATAGGAAAATTGTCAGGCTAGTTGTGAGTAACGGTCAGACATTAAGTCTTGCACCCCTTACTAGCCTGTCTGTCCCATAGTCTAAGTTTAATTAGTGTAAGTATAAAGCTGTAGCCTGCTCTCCCTGCATTCACTGGAAGCCTTTTAGCACCAGGAGAGGTATAGAGTGGGCTCTCATTGCATTCATTGGAAGCCGTCTGGCACCAGGAGAGGCATAGAGTGGGCTCAGCATGCATGTTGGTACCTGCATCCCTTGAATTTAATGGAGGCCATTTTGACACCAAAAATAAAAAAAGAAGAGTGGAGCCAGCATGCATGTGGAACCTGCACTCCCTGAATTTTATGGTGGTCGTTATGGCACATAACAGGTAGCATTTAGGGTTAGGTTCCCGTCTTACAGAGATCACCTTGGCATGTGGCAGACGGGTCCAAATAATTTTGTACAAAATGTATTTGCAAAGAATCTCAAATTTACAAAATAAGCGTACCATTAGCACCAGAATATTTTTTTATTACTATGGCATTATTCTACTTTATTTGGTTTGCAGAGTGCTGTTGCATTTTTTTTTTCTAATGGTCAGATATGTCATAATAGCTGAGGGGAAACATGACTGAAGAGAAATCCAAAATGGTGCCATGACTTTCCTCTAGGGCAGGTACGCCAAAAAATTAGAAGCGGCCATGAGGCTAGGGCTGCATGGCCAGGGACGGACTGGCCGTAGACCCTACAGGGAATTTTTCTGGTGGGCCGATGCCCCACAGGGCCAGTCGAGTCCTCCTCACTGCCACTGGCTAGGTTCAGTACATACTATTGGGGGCACTATAGGGGTCATTATTAGAGGAAATCCAGGCAGCATGTAAAAGTAGGGCTGGCTTAGTGCTGTGGAACACATCTTACCTCCTAGGCCCCCTGCTACATAACTTAGGAGGAGGAGGAGGAGGGGGACAGAATGTGGCAGCTATTAATGACCACCATATATGGACAAGCTTCTGGGGAGGTATTTTATGCTGCACTGTGGTATTCGGTTCTTTAGGATGGTATTCTGTGCTGCACTATGGTAGTGCTGACCCAGCCAACTTGCATTGGCCCGATCTACTTGTGTTGCCCCGCCAGCCAATTTGGATGCACCTACAACATTTGGGCCACTTTATGTTCCCAGTCCGCCCTTGTGTATGGCAACTTTGGGCACATGTTCCTATGCCATAAGTAGACAAGCCTGGAACATGCAAGTCAACAGAAAGACATATCTGCTGGATTTGAAACATCGATTACAAGGAAACGAAAACCAAATATGATGTATAATGGTGCAATAGTAAGTTCCAACAATAAAATCAAGAAGACATCAATCCCTAAAACAGGTCATGTAAGAATATAGTAAAACATATAGAAGGTATAGCTCCATCAGGGCATTACCTTTTCATATGTCTTGTCAAAGGGGTATTCCCATCTTATACATTGGGGGCATATAGCTAGGATATGCCCCCAATGACCGATGGATGCGGGTCTCCCATTCGTTCTTGGATATTTTTGGAAGTCCAATTAAAATTAATTGGTAGCACACCGCACAAGCAAGGCCCTGCTACTTTGGCTTCTGTGTGGCCTATTGAAATAGCTGTGCCAGCGCTTGGCTATTCTTGGCAGTCCCATAGAAATGAATTGAGGGCGGCCGTGCATGCGCAATGTGTCCTCCGGCACTTTGTGGACTCCTAGTGATATATCCCCAGTGTCCAAGATGGGAATACCCCTTTAAGGCTTATCTACAGCTTGTGTTCAAACACGAGACACGCTGCAAAGATTGAATCCTGTTCTGATGAACTCGACACAACCATGTTAGAAATGCCGGACCAATGACCATTCATTGTCCAACTTCATTTTAAGAAACAAAATCATATTGTTCTATAATATACTGTATAGGCAACCAGTCCAGTGACGTGGAGACATTGGAGTAGTGGCTAGACAGATAGGAGAGATTGAAGAGGGGAGAGTTTAGTGAGGGGGAGACCTATTAACAATGACTAGTCAAGATGAGAACGGGTCAGGAAAACAGAGTTTTTGCTGTTTCCACAGTAAGAAAAGGATGAATTCTAGAGCTGTTTTTGAGGTGTAGGCGGCATGAGTGGGCAAGCAATAAAAAAATGGTGGTGAAGGAAAGATCAATGTCAAACATGACACAGACAGCTGGTGTGCTTCCCAGGAGTTATAGTAGTGCCACACACACACACACACACACACACACACACACACACTGAGAGGGGGTTATTAGGTTTAGGTAAGTTAGTAGATGGAACAAACACAAGTAGTTCAGTTTTACAAAGATTCAGTTTCAGATAGAGAAAGGACATGATATTAGAGACACGTGCAGCAAGGCAATAAAGGCCAATAAAAGCAAGGGAGATTAAAACATTCATTACCAGGTGGCTTTCCTAGAATTCTTCCAAAAACCACCAGACTTCTCAGTTTTGGTTTTAAATTGGTAACTCATAGCATGTTTCAATATAAAAAAATCCTCCAGACGACCGGTCTGATCAGATTAGATCCAGCTCTGACTGCCTTTAGAATCATTTCATTATATTAGATATTACAAAGGATTTCTGTTGGGAATTCAGAGACTTTTATGCAGGAGTAGAACAAACAAACAAGTTGATATTCATTTTATATACAGTCTTTTGCGCTTGTTTTTGTGAATTTATGATGTACCTCAGGAGATTTAATTATTATAAGTACAACAATTTATTAACCTGTAGCTTTTCACAGTTCATAGGAACAGATTTTATCTAAATTTAAAAAATCTGTATTTGGAATTTTCCAGACAAAGTAGCTAACTATCATGTTTATATAATATAACAAAAACAAAGACAGGTGCACTCTGCGGTCTTACTAAGACCTCAAACTGGTGTTAAAATTGAGAGATTAGCCAACATGTCCTACGTGGCTATCATGTGTGCTCTGGACTAGATATATACCTATAGTCAAAGTAAGCCTGTGCCTATAGGCAAAACTATTGGGGGAGGGGGGGGGGGGGGTGCCAGCTGAAGATATGACAGTGTGTGTTCATATGAAAATATGTATTATGTGTTATATATTGTTGAACTGCATCTCATGCGCAGGTACTCTCTTTTTATATTTCCTGGCTTCTGCACATGCCCCTCACGTCCTTTCTTGGACTGCGGATACTCTTGACTGAACTGGTCCCAGTCATGGTCGTGTCCTGACCCTTTCTCTTTTGCTTTGGGGGCTCTTTAAGCAGAGCAGGTTTCTTACGACTTGCTCCTTTTCCACGCATCTGGACCACTTTCCCATTATTCTTAGCAGGGGTTTCTTCAAGGTTTGGGGCCAGCTTCAGAGTCTTCAGTGGCTTTTCCCACTTCGGCAGTCGCTCCTTTCGCCCTAACCTTGGTTTTTGGAACATCCAAGGATTTCTCCCATTTCAAGAACTCGGCCTTAGCTTCTTCGTCCTCTATTTCTTTGGAGTCTCCATTTACTTTATTAGCCTTTTTATCCTTCACGGACATGGCATCATATCCTTGCCTTCTTAACTCCTCCTTTTCATCAAGGTTGGAGGCACTGGGGACATCAGGATCTTCACCAGACTCGTTGCCTTTTGGCAAACCTTCCAGAGGTTCACTCAGGATATTGTTCCCTAATCGTTTAGGCTCTAGGAGAGCCATCTCACAGTAGTAGACACCATCTGCATTCTGGTCATCTGTCTCCTGGTATTTCTTCTCCAGCAGACGCTATCTTTCTGTAAGGCGCTAATGGCATAGGGAACATCTTTCATGACCAGGTCCTGGCTACTCATTGCCACAAGTCTCTTGGCCTCTGCATTCACATCAGCCCTATCAGCGGGCTCAGCAGAAAGATCTTCCGTCTTCTCCGCCTCGGTCGGCACCACCATCTCCAGACCCATTCTTAACAGGCTCTGGCTTAAACTTGTTCAACTCATAGACGTTCTTCCCGACATCATCCTTTGAGCTCATGAGATCTTCCATCCCTGCTCCGAGTTGCTTGTTCAGCCTCTCATATTCATCTAGCTCCTCAAGCGCTTCTTCAAGGGATCGAGCCAAGGAGAGGGCCTCCTGTTCCAGATGCTCTTCATTCTGCTCCGCTGCAGCCGATGTAGGAGTATCACCATTCTCTTTCGGCCGCCCTGTGGGGGTTCCACCCCGGGTCCCTTAAAACACTTTGTTTGTGTCTACTGCAGTCTTCTTCGGTGACTCTGTGAAGACAGCTAGTCCCTTCTCTATCATATCTAGGGACTGTGTGGAGAGAGAAAAATCTTCAGGATTGCAGCTGTTCTGACGTGTCAGGTCATCTACCCCTGCCTGGGTATGGGTCTCAGACACTAGGCTGCAGTCTCCCTACTCAGCTCTCGTCACGTCATGTATAACTGTCTGGTCGGTACTAGTGACCGCCTGAATTTCGCAATACCTTGACCTGGTAGCTTCCCTCTCGGAGTTGCTAATGGTCACAGCACATACATCGCCTATGTCACTCGTGTCATTATTAACGCTGACCTATAGGGGCACTGTGAAGTTAATTCCTACATGGGACATTACTTTATTGACCATAAAACACTGTGGAGACTGCATGTCCACTTCTGGTACGTGTGATACACCCTCTAGGACTGCTACCCTTTCTTGCACGTTCATCAGCGTAGGATTGCTCCACTCAGTGCTCACGACATTTATCTGCACTTCTGCATCCTTCACATGTTTTCCACCCGGGGGCGCTATTCCCCTGACTATATCCTGCAATGGAAAATGCATGTCATCATCACATATGTCATCTGTCATCACCTTTTCATTATGGCTTTCCGCAAACTTGGCACAATCGCTTTGCACCTTATCAGCACCATTGTTTTCAATAGGCAATATTCTTTCCCAATGGTGGCAAGTACAGGTTCTGCAGGAGTTTCGTCACTATCTGCAGAAGTGTCTACCTTACCCCACAACAACGAAACAATATCACAGCCCAACATCACATCATATATGAACATATTTGTAACAACAGGTCCACAAGACCCAGTTCTCACTGGAGACTCCCCCTCAGTGAGAACCACCTGAACTTGCTCAGGCTCTCTTTTAGATGCCTGGTTCACATTATAGGTCACACCACTTTCATCTATCTTGCACCCAAGCTCACTAACCATAGAACCCTGTTGAGACTGCTTATTTGTACCTAGTACATGTGGTACCACTTCTAGCATTGCTTAATTTTCCTGTACGTTTATCACAGGGGGTGCCTTCACCATCAATCAACATCCCTACCACATATACAATGAAACCAGCAGGGGTAGATTTTTTCCTGATCACAGCCTGCAAAGGAAAAGGAGTGTCATCCTTATCACCTAGGTTACATAACTTCACATTTTCATTAGGCAATGCAGGTAACTTGGCAACATTGGTTCTAGTTGTCACCATAGTCTCACGTCCGGTGGGAACTATCTGACAGTCCTTTATAATCACATGTCTGTCCAGCATATTTACCATTATACCAGTCTTAGTTTTCAGCATCGTGCTACTCCTTACCCGGACTAGCATAGGGTCTCTAACTTTCACGACCCCAAGCCTAGCCTTGGTCACGGGCATTTTGGGCCTTACAATACCCTTCTTCCCTGCGGATTTCCGCGAGGGAGCAACCGCAACAGGCTTACCCGCCTGTTCAGATGCTGTGGTTTCCACAGAGACACATCCCCTTGTGACAGTTCCTTGCCTCTGGTACTTACCACTTGCCGGCCCAGCAGGTAGCAACTGTCGTCGGCGTACTGTCCTGGGGTCTGCCAGCTCAATAAATACAGGAACGTTCTTACCGCATGACCTCGCGGATTCGGTAGTCTCTGGAGATGAAGATATTCCAAGATCACCTCTACCGAGATCTCCAGCCTTCTCTGGGTTCCTGGTACCACGACCACTGGCAGACTCCTCACTGCAACCGTTGATACCGAAAACCACATGGCCTGGAGTCCGGACCTCTCCCGGATGGTCACTCCAGGCGCACCCTTTAGGACAGGCACTCCTAAGAGCCGCACCACTCCCCACCTCTTTATCTTCCTGACGGTTGCCCTTGGCAACAGCATATATCCACTTTTCCTCCGGCACTCCACTCTCAGCCCAGTTCAGAGCAGCCTCTCCAAGTACCGCACTCAGCTTCCTCAACAAGGAATTAGTTTCCCGCACCAGCTGCACTATTACTTCCTTTGTGGCCTTGGTTGTCGCCAAACCAGGCCACCTTTTACCCCGGTCACCATTTTGACCAAGAAAAATTCCACAGGTCAGTCTCTTTTACTCGGCTACTGGCCCTTAAAATCCTTCATCGTTTGCACCACAGAAAAATAAAATCCAGATTATCACCAGCAGGCTTCTGTGTGCAGTCATTGCTCTCAACAACCACTTTGCCTCTTTTCAGCCGGGACTCTTGTCCAATTGTGGGGGGTTAGCTCTTCTCCGGGGGTCATTCACACGAGTATCGTCGCCAGACACCAAGTTTAAGGTCCAAGCATCTCTTTTACAACAGTATCTCTGATAAAACGCATAAAACAATAGTATGCACACTTCGGTATCCCCCGACCCGGGTTTCGCTGTCACGCTTTGTCAGGAGGAATGCAATATCCCTACAGGAGCTACTCTGAGGTGTTCACTCCTCAACAGTCAGCCATTAACTCCAGAATCTTCCTACTAGAGAGGAAGGATGGAGCCATCCCTGTCTAGACCCATGGGACCTCCAACTCCCTATTCAACCTTATGGGATTTATAGTACATGCACATAATACATGAAATACAATGAGATTAAAACTTTCAATGCTTTGCAGTGTATGTTATGATGCTGCAACAGTAGTATAGGATATACGATACGGTCATGTAGTTAGTCACTTCCTGTACATTTTCCCTATGCTTTTCTGTCAATGTGGACTCTCCTAACCCATTTTCACCATGTTAACCAATCATTGTGGTTTGATTCCATCCTGTGTGTAGCACTTCCTGTTGCTGTATCCAACCAATCCCATAGTGCATTTTCTCTGCTGATTTATAGCTCCTCCCACCCAGCTAGTTACAAAGACACTCCCCTATCACTGTCCCTATCTATGCCCAGCTAGTTTATAGCCCCTCCCACACAGCTAGTTACATAGTCATTCACCTCTGTTGCTCTTTTGGGACATAACATCACAAGAAACGAGAAAGAGCTGTATTGACATGGTTCGGAAACAAAAAAGATAGGAGCAATAAAGTAAAAAACAAAACAAAAAAAATTACAAAATTATGGCTACCCTTATAAAAGATTATTATAAAGGACATTGATGCAAACTGCAGTTGTGACCTGCTTGATGGGTGGAGACTAGGACACCTATAGATCCTTGATATGTAAATCTGGTACAGGATGTGGTTGACTTGCAGTCTTCCACATGAGCTGTACTGTGATCAGTCCCAGTGTCCACTGTACAGTATAAATTCCTAATTAACCTATCAGTATGATATTTGGACCCCAGTGCTGCTAGAACTGTTCTAACCACTAAGCCGACATGCTGCCTAGATTGTAGATGTAAGCAAAGACTGCTGCCCCTACAGTCACTGTCCCTAAAAGTTATTTGCAGTCTGTATGAGGGATTCATGACCTGTCCTCAGGATAGGCCACCAATATCAGATCAGTGGTGGCAGACACCAAGCACTCCACCTATCAGAAGTCCCTGAGTAGCTCCAGCATGACCTTATCACATTTACAACCATTGTGCAATAGATTTAGCCAGTTCCTATTCACTTAAATGGGAGCAGTGCTGCAGTAACCATTTCCGACCACTACACATTCCGACCACTACACAGTGGATGTAGCTGTGTAGAGCTTATCCTAAGGATATGGCATCAATATCAAAATATTGTAAAACTCTTTTAACCCTTAGGATACCAGAGGCTTTTTTTTTTTTTTGTTTTCATTTTTTGTTCCTATCTGCCTTGAGCCATAATTTTTATTTATATTTTCATTCACATAGCGTATGATGGCTTTTTTTTTTGCGGGACATTTTCTCTCTTTCTAATGCCTTCATTTATTATGGCATACAATGTAGTGGGAAGCGGTAAAAAAATTCCAAATGGGGTTTCCTTTACCGTTTTACGGGTTTGGTTCCAACGGAGTTACGTTTGTGGAAAAAAAATGACCCATGCCCCTCCTTCTCTGGGTCAGTATAATTAAAACAATATTCCATATGTATATTTTTTTTTTAATGTCTAAATAGTGTAAAAATAAATGTAAACCATATTCTGACCCCCATAACTATTTTATAGTTATATCTACCGAGTTGTGTGGGGCTCATTTTAATGCGGGACAAACTGTAGTTTTTATTGATATCATTTTGGAGTGTGTGTAACTTTTTGATCACATTTTTTAAAATTTCTTTTGGGTAAGAGAAGCAATGAAAAAAATGGCAAATTGACCATTTTTACACTTTTTTCTGTTACGCCATTCACCATATTGGAAAAATATTTGTATATTTTAATAGTATGGGCGTTTCTAGTCACATGGATACCCATGATGTTTATATTTTTTGTTATTTATGTATTTATTTTTTTATTATACAGGAAGGGGTGTGATTTTTAACATATATTTTTTACATTTTTTATATTCTTTTTACTTTTTTGTTATTATTTTGAAGCTTGTATTTGAGCGTACAAAATCCAATTTTTATTTTTTAATTCTGAACAATCTTGGATTTTTAAAATCCAGTTATTATTGCTTATTCCTTATGTTGGCCTGCTACCTGGTGGCCAAAATAAGAATTGCAGCTTTAATGCCCTAAGAAGCCTCTTCAGGAAGGCTGAGTGTATTAAAATCAATTACCGGCATCCTCAATGGCCTCAGAGGATGCCGGTAAGAAGCCTAGAAGTGCGAGCTTCCGGGTTTTACATTCTTTAGATCACTTGATCACGGCATCTAAAGGCTTTAATCGGCATTATTGCTGGTTGCGGTAATTAGCCGCGGGTCTCAACAGAGACCCGCTGGCCATGATGCCCACTGCACGTGCAAGCGCGTTCAATGTTTACCCATCGCTCCAGCGCTGTACATGTACGGTGCTGGTAGCGAAAGGGCTGTGAGTAATTAATAGCCCTAATTATAAAAAAATAAATTTTTTTGTCAAAAGTAGAAAGTTATGACAAAAAGAACCTGACATTTGTTGACTTTTAATTCAACCAGTATTTTATTGCAGTCTCTCTCTTATCCCAAGGCACCTAAGTCTGAAAACTCTTTTCAGATTTTTCATATACTTACTGTTTGTACTTCCATGTATATGTTCTGCTTATGTTAGTTATTACATTTCTAAATCCTAGTATAGTACAGTAATATTTGAGTGCTTTTGTTCTTCCTTGTGGGTGTAGTGATATATAAATGCTCAGTTCACTTTTTAGAACAGTTTTTTTTTTTAACTATAAATCATATGTTTTAAATTATAATTGTACAGATTTTAATAATCTACAATACATAATACATCACTGATAAGCATGCCGATTAGCTCCGTTCATAGCTTAAGGCTAGGTTCACACTTGAGTGTATTTGATACGCGCGTTTTACGCGTGTTTTTGTCGGACGTTTTCGGGGCGTATCCAACGTGTTTTTAGAAATAGGAAACGGGAGTCGTACCTTTTGTGATTGACCACCCAGGCGTCCAATGAAAAACAGCCATGTCTACACTGAGGTGTCCAATGAAAGAGACTTCCTGCGGAGCAATTACCTGTGTGTTTATGTACAGAGGAGAGTGTGTTGGTTGCAGTCTGTTAAACCATGGATCTCTGCAAACGACGACGAACTGCAGCAATAGTTGCAGCAGTGCACATACAGGTCCTTCTCAAAAAATTTGCATCTTGTGATAAAGTTCATTATTTTCTGTAATGTACTGATAAACATTAGACTTTCATATATTTTAGATTCATTACACACAACTGAAGTAGTTCAAGCCTTTTATTGTTTTAATATTGATGATTTTGGCATACAGCTCATGAAAACCCAAATTTCCTATCTCAAAAGATTAGCATATTTCATCCGACCAATAAAAGAAAAGTGTTTTTAATACAAAAAAAGTCAACCTTCAAATAATTATGTTCAGTTATGCACTCAATACTTGGTCGGGAATCCTTTTGCAGAAATCACTGCTTCAATGCGGCGTGGCATGGAGGCAATCAGCCTGTGGCACTGCTGAGGTGTTATGGAGGCCCAGGATGCTTCGATAGCGGCCTTAAGCTCAACCAGAGTGTTGGGTCTTGCGTCTCTCAACTTTCTCTTCCCAATATCCCACAGATTCTCTATGGGGTTCAGGTCAGGAGAGTTGGCAGGCCAATTGAGCACAGTAATACCATGGTCAGTAAACCATTTACCAGTGGTTTTGGCACTGTGAGCAGGTGCCAGGTCGTGCTGAGAAATGAAATCTTCATCTCCATAAAGCTTTTCAGCAAATGGAAGCATGAAGTGCTCCAAAATCTCCTGATAGCTAGCTGCATTGACCCTGCCCTTGATAAAACACAGTGGACCAACACCAGCAGCTGACATGGCACCCCAGACCATCACTGACTGTGGGTACTTGACACTGGACTTCAGGCATTTTGGCATTTCCCTCTCCCAAATCTTCCTCCAGACTCTGGCACCTAGATTTCCGAATGACATGCAAAATTTGCTTTTATCTGAAAAAAGTACTTTGGACCACTGAGCAACAGTCCAGTGCTGCTTCTCTGTAGCCCAGGTCAGGCGCTTCTGCCGCTGCTTCTGGTTCAAAAGTGGCTTTACCTGGGGAATGCGGCACCTGTAGCCCATTTCCTGCACAGGCCTGTACACGGTGGCTCTGGATGTTTCTACTCCAGACTCAGTCCACTGCTTCCGCAGGTCCCCCAAGGTCTGGAATCGGTCCTTCTCCACAATCTTCCTCAGGGTCCGGTCACCTCTTCTCGTTGTGCAGCGTTTTCTGCCACACTTTTTCCTTCCCACAGACTTCCCACTGAGGTGCCTTGATACAGCACTCTGGGAACAGCCTATTCGTTCAGAAATTTCTTTCTGTGTCTTGCTTGAGGGTGTCAATGATGGCCTTCTGGACAGCAGTCAGGTCGGCAGTCTTACCCATGATTGCGGTTTTGAGTAATGAACCAGGCTGGGAGTTTTTAAAAGCCTCAGGAATCTTTTGCAGGTGTTTAGAGTTAATTAGTTGATTCAGATGATTAGGTTAATAGCTCGTTTAGAGAACCTTTTCATGATATGCTAATTTTTTTAGATAGGAATTTGGGGTTTTCATGCGCTGTATGCCAAAATCATCAATATTAAAACAATAAAAGGCTTGAACTACTTCAGTTGTGTGTAATGAATCTAAAATATATGAAAGTCTAATGTTTATCAGTACATTACAGAAAATAATGAACTTTATCACAATATGCTAATTTTTTTAAAGGAACCTGTAATGCGTTGGAGGAGAATGAGACTAAGCAGGCGACTGTTCTGGGTCCATCCTGTGATTGCGAACCGACAGCAAAGAGGACGGTTCTGGGCCATGTACGATAACCTACGTGAACACAAGGAGAATTTTTTTTTCCGTACACACGGATGTCCATAAACAGGTTAGTACATATACAATGCTTATTGTTGTGGTGTCCCTTATGATGGTAGCAGGCAATAGCCCGGGCACTCTCTGTTGATAATTCGGGCGTCCCGGCACTGCAGCGCCCGCCATACCCGGCGTATAAGACGACCCCCGACTTTTGAGAAGATTTTCATGTGTTAAAAAGTAGTCTTATACGCAGGAATATACAGTACTATAACATAACATAAGATAAGATGCCTTTATTGTCACTGTACAATACAATGTAATACAATGTACAATACAATGAAATGTTGTTTGGAGAAATCCTAGATGCCATGGACAGGGGAACAAGAACTGACATTTAAACTAAAGCATTACACTAGAAAAAAACAAAACATTGCACTAGAAGGCATTACTATTCACAGCATATATATAGCAAGAGCAAAGTAGGAAGGGCTTATGAGTATATATACACACTGATTCAGACACCACTGCAGACAAGAGATCATCATGGGGTCATGAATGCAGCAGTCACTTTCAGTCTGTGGTAGTTTCTATCCTAGGAAGGGGCAATAATCTCCGAGCATTTAGGAGACTGATTGCTTTGGGGTAAAAGCTGTTCTTCAGCCTAGTGGTGCAGGCATGTAGGGCTGTAAGACGCCTACCAGAGGGTAGGGGAGTGAAAAGGCTGTGGCCGGGGTGAGTTGGATCCCTGCAGATCATTTTTGCCCTGTTGCTGCAGCGAGCAGTGAAGATGTCATCCAGTGATGGTAACTGAGTACCAGTGATTCTGCCAGCCATTCTGATGATGCGCTTGAGGGTCTTCTTGTCCTCAGAAGAGCAGCCGGAGTACCACACTGTGATGCAGTATGTGATAACAGATTCTATGGTGCACCTGTAAAAATTGACAAGCAGTTGTTTTGGGAGTTGTGCTTTCTTCAGACTCCTCAGAAAATAAAGCCTCTGAAGGCCTGTTTTGGTCATTTCTGTTGTGTTTTTTTATCCATGATAGGTCCTGACTAATATGAACTCCCAAGAATCTGAAACTTTGAACTATCTCCACGTTTCCACCATTAATGCTAATGGGATGGTTTCCATTTTGTTTCTTCTTCCTAAGATCCAGAATTAGCTCCTTTGTTGTTCTTACTCCATCTCTCTAGGTTCTCAACCTCTTTCCTATAGGCTGTTTCATCATTGTTGGAGATTAGGCCTATCACGGCCGTGTCATCTGCAAATTTTATAATGGTATTGGTATTGTGAATAGGTTTACAGTCATTTGTGAAGATGGAGTAAAGGAGAGGGCTCAACACACAGCCTTGCGGTACCCCAGTGTTTAGTGTTAAGGATGAAGAAAAGTGCTTGCCCATGCATACGATTTGTGGTCTTTTTGTAAGGCTACTTTCACACTAGCGTTGTTTAAATCCGGCGTTTAATTCCGACACGGGAACTGCCCGCCGGATCCGGAAAAACGTGTGAAAACCGATTACATTTGAATCCTGATCAGGATTTTGATCACAATGTAAAAATGCATTGGAAAAAACGGATCCGCCATTTATGGACTTTAACTTTTTTTTCACATTTTTCTGGTTTAACATGCAAAAGCCGGATCCGGTTTGACTGAACACACAGCGCCGGATCCGGCGTTAATGCAAGTCAATGGGAAAAAGGCCGGATCCGGCGTTCAGTCAAAGTGTTCAGGATATTTGGCCGGAGGTAAAAATACTGCATGCTACGGTTTTCTGAAAAGCCTGATCAGTCAAAAAGACTGAACTGAAGACATCCTGATGCATCCTGAACGGATTACTCTCCATTCAGAATGCATTAGAGTAAAACTGATCAGTTCTTTTCCGGATTTGAGCCCCTAGGACGGAACTCAGCGCCGGAAAAGAAAAACGCTAGTGTGAAAGTAGCCTTAGAAAATCCAGTATCCAGTTGCACAGGTGTGAGCTGAGACCCAAGTTGTTCAGTTTCATTGCCAACTTGTTGGGAGGGATGGTGTTAAAGGCCGAGCTGTAATCAATGAACAGTATCCGCACATAGCTGTCTCTCTGCTCCAGGTGTGACAGCGCAGTGTGAAGGGTAAGTGAGACAGCATCCTCAGTTGACCTATGTGCCCTGTAAGCAAACTGGTATTGGTCCATGGAGGTGCAGATCTTGCTCTTCATGTGCCTGAGGACAAGGTGTTTAAAACACTTCATAGCAATAGGAGTGAGAGCCACCGGGCGATAATCACATACAGTTGGCACACATGTGCACACGTGGAGGAATATATTGAACCATTTCAAAACCTTACGTATGGTAGGTAACACATGACACTGCACACATGTCTCTACCTTTTGCTTCTTTGACTATATTTTGCATCCTGCATGTCGTAGAGGCAGCGCTTCTCCTGCACCAACCGAATCAGTGATTCATTGTCAATGCCTCATACATTAGAATCCTCCATCTTGTTGGCCGAGAAATGTGGCTGAGGTCACCTGGGTGTGGTCTGTGTGCCTGTTGCCATGTGCGAAACGCGTGTCCGTACGCACGTTTTTTCAGACGGAAAACGCGCAAACGTCCATTTTGCCGCGTTCCCGTTGAAGTCTATGGGCGCGAACGCGGGACAATCTGCCCCAAAGAAGCTCCTGTACTTCTTTGGGCGTAGGGCGTTTTACAGCGCATTCGTACGCACTGTAAAACCGCTCAGGTGAGAACCATGCCTATAGGGAAACATGGGTTTTTCCCTGTTGAGCGTTTTACAGCGCGTAGGAATGCGCTGTAAAACGCTCAGGTGTGAACTAAGCCTAAAATGTATGGCCTACGATGGGGCCCCTTTAATGTGGCAGCCGTTAACATGAGACCTTAAGTAGTCTCGTGCATGTGCCATTACTGTAAATAGCCGTGCATGCATTAATGTATTACATTATGAATCCGAATACGTATTCGTGGTGTGCGCTATGATCATTAATAGAGATGAGCGAATTTTTCCAAAAATCAGTATGACATGAAGTCAGTATGACATGCAGATGACAGGCAACCTCTTAGAATCACTGCACACTTCACTTATTTGGGCAGTCAAGGGGCCAAAACTGACCAAAAAACTCAAGTATGAACTCAGTCTTACAGGTCGATGTTAGCGCCAAGAAGAAGCGCACTCCTTTTACACTGTCGTCAGCTGATTCCACATAGATGTCTACAGAACCTGTTCTATTAAACGCTTATAAAAGTAGAGCCCCCAGACAGAGTGGAGAGGGTGTCAGCAGTAAGTTTGTGTTGACGTCACTGATTATTTTGCCTTTCCTCTGATCCGTCAGAACAATAACCCCAAAAAAACTGAACCTGTCTGTTGAGCATCCGCCTTCACTTGGTCAGTAATCCATCAGTATTACTAATGCCCAAAAAAAATGAATGGATCCAAAACAGAGAGGACATGTGAATAGAATATTTGCATGTCTTCTGTGTTTTGTACCCACTCCTGCTTTTGGCTACCAAATCACAAGCCAATTCTGATGGGATCATACAGGCCTTACAGCTGCTACACAGACAGGATCTGTTGTGCATCTCATTTTTCCTTCCTTCTGACAGATCAGAAGAAGGGTCAAATAATTGATTATGTCAGCCAGGCTGAAAGGCAAAATAGTGACCCAGTCATGAAGTGGGGAGGGTGGGAACAGCATGAGAAGTCCACAGAGTGGCCCTATGACATAGTGGTGAGGTGGAAGCAGCATGAGGAGACCACAGAGTGGCCCAATGACATAGTCTAAAGGTGGAAGCAGCATCAAGAGGAGGCCACAGAGTGGCACAATGACAGTGTGGAGGTGGCGGCAGCAGCATCAGGAGGCCACAGAGTGGTAAGGGGACAAAGTGTGGAGGTGACAGCAGTATCAGGAAGCCACAGAGTGGCACAATGACAGCCTCTGGAGGTGGTGGCAGCAGCATCAGGGGGAGGCCACAGAGTGGCACAAAAACAGTGTGGAGGTGGCAGCAGCATCAGAAGACCACAGAGTGGCAAGGTGACATAGTATGGAGGTGACAGCAGCATCAGGAAACCACAGAGTGGCAAGGTGACATAGTGTGGAGGTGGCAGCATCAGAATAGTAGCTAAGGCAGGTAGCCAGAAGAAACCGGTCTCTTTTGTCAAAGTGTTGGTGTGGCACCATGGATGATCTAGTCTGATGCATCAGGCATTGGTGGGTGGAAATCCTGGCTGATCCACACCTGATTCATCTTGACAGAGTGCAGAGGGCCCCCCGGTCAGACCTGCGAGAGGATGGACGAGGATGCAGATAGGCAGCGGCCAACTGACTACATAGGATGTCTCTATAGCAGTTCAGTTTGTCCTCCCTCTCAGCGGGTGTAAAAAAGGCCCCCATTTTGGACCGGTAGCGAGAGTCCAACAAGGTGGAGAGCCAGAAGTCATCCCTCTTCCGAATGGTGACAATTCGTCTGTCACTAAGCAAGCAAGCAAGTGAGCATGCATCGAGCAATTTGTGCAAGTGTCTCGGAGGGACTCCCTGCCTCCATCTCCACTGCATACTGCCATGGTGTGTCTGGGTCCTCTGACTTGTCTTCCTCATTTCCCTGTAGCTCCTCCTTCTCCAGTTCAGCCCCCTCAGGGCTCATGTGGCCGTGAGATCTAGGTGCCACGTCTCCAGTCCACTGACTAGCCAGATTTATCAGCATCTGTTCCAGGACATGAAGCATTGGAATGATGTTGCTCATCCCATAGTCCTGGCGACTGACAAATAGCGTGGCCTCTTCAAAGGGCTTGATCAAACGGCAGGTTTCACGAGTGATCTGCCACTGGCTGACATCGAAGTTACACAGAGAAGTACTCCTGTCCACTTGGATCATCAGGAAATTGTTTATGGCTTTTCTCTGTTCGTATAGTCGGTCCAACATATGCAGGGTGGAATACCAACGGGTGAAAACATTGCATATCAGCCTATGTTGGGTGATACCATTCTGCCGCTGCAGCTCAAGAAGGGTGTGCTTTGTGGTGTACGAGTGCCTGAAGTGCATGCAAAGTTTCCTGGCCATTTTTAGGATGTCTTGCAGATGGATGGAAGACTTCACGAACCGCTTGACAACCAGATTGAACACGTGTGCCATGCAGGGCGCATGGCTCAGCCCTCTTTGACGCAGTGCCGACACCATGTTCTTCCCATTGTCGGTCACCATGGTTCCGATTTTAAGTTGTCATGGAGAAAGCCAGGATTCAATTTCTTGATGAAGGACACGGAGCAGCTCCTCCCCTGTGTGACTACTTTAGCCCAGGCAAACCAGATGCAGAACAGCGTGACACCGCCGTGCACTGCACATGTGGTATGCTGGAGGGGAACTGTGAAATGTCCCTGCAGTGGAGGCTCAGGACATGGTGGAGGATGAGGAGGCAGAGGCGGACATTTTCGCAGGACCAAAGGCGTGACAACGTAGAGGCGGAAGTGGCGTCACCTGGCCAAGTTGCTGGTGTGGCTGTGCAGGAACCACATTCACCCAGTGGGCCATAAAGGACATGTATTGTCCCTGACCGTAGATACAGCTCCACACGTCAGCGCTACGTGCACTTTGGCAGACACAGACAAGCTCAAGGACTGGCCCACCTTCTGTTCTATATGTGTGTGCAGGCCTGGTACTGCCTTTTGGCAAAGAAATGATGGCTTGGAGCTCTCCACCTCGGCTCAGCACAAGCCATTAGTTCTCTGAAAGGTGCAGAGTCCACCACTTGGAAAGGGAGGAACTGTAGCACCAGCAACTTGGACAGGAGCACGTTCAGCTTTTGCACCATTGGATGAGTGCACGCATACTATTGTCTCTTGGCAATCTCTTTGGTGATCAATTGCTGACAGAATGAATAACCAGGAGTAGGAGGAGCAGGATCATCAAGACCGGCAGATGATGGAAAGGACAGACAGCTCCCTTGGGCTGAGGTGGTGGAACCTTGACTGCCTGAAACCGGGTGCGTGCCACTGGGTGATGCATCGAAGCCACGCTTCTCCCAGGCCACTTTATGGTTACGCTGCATATGTTGACGCAGGGCCGTGTTGCCAACATTGGCATCCTGACCACGCTTTACCTTCTGCCCACAGATTCTACATATGGCCATGTTCACCTCCTCGGGCGGCGTAACAGAAACACTGCCGAGTAGGTGAATTTACCCCCAACATTGCGCACTGACTGACTGCTACCGCCGCTGCTTCCGTGAACCTGTGCACTTCTACTTTCTGGGCAGGTAGGCTCCTGCGTAGCGGGTGGTCTACCCCGAGCATGTTTGGCTACCGACCTCCCATTGCTGCCACTCTGCTGACTCCCCGCCACGCTAGCAAGTTGCTGGCTCCGCCGCTGCCTCACAGGCAAGCTGCCAACCTCTTCTCCCGATGATGATAAAGCCCCTAATTCACCCGGCTCCCAAGTGCGATCAGCTACATCATCATTATCGAGTACTGTCTGCATGTCACTGATGTCATCCTCAACGGTCTCTGGGTCAGGAGCCTCACCGCTCGCAACCCCAGCTCCACGCCACTCTCCTTATCACTACTTGCCCGCCTAGTGGAGGAAGCGGCGGATGTCTCCTCCACATCTTTGCTGGCCAGTAGCTGCTGACTGTCCTCTAGTAGCTCGTCCTCACTGTATAAGGGAACAGAAAAGGACAGAGGCAAGTTGAGGACAGTTGAGGGCACAGGGCCTGCTCCCGGACCATGCCAACTAAGGGTTGTGTCTGACGAACCCACGACTCTTGGCTGGGGGTGTCTCATGTCACTTGTGACGAAGTGGATGACCGAGTCAACCATTAAAGAACCGCTGGGTTGCTGGTCAAGAGTCAAGACACGACCGCTAGATGACACCGGGAAAACGGCAAATATATTTTTCCACTTATACACTCCACAAAATGCTTTAGAACATATAACTGCACTGCTGAACAGGATTTTATTTATTTTTTTCACTTATACACTCCACAAAAGGGTTTTAGACTTTTTGTGTGCCACTAATACACGCAAAAAAGGGCTTTAGAACATATAACTGCACTGCTGAACGGCAAATATATTTTTCCTTTTTTCACTTATACACTCTACAAAAGGGTTTTAGATTTTTTGTGTGCCACTAATACTCGCAAAAAAGGGCTTTAGAACATATAACTGCACCGCTGAACGGCAAATATATTTTTCTTTTGCCACTAATACATGACAAAAAGGGCTTTAGAACACATAACTGCACCTGAATGGCAAATAGGCCCTTATTTTTTTCCACTTATACACGGCACAAAAGGCTTTAGAACATATAACTGCACCGCTGAACGGCAAATAGGCCCTTATTTTTTCCACTTATACATGACACAAAAGGCTTTAGAACATATAACTGCACCGCTGAATGGCAAATAGGTCCTTATTTTTTTCCACTTATACACGACACAAAAGGCTTTAGAATATATACCTGCACCGCTGAACGGCAAATATATTTTTCTTTGTTCCACTTATATACTGCACAAAAGGCTGTAGAATACACAACTGCACCGCTGAACGGCAAATATATTTTTCTTTTGCCACTAATACACAACAAAAAGGGCTTTAGAATATATAACTTCACCGCTGAACGACAAATAAAAAAATTATTTGTTCCAGTAATACACGCCAAAAATGGCTGCACTTTTCACACTTCACCACACTAATAAGCCCTTTTTTTCCACACTAATACAAGCCAAAAAATGCTTTAAAACATATAATTGCACCGCAGTCACAGTTCCTCAGTTGACTGATGTCAGGAAATTAAGGAGATTGGCTGAGTGTGGAGGAATCTAACAGCCTCCTTGATTTCTCTTGATTCAGTGTTGATAGGGATAATGACCACTTCCCTTTTCTCAGCTGTTGCTCAGTGGTCATCACTTCTACCCTTTACAGTCTCACCCCACCCTTCTGACCATGCAGTTGATAGCTTCATTTGGGTTTGGCTGAGCTGGTGTGAGATCCTCTCTGGTGTTCCTGTACTTCCATCTCTACAGAAGTTAAGTGTTGCGTTTGTTTGTATTTGTTATACTCTCTGTTGTTGCATGTGGGCCTAAGACAGAGACTTCAATTCGTCCATCTGGGGAGGAATGGGTTGCCTCTGGTCCTATACTTATTCCAGGGCCTTATAGGGAAATCAGGGGCTAGGTATCGTGCTTATGAATATTCCTACCTTCAAAGTCTATTCATATTGATAGGTAGTCATGGCCCGGATTAGGGTTTTCTAGGAGGTGACCTGTTTCTTTCCTAGTTTCCAGGCCCAGTTACTCTTCCCCTTCCCTCCTGAGTTCAGTGTCGAGTCCACCCCCACACTGATCGTTACATTATCAACCGCCACAAAAACCGCCATTTCGTTCAGGTCAGTGCAGCTATGGATTCTATGTCTGTACTAGTCAAACAGCTGCAGGAACTGTCTTTGGAGGTAGCTGACCTCCGCACAACAGTCTTGCGGATTCAGAGACCACAGGCGGCTGGTTCCGATGGTTTGCACCAGGCCTGCCCTGAACCTAAGGTTGCCCTCCCGGATAGATTTTCTGGGGGTAGTCACAATTTCAGTCGCTTAAGGGAATCGTGTAAATTGTACTTTAAGCTGTGTCCATACTCTTCTGGGAATGAGAGTCAACGTGTAGGTATGATCATTTCTTTGCTTAAGGATGACGTACAGTCTTGGGCTTTTTCTCTGTCGACCGGATCACAGTCTCTCCAGTCGGTAGATGAATGTTTTAGAGCCTTGGGTCTTATTTATGATGATCCGTGAAGATCTACTGCTCTGAATTTAGGAGATGGGCTACGGATACAGAGTGGAATAATCCTGCTCTCCGTAGCTAGTTCTGTCAGGGTCTATCTGAGAGGATGCAGGACGCGTTGGCCTTTCATGAAAAACCTGAGTCATTGGAAGCAGCCATGTCCCTTGCTCTATGTCTGGATAGACGCCTGAGGAGGAGATCTAAGGGTCTTCATCCTCAGGACATACTGTCTAATAAGGTGGCGGCTTCCTCTGACACTTATGGTAAAGAGACACCTGTGGTTACGCCTTGCAAGGAGCCTATGCAGTTGGGGGGAGCTACTCCTGGGACTGCTGGTAAGAGCTCTGGTCATATAAAGGGAGTCTATTTTTGTTGTGGACAGAAGGGACATTTCGTGAATATTTGTCTGTACATTCAGTGTCAAGGTGTAAACAAAAAAAAAAGCTTAAACCCCAAATTACTATTTGTCTTTTTCTAGTAGTACCCGATTTCTCCTGTCTGCCGAGGTGGCGCTAGATTCTAGATTCCAAAACTGTGGAAATCGAGGTATTTATCGACAGTGGGGCTGGGATTAACCCGATTGATGGACAGTTTGTTCATATTCATAGGTTGACTACTAGTGCACTAGAGAGAAGCATTTCTGTCTTTGCAATTGATTCAATTGGCCCATCTAGTCTGCCCAATATACTATGGATAGCCCCTGACCCTATCTTATATGAAGGATGGCCTTATGCCTATCCCATGCATGCCTAAACTCCTCCACTGTATTTGCAGCTATTCCATGCATCCACTACTCTCTCAGTAAAGTAATACTTCCTGATATTACTTTTAAACCTTTGCCCCTCTAATTTACAACTACAGAAAGTGCAGAATTATTAGGCAAGTTGTATTTTTGAGGATTAATTTTATTATTGAACAACAACCATGTTCTCAATAAACCCAAAAAACTCATTAATAACAAAGCTGAATATTTTTGGAAGTAGTTTTTAGTTTGTTTTTAGTTTTAGCTATTTTAGGGGGATATCTGTGTGTGCAGGTGACTATTACTGTGCATAATTATTAGGCAACTTAACAAAAAACAAATATATACCCATTTCAATTATTTATTTTTACCAGTGAAACCAATATAACATCTCAACATTCACAAATATACATTTCTGACATTCAAAAACAAAACAAAAACAAATCAGTGACCAATATAGCCACCTTTCTTTGCAAGGACACTCAAAAGCCTGCCATCCAGACCAGATATTCCACTAAACCCAAGAAGGGGATATAAAGACATGTCCAGCCTGTCCATATGTAGCATTTCACATTTGCCTACTGAGGAAGGAACTACGGTTCTGAAACGCGTCTAGGATAAATCAGTGTGAACTGGACCCAGCCAGTGGTGCGTTATTTCCGTCTTAGCGCAAAAAAGGATCCTTGCTATTTATCATCTAGAACCACCCGAGAAGAATCTACGCGGTAACGGCAGCGATTTAATTCACAAAAGAGGACTGACTTAATTACCATCTAAACAGTTCCAGTGAAGGGGAATTGAACCCCGTACCGGCATAGCTCTGCTACACGAACCCCCGCTACTCCGATCGGCGCAGGTGGATGTCATCACCGACCAGCGAACCATCTTCAGGTCAGGTCACGTGAGACGCCGAGAAGGAGAAGCGGTGATACTACCTCGTGGCAGGAGGTAGTCAGCGAATACCGCTACGAAAACAAGTACAAAGTACCTTCTGGACGCTATAAAAACATACCGTGGACCGCAGGGTGGATATCTTCTCACCGACTGGTATGTTGAGCACTTGGCAAGTTATTTCATGACTATCTGAACATTGTCAAAGTACGGATTCAATGCGCTATTGACCGACACCACACAGCATAATCAAGTGGTCCTATTATCCCTTTGGAGTACTCCTGTTGTTTGGGTATATGCGTGAGCTCCGCATTTAAAATACCCACCTATTTATGCTATTTTGATATACTATTAGGATATGTCTAATATCTAGTGGGCAATCTATTTTTTTTATTATTTTATAACTGCAATAGTAACTAATTGTGATTTTTATTAAGTGTAATAAATGCAAAAATACTGTGAGCCAGTCTGATTGTTTCTTCAATATTCTTCGGTTTTCAGCTGGTATCTGAAAGACTGGGCTCCAGTAGGTTGCTGGTGAGCTCCTCTAAACTGTCTATTGCTATTTTTCCACTATTACCGAAAAGAGGACTGCTCCCAGCAGTTTTGCATTTTTTTCTTATATTTTGTTATATTTCTTGTTATAATTTAAATTTACACTGTGAGACATGGATATTTGGCAATTTATGTTATTGAAACAAGAGACCATTGAGAAATTTGTCTTCATGGATTCTCAGGGAACTATGTCCAAACAAGCTGAATTATCCCAACCGAATATGTTAGACACATTTAAAACACTAGAAAAACTGTTGGTGAGAAAATTGCGACACCAGTGGGAAATCAGATCGTTAACCCAATATATAAAAGCTGGTATAACGCCACAAGGGCTAACACTATTCAAACCACCAGCTTCTGATTTATGTGGGGAACGCTTTGATTTACAATGGGAATGTTTTTTTAAAATACAGTCTACAGCACTGGTACAACTAGTGATACAAAGAAGGGAGGAATTAGTGCTAGAATTAGAACAGGCAATAAAAGAAAAAAGGGTAATAATGGATACCTTTAGAAAAGACGATGACTATTTGAGATTCCAGAATGAATTATTTACAAAATTAAACAAAATGGAACAAGAAATTATTGAGAAAAAAAACAAAAAAAATTTCTATAACATCTAGAAAACAAACAAACATCCAAAGACCCTCCACAGTTAAAAATGGAGATTGTATAACAAGAGCCAATGATGTTATAAAAACAACTAGAAATCCCTTTAATACCATCGATAATCTAACGGTGGGGGATCAAAACAAAAAGAATGGAGTCGAAAACTCATCGTCTTTTTTAGTAGGAAGTCAGGGATCCAAAAATCAGGATCGAATAAAATACAATCCCAGATCCAATCACCAATATTTGAAACAACAACAGAAAGGGGCCTATTCACAAACACGACATCAGAAGAACACACCAGACAAACAAATATCAAAATCAACCATTCCTTGGTCGTTTTCCCTATCCAAGGAAACACATTTTCCAGCAGTCTCACACAAGGAGTTAGAAGTAGAAACACAGAAGACAGATGTAGTATCCAATATGAGACCAAAGATTTTTACAGCACAAGCACAAATACACAATGTGTTCACACCGGTGAACACAGTCACAAGAAAAAGAGAACACGAAGGAGTAGAAATAAACGAAGGGCCGAAGTTAAAAATGGGCAAAGCACAGGAGACAATATAATTAATTTGAGCACGAAAGAATTAACTCAATCACAGAAGTCACTATTATCAAAAGGTTTGAAATTTGCCCCTAGTACTCAGCTTAGCAAATTTGACTGCTATATTGGTATTGAAAAATATATTAAAAAAACTATGCTGTAAAAAATATTATATGAAGAACAACCTTGACCAACTAAATCAAGTATCACCAGAATACCAACATGTTGATGTCAAATTAAAATCTAAAATGTATCCAAAACAAGAACTAAGCAATGAAATGATTACATTTAGAGGGGCAGTAGAGGCAGACCTCAGAAAACTTAATCCAAAACAGAGAGATAATACAAATCTCTCTAAACAAGAAATACAGGCGATAAAAGAACTTCAGAAAGACCTAGAGATCACAATACGCCCAGCCGATAAAGGAGGGGCGATTGTGATCCTGGATACTGAATTATATAAAAAAGAATGTCTTAGACAATTGTCTGATACTACAACATATATACAATTAAGTGAGGACCCTATAGATACATACTTTAAAAAATTGTCACTATTATGCAATAGAGCCAAAGAACAAGGCATTCTAAATGTAACAGAGTGCAATTTCATCTTAGGCACTCAGAAAAGACTGCCTATGTTCTATTGTATCCCCAAGATACACAAGCACTCGGTCAATCCTCCTGGAAGGCCGATTGTCTCTGGCATAGGATCGCTGACATCTAATCTGTCTCAATATTCAGACAGATTTTTGCAGCCCTATGTCAGAGACATTCCTTCGTATCTTGGGGATACCTCAACAGTTGTTGCCCTTTTGGAAAACATGTATTGCCACCCAGACTGGATACTTGCCACGTTAGATGTGAGCTCTTTATATACGAGCATTAATCATAGGCAAGGTATACAAGCAATATCGAAAATTTTGTCCCAAGAAAATAATTTAGCAATAGAACAATTACAGTTTATATTAGATGGGATTGGTTTTGTGTTAAGTCATAATTATTTTCAGTTTGAGTCTAATTATTATTTACAGACGACTGGCACCGCCATAGGTACCAGGTTCGCCCCGAGTTATGCCAATTTATTTATGGCAGCATGGGAACAGGACATCATTTCCCCCAAACTCGGGGCGGACCTGGTCCTATGGCGGCGCTATATTGATGACGTTTTACTAATATGGAGAGGCTCATATGCCTCACTGATGCAGTTTATACAAGAAATTAATGATAATGAGCTCAATCTGAAATTTACGGCAAATATCAATTCACAAACTGTTGAGTTCTTAGACTTACATATACATAAAAAACAGGAAACCTTTGTCTGTAGCACGTTCCAAAAAGATGTAGCTAAAAATAGTTTCATTTTAAGCACAAGCTGCCACCTCCCAAGGTGGCTTCTAAATGTCCCTTTCTCCCAGTTTAGACGCTTAAAACGAAATTGCACAGAACAAGAACAATTTGAGGCAGAGGCAGAACACATGAAAATACAATTTTTAGCTAAAAAATATCCTAATGGACTATTGGAGGATGCAATCAAAAAAGAAAGACAATTGGACAGAACTACCTTTTTCAAATCTAAGGCAATATCTAAAAGTACTAGAGACAAAGAACAAACTGCAAAAATGATTCTCCCATTCAATAAAGATTATTGGATGGTGAATAACATCATACATAAACATTGGCATCATTTAAAAAATGATAAAATCTTGGGCCCTATACTTCCGGCTCTTCCTCCAATTGTCTATACTCGGGCTCCCAATTTAGGGCTTCAGGTAGCCCCTACGATAAGAAAAAAGAGCATAGAACCAATGATAACTCCATGGTCCAATCTAAAAGGTTTTTTCAGGTGTGGTTGCTGTCACAATTGCAGACAGACCCACTTTGAGAGAAATTTGAGAATTATACCTTCAACATCCAATGATTTCAAGTGGGAGATCAAAGAAATTCTATCATGCAATAGTAAGGCAGTCATTTATGTCATACAATGTCCATGCCCAAAACAGTATATAGGACGGACTAAAAGAGTGTTCAAAACTAGGATCGCAGAACATATTAATAACATTAAAAAACAATCAGAAACACACCCCCTGTCAAAACATTTCAAATTACATCATGCAGGAGATTCTAGTAAATTGAGATATTGTGCTATCCAATCAGTTAAACCAGACTGGAGAGGAGGGGATTTCTTGGCAAAAATGTCCAGACAAGAATCAAAGAAGATCTTTGAGTTTGGATCCCTGATGCCGCAGGGGCTGAATTCAGAGATCGAAATTTTTGGTTTCCTATAGGGGAGGGGGGTGGGACCACATGGTTAGTCGGTGTTGGGCTTTGTAGCGACACGCCGACTTTCCCTGCGTTCCTCCCTCCCTCTCCCTTTCACGTAAATCAGTCTAGGACCTTCAAACCTAAGATCCATCTATAAAATTGTCAATACCATACCATCATTGCTTATCCATGTCCGATTTTTAATTTTATTCTTATTTATTTATTTATTTTTTTTTTTTTCTGTATCTTGTATTTATTTTCTGTATCTTGATTTTATTTTTATGACAATTGTATTCTATTCTATTTTTATTGTCTTTTTTATTGTTTATTTCACTTATTGTCCATCTCTATTTTTATTTTCATTTTTTTTTTTTATTTTTTTTTTTTTTTATATAGAAGGATTTCTATTTTAAAAAATGTCTATAGTTCTTTTTATATTTGGTACTATATAGTATATATATGTTGCCCACTAAGCATGGCACATGTGTGTCAAAATCCCCTGTCTGGATCTATGATAAAATCAGGCTACAAGTGGCAAATCCTTTGCAGCCAAACAATTAAGAATCCAGACCAGATATTCCACTAAACCCAAGAAGGGGATATAAAGACATGTCCAGCCTGTCCATATGTAGCATTTTACATTTGCCTACTGAGGAAGGAACTACGGTTCTGAAACGCGTCTAGGATAAATCAGTGTGAACTGGACCCAGCCAGTGGTGCGTTATTTCCGTCTTAGCGCAAAAAAGGATCCTTGCTATTTATCATCTAGAACCACCCGAGAAGAATCTACGCGGTAACGGCAGCGATTTAATTCACAAAAGAGGACTGACTTAATTACCATCTAAACAGTTCCAGTGAAGGGGAATTGAACCCCGTACCGGCATAGCTCTGCTACACGAACCCCCGCTACTCCGATCGGCGCAGGTGGATGTCATCACCGACCAGCGAACCATCTTCAGGTCAGGTCACGTGAGATGCCGAGAAGGAGAAGCGGTAATACTACCTCGTGGCAGGAGGTAGTCAGCGAATACCGCTACGAAAACAAGTACAAAGTACCTTCTGGACGCTATAAAAACATACCGTGGACCGCAGGGTGGATATCTTCTCACCGACTAGTATGTTGAGAACTTGGCAAGTTATTTCATGACTATCTGAACATTGTCAAAGTACGGATTCAATGCGCTATTGACCGACACCACACAGCATAATCAAGTGGTCCTATTATCCCTTTGGAGTACTCCTGTTGTTTGGGTATATGCGTGAGCTCCGCATTTAAAATACCCACCTATTTATGCTATTTTGATATACTATTAGGATATGTCTAATATCTAGTGGGCAATCTATTTTTTTATTATTTTATAACTGCAATAGTAACTAATTGTGATTTTTATTAAGTGTAATAAATGCAAAAATACAGTGAGCCAGTCTGATTGTTTCTTCAACATCCATGGATTCTGTCAGTGTTTTGATCTGTTCACCATCAACATTGCGTGCAGCAGAAACCACAGCCTCCCAGACACTGTTCAGAGAGGTGTACTGTTTTCCCTCCTTGTAAATCTCACATTTGATGATGGACCACAGGTTCTCAATGGGGTTCAGATCAGGTGAACAAGGAGGCCATGTCATTAGATTTTCTTCTTTTATACCCTTTCTTGCCAGCCACGCTGTGGAGTACTTGGACGCGTGTGATGGAGCATTGTCCTGCATGAAAATCATGTTTTTCTTGAAGGATGCAGACTTCTTCCTGTACCACTGCTTGAAGAAGGTGTCTTCCAGAAACTGGCAGTAGGACTGGGAGTTGAGCTTGACTCCATCCTCAACCCGAAAAGGCCCCACAAGCTCATCTTTGATGATACCAGCCCAAACCAGTACTCCACCTCCACCTTGCTGGCGTCTGAGTCGGACAGGAGCTCTCTGCCCTTTACCAATCCAGCCACGGGCCCATCCATCTGGCCCATCAAGACTCACTCTCATTTCATCAGTCCATAAAACCTTTGAAAAATCAGTCTTGAGATATTTCTTGGCCCAGTCTTGACGTTTCAGCTTGTGTGTCTTGTTCAGTGGTGGTCGTCTTTCAGCCTTTCTTACCTTGGCCATGTCTCTGAGTATTGCACACCTTGTGCTTTTGGGCACTCCAGTGATGTTGCAGCTCTGAAATATGGTCAAACTGGTGGCAAGTGGCATCTTGGCAGCTGCACGCTTGACTTTTCTCAGTTCATAGGCAGTTATTTTGCGCCTTGGTTTTTCCACACGCTTCTTGCGACCCTGTTGACTATTTTGAATGAAACGCTTGATTGTTCGATGATCACGCTTCAGAAGCTTTGCAATTTGAAGAGTGCTGCATCCCTCTGCAAGATATCTCACTATTTTTGACTTTTCTGAGCCTGTCAAGTCCTTCTTTTGACCCATTTTGCCAAAGGAAAGGAAGTTGCCTAATAATTATGCACACCTGATATAGGGTGTTGATGTCATTAGACAGCACCCCTTCTCATTACAGAGATGCACATCACCTAATATGCTTAATTGGTAGTAGGCTTTCGAGCCTATACAGCTTGGAGTAAGACAACATGCATAAAGAGGATGATGTGGTCAAAATACTCATTTGCCTAATAATTCTATGTCCTCTTGTAGCAGTTTTTCTTCTTTTAAATATTCTCTCCTCTTTTACCTTGTTGATTCCCTTTATGTATTTAAAAGTTTCTATCATATCCCCTCTGTCTCGTCTTTCTTCCAAGCTATACATGTTAAGGTTCTTTAATCTTTCCTGGTAAGTTTTATCCTGCAATCCATGTACCAGTTTAGTAGCTCTTCTCTGAACTCTCTCCAAAGTATCAATATCCTTCTGGAGATATGGTCTCCAGTACTGAGCACAATACTCCAAATGAGGTCTCACTAGTGCTCTGTAGAGCGGCATGAGCACCTCCCTCTTTCTACTGGTAATTCCTCTCCCTATACACCCAAGCATTCTGCTAGCATTTCCTGCTGCTCTATGACATTGTCTGCCTACCTTTAAGTCTTCTGAAATAATGATCCCTAAATCCCTTTCCTCAGATACTGAGGTTAGGAGTGTATAACTGATTTTATATTCTGCTCTTGGGTTTTTACGTCCCAGGTGCATTATCTTGCACTTATCAACATTACATTTTAGTTGCCAGATTTTTGACCATTCCTCTAGTTTTCCTAAATCCTTTTCCATTTGGTGTATCCCTCCAGGAACATCAATCCTGTTACAAATCTTTGTGTCATCAGCAAAAAGACACACCTTACCATTGAGGCCTTCTGCAATTTCGCTGATAAAGATATTAAACAATATGGGTCCCAGAACAGATCCCTGAGGTACCCCACTGGTAACAAGACCTTGGTCTGAATATACTCCATTGACTACAACCCTCTGTTGCCTGTCCCTCAGCCACTGCCTAATCCATTCAACAATATGGGAGTCCAAGCCCAAAGACTGCACTTTATTGATAAGCCTTGTATGTGGGACAGTATCAAAAGCCTTACTATAGTCTAGATAAGCAATGTCTATTGCACCTCCTCCATCTATTATTTTAGTCACCCAATCAAAAAAATCAATAAGATTAGTTTGACATGATCTCCCTGAAGTAAACCCATGCTGTTTTTCATCTTTCAATCCATGGGATTTTAGATGTTCCACAATCCTCTCTTTACGTATGGTTTCCATTAATTTCCCCACTATTGATGTCAGGCTTACTGGCCTATAGTTGCCCGATTCCTCCCTACTACTTTTCTTGTGAATGGGAACAACATTTGCTAATTTCCAATCTTCTTAAATTTAGACAGTTGACTTAGAACCTCTTTCTCTGTAAAGACACATGCATCAAAAGATTCATTAGTCTTATTTCCTAACTGAGGTCCTTCTCCTTCATTTTCCTTTGTAAAAACTGAACAGAAGTATTCTCGGTTGTATAATCTTTCGGAGCCCGAAAGAAAGGCTATGCGAGAGTATATCACCGAGAGCTTGTCGGAGGGTCATATCAGACAATCCAAATCCCAAGTGGCTGCTGGGTTGTTCTTTGTAAAAAAAAAAAAGATGGTACCCTTAGACCATGTCTGGACTTCCGTGAGCTCAACCGTATTTCCGTCCGTGATCCTTACCCCCTTCCTTCGATTCCGGATTTGTTTAGTCAGATTGTTGGTGCCAAGGTGATCTAAATTGGATCTGAGGGGGGCATATAATCTGGTAAGGATCAGGGAGGGGGATGAGTGTAAGACCGCATTTAATACCCCTGAGGGTCATTTTGAAAACCTGGTCATGCCCTTTGAGTTAAACAACACTCCAGCGGTTTTTCAACACTTTATCAATGACATCTTTCATCATCTGGTGGGGAGATTTGTTGTTGTATATCTGGATGACGTACTAATTTATTATCCAGACATGGAGACTCATAAGGATCATGTGAGACAGGTGTTACAGATCCTAAAAGAGAATAAATTGTATGCGAAGATGGAAAAATTTGTTTTTGCTGTTCAGGAAGTTCAATTCCTGGGTTACCTGCTCTCACCCTCAGGTTTTTGTATGGATCCCGAGAAAGTCCGTATGGTGTTGGACTGGGATTGACCCAAAAATCTAAAAGCGCTTATGTGGTTTTTGAGATTCACCGACTACTACCGTAGATTTATCTTGAACTATTCAACTGTGGTTAAACCTTTAACAGACCTGACTAGAAAGGGGGTCGATTTCTCTGTTTGGTCTGAGGCGGCATTACAAGCCTTTTCTGCTGTGAAGGAATGTTTTGCTTCAGACCCTATTCTGGTGGAACCGGACGTGTCTCAGCCATTCATTGTAGAGGTTGATGCATCCGAGGTAGGGGTGGGAGCAGTTTTGTCGCAAGGTCCTTCACCTAGTAAATGGCGCCCATGAAATTATGACGTGGGTAATAGGGAATTGCTGGCCATAAAGTTGGCTTTTGAAGAATGGCACCATTTGTTGGAAGGAGCAATTAATCCTATTATGGTAATTACTGATCACAAAAATCTGGCTTACCTTGAGTCGGCGAAACAACTGAATCCAAGGCGGGCCAGATCGTCGCTGTTTTTCACCAGATTTAACTTCATTGTCACCTACCGCCCTGGGGTTAAGAACGTCAAGGCGGATGCTTTGTCGCGCAGCTTTGCTGGGGGGTGGGTGATTCTTAAGATCCTAGTCCTATTTTGTCTGAAGGGGTAGTCCTATCTGCCCTGTATCCTGATCTTGAGGCTAAGGTGCTGGAAGCCCAAGAGGATGCTCCGGACTCTTGTCCTCCAGAGAAATTGTTTGTTCCTTTTCCTTCAGACTTACGTCACAACTCATAAGGTATTTGAGGAACATCACTGTACTGTCTTGGCTGGACACCCTGGGAGTAGATCAACTGTCGATCTCATCTCGCGCAGATTTTGGTGGCCGAGGCTGCGTAAGTGTCTTGAGGACTATGTGTTAGCCTGTTGTACTTATGCTCGTACTAATGTGACACATACTTGGCCTTCTGGATATCTTCTTCCGTTACCCATCCCGTCCAGACCTTGGACGCATTTGTCCATGGACTTTATCACGGATTTACCGAATTCTTTGGGAAAAAACGTGATCCTGGTGGTAGTTGATCGGTGTAGCACAATGGGGCATTTTATAACATTGTCTGCTCTACCTAATGCAAAGACTTTTGCACAGGTGTTTATCGATAACATCGTGAAAGTACATGGCATTCCCTCTGATGTGGTATCTGATCGGGGGACTCAGTTTGTTTCCAGATTCTGTAAAGCGTTCTGTACTCGACTAGGGGTACAATTGTCCTTTTCTTCGGCTTTTCATTCTCAGTCGAACGGACAGACGGAGCGCACCAATCAGAATCTGGAGACTTACTTGAGATGTTTTGTTTCGGAGAACCAGGAGGAGTGGTCTTCATTCTTGTCGTTACCTGAGTTTGCCATTAATAACCGTAGGCAGGAGTCCACTGATAAGTCGCTGTTTTTTGGGGCATATGGATTCCATCCACAGTTTGGAACATTTTCTGGTTCTCAAACTTCCGGTATTCCTGAAGGGGAACGAATTTCCTCTTCTTTGTCTTCAATTTGGTGGAAAATTCAAAATAATCTGAAAAAGATGGGCAACAAGTATAAGCCTGGGGCTGACAGGAGACGTATGAATGGTCCGGACCTGAGAGTGGGTGATTCTGTGTGGCTGTCCACAAGAAACATTAAGCTTAAGGTACCTTCGTGGAACTTGGGCCCAAAATTATTTGGTCCATATAAGATCACTGCCATCGTTAACCCTGTAGCCTTCCATCTTGAACTTCCTCAGGCTTTGAAAATTCAAAATGTATTTCATAAGTCGTTGAAGAAATGTGTCGAACCTGTTGAGCCGTCCTCCTTGCATCGCGCTTCTGTCGTGGTGGACGGTAATTTAGAATTTCTAATCAGCAGGATTGTGGACTCCCGAGTTCTCCGTAGATCCCTCCAGTATCTCGTCCACTGGAAGGGTTACGGACCAGAGGAGAGGATGTGGGTTCCAGCGGCCGATGTTAATGCGAATCGTCTGGTAAAGGCCTTTCACAGAGCCCATCTGGATAAGGTTGGTCCTGGGTGCCCGGAGGGTACTGACTGATGTCAGGAAATCAAGGAGATTGGCTGAGTGTGGAGGAATCTAACAGCCTCCTTGATTTCTCTTGATTCAGTGTTGATAGGGTTAATGACCACTTCCCTTTTCTCAGCTGTTGCTCAGTGGTCATCACTTCTACCCTTTATAGTCTCTCACCCCACCCTTCAAGCTATGCGGTTGATAGCTTCATTTGGGTTTGGCTGAGCTGGTGTGAGATCCTCTCTGGTGTTCCTAGTCTTCCATCTCTACAGTTAAGTGTTGCGTTTGTTTGTATTTGTTATATTCCCTGTTGTTGTATCTTGGCCAGAGACAGAGACTGACATTCATCCATCTGGGGAGGAATGGGTTGTATCTGGTCCTATACTTATTCCAGGGCCTTATAGGGAAATCAGGGCCTAGGTATACTGCTTATAAATATATTCCTACCTTCAAGGTCTATTCATATTGATAGGTAGTCATGGCCTGGATTAGGGTTGTCTAGGAGGTGACCTGTTTTTTCCCTAGTTTCGAGGCCCAGTTACTGTTCCCCTTCCCTCCTGTGTTCAGTGTAGAGTTTTCCCCCACACTGATCGTGACAACGGCACTAATGGCAAATAAGACATAGAAATATTTCCTTGCAATAAACCTCTTTAATGGCTGTATCAAACAGCACTTGCACCACAATAACAAGAATAGTCTGCTGGAGTTACAGAGCTTATGATGGCAATTTGGATCCCCAGTCAGTGCAGCAAGGTGTAATAGGATTGTTCCTATTATCCGGGCTGTAACCTCCCCTACTGAACCCTGTTCTACATAAATGCTGTGGAATGATTCCTCCCTATCCTTTGCCTACACCTTGAATAATCTTTCCCTGAACTTGTAAATAGTTTTTTTTAGCACAATGAATTCTTTCCTCACACTGTCCCTAGCGCCTGCTGACGTCTCTCCCTGCACTAAATACACTGGAAAATGGCAGAATCCAAGATGGCTGAGACTATTTATAGGGCTGTGACATCACAGGGCTGGTTTGTTGCTTATTGGCTGCATGCATGGCATTGTGGGTGATTCCGTGTTCTCAGAGTTCCTTGCTCCATGTCCTCACAAATGCAGCAGCCATTTTAGGAAAAAATGCGATTCGTTTCCATGAAGCGTGAGGAAATTCGGATTCAGGGCGAATCAAATTTTTCCTGAAATTTTGATCGAATTCCACTTTGTCAACTTCAATTTGCTCATCTCTAATTGAGGGCACTATGGGGGTTTGGGGGCTTATTATTACAGGGACATTACAGGGGGGTGTCGGGCAGAGCTTGGCAAACACAATATAACTTTGCTTGGGGCACTAGAAATGCCAAATCTGCCCCTGTACATTATTATTATACATTACATTCCATGGTTAAATTACAAAGAGTAGAAGATTTTACTATCCAATGGCAGCCTCACCAATGCCTATGTCTATTCCCTGTAATAAATAGAAGGAATGGAAAGAAGAACCAGAGGACAACAACAATTGTACAGGACCAATGTATTTGGAGACATTTCTTCTGGTAAGGTTCCAATTTGACAAATTCTGCTATAGAGCTCTATAGCTGAGCACAACTAGACATAGGCGGATAGCTACAAGATGGATCTCTGGGTTTAGCAATTCCTGAGCTATATCCACCTAATATACTCGGTTTACACACACAAAATGCTCATTATTTCCAGCTATTTCCTTTATTCAGCATTACACAACCATTCTACAGTATCTAGTGTTGTGCTTCACGCCTTCATTTTCATTCTATTTTTTTTTTTTCTCGCCTGGCTATTTTTCAGACTTGTATAATGAAGTCACCTCATTACCATACTCTCTGAGACATTTGCATATTTCGCACAATTTTTGTCTACACTTTGTGCTTCTTGTACTGAAAGATTCCAATGGGAACCTAACTGTTTAGCTCATGAATACATTTAGATGTGTCTTTATCTTTACCTGTCTGTGTATTTGCCTTTCAGTCCAATAGATAGTAATTTTATATTGTTATGGGACTTTTGGAGGTTTTCATTTTTATTCTTTTTAACATAAAATATAGTATTATGTTTATTTGGTGAGCAGTCAAATATCTCGTCAAATATTGCTGTGTTGCTTTGTGTGAGTTCTGGTTTCCGTTTGTGACTGAGGGTACAATCTTGCCTGGGATATTGGGTTAAGGACCAATTTATGTTGTAGGTTATAGCACTGTATATGTATTATTATATTTTCGGGTAAGGAACACAAGAAATTCATTGAATATGCTTGTTTCATCCCTTACACTTACCACTGACTGAAGGAGTTAAGCAATGAAGCAGGCAGAGCATATTGAACCCATAGGCCTATTAAGATGGCTCTCTTGGGGGAACATTGCAGACAATGTCTTTGTTTAGTGGCAGCTACTAGAGAGAGAGTTACATTGAGAAGCAGCCGCACTAATCCTCAAACACTCTGATCTTAGCCGCTCCGTCCTATATTGATCCACAGGGTTTTATGGACGATGCGGCGTGTGGTGAAAATATTACAGATGATTAAAGAGTGTTGACTTGTAAACAATTCAACCCTTTCCCTTCTGCAGGCCAGAACATGACCAAGACCTTTGATTTCTCACTTATGCACATCCTACCAGCCCGATAGAGTGTTTGCACATATTCCTAGTTAGCTGTAAGTGAGAAGTGAAGCAAAATTGATTAAAAGAGAATGAAAACCAATTTTATTGTGCCATCTTACGGTCAGGTAGCATGACTTCCTCCTGAGAGACACAACCTGTCTCAACCACTTGCGTCTGTTGTGCAGCAGGAGTCATAAATGTAAAAGAGCAGTGAATGTTATTTATTAGCCTCCATTATGTGTATAGAATTGATGTATACCACACACATACTGGTCCTGGAACATAGTAACATAGGGGGTCATTTATGAAACAGAAATACACCTATATTAGGTGTATTTCTGGTGCAGATTGCAGTGCAAAGGTCTTTTGCGCTGCAATCTGCGACTTTTCCCCGCTCACGCCAGGTCTAAACAGTGGGCTGGGAGGCCCGTCTCATTTACCATTTTCTACGCCTGTTTTAGACATTTAGAAGTTGTAGAGGATACGCAAAGTTATGTAGAGGCACTGGTGTAGGAATAAAAAAATCCTCAAATATGGCAGTCAGAATACCTCTCAGGATTAACAACCATCTATAGAAATATAATAACTATAGCCTGTAATATTATTACACTCCAGAAATACATCCAGGCCCCTCTTGAATTCCTTTATTGTACTCACCATCACCACCTCCTCAGGCAGAGAGTTCCATAGTCTCACTGCTCTTACCGTAAAGAATCCTCTTCTATGTTGGTGTAGAAACCTTCTTTCCTCTAGACATACACATAGAGCCGTGATCTCCAACCAATGGCTCAACAGATGTAACAAAACTACAACTCCCTTCATGCCATGATGGCCATGTTACCCAGTGTTTCATAATTTAGTATGTACTGGTGACTTTCCTTTCCCATGTGCGTAACCTTACATTTATCAGTGTAATGCTACATCAACACTACCATGTGCCCCTGTTGCGGATGGCCATGTGTACTCCGCAACACGGTGGGGACCTATTGACTTAAATGGGTCCGCAATCCACAAGATGCAGTGAAAGATAGCCATCTTTGGCGGCACCTCCACATGGCAAAAGATGAAGCATGTCCTATCTTTTGCAGAATCTTGCAGATCGTGGACGATTGAAGCAGTAGCAGTTTATCTGTTGATTCCACTTTAGTTGAAAATATCTAGCAAACTCCAATCACAATTATTTTGTCTTCCTCCTTATCTATCCATGGGGACTCCACATTTTCATTTTCCTGACATAATGACTCTTAGGGTACATGCACACGTTCAGGATTCATGTGCGGAGCATCCGCACTGAAATCTGCAGGTGTTCGCAGGCAAATCTGTGTGGTCAATCCGCATCAATTGGTGCAAATTTGCATGCGGATTTGGTGCGGATTTTACTAAGTGAATAAAGAAAATCCGGTCAGGAAAAATAAAATAAATTGACATGCTGTGGATTTTAAAATCCGCACTGCAGGTCAAAATCCGCGTGGAAAAAATCAGCATCGTGTGCACTGAGAATTTCAAATTCTCATAGAATACAATGTACATGACCTACAGTGTGGATTTTCCGCACGCAAATCCGCGCTGAAAATCCACGCGCAATCCCGATTGTAAGATTTAACATGCACTAAGGGCTGGCAGGAGGATGCAAACTCTGATTGGCCCTGTCAATCATGACTTGGAGGGCGGTGATAGGTGGGAGAACAAAAAAGGGGGTTGGTCAGCACCTCCCAGTGTCAAGGTGCACACTGCCATGGAAAGCCTAGAGGAAAAAAAGACAATGCAGCAGCACCCTGCAAATCAGATAAAGTACAACAATGCCATAGTCACAAAAATTATGATTACAAAAATTATAGTGCTACTCTTATTGATAAAGTGAGATGCTTGGAAAATGCATTTTGTACAAAACCATCTGAGCCCGTCTGCCGTACGTCAAGGCGATCTCTGTTAGACGGGTCATAACACTAAATACTACCTGTTATGTGCCATAATGGCCGCCATAAAGTTCAGGGAGTGTTGGATCCACATGCATGCTGGATCCACTCTGCCTTTTACCATTTTTGGTGCCATAATGGCCTCTATTACAAGGGATGCAGGTACCAACATGCATGCCGAGCCCACTCTATACCTTTCCTGGTGCCAGACAGCTTAAAAAACAATGCAGCAGCACCCTGCAAATCAGATAAAGTACAACAATGCCATAGTCACAAAAATTATGATTACAAAAATTATGGGACTGTCTGGCACCAGGAAAGGTATAGAGTGGGCTCGGCATGCATGTTGGTACCTGCATCCCTTGTAATGGAGGCCATTATGGCACAAAAAATGGTAAAAGGCAGAATGGATCCAGCATGCATGTGGATCCAACACTCCCTGAACTTTATGGCGGCCATTATGGCACATAACAGGTAGTATTTAGTGTTAGGACCCGTCTAACAGAGATCGCCTTGATGTACAGCAGACGGGCTCAGATGGTTTTGTACAAAATGCATTTGCCAAGCATCTCACTTTATCAATAAGAGTAGCATTAGCACTATAATATTTGTAATCATAATTTTTGTGACAATGGAATTGTTGTACTTTATCTGATTTGCAGGGTGCTGCTGCATTGTCTTTTTCTCTTCTAGGTGGGAGAACAGAGACTCTAAGAGCAAACCCACCTCCCCCCCTGCTCCTAGAGGCTCATTTGCATATTATAAAAGTTACATTTATGGAGTAACGGGGACATGGATAAAACTAGGAATAGGCTAGTTAGGTTCAGCTGACATTAGCACATTGCTAATGTCATCCAGTTTAATTTAGGTATTTCTAGTGATATTTTGCATGGCGTCTGAAAATGTACACATTAAAAGAACAGAATGAACATTATTAAACAGCAATGCATATTAACTAGAAGGACACTCAAAATTTGTTATGTTGAGTTTAAAGGGAACCTGTCAGGTTAAACATGGTGTTTGACTTGCAGGCAGCATGTTATAGAGCAGGAGGAGCTGTGGGAAAAGTAACTTGGATTTCATTAATTTACATCCCTGCTCATTCTGGGCTTTGAAGTCCAGAAGGCGGTCCTATCAGTGATTGACAGCTATCTCTGTATGCACAGTCATAGAGGGAAGGCTGTCAATCACTGATAAAACTGCCTCCTTGACCTCAAAGCCCAGAATGAGCATAGCTATAAACGGATATCTATCTAGTTTTACTGATATTTAGTTTTACTGATATTAAATTACACCAATCTTCTCAGCTCCTCCTGCTCTATAACATGTTGACTGCAGCATGCATTGCATTTTCATTGTAATAGGTTCTCTTTAATAGAATTAATAAATGGAAACTTTAATTTATGCCATGTATAAAACCCATATGCCAACATTTTCATCATGCTGATTCTGGAAAAAAAGGTTAGATTACAAATGTTCCAAAATATAATTTTGCACATAAACAGTAATGTACAATGTTTTTGCGTTTTGTTTCTTTTTTTTGTTTTGCTAGTATTGCTGTTATTTAATATGGCGCTGCCAGAAACAAGCAAATTCTTGACGATAAAGCTGTAGACAGAAGATACGCAACATCCCACCACTGATGTTACAAGATCTTCTCACTCTGACACTTTCTACCAGGATGATGAACTGTTACTGTAGAGACTCGTGCTGTCATTCCTTAAAGCCGTTTTTCCAAAGTCATGTACATTTTTCAGCATCAGTGGAGAAAACCACTTAAGGTTTAAACCAAGTCTAGGAAGGGTTTGCCTACAGCATCATTCTGTCTTGAGTAGCCAGGCTTATGGTACAGTAGTTGTTGATTGTCTTGTTGAACATGACCACGGTATCACCATCTGTAGGGCAATAACCAGTCACAAGAGGCTACGGCCTCCTCATCAAACTGAATTCCTCCAGGCAGTTCTTATGTATGACTAATGTATACTAATATGTTTCAGCGGCCATTATCCCAGTTTTCTAGTTTTATATAAGCTGGAAGGCTTTAGTCCTCTGGAAACAAGAAATTCCTGGCGTATAGCCAGAGCATGCTACATAGTGTACAGAGGTATTATGTAGAATGGGGAATCGCAGCAAGTGGGCTAACCTCAGCTGCATATCCCAGTTGGCCCCATTGTGTCATAGACAATAAATTCACAATTTCCACGTTGTTGGAATGGAGATAACAATTTAAAACCACATCTTGTGCTTGACTTAAAACCTCTCCATTGTATTATGTGGCACACAAGCATGTTATTTTTCTCCTTACTTCAACTCCCTTTGTGACAGTCGTGTGGATTTCTCCAAGCTAGCACTGATGTCAGTCAAGAGATACATGACGTCTTGGAAGAGCCTTTAGACTAAGAATATTACTCTGTGAATGGCAGTTATGCAGCTTGTTGAAAGAGATATATGCCTGTGTGAAAATCTTACAAATGAAAGGGTAACATTTATTATGTTCTGTGCAATTTGTGTAATTTACTTCAAATAATGCAGTTAATTATAGATTCTTATATTATTTTCATCTACGGGTACTTTCACACTAGCGTTTTTCTTTTCTGGTGTTGAGTTCCGTCCTAGTGGCTCAGTACCGGAAAAAAACTGATCAGTTTTATCCTAATGCATTCTGAATAGAGAGCATTCTGTTCAGCATGCATCAGGATGCATCAGTTCAGTCCCTCTTATGTTTTTCGGCCGGAGAAAACTTGCCGGAATGCCGGATCCGGCATTAATTTCCTGTGAAATGTATAAGTTCCGGCATTAAGTGTTTCAGCAAAACGGATCCGGTTTTACGGTCTGCGGATGCGCAGACCTTTAAAAATGCAAAAAAAATAAATACAATGCCGGATCCGTTTATCCAGATGACACCGGAGAGACGGATCCGGTATTTTAATGCATTTGTCAGACTGATCCGCATCCTGATCCGTCTGACAAATGCCATCCGTTTGCATCAGGATTGCCGAATCTGGCAGGCAGTTCTGGCAATGAAACTGCCTGCCGGATTCCTCTGCCGCAAGTGTGAAAGTACCCTAACACAGCAAGCTATGCACAAACTATAAACATACAATAATATATGTCTATTTCTATTTATGCTTTTTAATTTTTACTTATTCGCTTATATCACGAATTACTTAGTACTGTACTTTCTCAGTGATGCAGTGGGTATTTGACCAGCCTGAACATTTGATCTCATGGACCAAACCACTTCCTGGTTCTGCTGGGACCGGAAGTGACAGGGAACAGGGCATAAGCGTGGGCCAAGGGACCATGGACAGGTGAGTGTAAGACCATTGGGGTGGTTGGGTCCTAGGTAATGTGTAATTTCTAGCATGTTCATAATATATCTTTATTTTCTTTCATGCCTTTTTTTTTAGTTATTCACTTATATCGTTATCAAATCACTTAGTACTGTACTTTCTCAGTGATGCAGTGGGTATTTGACTGGTCTGAACATCTGATCTCTTTCTCTGCTTACTTGGTAACTCTGTATTCTCACATGGGTCTTTTTTCAGGATTAGTATTTTTTAGATATTTATTTTGGATAGTAAGGCCCCGTTTACGAGGTAGATTTAGCAATGCCAAATTTTGGCAACATTCCACAGAGGAAACTGCCACAGTTTCTGACATAATTTTTCAATTTTAATGTCAATTTTGGAACCGCTTGGATTTAGCCCCATTAAATGGAGCTAAACTCTGAACAGACCTCCCCATTATTATTTAGAGTTGGGTCTATTGCCTGAGAAGGGTTTTCAACTTTTTGTTATTGGAGACTTTCTTATTAGGTGTGGTTATTTCTAATACATGGTGGACTTGACAGTATCACTTGATCTGGGATGCATTAGTTTAGGTGTTAATAGTTTTTCGTTCCTGGAAACACCTAAAATGTTTCAATATTGTGGAAAAGCATTTTCATTTACAATGTTCCATTTATAGTATTGGTGACCTAACATAAGAAATCATAAAAAGGGGACCTCAACAAAAGCCTGTTATCTTTCCATAAACCATTATTCCTACTAGAACTTTATGACTTAATTGTCTAAAGTCTGCAATAAGTCCAAGTGGGTGTTCCCTGCATAGTCTAGGGCAGTGATGACTAACCTCCGGCACTCCAGCTGTGGTGAAACTACAACTCCCATTCATTTCTATGGAGTTCTGAGAACAGCCAAGCAAGGCGGCATTTTAGGAGTTGTAGTTTTAACACAGCTGGAGTGCCAGAGGTTAGCCATCCCGGGTCTATAGGGCTATCAAATATGTGCAGGAACACCCCCCAACTGGCAATACCCAGCTGGCCCTATTGCAGACTTTTGGTAATTCATTCATATACAGTACAGACCAAAAGTTTGGACACACCTTCTCATTCAAAGAGTTTTCTTTATTTTCATGACTATGAAAATTGTAGAGTCACACTGAAGGCATCAAAACTATGAATTAACACATGTGGAATTATATACATAACAAAAAAGTGTGAAACAACTGAAAATGTCATATTCTAGGTTCTTCAAAGTAGACACCTTTTGCTTTGATTACTGCTTTGCACACTCTTGGCATTCTCTTGATGAGCTTCAAGAGGTAGTCACCTGAAATGGTTTTCACTTCACAGGTTTAATAAGTGGGATTTCTTGCCTTATAAATGGGGTTTGGACCATTAGTTGTGTTGTGGTGAAGTCAGGTGGATACACAGCTGATAGTCCTACTGAATAGACTGTTAGAATTTGTATTATGGCAAGAAAAAAGCAGCTAAGTAAAGAAAAACGAGTGGCCATCATTACTTTAAGAAATGAAGGTCAGTCAGTCTGAAAAATTGGGAAAACTTTGAACGTGTCCCCAAGTGCAGTCACAAAAACCATCAACCGCTACAAAGAAACTGGCTCACATGCGGACCGCCCCAGGAAAGGAAGACCAAGAGTCACTTCTGCTGCGGAGGATAAGTTCATCCGAGTCACCAGCCTCAGAAATCGCAGGTTTATAGCAGCTCAGATTAGAGACCAGGTCAATGCCACACAGAGTTCTAGCAGCAGACACATCTCTAGAACATCTGTTAAGAGGAGACTGTGTGAATCAGGCCTTCATGGTAGAATATCTGCTAGAAAACCACTGCTAAGGACAGGCAACAAGCAGAAGAGACTTGTTTGGGCTAAAGAACACAAGGAATGGACATTAGACCAGTGGAATCCTGTGCTTTGGTCTGCTGAGTCCAAATCTGAGATCTTTGTTTCCAACCACCGTGTCTTTGTGCGACGCAAAAAAGGTGACCGGATGGACTCTACATGCCTGGTTCCCACCGTGAAGCATGGAGGAGGAGGTGTGATGGTGTGGGGGTGCTTTGCTGGTGACACAGTTGGGGATTTATTCAAAATTGAAGGCATACTGAACCAGCATGACTACCACAGCATCTTGCAGCGGCATGCTATTCCATCCGGTTTGCGTTTAGTTGGACCATCATTTATTTTTCAAGCGGACAATGACCCCAAACACACCTCCAGGCTGTGTGAGGGCTATTTGACCATGAAGGAGAGTGATGGGGTGCTGCGCCAGATGACCTCGCCTCCACAGTCACGGGACCTGAACCCAATCGAGATGGTTTGGGGTGAGCTGGACCGCAGAGTGAAGGCAAAAGGGCCAACAAGTGCTAAGCATCTCTGGGAACTCCTTCAAGACTGTTGGAAGACCATTTCAGGTGACTACCTCTTGAAGCTCATCAAGAGAATGCCAAGAGTGTGCAAAGCAGTAATAAAAGCAAAAGGTGGCTACTTTGAAGAACCTAGAATATGACATATTTTCAGTTGTTTCACACTTTTTTGTTATGTATATAAGTCCACATGTGTTAATTCATAGTTTTGATGCCTTCAGTGTGAATCTACAATTTTCATAGTCATGAAAATAAAGAAAACTCTTTGAATGAGAAGGTGTGTCCAAACTTGTGGTCTGTACTGTACCTCTAGTAAGTATAATACAGGAATGGCACAACACAGAGTCATAAGAACAGATGCTCCAGAATGGTTATTATATGGGGAATGGAAGTAGTTGCTAAAACAGTCAGGAGAGGTGACATCTCCTCTTTAAACCCCTTTAGTACTGAACATACATTTTTGTTCCTGAAAATCTGACACAACAATCTATGGCCTCTGAAAAAATGGAAGTTAGTTTAGGATGTGAGGCCAGAAATCTATGAAAAGCAACAAAAGAGTTCAAGCAATATATGAAGCTGTCTCTTTCTGGAAATCACTTCTAAACTAAAATCATTTACCGTACTTCATCATTGCAAACTTCTGACATTTTAGATATATCAGATAATTTTTTTACCAGTTTTTTTTCCTTGTGGTACCACTAACCTGCTCAATGACGCTCCACTTCCACGAATACAGAGAGAGAGAGCGCTATGTAGGTGTTTTTGGTATACTACAGAAGTGGAATGCTTCTATATACTGTGTAAATTTGTTTAGGCCGAAGTATCGCAAGACTTCGGTGAATGAATTCAGTAATCATTTCTACATCTTTAAAAACATTTTAAAATAGCAATCCGAAGTGAGTTTTAAATGTTTTTAAGGCCTCGTTCACATTTCTGTGTCAGTGTCACATCTGTAAAAAATAGCGTACGCGTTTCATCCGTCAGGATGTCAGTGAAGGATCTGTGGTTGGTCTGTGTGTCTGTTTTTACCATCTGTGTGTCATCCGTAATTCACTGACGTTGCTCAGCTGAAAATTAATTTCCAAAGAATCTCCTATTAGTCTTCAGTGACAAATGGACACAACACGGACACAACACAGAAGCCATCCATGTTGTGTCAGTGATTTTCACTGACCCATAGACTTCAATGAGGGTAGTTAGTCAGTAAAAAAATACTGAAATGTGAACAGACGTTACTCAGACGTGATGACGTAGACTGGGCGCGTCATGCCCTCTCCTCCTGCCTCGCTCCACCGCTCCACCGCTTCATCGCATCTCCTGTTCCGCTTGCTCCATGGTATTGTGAGCTGCTCCCGAGCCCTCTGGTCTTGGTCAGAACCTCTCTCCGATGTGGCGCTGCTCCGTCTGACTGCGGGGACCTGCTGAACTTGGCGTCCCTTGTGTTGCGGTTTGCGATTTCTTCCGTCCTGCTTGCTGCCTATGTGATTCCAATGCCGGTTTCTCTCCTCCTCCCTTGGTGCTCTACTTTTAGAGTTTGTTTGTCCTGCCGAATTTCATTGTTTTTCCTTGAGAAGATTGGTGAGATCCTTTCATTTTAGATTGGAGTTTTGTGCTCTTTTTGTTTATGAACTCAACAAACTAACAATTTACAATTAATAACTTATAACAACTTACAACAAATTAATTGAATAACATATAAGTGGGCTGTTTCGTACTGTTTGATACCACTGTTTGTCTGCTGTGGCCGCAGCTTTTCTAGCCCTGCTTGTTTTCCAACGTGGAGCCCTTTTGCCTTCTATTTCATTTTGGTTTGCTGGTAGCCTCTCAAATTAACTGATTATTACATAAACAGCTTATTTAGGGGGGAAGAAGGAAAGATAGAAGGAAGAGAAAAAAAAGGGGGGCCCTGAGCAAAATAGGCGCTCAGTGGATTTTTCTAGGGTAAAATCAGTCCCCAGATCTCCTGAAGTAGCAAAAATAGACCAGTTCTTAAAGATTACTACGAGAGGGTTGCAGGACACTAGCTCCAAACGAAATAATAGTTCTGCGGTTATGGAGGAGGAAGTAATAAAAGAAACTGCTCAACCTCAGGAGATAGAGAGGGTGGAGGATGGAGAATTATCTAATGTTGATTCTTCCCTGTTAAAAGAAATATTGCCGGCAGTGAAGCAAAATGTGGAATTAATACAGGACACCTCAATCCAGCTTGTATCAATTCAGACTGATATAGTTCTGATAAGGGAGGACGTATCTTAGATTCAAGATAGAGTTAATATTGTGTAGAACTCCCTGGGTATTCTACAGAATGAATTTAAGATCGCTACTTTAAAGATGTATTTTAACACCCGTAGAAAAAAAAAGTGGTGGACCTGGAGGACAGATCAAGGGGATGTGAGAATTTTAGGGCTACCTGAGGGTGCCGAGGATAAAAATCTTACTCAATTTCTACAAACGTTGATTTTGGAGAAGTTTGGAAGAAAACATTTTTCTTCATTGTTTCTAGTGGAAAGGGCTCACTGGGTCCCCGGAGGTAAACCAATCCCTGGGAGACAGCCACGGACACTTCTGATTAACCATTTTTTTTTTCCTTTTCTTGTTTAGTAGTAATGGTGGGGATGGGTAGCTGTGAGAGGGGGAGGAACAGTCATAGTTGAGAGATCTGTTGCAGAATGTGGTGGATCAATTGGATTGGGGACGGTGGGTTGTGATTCGACTCATAGGATAGGGCAGGAGTAGGCAACCTCCGGCTCTCCAGCTGTTGTGAAACTACAACTCCCAGTATGCATACTTGCTCTGCTCTTCTAAGAACTCTCATAGAAATGAATGGAGCATGCTGGGAATTGTAGTTTCACAACAGCTGGAGAGCCGCAGGTTGCTGATCCCTGGGATAGGGGAAAGGAGGAAGGGTTTATTAAAAATTTCCATAGGTAGGGAGTTTTGTTTTTTGATTTGATGTTGATTAGATTTCTTACTTGGAATGTTCGGGGGTTGGGGGAAAGGCTAAAGAGACAAGAAGTCTTTGACCTTGTGCAGAGACATCTACCAGCGATTGTCTGTCAGGTGGAAACCCATCTGTCTGAGGATACTTCCCTAAAAGTCGCCAGGTGTGGGCTGCGCAGACGTATCACTCCACGTTTACCAGTCATTCTAGAGGAGTGACAGTCTTTATTCATAGGGCGATTGATTTCGTCTATGAGGCATCCTCTGTTGATGAGCAGGGGAGATTTGTTTTCCTATATTGTAAACTTGGCGGAACATTGTATGTATCCTAGCATTTGTTTATATTCCACCTCCTGTCACGGTGGGGAGTGGGGGAAACTCCCCACCATCCAAAGTCTGAAATTAAGGAAAGCCACTAGGCCTGGATGATTTCGTCTATGAGGCATCCTCTGTTGATGAGCAGGGGAGATTTGTTTTCCTATATTGTAAACTTGGCGGAACATTGTATGTATCCTAGCATTTGTTTATATTCCACCTCCTGTCGTGGTGGGGAGTGGGGGAAACTCCCCACCATCCAAATTCTGAAATTAAGGAAAGCCACTAGGCCTGGAAACCAGGATAAGGGAGAAGGACACCTCCTATAACCATCCTCATCCTATCCCTAACCTTCTGACTGTATGAGCCGCCCTCGATGGTAGGGGGGCTCATACTCTCGAACCTGGGCCCTACTGACCCTATCGGTCCCTGCAATATGGAAGTCAGGAATAAGAGATGGCCGATTCATCCACGACACGGATAAATTGGAGTCTCCCACAGGCCTAGTAACAAGGAGGAGACAGCAAGCAACAACTGAATGTCAGGTAAGTATCCTGTGGCCAGATGACCACAGACAACAGAACGACAACATCACTTACCGGAAGCCACAGCTTGCTGTCTTGTAGTTCCCCCCTCCGGGGAACCCCAGGGACCCCCTTCCGGAGGTACAACAAACAGGACATGTCTAGCAACCATGCGGGATCAACCACACCATAGACAAACTACACATGAAACAAACAAACAACTAGACAAACATCAACCCATAAGTGCAGCACCACACATAAAAACAGTGGAGAAGGTTAGACATAGGCAAGGACCTCGATGTCCAACAAGGTGGCCCTCAAAGACTGGGCAGATGGAATAGCCACAGAATGGAGCATAGCTTCCAGCCCACAGCAAGGCTAGAGCACAACTAAACTCCAAGCTACAAAGTCAGGATATTAACCCCACGCACACCACACAGCAGGGAGACACAACTTAAAGGGAAAAGTGCACATGTAAACCACAAACTACATGTTGTCACAAGCAACGAGTCTGCACGGCAACCGCGTCACGGTCAAACACCAATATGACCGTGACACTCCCACCCCTCAAAACCCCCCCAACAGAAAAGGGAAAGCTCGTGGGGAACACAAAAACAACAGGGGAGGGGGAAAAATAAAAATAAATTGCAGAATCAGTGTCAGTGCAAGCAAGTCTCCCCCAGACTACTGCCAGCACCCCGGAACCACCAACTAGGAACCAGGAAACCAGCCAACGAACAGCCAGGAGGGACCGCACTGACCACTGCGTCCACACTTAGACACCGGGTAGCAGCCAGCAAACATCCCCTAACGAGCATACACCACAGCCAGTACAACAGGAATGCAGCCAGTCACCACAAAACAAGCGACTGAACCACTGAGAAAAGGACGAGGGGAGACACAAACACAAGTGACAGTTCACACCTACTGCAACCTCTGTTACAGAGAAACGCACTGTTAACAGGGTTCCCCTTTCACCCTCCCTCCGGAGGATAAGCATGTGCGCCAGAAAATGGCAGGCGACACATGCTGGACCCTCTTTCAAAGGAAAAATAGAGTGGCCATTGTTGGACATACTGTCACGGTGGGGAGTGGGGGAAACTCCCCACCATCCAAAGTCTGAAATTAAGGAAAGCCACTAGGCCTGGAAGCCAGGATAAGGGAGAAGGACATCTCCTATCGCCATCCTCATCCTATCCCTGACCTCCTAACTGTATGAGCCGCCGTCGATGGTAGGGAGGCTCATACTCTCGAACCAAAAACCACAAACTACACGTTGCCACAAGCAACGAGTCTGCATGACAACCGCATCACGGTCAAACACCAATATGACTGTGACACCTCCGTTCTCTCTTTATGTGCTTAACTCCTTGCTATCTTTTATAGATCAATGGCCTGCATGTCCTTCATTAGTTATTGGGGATTTTAATTGTGTTATCAATCCTACTATAAACAGGGTTTCAATGGAGGGGGACAGTCATACTTCTGTTTAAGGGTCTCCGTTGGCACGCCTTTGCCAGGAATCTGGTTATGAGGATGTTTGGGGACATTTAGGGCATGGGAGAAGAGCATACTCATGTATAAGTAAATTTGGTAAATCTATGTCTACGATAGATCTTGTCCTAATGAATATAAAACATATGACTTATGTAAAATGGATGAAATATGAGACAAGGTCGCTCTTGGACCATGTGCCTATGTCCCTTGAACTTTGTCTGGCCTATGACAGGAATATAGGAAGACCCCCATTTAGATTAAATCCCCATTGGATGTCAGTAATGGAGAATCATGAAATAATACAACAGGAGATTGAGCGCTTTTGGGATATTAATTGTAATTCAGCTAAAATTCAGGTAGTGTGGGATGCCTTTAAGGCCTTCATGAGGGGAATTTTTTTCATAAATATTGCTAATTTGAGGAAGGGGTATGGCATCAGTGAGAAAAAGTTAAAATAATTAGCAGAATTAGCTACCCAATCTTTCTATAGGAGCAAGACAGAAGAAAATAGGAAAGTTATGCAGAAGGCTAGTCAAGCCTATTCAGACATTTTATTGGTGAAGGCTCAATAGAAGTTATTCTTTAAAGGGGTTGTCCGAGTTATGAAAAAAAATAATATGGCACTGAAAATCTGATATATAACTGAGCTAAGCAAGTTTTATGCAAAATATATATATATATATTTCCTCATTTCCCTGGTTCTTTTCTGGCCCTTTGTTTACATGCAATAAAAACAATATCTGCCCCTCCCCCTGCTCTACTAAGGGAGTGAATACAAGAGCTGCCCTGAGTGACATGTCTGCCTGCTGGGAGACTCTGCAGCATGTTGTATGTGTAGGACTACAAGTCCAAGCTGTATAATGACACTGCTAAGGGAGTGGATACAAGAGCTGCCCTGAGTACTGGGAGAATCAACAGCAACTTGTAAGTGTAGAACTACAAGTCCCACTTGTATAATGACACTGCTAATACACATAGGATCTTCCCCCTACCTTCTTGTGCAATGCTCTCTCTAGTATGTCAGCTCCAGTGCCCAGCATTGTCTCCTCACTGACTGCCTGCAGAGCTGTGCAGCTGAAGGGGTTAAGAATCCTAGCAGAGAGTAGACGGCAGTGAAGGGGGGCGTGGCCAGCACAGTGACGTCTCGTTTACAGGCTTGTAAACAACCTTTATCAGAGCACGGAGAGAAGCTGACATCACAGGTCATGTGACCCTCAGTGAAATCTGAGAAACCAGCCACTGGCGATAAAGTGAGTTAATTGGAAAGCTGTTACATTTGTTTAGTTAGGAACATAAAAAGAACAAAAACATAGCTCGGATAACCCCTTTAAGGGTCAAAAATATTCAGGGCATCCTGGAAAACTGTTATCCAGAGTGATTTTCAATCAAGAACAAAAAATATATATAGATAATATTCGTCTAATTAATGGCAAAATTGTTAATGGACAGGATTTATAGAGAGAAGCTTTTTGGATCATTTCACCAAATTATATAAAGCAGATACTAATATTACGGATGAAATAATGGATTCCTATTTGGATGCCATCTCCTTACCAGTTATTACTGATGTCCAAAGGGAAGCGCTTGAGGTGGATTTTTCTATCCAGGAATTGGAAGCGGCTATTAAAGCATGTTCTGGTAATTAATCTCCTGGATTAGATGGATTCCTATATGAATTTTATCGTAAATATAGGGAAACTACTCTTTCTAGGTTTTTGAGGGTATTTGCTGAATCGCTGGAGGATGGGAGTCTACCAGAATCAATGATAGAAGCTGTAATAATATTAATCCTGAAAAAATGTAAGGACCCCTTAGATTTGGGGTCATGTAGACCTACAGTCAGGTCCATAAATATTGGGACATCAACACAATTCTAAGATTTTTGGCTCAATACACCACCACAATGGATTTGAAATGAAACGAACAAGATGTGCTTTAACTGCAGACTGTCAGCTTTAATTTGAGGGTATTTACATCCAAATCAGGTGAACGGTGTAGGAATTACAACGGTTTGCATATGTGTCTCCCACTTGTTAAGGGACCAGAAGTAATGGGACAATTGGGTTCTCAGCTGTTCCATGGCCAGGTGTGCGTTATTCCCTCATGATCCCAATTACAATGAGCAGATAAAAGGTCCAGAGTTCATTTCAAGTGTGCTTTTTGCATTTGGAATCTGTTGCTGTCAGCTCTCAAGATGAGTTCCAAAGAGCTGTCACTATCAGTGAAGCAAGCCATCATTAGGCTGAAAAACAAAACAAACCCATCAGAAAGATAGCAAAAACATTAGGCGTGGCCAAAACAACTGTTTGGAACATTCTTAAAAAGAAGGAATGCAGCGGTGAGCTCAGCAACACCAAAAGGCCCGGAAGACCATGGAAAACAACTGTGGTGGATGACCGAAGAATTCTTTCCCTGGTGAAGAAAACACCCTTCACAACAGTTGGCCAGATCAAGAACACTCTCGAGGAGGTAGGTGTATGTGTGTCAAAGTCAACACTCAAGAGAAGACTTCACCAGAGTGAATACACAGGGTTCACCACAAGATGTAAACCATTGGTGAGCCTCAAAAACAGGAAGGCCATATTAGAGTTTGACAAACAGCATCTAAAAAAGCCTTCACAGTTCTGGAACATCCTGAGACCAAGATCAACTTGTACCAGAGTAAGGGGAAGAGAAGAGTATGGAGAAGGAAAGGAACTGCTCATGATCCTAAGCATACCACCTCATGAGTGAAGCATAGTGCCAATGGAACTGGTTCTCTTGTATTTATTGATGATGTGACTGCTGAAAAAAGCAGCAGGATGAATTCTGAAGTGTTTCGGGCAATATTATTTGCTCATATTCAGCCAAATGCTTCAGAACTCATTGGACGGCACTTCACAGTGCATATGGACAATGACCCAAAGCATACTGCAAAATAATGAGGTGGAAGCAGCACGAGGAGACCACAAAGTGGCCCAATGACAGTGTGGAGGTGGCAGCAGCAGCATCAGGAGGCTACAGAGTGTCACAATGACAGAATGTGGAGGTGGAGGCAGCAGCAGCATCAGGAGGAGGCCGCAGAGTGGCACAATGACAGTGTGGAGGTGGCAGCAACAGCATCAAGAGGCTACAGAGTGTCACAATGACAGAATGTGGAGTTGACGGCAGCAACAGCATCAGGAGGAGGTCACAGGGTGGCATAATGACAGTGTGGAGGTGGCAGCAGCAGCATCAGGAAGAGGCCAGAGGGTGGCACAATGACAGAGTGTGGAGGTGGCGGCAGCAGCATCAGGAAGCCACAGAGTGGCACAATGACAGAGTGGGGAGGTGGCGGCAGCAGCATCAGGAGGAGGCCACAGGGTGGCACAATGACAGTGTGGAGGTGGCAGCAACAGCATCAGGAGGCCACAGAGTGGCACAATGACAGAGTGTGGAGGTGGCGACAGCAGCAGCATCAGGAGGAGGCCACAGGGTGACACAATGACAGTGTGGAGATGGCAGCAGCAACATCAGGAGGAGGCCACAGGATGGCACAAAGACAGTGTGCAGGTGACAGCAGCATGAGGAGACCACAGAGTGGCACAATGACAGAGTGTGAAGGTGGCGGCAGCAACAGCATCAGGAGGAGGCCACAGGGTGGCACAATGACAGTATGGAGGTGGTAGCTAGTGTTGAGCGGCATGTCCCATATTCGAATTCGCGAAATTTCGTGAATATTCGAAAGAATATTCGTAAAATATTCGCGAATATTCGAATTCGTTATTATTTCGCATATGCGATAATTCGAATTTTCGCATCACATAATACATATTATGAGATGCAAAATTCGCATGTGCGCTAATGAAATCGCCTTACGAAGATTCGCAACTCAATTCAATCACTAATGTAAGAATGCAAAGCCCTTTGCCTCTGTTCTGGGACAAGTGCCGATATTCGCCTGTGCGCTAATAAAATCGCCTTACAAAGATTCGCGCCTCAATCACTTTCTAGGCAATGTGAGTAAGATCTGAGCTTTTGGACTTTTGTGAATCAATCGAGATACAGTGGGGGGTGATGACAGTAGTTGACAGAGTACAGATCAATGTAATCTGTAAGGTGGAAACTAAAATAAAAAATACGAATATTCGTAAATCGAATTTTACGAAGTTCGAAGTATTCGCGAATATGGTGCTATACTATATGAATGCACAGGCCTTTGCCTCTCTGTTCTGGGGACAAGTGAAGATATTCGCCTGTGCGCTAATAAAATCGCCTTACAAAGATTCGCGCCTCAATCACTTTCTAGGCAATGTGAGTAAGATCTGAGCTTTTGGACTTTTGGGAATCAATCGAGAAACAGTGGGGGGTGATGACAGTAGTTGACAGAGTACAAATCAATGTAATCTGTAAGGTGGAAACTAAAATAAAAAATACGAATATTCGTAAATCGAATTTTACGAAGTTCTACGTATTCGCGAATATGGTGCTATACTATATGAATGCACAGGCCTTTGCCTCTCTGTTCTGGGGACAAGTGTAGATATTCGCATTTGCGTTAATAAAATCGCCTCACGAAGATTCGCAGCTCAATTCAATCACTAATGTAAGAATGCAAAGCCCTTTGCCTCTGTTCTGGGACAAGTGTAGATATTCGCATGTGCGCTAATAAAATCGCCTTACGAAGATTCGCGCCTCAATCACTTTCTAGGCAATGTGAGTAAGATCTGAGCTTTTGGACTTTTGGGAATCAATCGAGAAACAGTGGGGGGTGATGACAGTAGTTGACAGAGTACAGATCAATGTAATCTGTAAGGTGGAAACTAAAATAAAAAATACGAATATTCGTAAATCGAATTTTACGAAGTTCGAAGTATTCGCGAATATGGTGCTATACTATATGAATGCACAGGCCTTTGCCTCTCTGTTCTGGGGACAAGTGTAGATATTCGCATGTGCGTTAATAAAATCGCCTCACGAAGATTCGCAACTCAATTCAATCACTAATGTAAGAATGCAAAGCCCTTTGCCTCTGTTCTGGGACAAGTGTAGATATTCGCATGTGCGCTAATAAAATCGCCTTACGAAGATTCGCGCCTCAATCACTTTCTAGGCACTGTGAGTAAGATCTGAGCTTTTGGACTTTTGGGAATCAATCGAGATACAGTGGGGGGTGATGACAGTAGTTGACAGAGTACAGATCAATGTCATCTGTAAGGTGGAAAGTAAAATAAAAAATACGAATATTCGTAAATCGAATTTTACGAAGTTCTACGTATTCGCGAATATGGTGCTATACTATATGAATGCACAGGCCTTTGCCTCTGTTCTGGGGACAAGTGTAGATATTCGCATTTGCGTTAATAAAATCGCCTCACGAAGATTCGCAGCTCAATTCAATCACTAATGTAAGAATGCAAAGCCCTTTGCCTCTGTTCTGGGACAAGTGTAGATATTCGCATGTGCGCTAATAAAATCGCCTTACGAAGATTCGCAACTCAATTCACTAATGTATGAATGCAAAGCCCTTTGCCTCTGTTCTGGGACGTGCCGATATTCGCATGTGCGCTAATAAAATCGCCTTACGAAGATTCGCGCCTCAATCACTTTCTAGGCAATGTGAGTAAGATCTGAGCTGTTGGACCTTTGGGAAACAATCAATTATATGTGTACTGTAATTTTGTGAAAAAAACAAAAAAACGAATATTCGTTTTTACGAATATATAGCACTATATTCGAAATATTCGCGAAATCGCGAAGTTGCGATATTCGCGAAAAAAATTCGCTTTTCGAATATTCGCGCTCAACACTAGTGGTAGCAGCAGCATCAGGAGGAGGCCACAGGATGGCACAAAGACAGTGTGGAGGTGACAGCAGCATGAGGAGACCACAGAGTGGCACAATAACAGAGTGTGGAGGTGGCAGCAGCAGCATTAGGAGACCACTGAGTGGCAAGGTGACATAGTGTTTAGGAGGTAGCAGCATCAGGAGACCACAGAGTGGCAAGGTCACATAGTGTAGAGGTGGCAGCAGCACCAAGAGACCACAGAGTGGCAAGGTGACAAAGTGTTGATATGGCAGCAGCATCAGGAGACCACAGAGTGGCAAGGTGACATAGTGTGGAGGTCGCAGCAACATCAGGAGACCACAGAGTAGCAAGGTGACAGAATGTGGAGGTGGAAGCAGCATCAGGAGACAACAGAATGATCCAGTGACAGAGTAGGGAGGTGGGTGGCAACACCAGTACTAGCTGAAGATGGTGGTTGAAAGAAGAAGCACTTGGCATCAGATGTCTAGCATCAGACGGGTGGCAGCATCAGAATAGCATCTGAGGCAGGTAGCCAGAAGAAAGCAATCTCTTTTGTCAAAGTGTTGGTGTGGCACCGTAGAGGATCTAGTATGATGCATCAGGCATTGATGGGTGGAAATCCTGACTGATCCACGCCTTATTCATCTTGACAAAAATCAATCTCTCCACATTTTGGGTGGACAGGCGAGCTCTTCTTGGGGTAACTATGGCCCCCGCCGCACTAAACACCAGCTCTGATGCCACACTACTGGCCGGGCAGGACAGCTTTTCCAGGGCAAACTCTGCCAGTTGCCATAACAAATCCAGTTTGGCTGCCCAGTAGTCCAGCGGATCTTCAATGTGGGGTGGCAGGGTCCAAGTATGCCACCACCTGCTGGTTCAGGTCCTGCTCCAGGTCTAGCTGCTGCTGGTGAGTAGTTACTTCACTAGGCGGGTAAAGAAAACTACTTAGCAACTCTAGACTCAAGTTGCTGCTGAAAGAGCTGGAGCTGCTCCTAACTCCCCCCCCCCCCGCCACAGCAGACATGGCAGAGGAAGGTGAGCGCAGAGGCCCCCCCGGTCAGACCTGCGAGAGGCTGGGCGATGACGCAGATAGGCAGCGGCCAACTGACTACATAGGATGTCTCTATAGTAGTTCAGTTTGTCCTCCCTCTCAGCAGGTGTAAAAAAGGCCACCATTTTTGATCTGTAGCGATGGTCCAAGGTGGAGAGCCAGAAGTCATCCCTATGCCAGATGCTGACAATTCGTCTGTCACTACACAAGCAAGTGAGCATACATTGGGCCATTTGTGCAATTGACTCTGAGGGACTCCCTGCCTCCATCTCCACTGCATACTGCCATGGTGTGTCTAGGTCCTCTGCCTCGTCTTCCTCATTGCCCTGTAGCTTCTCTGGCTGCTCCTGCTCCTCTTCTCCTGTCACCTGTGTCGAAAAACCACCCATTTGGCTACACATTGCTTGTGCTCCAATGTCCTCCTCCTCCAGTTCAGCTCCCACAGGGCTTATGAGGCCCTGAGATCTAGGTGCCACGTCTCCAGTCCCCTGACCAGCCAGATTTACCAGCATCTGTTCCAGGACATGAAGCAGTGGAATGACGTTGTTCATCCCGTAGTCCTGGCGATTGAGAAATAACTTGGCCTCCTCAAAGGGCCTGATCAAACGGCAGGTGTCACTCATGAGCTGCCACTGGCTGACATCAAAGTTACACAGGGGAGTCTGCTTGTCCGCTTGGATCATTAAGAAATCGTTTATGTCCCTTCTCTGTTTATATAGTCGGTCCAACATATAGAGGGTGGAATTCCAACCGGTGAAAACGTCGCATTTCAGCCTATGTTGGGGATGCCATTCTGCCAGTGCAGCTCAAGTAGGGTGTGTTTTGCAGTGAACGAGTGGCTGAAGTGCATGCAAAGTTTCCTGGCCAATTTTAGGATGCGTTTTCGCGGAGAAAGCCAGTATTTTTTTTCTTGATAAAGGACAAGGAGTAGTTCCTCTCCTGTGTGACTCAGTTTGCCCAGGCAAACGAGGTGCAGAACAGCATGACACCTCCATGCAATGCACATGTGGTATGCTGGAGGGGCACTGTGAATTATCCCTGCAGTGGAGGCTGAGGACACAGTGAAGGATGAGGAGGCAGAGGCGAACATTGTCGCAGGACCAGCAGCATGACAACGTGGAGGCGGAAGCGGTGTAACCTGGACAAATTGCTGGTGTGGCTGTGCAGGAACCACATTCACCCAGTGGGCCATAAAGGACATGTATTGTCCCTGACCGTAATTACAGCTCCACACGTCAGCACTGCTGTGCACTTTGGCAGACATGACAGGCTCAAGTACTGGCCCACCTTCTGTTCTACATGTGTGTGCAGGCCTGGTACTGCCTTTTTGGCAAAGAAATTATGGCTTTGGACTCTCCACCTCGGCTCGGCACAAGCTATCAGTTATCTGAAAGGTGCAGAGTCCATCACTTGGAAAGGGAGGGACTGCAGCACCAGCAACATGGACAGGAGCACATTTAGCTTCTGTGCCTTTGGATGAGTGCACACATACTGTTGTCTCTTGGCAATAGCTTTGGTGATCGATTGCTGACGGAATGACTAGGAGGAGCAGGAGCATCAAGACCAGCAGATGATGGGATGAACAGACAGCTCTCTTCGGCTGAGGTGGTTGACTGCCTGAAACCGGGTGCTTGCCACTGGGTGATGCGGCAGGCTGGACCACTACTTCGGAACCACCGTTCTCCCAGGCACCTTTATGGTGATGCTGCATATGTTGACGCAGGACCATGGTGCCAACATTGGCACCCTGGCCATGCTTCACCTTCTGCCCACAGATTCTACATATGGCCATGTTCACCTCCTCTGGCAGCTGAACAAAAAACTGCCCCACCACTGAGTAAGTGATTTTACCCCCAACACTCCACACCGACTGACTGCTAACTCTGCTGCTTCTGTGAACCCCTGCACCACTACTGCAAAGCGGGTGCTCTACCCCAGGCAAGTTTGGCTCCCGACCTCCCACTGTTGCCACCCTGCTGACTCATGGCCACACTAGCTACTTGCTGGCTCCGACGCTACCTCAGAGGCAAGCTACCACCCTCTTCTTTCGATGATGATGAAGCCTTTAATTCACCCGGCTCCCAAGTGCTATCAGCTACATCATCATCATCGAGTACTGTCTGCACATCACTGATGTACTCTTTAACGGTCTCTGGGTCACGAGCCTGATCGCTCGCAACACCAGTTCCAACGCCACTCTCCTCATCACTACTTGCCCACCTACCGGAGGAAGCGGTGGATGTCTCCTCCACATCTTGGCTGGCCAGTAGCTGATGACTGTCCTCTAGTAGCTTGTCCTCGCTGTATAGTGGAGCTGAGCCCACAGCATATAATACTTCTCTGGCTAAGGGAACAGAAAAGGACAGAGGCAAGTTGAGGACAGGTGAGGGCACAGAGCCTGCTCTGTGGCCATGCCAACTAAGAGTTGTGTCTGAGGAACCCACCGACTCTTTGGGTGTCTGATGTCACTTGGGACGAAGTGGATGACCGAGTCAACCATTCAAGAACCGCTGGGTTGCTGGTCAAGACACAACCACTAGATGACACAGGGAGCTCAGTCCTCTCGCTGCTAATCCTGCTGCCCCTTTACCCTGATGCGACCTGTGCCTGCGCCAGAAACATTTAGGCCTCTACCACTCCCCTGTGCAGTGCCTAGCACTTCTCTGTCTAACTTACTGTTAAATCAAATCAATAAATAAAAAGGAAATTAAAACACCCCAAAGAAGTCTGTAATTTTCTCACTTCACCACTCAATAGCTATTACATCCTTTTTTTCCCACTAATACATGCCAAAGAAGACTTTAGAACATATAACTGCACTGCTGAACGGCAAAAAAGCCCTTACTTCTTTCCACTTATTCACGCCACAAAAGACTTTAGAACATATAACTGCACCGCTGAACTGCAAATAGGCCCTTACTTTTTTCCGCTTATACACGCCACAAAAGACTTTAGAACATATAACTGCACCGTAGAATGGCAAATAATATATATTTTTTGCAACTAATACACGCCACAAAGGGCTTTAGAAGAAATAACTGCACCACTAAACGGCAACTAGGCCATTACTTTTTTCCACTTATACAAGCCACAAAAGGCTGTAGAACATATAACTGCACCACTGAACGGCAATTAGGCCCTTACTTTTTTCCACTTAAACACGCCAAAAAAGGCTTTAGAACATATAACTGTACCGCTGAATGGCAAATAGACCCTTACTTTTTTCCTCTTATACACACCACAAAAGGCTTTTGAACATATAACTGCACCACAGAACTGTCACTGGGTCACTGTCACTAGTGGGGTACCTCAGGGTCAGTATTGGGCCCTATTCTCTTCAATATATTTATTAATGATCTTGTACAAGGCTTGCATAGTAAAATATAAATTTTCGCAGATGACACTAAATTGTGTAAAGTAATTAAAACTGAAGAGGAAAGTATACTACTACAAGGGATCTGGATAGATTGGAGGCTTGGGCAGATACGTGGCAGATGAGGTTTAACACTCGCAAATGTAAAGTTATGCACATGGGAAGAAATAATGCAAGTCATCCGTACATACTAAATGGTAAAACACTCGGTAACATTGACATGGAAAAGGATTTAGGAATTTTAATAAACAGCAAACTAAGCTGCAAAAACCAGTGTCAGGCAGCTGCTGCCAAGGCCAATAAGATAATGGGTTGCATCAAAAGGCGTATAGATTCCTGTGATAAGAACATAGTCCTACCACTTTACAAATTGCTAGTCAGACCACACATGGAGTATTGTGTACAGTTCTGGGCTCCTGTGAACAAGGCAGACATTGCAGAGCTGGAGAGGGTCCAGAGGAGGGCAACTTAAAGTAATAACTGGAATGGGGCAACTACAGTACCCTGAAAGATTATCAAAATTAGGGTTATTCACTTTAGAAAAAAGACGACTGAGGGGAGATCTAATTACTATGTATAAATATATCAGGGGTCAGTACAGAGATCTATCCCATCATCTATTTATCCCCAGGACTATGACTGTGATGAGGGGACATCCTCTGTGTCTGGAGGAAAGAAGGTTTGCACACAAACATAGAAGAGGATTATTTACGGTAAGAGCAGTGAGACTATGGAACTCTCTGCCTGAGGAGGTGGTGATGGTGAATACAATAAAGGAATTCAAGAGGGGCCTGGATGTATTTCTGGAGTGTAGTATTACAGGCTATAGCTACAAGAGAGGGGTCGTTTTGCCTTCCTCTGGATCAACTTGCAGGATGATAGGCCGAACTGGATGGACAAATGTCTTTTTTTGGCCTTATGTACTATGTTACTATGTCACTTATACACGCCACAAAAAGATTTAGGACATAAAACTGCACTGCTGAACGGCAAATAGGCCCTTACTTTTTTCCACTTATACACGCCAAAAAAGGCTTTAGAACATATAACTGCACCGCTGAACAGCAAATAGGCCCTTACTTTTTTCCACTTATACACGCCATACACGCCACAAAGGGCTTTTGAACACATAACTGTGCTGCAGAATGGCAAATAATATATATTTTTTCCCACTAATACACGCCAAAAAGGGCTTTAGAACATATAACTGCACCGCTGAACAGCAAATAGGCCCTTACTTTTTTCCACTTATACATGCCGCAAAAAGAATTAGAACATATAACTGTATCGCTGAACAGCAAAAAGGGCCTTACTTTTTTCCACTTATACACAACACAAAAGGTATTAGAACATATAACTGCACTGCTTAACGACAAATAATATATATTTTTGTGCCACTAATACATGCCAAAAAGGGCTTTAGAACATATAACTGCACTGCTGAATGGCAACTAAAATATTTTTTGTGCCACTAATACACGCCAAAAAAGGGCTGTAATTTTCTCACTTCACCACACAATGGCTAATAAGACCTTTTTTCCCCACAAATACAAGCCAAAAAATGCTTTAGAACATAACTGCACCGCACAAGGGCAAATAAGACAGAAATATTTCCTTGTAATAAACCCTGTTAATGGCTGTATCAAACAGCACTTGCACCCCAATAACAAGAACAGTTTGCTGGAATTACAGAGCTGTATAATGGCAATTTGGATCCCCAGTCAGTGCAGCAAGGTGTAATAGGATTTATCCTTTTACCCAGGCTGTAACCTCCCCTACTGAACCCTGTTCTGCCTTAATACTGTGGAATGATTCTATCACTGTCCATAGTGCCTGCTGATGCCTGCTGATGTCTCTCCCTGCACTAAGTACACTGGAAAATGGCTGAATGCAACAGACATTTTAGGAAAAAAATTGATTCGTTACCATGAAGCATAAGGAAATGCGGATTCGGTGCAAATTGAATTTTTCCTGAAATTCGGATCGAATTCCACTTAATCAACTTCAATTCGCTCATCTTTAGATACCATCATAGAAACATAGAAAAATTGTCTTACCTGCAATTTTACTTTCTTTGAGTCGGAAGGCAGCACATACATATACCGTTCTGTGCTTCCTGAGGACGATGAGAAAATATATAATTCCTGTGTTGTAAGTGTCATAGACACCTGCAAGATATTTCTGCCACAATCAGAAGAGTTTCTTTGTTTTGTCATAAGAATCTCTTAAAGGGGTTACGAATATAATTAGGACCTGACCTGGGTAAGGTAATTTTACTAGTTTATTTACAAATGCCTATCCAGGCAATAGAACCTGTCTTGACCCAGGTATAAATTAATACTTCACTTTTATTTGTGTAAATAAAATGAAGTATTGATTTATTAAAGGGGTTACGCCATGATTGAGGTAAAATACAAAAATCAGATAACATATAGTACCAGCCCTGTGCCTCACATGGATCCAGTAATCTCCCCATTCATCGCTCCAATTGTTCTGCTAGATTTATTTCAGGCTGGCAGTTTAGGGACATGTCCTTTCTTGGGGGGTAGGGAGAAAGGGACGTGTCCTTTTGCAGTAAACTGGATTGGGACTAATGCACACTGGCGCACTAAGATATGTACTCACAGCTTGGCTCACAGGGAATGCTTCTTCCTGGAGGCTGGAGGTGGCTGCTTGCTTGTCAACCAGCTGAGGCTGTTGGCTCAGGCTGGGAATGTCCTCTGGTCTCAACCGAGACAAGGTCCTGATTTGGGATCCCTATTTCTGGGAGCTCCTACTAACACAGCCTTTCCCAAGCATGGGTGGCTGGTACACTACTATAACTTCCTTTCCTCCCCATGAGGCAGGATGTGGGAACATTCCACACCTCCTCAAAGTGGGGGGAGCTAAAACTGGAATGAACTATTCCAGTCTAGCAATACTAAACTGTCTAAGGTCCTGCTATATATTGCTGCCACCTGCTGGTGTACATGGAAAACTACAGCATAATACATGAAACAGGCCTAGAAAATGCATATAATGACAATAGATTATACAAGATGACAATACACGTACACTTAACATGTGGTAGCGGGGAAAAAGAGTTTGGTATAACTCCGGGATGTTACACTTTCTGCTGAAGCTCTCTATCACAGCTCATGGGTGTATCCTTTCTACTGTATCTCTCTCCCTGTAACTGCCACAGCTTCAAACAGAAGGTATGAAGATTCAGACTGATTTTGTGAGGTGAATCGAGATATAAGGAAAAGAACAAACAGCAAGTATAGCTATACAGATACATGCTATGGAATAGCTTTGTGGCTCTACTAATTTTTATTTACATGCAATTAAAAAAGCATTACGATACAGGTGCTGGTTTGAAAAATGTAAAGTATTTTTAGTGTCGGAAACCCTTTAAAAATTCCACACAAAGCTAAATAAAAGCCCACAAACAACAACAAAAAGGTCTGCAGGGGTCACTACTACTCAAACATTGATGGCATATCCCAATGTTCTAGTCCCAGAGAAGTCATTTAACATACAATATATAAAAACTTTACATGTTAACATGTTCCTAAGACATCATAGACAACATACAGTTGCAAGAAAAAGTATGTGAACCCTTTGGTTTTTAATATGGATTTCTGCACAAATTGGTCATAAAATGTGATCTGATCTTCATCTAAGTCACAACAATAGACAATCAGTCTGCGTCAACTAATAACACACAAAGAATTAAATGTTACCATGTTTATATTGAACACACCATGTAAACATTCACAGTGCAGGTGGAAAAAGTATTTGAACCCTTGGATTTAAAAACTGGTTGAACCTTCTTCAGCAGCAATAAGTTCAACCAAACGTTTCCTGTAGTTGCATATCAGACGTGCACAACGGTCAGGAGTAATTCTAGACCATTCCTCTTTACAGAACTGTTTAAGTTCAGCAATATTCTTGGGAAATCTGGTGTGAATCCCTTTCTTGAGGTCATGCCACAGCATCTCAATCAGGTTGAGGTCAGGACTCTGACTGGGACACTCCAGAAGGCGTATTTTCTTCTGTTTAAGCCAGTCTGTTGTTGATTTACTTTTATGCTTTGGGTCGTTGTCCTGTTGTAACATCCATCTTCGGTTGAGCTTCAGCTGGTGGACAGATGGCCTTAAGTTCTCCTACAAAATGTCTTGATAAACTTGGGAATTCATTTTACCTTCAATGATAGCAATCCGTCCAGGCCCTGATGCAGCAAAGCAGCCCAAAACCATGATGCCCCCACCACCATAATTCACAGTTGGGATGAGGTTTTGATGTTGGTGTGCTGTGCTTCTTCTCCACACATAGTGTTGTGTGTTTCTTCCAAACAACTCAACTTTGGTTTCATCTGTCCACAGAATATTTTGCCAGTACTGCTGTGGAACATCCAGGTGCTCTTGTGCAAACTGTAAATGTGCAGCATTGTTTTATTTGGACAGCAGTGGCTTCCTCTGTGGTATCCTCCCATGAAATCCATTCTTGTTTAGTATTTTACGTTTCGTAGGTTCGCTAACAGGGATGTTAGCTTATGTCAGAGACTTTAGCTGACACTCTAGGATTCTTCTTCACCTCATTGAGCAGTCTGCGCTGTGCTCTTGCAGTCATCTTTAAAGGATGGCCACTCCTAGGGAGAGTAGAAGCAGTGCTGAACTTTCTCCATTTATAGACAATTTTTCTTACCGTGGACTGATGAACAGCAAGGCTTTTGGATATACTATTATAACCCTTTCCAGCTTTCTGCAAGTCAACAATTCTTAATCGTAGGTCTTCTGAGAGCTCTTTTGTGTGAGGCGTCATATACATCAGGCAATGCTTCTTGTGAAAAGCAAACCAGAACTGGTGTGTGTTTTTTATAGGGCAGGGCAGCTATAAGACACACTCCCCCCCCCCAAAAGTGGGAAAAATAGCAGTGCGTCTTATGGGGCGAATTCTGCGACTGTTGGGTGTATCGGCTGAGAAGGAGGAGGGGCTGGGGGCCGGCATCTGCTTCTGTAATGGCAGCGGGGCCTGGTGCAGTCACTGTATTCTTCTAGACCGGGCACCGCTCACTGTAGTATAATCATATCTAACTTGTGGGTATTGTTAAAGTATTCAAATCATTTAAAATCCAGCGCTTGTACTACTTACTACTAACTTCTTGACAGTCAGGAGGCCGGGCGGGCGTTTGCTCGCAGTGTAGCTCATTACATCACGTGCCTGCTCCGCCCACTTTATGAATGAAGCAGGCGGCACAGGTGCATGATGTAGTGAGCGCCCGCCCGGCCTCTTGCCTGCTACGAAGTTAGTAGTAAGTAGTACAAGCGCTGTATTTCAGATGATCTGAATACTTTAACAATACCCACAAGTTAGATATCATTATGCTACAGTGAGCGGGGTCCGGTGTAGTAGAATACAGTGACTGCACCGGGCCCCGCTGCCATTACAGAACCAGATGCCGGCCCCCATTCACTACACAGGGACACTGTTATGGGGGATCTGTGGATGACACATTAGATAAAATGCTATATATGTGTCATGCACAGATGTCCCCATAACAGTGCAATCCACAGATGCCCCCACAATGATCCCACATAACAGTGCCATCCACATATGCCCCCATAAAAGTGCCATCCACCTATGCCCCATAACAGAGCCATCCACATATGCCCCCATAACAATGCCATCCACAGATGCCCCCATAACAGTGCCATCCACAGATGCCCCCATAACAGTGCCATCCACAGATGCCCCCATAACAGTGCCATCCACAGATGCCCCCATAACAGTGTCATCCACAGATCCCCCATAATTGTGTCATCCACAGACCACCATTAGTTCAAAACCCACCAAAAGCACACCTTTTGGTCTAAAATATTTTTTTCTTATTTTCCTCCTCAAAAACCTAGGTGAGTCTTATGGGCCGATGTGTCTTATAGGGCGAAAAATATGGGTATGTATATGTATCAACACTATCATTATTTTTACACTATATGCACTTTATATGTATTATTATGATTGAAGAATCATGATAGTATTATGTTTTGATCCATATAAAAACAAGACGGGATGTCCGGCTTCCAAAAAAGACGTTGTTCTTTATTCCAAAATGACACAGGATAAAAACAATCCAACACGGCAAGCAGGTCTACATGTTTCGGATGCTCTAATACTGATCCTTATTCATGACACATTGGTTGCTTAATGGCTACATACTTAAATAGCTGAACTTCCTAGCACTCGCAGGTGGTTTGGATTAGCAGGAGTGGACACACAAATTGGGTTGTGAATGCCATGTGAGTATGAGGGCAAGGATACATATAGAAATAAAAAGTTGGATATGTCAAAAAACACAAACTGTTTTAAAAGTATATATGAGCAAAGATCAGTAATGCAGGATTAAATCATGTTTGCGATTTAACCCTGCTGGGATTCGGGAACCCATGCAAAAAATCCAATAGGACTCACTGTTAAGGAGTTTTCGCTTGTAGTCACCACCTCTAGCAGGAGGATTACCCTTTCTAAGGCCTGCACTTGAAAACCTGCGGTATCTCCCTGATGAGAGACCGCAAAGTGTAGACTGGCTGCTGAAACATTTCTTACTCTGGTATATGGGATGTCTGAAAGATGTTTACAGATTCAGACTTTTAAACTATTGGTTGTGCATCCAATATATTGCAGACTGCATATAGAGCAGGTAATGCAATACACCACATAGTTCATATTGCAATTTACATATTGTTTGTTATTAAAGGAATTGTGAGTTGCTGTTGAAAAAACTATTATGTTTTGATAGATTAATTATATCTTTTAAGGTCATTTTTATATTTATATAGCACTTTATTAATTAATCATGGAATTTTATTGTGTAAATTGCTTGCCCTATTTATGTGTGACACTGTGCACATGCTATTCAGCTGGACAAAGACTCCATTGAGAGAGCTGAAACGTTGCTTTTAGATGGGTTAATAAACCATCCACTAATTTTTTCATCACAATTCTGGAGTGCTGCTGTCTTTCTTTAACATATTTATATGGGACCTTGGTCACAGGTCCTTGAAAGGATTTGTACCGTTTTTAATCTGTGCTGCTTTTTTTCTTTTCTTTTCTATTTATTGGACCATAAAAAGCCTAGCACCTGAAACATGGATCATACAAATGGACGTGTTAACCCAGATGTGTTTTCCTACACGTTAGAGGATGAGGAGCGAATACTGCACATCTCTCACATAGGATACCGAGAGGGATGCGCTCTAATTTAAGACCGGATCTATTCCTCAATAATACTGACTTTTGTGCAAGATTCATCCAAATATCGAATAAATATGCCTATGATATTATTCTGCTGAATGTGGAATTGATACAAAAAGAAAAGGCATTAGTACAGGCCAACATTGGTGACATCACTGAAAAGTTGAAAAATTTGCTATCTGTTGAAGACTTTGAGACCTTGTTTGTCCCATCTAGATAAATTTAAAAGTGATCTACAGAGCAAGAAACTACGTAAATGGATGAGAGACATGGATGATTATACTACTGGTTATATATACAACTGACCTGAAGAGAAACCGGAAGACAGGAGGAGACAAACATGGATCTTGAACTCCTTCTACACCAAAGAAATCCCAAGGCCGCTTCCAAAGAGAGCCTGCTACAGTTTCCAGAGAGGACTCAAACCCCACTATGGTATCAGCGGCTTTTTTAGGGAGAGACCCCGACTTGGCAGAACTCGTTGAGGGGGCAAACGACAGCACAAATGGAGGAAAGGGGAAAAACATGAATCCCCAAAGTGGCAGGACTTTGAGACGCAAGACTTAGTGGTAAATATTTCCTCTGTTGACCTTAATGCTGCTCAGATGTCTGTGTTGAATAAGGGTCTGTCCTACTGTCCCGTAACCGCAACTAGATGGTTTGATCTGGAAATGGACCTTCAGAGATTCCTACGTTCAATTAAATTGAAAATTTGGTTTGCGGAACAGCAGGACAGACCACAATCTGAGATTGTCCAAACTAGTGAATTAAGTCTGAAAGATACAGGTTTATTCTTAAAAAGTGAGTTTTCCCCAGTTATAAATCATCCTGCTATTGAGGCTTTCAGCATCGCGGTCAAACGCAATATCGAAAAAACTCAAACAGGAGACATTGAACCAACCACTCGAATTGCAAACATGACATCAGTAGAAATTAAAGCACTTAAGAATCTAGCTTCGGACCACAGCTTCACCATCAAGTCAGCTGACAAAGGTGGTGGGGTTGTGGTCATGGACACCAGATCCTACGTGGAAGAGATCAGACTCCAGCTAGCAGACACCAAAGTGTATGAAAGAATTTACAATGATCCGAAATTCATGTTACTTAGAGATGGGGGTATTATTGATGACAAATTATTTGCTTTTCTATATTGTGATAAACCAGTTACACCGATATTATACACCCTGCCAAAGATTCACAAGTCACTGACCTCCCCCCTAGGACGCCTATAGTTTCGGGTAGAGACTCCTTGTTTTGTAATATAGCGGTCTCTCTGGATAAAATCCTGCTTCCATTTGCAATGTCAGCTAAATCCTACATAAAAGATTTTTTGTTCATGATAAACAGTTTAACAATTCCTTTTGAGGCCTTGTTGGCATCTTTTGACGTGGTGAGTCTATATACCTCTAAAAAATACGATTTGGGTCTACAAGCAATACAAGATCCCTTACAGAGGACACAATACAGTACTGATTGCAAGGATTTTTTGATTGCCCTGTTGAGATTCATACTCACACGCAATAATTTTTTATTTCAGGATGATTTTTTTCTTCAATTTCATGGGACCGCGATGGGGTCCAATGTGGGACCGACCTACACAAATCTTTACATGTCTCATCTTGAGTCTGTCGTCTATGTAAGCCATTACTTCAGCCATGTGCTGGGGTGGTGGCATTACATAAATGACATTTTCCTGATTTGGGTCGGCGCCGCAGAGGACCTCATGGCATTCCACAATTTTCTTAATACTATTGATCCTAGTGTCAAGTTTACCTTGACCTATTCAAGTGAAACAATACAGTTTTTGGATACTCAGGTCAGTATTTGTGAGGAGAGGCTAGCTACTGATTTATACGTAAAGCCAACTGATAAAAACACTCTACTACGCTATGAAAGCCATCACCCTAGACCCATGATCAGATCTTTACCTTTTAGCCAGATGTTGCCGGTTAAAAGGATTGTTCAGGACACAGCTCTGGTAGAAACCAGATTACATGAAATGGAGTCCAAATTTCAGACAAGAGGATATCCAAAAAAAGTATCCTAGAAAATCTAGAGAAAACTAAATCTTTGAGCAAAGAAGAGATCATGAAGGGGTCAGGTGGCTCTAAACAACCCAAAGTGAGAATTCCCTTTGTGTCAGACTACAATACAAATAGTGGCAATATTTCTGCCTTCTGCTAGCAAATATATAAATTCAACATGAGAGGATCCAGATGTTCTTACAGATATTGAAGACATTTCACAATGGAGATGACCACTGTATGTGAAGCACTACATTTGAATTCTGTCAAACCATCTGGCTTCCTGCGTGTACCTTGTGACGTGTCATATTGTTATAATGAAAGACGACTATTTCTCCAAGAATGTAGCATTGGTTGAAGAGCATCATTGAGGACTGTAGATTATCTCTTCCAAGAAATTCAAGCTAATCAAATAAAAGGTTAAAGACCATCATGGCTCTCAAAAAATCAAAAAATATTGAAATAAAACTTCTGGATCTAAATCTGGATCCAAACAGGGTTTTCATTTTTTATTTTATTTTTTTCTGGTTGGCAGTGCACATACTATCACACCACAAAAAAAAAACCTCATGAACCCAAATAAATGTGGTACCTCGGAACTGAAGCCAAGTTCGGATCCAAGTTTTAAAGTGGTTTTCCACTTTAAAGATCAAATACCGAAGTCAGGGGCGTACTGGAAACTTGGTGGCCCTGGGAAAAAAAAAAAAAAAAAAGTGGCCCCATTTTGTAGGCAGATTTAAATTAACAGAAGGCAGGACAACACAAGTAGGCAGGGTCAACAATACTATAGTGCAAAATACCAGCCCATAAGAACCAAATAACACAGTGTAGCACAATATACTGCCCCAAAAGCTGGCCTTCTGTGGTGGCCATCAATAGCAACTATCTTCTGTCCTCCTCCTCCAGTTGTCTGTGGAGCAGTGAGCTTAGGAGGTGAGGTGTGGGCCACAGCAGTTAAATTCAGGAGGGCATGTGCTGTCCTTTCACGTGAATGTGGCTGAAGAGCAACTAGGCCATGTCACTGATGAACAGTGATGTCACTGACCTAGGAAGAGGCTGTGGCGCTCAAGGCCTCTTCTAACAGCTGATCAGCAGGGGTCCTGGTTGTCGCTCCTTCGCAGATCTTATCCGGATGACCTCTCCTGTGGATGTCATAAATATCTTTTCCTGGATAACTCCTTTAAATATTGCAGCAATGCAATTAAAATTAATCCATATATTCAATGCATGTAGAGTTCTGATGTACTGTATCTTTTGTGCTTGTACTTAGTTCACTACTCACATATGCATGCTTCTTGTTTCCTGATGTCATACCTTCTCTAACCTATTTTAAAGATAACAAAATCTATTTTTTATTAGAGGACCCCTTAAAAGGGTATGTCATTAAAACATATTCTACATTTTTCAAACCAGCCCCTGGATCTGAATACTTTTGTAATTGCATTTAATTAAAAATGTAGTATAGCCAGTGAGTTATTCACCAAAATGTATCTGTACAGCGCCACCTGCTGTTTGTTCTTTACCTTGTCTCAGTGAGCTGGTCAAACATGCTCAATTTAAATCTTCAACTGCCACCACCAGGACACGCCCCCTGAGCTATCAGGCTGAAGATAATCTAGCAGAGCAATTGGAGCAGTGAATGGGGAGATCTCGACCAATGGGCAGGACAGGGCTGGTTCTAGCTGTTAGAAAGGTATTGTCATGTACTATATGTTGTCAGATTTTAATTTTTACATCAATCGTCTCATACCCCCTTTAACTAACAAAGTGCAGACTGCAGAAAGTTGGACACATTGAAAGGAATGAAAGGTAAACAGGTTAATTTATTATTTTATATTATCTTTCTTAATTTGTAGTTGATACATTGCACACTTTTAGCATGTGTTTGAGCTTAGACACATTAATGCCTCATAGATGGTTTGGGATCACATGTGTTTTATTCTTATTAGTACAAAACACTCCAATATTTCACGCTGCACAACACAGAGACATAGGACAGAGAGGTGGAAGCTTGAACCCAGCAGCATGCACAGCCAGAGCACTACTCAAGGCCAGAGTCAATACAACACTTGGTGCCTACCCCTTCACTATCTCACTTTTTAGGAGTGGGACTGGGTGCTCACGCTCCACTGTGTGCATTACACGCAACCATTTATTCCCAAACACCATATATACAGCAAATATGCAACAAACGTAATTTATGTAATTTATGTAGCGTATTTGGGCTTTCGATACCAAGGCTCAGGTTTACAAATGGATCTGTGCCAAAATTCTGTCTAAAAAAGTGGCATAAATTAGCGCAAGGTTTCAACTCTTTCTTTCCAACATGCTCCACAAGGTGGCAGGGACTTATCAGAAAGTCATGGGGCTTCAATGGAAAGGGCCCAAGATGCAACATTTTGTGCCAAGATTTTGGCAAGATTCTGGCATAAAAAGTAAGACTTAGGCCACCAATAGTTAGGATAGTCAGAGAAAATTGTCTATCCCTGCACCAGATTTATCATTCAGCCTGAGCCACTGTGATAAACCTGGTTCAGGTCTAGATCTAGACACCTTGTCTAAGCTGACACCATCTTTATGATTAGTAAATCTTGCCTAAGTATGACCACACTGTCAGGTTTTTGCATGCATTTTTGGTAGTCAAAACCAGGAGTGAATTTAAAAAAGGAGGAGAAGTTGTAACTATCATTTATACTTTATCTTATTTTATAATCCACTCCTGGCTTCCAAAGCTTCATCAGGAAACCCAACCTTTCTATTGTGTTGAAGAACTGCACACAGATTGAGTTTAATGAGAAATCACATGTCAAAATGAGCTACTGTATGTTGCTTTAGTACCCCTGCAATAACTTGTCTTTGGCACATTGATGGTCACATGTTGAATACTTTGGCTCATGTAACAAGCCAAGAAGAAGATGAAGTTAGTGTTTCTCCTTACAAATATACAACCTTGAAGTCATATTGTGGACAAACTAACTTTTGAACTGTAAGGATTTAGATATTTGTACAGAATGAATTCCCTTAAGAGCTATGACAATATCTACCAGTCAACTTGAAACGTGGAAAAATGTATTGGTCTTTAAGGTTTTAAGCAAAATATACTGCATCAGCTCATAACTGCTACATTGTGTCACATAAAGGGTCCAGCAGTCATATGTTTATGATTATGGTTTCTGCATATTGATAAATGATGGCACACAATTAAATACACACAATATTCACCTTAGGCTACTTTCACACTACCGTCTTGGCTTTCTGTTTGGGAGATCCGTTCAGGGCTCTCACAAGCGGTCCAAAACAGATCAGTTTTGCCCTAATGCATTCTGAATGGAAAAGGATCGGCTCAGAATGCATCAGTTCCATCTCCAATCTGCTTTGGAGGCGAACACCAAAACTCTGCTTGCAGTGTTTTGGTGTCTGTCTGATGAAACTGAGCCAAATGGATCCGTCCTGGCACACAATGTAAATAAATGGGGACGGATCCATTTTCTATGACACAATCTGACACAATAGAAAACGGATCCGTCCTACATTGACTTTCAATGGTGTTCAAGACGGATCCGTCTTGGCTATGTTAAAGATAATACAAACGGATCCTTTTTGAATGGATGCAGACGGTTGTATTATCTGAACGGATCTGTCTGTGCAGATCCATGACGGATCCCCACCAAACACGAGTATAAAAGTAGCCTTATTCATATGTGATATTTGCCCCAGGTTTAGTCCCCCATGCCCCCATATCCTGCAAAGACAACAAAAGATGGGACACTCTTTATGATCCCCAACATGAAAAGCTGATAACCAGCAAATATAAATAGGTTCTGCAGACAAAAAAAATAAGTCCTGATCTCTGGCCACCTGTGGTAGAAGCTTCTGTGGTCACTCAGATGAAGGGAAATTATTTTTTTAACATCTCCTTTGCTAGATTATTCACCAGTGTCACTGGGCATAATAGCCATTTCTAGCAGAAAAGGGTTTAACATATGTCCATATGTCCTGCAGTTCACCACTGAGGAAAGTAATATGGAGCAACACTGTAAGTCTTGCAAGTGAAGGGTTACTGTAGCAATGCTCTGCAAGTTTCTGGCAAGGAAAGGGTTCATGAAGATATTGTCTGAAGCACTTTCTATTCCTCAGTCAGGATAGATAATAAATCCAGAGAAGGTACTGTATTTGTTTGTGTTTCCACCATGAACTTTCCCACCATCCAACTTTACGTAGACTTCATCCCCCACATCTAAATGAAGTATGACGCTGTTGCTGGCATAGTCATAGTTCTGATCTGCATCCTGAGCGATGGCACTGGCTCGAACCTACAGGAGATGAATGAAAAGAAGAACAATCATAATCCGAAATAGAAACCATGTTAGACTCTGCAAGATATTAGGAATGTATGCAATAAAACCTGGATATAATGGCAGCACACCTGGTTCTAGGTGGTAGCATATACACTACTCACAAAAAGTTATGGATATTTGGCTTGTGAGTAAAATTTTAGTAAAATTTTAGGATGAACCTAAAATGCACTCCTAACCTTTCCTAACCTTTACAGGTGAACTCAATGTGATCTTCTCTAAACTTGCACATGTCCAATGATTCAATGATTGTCATCAGCAGGTTTTAACAGAGATACTGGAAGAGTCACAGAAAGGCATAGAAGTGGATGTCCTTTGGCCACATCCCAATCTCCTTGATTGTGAGCAATGCTCTGCGGAACCAGATGATGAATGCCACACAACTCCAGGCATTCAATACCGTTGACATCAGCGTGGTCTGCATGCTAGATGCCCTGCAAAGGTACCTAACCACACCACCAGGCACAGGTGTCATCGTATTGCATGGGTCAGAAGGCATCGGCGCTGGTCGAGGGACCAGTTGGCCTCAGTGCTGTTCATTGATGAAAGTCGATTAACGCTGAGCAGAAATGATGGCCGCCAATGATGTTGGAGACGTCAAGGAAAGCACTATTCATCAGCCACTGTTGTCACCAGACAAGCCTTGGTGGTGGTGGTGGTGTTACAGTGTGAGCAGGTGTGCGTGGTCAATACAGAACTGCCCTACACTTTGTGAATGGCGCAGTGACAAGCCCATACTACTTGAATAACATCATTAATCCAGTCATTGTGCCTCTGCATAAACAACACTGATCTAATTTCATCTTCGTGTACGACAATGTGCCAGCTCTTCGAGGTCGCATTATTAGGGAACGGCTGCTGGAGACTGCGGTACCTCAAATAGAGTGTTCTGCACTTTCTCCAGACTTGAATCCCATTGAAAACCTATGGGATCAGCTGAGTCGCCATGGAGGCTCGTAATTCTATACCCCAGAACCTCAATAACTAGAGATTAGCTAATCAAATCCCACGAAGTGGAATTTGATCCGAATTTCAGGATAAACTCGATTCGCCTCGAAGCCGAATTTCCTCGTGCTTCGTGTCAGCGAATCGATTTAACCTGAAATAGTGTAAAAAACAAAAAAAATCAAACTTACCTCCTACATTTGCTCACGAAGGGCCACCAGCCTCCATCTTGATTGAAGATCTCGGGCGAAATTCAGTGCGTGGTGATGCATGACGCCACCACGCCGGCCTGCGTGATGACGTAATATTACGCCGTGCGATATTTCGCTGCAGATCTTCAAGCAAGATGGTGGTGGCAGGCCTGTCGCGAGCAAATGGAGGCGGTAAGTTTGATTTAATTTTTTTTTTATTGTTAGCTTTACATATGTATGAACGTGGCATCTGAGGGGTACAATGATGGGGGTCATTGTACCTGCTACTTGCAAATAAAAAATGCTCTTCGTGACTGATTTTTTTGTAAAATTTGCCGAATCAAACATTTTAATTATTCACTCATCTCTATCAATAACCTGAGGGCTGTGTTTCAAGAAGAGTGGGATGCCATGCCTCAGCAGACAATAAGTTGAATTGTGAACAGCATGAGACATCCTTGTCAAGCTATAATTGAAGCTCAAGACCACATGACAAGTTATTGAGACATTGAGATCTTTTGTGAGGGTATACCCACCACTGTTGTTCGCTTTTGTTTCAGTAAATTGTTTGAGATGAGGAAATCACCATTGCATGCTTCTACTTAAATGCCCAACTTTCATGATATAATATCACTGTAGCGTGAACATTTTCCATAAATTTCTCCCGAAAGTAGTGTATAATATACAGTATGTGTCTTCTGAGTGAATTAATGAACAGCCAAGTTACAGATATGTAATCTTACACAGTGGTGACCACAATTTGGTTATTACAGATAAAGGAGTGGTTACCAGAAAGTAGGTGTCTTGTAAAATGCAGTTTCCCACCATTTATCACAGGATAATGGCAAGGACCTTTAAAAAGAGAAGATACTGAAAGAAAGTATCTGAGAAGATGACAATGATGCTCTTAGGAGTACACTGTTGAACAGGGATTGTCAGTTCACAGTGTTCACCAGTGAACACATGCGGGCTGCCATCTTTAGTAAGGTAGACTCCCCCGTCCGGCGATGCACAGGTAAGCCCTTACCTGTGCCGGGAGCCGGTCTAAAATCAAATGCAGTCACCGGGAGTAGGCAGTTCTGAGAACAGCCCGATGAAGGCCCCCGGCAGCTGTTCTCGGAACTGCCTGCTCCCGTTGACTGCATTTGATTTCAGACCGGTTCCCGGCACAGGAACAGGTGAGGGCTTACCTGTGCATCGCCGGACGGGTGAGTCTACCTTACTAAAGATGGCAGCCCACATGTGTTCGCTGGCGAACACTGCGAACTGACCATCACTGCTGTTGAATATTAAATGTTTTTTTTTCCTATTTACTAAAGACTTTTAAGTGTATATTAAAGGGAACCTGTCACCATGAAAATGCAAAGAAATCTGCAGGCAGCATATGATATAGCAGGAGGAGCTGAGTAAAATTATATAGTTTTATGGGTAAAGATTCAGTAAAATTTGTATTTCATTCATTTAAATCCCTGCTCATTCTGGTCTTTGAAGTCAACAAAGTGCTCTTATCAGTGACTGACAGCCTGAACTTGAATTTAGATTTAATACAAGTGATACTGAATCTTTCCCCCATAAAGCTATATATCAATCTGCTCCACTCCTCCTGCTCTATAATTTAATGACTGCAGCTCACAAGCCATGTTCAATGTGTCAGATTTCCTTTAAAAACCTAGAACTTTATTTAAAAAAAATTCTGTATGCTGAAAATATATATTGAAAATATATATTGATAACCTATTGTCAGGATAGGTCATTAATAGTGTTGAGCGAAGCAAAGCATCCAAAATGGAATTTGATCCAAAGTTTAGGAAAAATTTTATTTGCAAAGAATCCGATTTTCTTTGTGATTCGTGGTAACGAATCTTTTTTTCTTAAAATGGCGGCTACATGTGTTACAAAGTGAAAGTAAGAAGGCGAGGAATGAAAAAACACCCATAATGCCATGCAGGCCGCCAATAAGCAGCTAGCAGCTAGCCAGCCCTTGTGATGTTACAGCCTTTTAAAAGCTTCACAGCTTAAGCTGAACATAGGGAGAAACTGTCACCGCCAGTTATGTGAGAAGGTCTGACAGACGTCCTTCTCTACCTCTTGCATGATGTTCTTTGTTTTGGTTTCACTTTCTCATCTCATTTCCTTCTCCCAGGTGTCACCTATTTAGACTAATCCTCTTTCCTTTATATTCCCTTCCATACTGCCTCACTTTGCGGTTTATACTACTTCCTGGATTGAAGTGTTCACTGCTGGAGCCTTCTGCTGCTGCTTGTTCAGATAAGTCCTTTCATGTATTGTGTTTCCTTGCTGGCTTGATTCTAGGTGACCCTGACTCCCTCCGTATGAAGTGCAGGGAGTCGGTGGTCGTGTCCCCTCACTATTATAGGGTTTTCAGGTGTCACACAGTCTTAGGTACGTGGGCATACAATCGTCTACCTTTGAGACCCTTGTATGTGCTTATCAGTCAGGGTGAGCTCTTAGGGTTTTATAGGGGTCACCTATATGCTCCTTAGTTTGGGATCAAGCCAGTCGGACGTTTATTCATAACTTCCAGCTATCTGCAACATCATCCGTGACAGAAACATGACAAGCGCTAGGGACAGTGTTCAAGAAACACTATAATTTGAGAATATTGGATAGGGAGACTGCAGGGACAGTGTAGGAAGATCATAGGGAGAGTTTTCAAACACTGTAGGGAGAGTATAGGGAGACTACAAGGACAGGGCAGGGATAGTGCTTGAACTGTAATCTGAAGCTGAAAGCATCCATAGGAGGCAGAACAGTTTGGATCAATCCCTGTGTAGGGAACAGAGCTATCTAACTGAATGATGTCCACCTTGTTTAATAGATCAGCAATTTAATTCTCAAATTGGGGTGAATAACCTGTCTTATTCTTCTGTTATTGGAGTGTCCACCTTTATTAATAGATAAACAATTCTATTACGCCTTGATTCTCAAATTGGGGTCATTAACCTGTCTAATTGTACTGTCATTGATGTGTCGATCTTGTTTAATAGAGAAACAATTCCATTAGGCCTTGATTTTCAAATTAGGGTGATTAACATATGTTGTTCTACTGTTATTGGGGTGTCCACCTTGTTTAATACATAAACAATTGCATTACGCCTTGATTCTAAAATTGGGGTGAATAACCTTTCTTGTTCTACTGTTATTGGGGTGTCCACATTGACACATTGACATTGAATGACTTATTTTACATATGCAAAAATGTTGCTGTAGCCGGCATAAGTAGCAGCAGAAGAAGGGGAAGGGGGGCAGCAACAGGCCAGAGCTGCCACTGTCATCCAGCGGTTGTGTTTTGATGACCAATCCCATTGTCCTTGAATGATTGACTTGGTCTTCATCTCAACTGACATCAGACACAAACACAGCCAGGAGTTGGTGGGTTGCTCTGACACCACACTTAGTTGGCATGGCCCAGGAACAAACTCTGTGTTCTCACCTGTCCTGAACCTGCCTGTTTCCTTTGCTGCTCCTTCTGCCAGGCAAGTAATGCATGCTGCAGGCTCAGCTCCACTTTTCAGCAAGGACGAGCTTATTAACAGTATTGATATTCAGCAGCTACTGGTCAGCCCAGATTTGGAGGAGAGGTCTGCTGCTTCCTCCTGTAGGCATGCAAGTAGCGACGATGAGAGTCGCGTGGGAGCAAGTGAGGCGAGTGGTCAGGGACTAAGCCATGAGACATAAGTGACAAACAATAGTAGTGGATGATGATCACACATGGGAGCAGGTTAAAGAGGGACCTTGTCTGTGAGACAGTGGCAGGGTGGCAGCATGCTGCTGAGCCAGCAGGGTGCAAACGTTGCCATGAGCCAGCAGGGTGGCAGTAGTGTGAGATCTGGAGCCAAATGTGCTGGGGCTGGACCGTCTGCTACTCAGGAGCCTACCTCTCTGGAAACATCTAGTGGTGCACGGCTTCATTAAGGCAGCGGCAGGCAGTTATCATGGAGTGGTTGGGGTAAAATACCATACTAACTGGTGTGGGAATTTTTCATCAAGTCGCTGGAGGACATCAGTGTGTCTGTATGTAGGATCTGTGGGCAGAAGGTGAAGTGCGGCCAGGGTGCCAATGTTGGTATCATGGCCCTGCGTCAACACATGGAGCATCACCATGAAATGATCTGTGAAAACTTTAGCGCTACTGTAATGGCACAACCTGACACATTTCCCAGTGGCTTGCCCCCCTCTCCAATAGTCAAGCCTACACCACCTCAGCAGAAGTGACCTGTTTTTCCTTCCCATTTTCTTTTGGTCCTGATGCTTCTCCTCCTGATCCTTCTCCTAGTCATGCTTTTCACCAGCAGTTGATCACCCAGGCGATTTAAAAGAAACAACAGTATGTGTTCACTCATCCAATGGCGCAGAGGCTGAACATGTTCCTGGCCAAGTTGCTGCTACTACAGTCACTCTCTTTCCTTCACTTTACACATTTCATAGAACTGATGTCTTGTGCCGAGCCAAGGTGGAGAGTCCCAAGCCGTCACTACTTCTCTCAAAAAGCTGTACCAGCCCTGCATACATACGTACAGCAGAAGATGGGTCAGTCCTTGAGCCTGTTGGTGTCTGGTACAGTTCATGGCAGCACCGACTTGTACAGCTATAACTATGGTCAAGGACAATATATGTTCTTTACGTCCCACCAGGTAAATGTGGTTCCCGCTCAGGCACACCAGCAACTTGGCCAGTTAATGACGATCAGTGATGGCCAGTTTGTCCTCGAACACATGGGAGCTGCCATCTTAACTGACAAGTCCGGCGATGCACAGGTAAGTCCTTACCTGTGTCTATGCGCGAGCCGGTCTGAAATGAAATGCGGTCTCTGGGTGCAGGCAGTTCCGAGAACAGCACGATGAAGGCCCCCGGTGGCTGTTCTCGGAACTGCCTGCTCCCGGTGACCGCATTTCATTTAAGACCGGCTCGCGCACAGGTAAGGACTTACCTGTGTATCGCCGGACTTTTCAGTTAAGATGGCAGCTCACATGTGTTTGCAGGCGAACACGGCGAACTGGCCATCACTGATGACAATGCCACGTCCGCATTCTCATATTGTGAATCCAGCACCAATGTCCTCCTCTGCCTCCTTATCCTCCAACTTGTCCTCAGCTTCCATTGTAGGCACAGTTCTGAGTGGTCCTCCAGCATACCACCTTTGTGGAGCACTGCGATGTCACACTGTTCTACACCTGGCCAGCCTGGGCACACAGAGTCATACTGGGGAGGAACTGCTCTTCATTCTTCATCAAGAAATTGAATGCTGGCTGTCTCCTTGCCAACTCAAGATTGGAACCATGGTCACCGATAACGGGAAGAAAGTTCTGCCGTTGCAGCATTAAGGAGGGCTAACCCATGCGCCTTGCATGTTTAATCTGGTTGTAACTCGGTTCCTGAAGTCTTTCACCCAACTGCAGGATGTCTTAAGAATGGCCAGGAAACTACATGCACTTCAGCCACTCTTACCGAGCAAAACACACCCTCCTTAAGTTGCAAAGGCAGAATTGTGTTCCTCCTCATATACGACGCTTCCACACATTGGAACTCCACATATTGGACTGACTATATAAGCAGAGGAAGGCCGTGAATGATTTCTTGATGAAGTAGGCGGACAGGAGTACTCCCGTGTGCAACTTCAATGTTAGCCAGCACCAGCTCATGTGTGACACCTGCTATTTGCTCAAGCCCTTTGAGGAGGCCAATTTATTTGTAAGTCACCAGAATTATGGGATAAATGATGTGATTTCACGTGACTCCTTCATGTCCTAAAATTTGACTGGCCAGGGTAAAGGAGACATTGTGCATACATCTCTCGGCCACCTGAGCCCTGGTGGGGCTGAACTGACTGAGCAGGAGGATAAGGATGATGAGGAGGACATTACTGCCCAGGAATTGTATACAGAAATATGTGGTTTATTTGCCAAAGCAACATGAGAGGAACAGGAGGATCAGGGGGGAGCATGAGGAGCTGGAGGGCGATGAGGAAGACCAGGCAGATGACCTTGACAGACCGTGGCATTATGCACTGGAGATGGAGGCAAGGATTCCCTTGCGCAAATGGCCAGATGCATGCTGAGTTGCTTGTGTAATGACAGCCTCATTATCACCATTTGGGAGAGTGATGACTTCTGGCTTTCCACAATGTTAAGCCCTCACTACTGGCCCAAAACGGACACCTTTTTTACATCTGCTGAGAGAGATAATAAACTTAACTACAATCAAGACATCCTATGTAGTCAGTTTTGCGTCATGGGCTGATTTTAATTAGCATGAGTACATAGTTTTCTCAGCATGCATGCTGGTATTTGTTGTCCATGGATTCATTGGAGGCCATTTTGGCACCATAGAGATATAAACCAAAAGGGGCCCAGCATGCATGTGGGACCTACACTTCCTGAGTTTCATGGTCGCTGTTATGGCACCCAACAGGTGAGTTTAGTGTTAGGACCCGTCCTATAGAGATCGCCTTGGCGTGCGGCAGACGGGCTCAAATAATTTTGTACAAAATGTATTTGCTAAGCATCTCTAATTTATTAGCATAGCTTTTGCAATACAATACACCTTTGTACTTTATTTGGTTTGTAGAGTGCTGTTGCATTATGTGTTGTCCTATGTAGTCAGTTGGTCGCTGCCTATGTGCGCATTCGCCCATCCACAGAAAGGTCTGACTGGGTGGACTCTCTGGGCTTACACTCCATTGCGATGACTGCTGGAGTAGGAAGGAGGGTGGGGAGCCGGAGCAGCAGTAGCTCTGTTAGCAGTAACTTGAGTCTCAAATTTCTGATGAGCATGTTTCTTCACCCGTCAACTGAAGAAACCAGCCAGCAGCAGGACATTGAGCAGAACCTGAACCAGCAGGTGGTGGCATACTTGAATTGCACCCTGTCACCCCAGATCCAAGATCCCTTGGACTAATGGGCAGCCAAACTAGAATTGTGACCGCAACTGTCTGAGTTTGCCTTGGGTAAGCTTTCCTGCCCAACCAGAGCGGGCATTTAGTGTGGCGGGGTGGGGGTGGGGGGGCATAGCCCCAAAGAGAATTCACCTTTCAACACAAAATGTTAAGAGATTAAAAGGTGAATCATCCAGAATTTCCACACACTGGTGCCTGATATATCAGACTAGATCATTCTGGCAGTAATGTTCTGAGTGCAGTGTGCCTTTCACTAGAGATAAGCAAATTAAAAAAAAATACGATTTGCCGGTTCGCCAAATTTTTCGTTAAAAAACGTCTATTTCCCTGCTGCTGAGAGCCTTTATAGTGGTGTAGAACACTGTGCCTTGTAAGAAAAAAGAAGAGTGTAGCAGCTCTCACCTGCCCTTCCTTTGATTGTGAGCACGGACAGCCCGTGTCAGGTGCGGGCGGCAATAGAAAAAAGAAGTTGAGAAAATCCAGCTCCACTTAAATAAAGGAATAGGCGTTTATTCAGCTTGCAGTTAAAAACTCATCCACGGATTACAAAATAGCAGTCTTGTCTAAGCTTTTCGGCAGTCTTGTCTAAGCTTAGACAAGACTGCTATTTTGTAATCCGTGGATGAGTTTTTAACCGCAAGCTGAATAAACGCCTATTCCTTTATTTAAGTGGAGCTGGATTTTCTCAACTTCTTTTTTCTACTGTGCCTTGTAGTAACATGCATAGGGAGTCTGCTTTGGTAGTGAAATAATACTGTGAGTCCGTTTGACACGCAGATGACAGGCGTCGCTCTTAGAATTACTGCACACTTCACTTATTAGGGCAGTCACAGGGCCAAAACTGACCAAATAACTCAAGTATGAACTCAGCCTCACAGGTCGATGTTAGCGTCAAGAAGAAGCACACTCCTTTGACATTGTCGCCAGCTGATTCCACATAGATGTCTACAGAACCTGTTCTATTAAACGCGTATACAAGTAGAGCCTTCCCGGACAGAGTGGAGAGGGTGTCAGCAGTAAGTTTGTGTTGACGTCACTGATTAATTTGCCCTTCCTCTGATCCGTCAGAACAATAACCCACAAAAAACGGATCCTGTCTGTGGAGCATACACCTTCACTCGGTCAGCATTTGAGTTTATGTAAAACAGAGATGACACGTGAATGGAATATTTTTATGTGTTTTGTACCCACTCCTGCTTTTGGCTACCAAATCATAAGCCAATTCTGATAGGACCATAAAGGCCTTACAACTGCTACACAGACAGGATTCGTTGTGCGTTTCATTTTTCCTTCCTTCCAACAGATCAGAAGAAAGGGAAAATAAATCACGATGTCATCCAGGCCGAAAGGTGGCCCAGTCATGAAGTGGGGAGGGTGGAAACAGCATGAGAAGTCCACAGAGTGGACCTATGACATATTGATGAGGTGGAAGCAGCATGAGGAGACCACAGAGTGGCAAGGTGACATAGTGTAGATATGGCAGCAGCATCAGGAGACCACAGAGTGGCAAGGTGACATAGTGTGGAGATGGTAGCAGCAGAAGGAGGATACCACAGATTGGCAAGGTGACATAATGTGGAGATGGAAGTAGCAGCAGCAGCATCAGGATACCTCAGAGTGGCAAGGTAGGTGACATAGTGTGGGTATGGCAGCAGCATCAGGAGGATACCACAGAGTGGCAAGGTGACTTAGTGTGGAGATGGCAGTAGCAGAAGCAGCAGGAGGATATCACAGAGTGGAATGGTGACATAGTGTGGAGATGGCAGCAGCAGGAGGATACCACAGAGTGGCAAGGTGAAATAGTGTGGAGATGGCAGCAGCAGAAGGAGGATACCACAGAGTGTCAAGGTGACATAGTGTGAATATGGCCGCAGCATCAGAAGACCACAGAGTGGCAAGGTGACATAGTGTGGAGATGGCGGCAGCAGCAGCCGCCGCAGGAGGAGGATACCACAGAGTGGCAAGGTGACATAGTGTGGAGATGGCGGCAGCAGCAGCCGCAGGAGGAGGATACCACAGAGTGGCAAGGTGACATATTGTGGATATAGCAGCAGCATCAGGATATCACAGAGTGGCAAGGTAACATAGTGTGGATAAGGTAGAAGCAGCAGCAGGAGGATACCACATAGTTGCAAGGTGACATAGTGTGGAGATGGCAGCAGCAGCAGGAGGATACCACAGAGTGGAAAGGTGGCATAGTGTGGATATAGCAGCAGCATCAGGAGATCACAGAGTGGCAAGGTAACATAGTGTGGAGATGGCAGCAGCAGCTGCATCAGGAGACCACAAAGTTACCCGGTGACAAAGTGGGGAGGTGGGTGGCAATGCCAGTACCCGCTGATGAAGGTGGCTGAAAGAAAGAGCACTTGGCGACAGATGTGTATCATCAGGCGGGTGGCAGCATCAGAGTAGTAGCTGAGGCAGGTAGTCAGAAGAAACCAGTCTCTTTTATCAAAGTATTGGTGTGGCACCATGGATGATCTAGTCTGATGCATCAGAAATTTGTGGTTCAAAATCCTGGCTGATCCACACCTGATTCATCTTGACAAAGGTCAGTCTCTCCACATTTTGGGTGGGCAGGCGAGTTCTCCTTGGGGTAACTATGGCCCCCGCCACACTAAAAACCTGCTCTGATGCCACACTACTGGCCGGGCAGGACAGCTTTTTCAGGGCAAACTCTGCTAGTTGCAGCCACAAATCCAGTTTGGCTGCCCAGTAGTCCAGCAGATCTTCAATTTGGGTTGACAGGGTGCTGTCCAAGTATGTCACCACCTGCTGATTCAGGTCCTGCTCCAGATCTACCTGCTGCTGCTGCTGGTGAGTAGTTTCTTCACTATGCGGGTTAAGAAAGCTACTCATCAGCGACTGTAGACTCAGGCTGCTGCTGATGGAGTTGGTACTGCTCCTGCCACCCCACCCCTCCCCAGCAGCCATGGCAGTGGAACGTGAGCGCAGAGGGCCCCCCCAGTTAGACCTGCGAGAGGATGGACGATGGCGCAGATAGGCAGCGGCCAACTGACTACATAGGATGTCTCTGAAGTAGTTCAGTTTGTCCTCCCTCTCAGTGGGTGTAAAAAAGGCGCCCATTCTGGATTAGTAGCGAGGGTCCAACAAGGTGGAGAGCCAGAAGTCATCCCTCGGCCGAATGGTGACAATTCGACTGTCACTACGCAAGCAAGTGAGCATGCCATTTGAGCAAGTGACTCGGAGGAACTCCCTGCCTCCATCTCTACTGCATACTGCCAAGGTGTGTCTAGGTCCTCTGTCTCGTCTTCCTCATCGCCCTGGGGCTCCTCTGGCTGCTCCTGCTCCTCCTCTCCTGTCATCTTAGTAGAAAAAACACCCATTTGGCTACACATTGCCTGTCCTCCAATGTCCTCCTCCACCTCCTCCTCCTCTTCCTCTTCCAGTTCAGCCCCCACAGGCTCATGTGTCCGTGATATCTAGGCGCCACGTCTCCAGTCCCCACACCAGCATCTGTTCCAGGACATGAAGCAGGGGAATGACATCGTTCAGTCCGTAGTCCTGGCGACTGGCAAATAATGTGGCGTCCTCAAAGGGCCTGAGCAAACGACAGGTGTCAAGCATGAGCTGCCAATGGCTGACATCAAAGTTACACAGGGGAGTACTCCTATCCGCTTGCATCATCAATAAATCGTTGATGGCCTTTTTGTTTGTATAGTCGATCCAACATATGGAGGGTGGAATTCCAACGGGAGGAAACGTTGCATATTTTGGGGATACCGTTCTGCCTCTGCAGCTCAAGAAGGGGAGGGTTTGCAGTGTACGAGTGGCTGAAGTACATGCAAGAGGACAGGTGAGGGCACAGGGCCTGCTCCCGGGCCATGGCACCTAAGGATTGTGTCTGACAAACCCACTGACTGTTGGCTGGGGGTGTCTGATGTCACTTGGGATGAAGTGGATGACAGAGTTAACCAATCAAGAACTGCTGGGTTACTGGTCAAGACATAACTGCTAGATGACAACAGGAGCTCAGGCCTCCCGATGCGACTACTTCTGCCACGCCCCCTTACTCTGCTGCCACCTCTGCCTGCGCCAGAAACATTTAGGCCTCTTCCCCTCCTCTGTGCATGGCCTGGCACTTCTCTGTCTGACATGCTTTTAGCTGAACTAAATAAATTAAAAGCAAATTAAAACACCCCTAAAAGCGACGAATATATTTTTCTTTCTGTACTGAAATAGGACCCTGACCCTTTTTACCACATATAACTGCAGAAGTGAAATGTGTATATATTTTTCCTTTTTGTACTTAAATAGGCCACTAAACTCTTTCACAAATAAATGCAACAGTAAAGTGTGTATATTTTTTTCCTTTAAAATAGGACACTGAATGCTTTCACCACATATAACTGCACAAGTGAAATGCATATATATTTTCCCTTTTTGTACTGAAATAAGCCACTAAACTCTTTCACAAATAAATGCAACAGTGAAGTGCATATATTTTTCTTTTTTGTACTGAAATAGGACACTAAACTTTTTCACAAATAAATGCAACAGTAAAGTGTGTATATTTTTTTCCTTTGAAATAGGACACTGAACGCTTTCACCACATATAACTGCAGAAGTGAAATGCATATATATTTTCCCTTTTTGTACTTAAATAGGCCACTAAACTCTTTCACAAATAAATGCAATAGTGAAGTGCGTATATATTTTTCCTTTTTTGTACTGAAATAGGCCACTAAACTCTTTCAACACAAATAACTGCAGAAGTGAAATGCGTATATATTATATATAGGTGTATATATTTCACATAAGCCACTAAAGGCTTTACAATATAGCACTTGCACCCCAATAACAAGAACAAATGGCTAGAATGCCAGAGCTGAATAATGGCTATTTAGATCCCCAAATAATAATTAGGTTTTTTTAGCACTGTCCCAAGCGACTTCAGACATCTCTCCCTGCACTAAGATGCTGTGAAATGATTCCTCCTTATCCTTTCCCTGCACTTGTAAATCACTTTTCTGGAACTGTCCCTAGCGCCTTCTGACGTCTCTCCCTGCAGTAAGTTGCTGTGAAATGATTCCTCCCTATCCGTTCCCTGTACTTATAAATTGTTTTTTCAGGTTTTTTTTCACAATGAGGTTTTTACTATTGCTGTCCCTAGCACCTTCTCACGTCTGTCCCTGCACTCTGAACGCTGGAAAATGTCTGACTCTAAGATGGCCGCCGTATTTATAGGGCTGTGACATCACAGGGCTGGCTGGCTGCTGATTGGCTGCATGCATGGCATTATGGGTCAGCCCGCCTTCCCAGAGTTCCTTGCCCCATGTCCTCACATGTGTAGCCGCCATTGTAGCCGTCATTTTAGGAAAAATTGTGATTCATTAACATGAAGTGCGAGGAAATTCGCATTTGTTGCGAATCAAATTTTTCCTGAAATTCTCATTGACTTCCACTTCATCAGCTTTGATTCACTCATCTCTACCTGTTACTGCTGGCCACGTGTTTCAGCCACTATTCTTATGTTGCCACCTGCCTGATTCCACACACCTGCTGCTTCTGCTGCCATATTCAACTACTGCCACTATCTTGTGCTGTTACTGCTACTGCTGTTGTCCCCCCCACTCTGTGACTGGGCCACTATGTTGACTCCTCATGCTGTTGCCACCCTCACCACTCTGTTCTGGGGCCACTAGTGTCCCTATTTGGCCCTGTTGACATCCCTGTGTATTTCACCCTTCTTCTGGTCTGTCAAAAGAACTGAAAAATGGAAAACACTACGGATCCTGTCCTTGGAGCATCCATAAGGCCTCGAACACATGGTCAGTATTTTGCATCAGAATTTCAACATGATTTGGAAGCCAAAATTACATGCAAATATTTCCATCACATGTCTCGGTTTTGGGCCCACTTCTGATCAATTACTAACCAAATACTGACCGTGTTAAGGCGGATGCTCAAAATACAAAATACAGGATCCTTTTTTTGTTGTTCTTTTGACGGATCAGAAGAAGGGATAAATAAACAGTGACATCAATACAAACTTACTGCTGATACCCTCCCCACTCTGTCATGAGGCCACATCCATCGCTAACTTGTAAGGCTGAGTGCACACTTTAGTTATTTCGCCAGTTAATTCCAGCAGTTACTGTATAGTGAACCAAAATCAGGAGCCAATCCTACTGTCAGAGAAGGTATCATGAAAAGATCTTCACCTGTTCTGTGTTTTTGAGCCATAATTGACCAAATAAGTGAAGTGTGAACTACCACTAAAGAGTCATCTCCTGCAGGGGTGCATGGTGTTTTTTTGTTTTCCTTTACTAAAGGCTGCTGTATGCTTTAATTTTGTTTAGATGGGGATTAGCTATCAGTGGGGTTCCAACACCTGGGACTTCCAACGATGGACTTCCAACGATCAGCTTATTGAAGAGGGGGCGGTGCTCCATGTGAACGCCGCTTCCTGGTCATTAAACTACATGTCATCTCATCTCCTGTGGAGTGGCAGTGTAGTGTTAGTACAAATACATGCCCCATTCAAGTGAATCGAGCGAGTACTTGTGATTACACTGCACTTCCGAGATGACATGCAGTGTAATCAAGAGGAAGCAGTACTTGCATAGAGCGCTGTCTCCTATTCAAACAGCTGATTGGAAGTGGTGCTGGGTGTCACGGTACTGATCAGATCAGGGCCGGCGCAAGGATTTTTGCCGCCCTAGGCAAGATAAAAATTGCGCCCCCCCCCTTATCAGACGATCTGCCCATATCATGTTCCACCCCTTTCGCAGCATTTAAATTAAAAGAACTGCTATGTTTCCCTTAGGGTTAATCAAACTTCTTGTAGCTGTCTCCCTGACAGCCGCTAGAGGTGCTTCCGCGATTCTCACTGTGAAAATTACAGTGGGAAGACGCGGAACATAGTTTTGAATGCGTGCGCATGCGCATTCGCAGCTGAGAGGAGGATCAGGGAGAAGAGAAGTGGTAGCTGCAAATACAGTGGAGGAGTTTAAGCATGCATGGGATAGGCATAAGGCCATCCTTCATATAAGATAGGGCCAGGGGCTATCCATAGTATTTAGTATATTGGGCAGACTAGATGGGCAAAATGGTTCTTGTCTGCCGACACATTCTATGTTTCTATGTAAGAGTTCCCAGTGCCGGCACTGGAGAAAGGTAAGTGGCTGAAGGGGTTTTAACCCCTTCAGCCCACTGGGAGGGGGACACGAGGGTGCCCCACTCCTAACAACTATATAGTGCCAGGAAAATGAGTTTGTTTTCCTGGCACTATAGTGCTCCTTTACCACCAGTACTGCACAGTGTCTGTTCTCTGCAGGAACAGGCTATAGACACCAGTACCACTACATTAAACCGTACTGGTTCTGGGACTATAGTGTCCTTTTAGGCTCCATTTACACGTCCGCAATTTCGTTCTGCATTTTGCAGAACGCAATTGCAGACCCATTCATTCCTATGGGGCAGCACGATGTGCACTTCCGGGTCCGCACTTCCTTTCCGCAAAAAAAATGAGAATGTCGAACACCTAGATGTTCGGGTTCGACAGGTTCGGCCGAACTTCACAAAAAAGTTTGAGTTCGGGACCTGAACTTGACCCGAACTTGACACCGAACCCCATTGAAGTCAATGGGGACCCAAACTTTTGAGCACTAAAATGGCTGTAAAAAAAGTCATAGAAAGTGCTAGAGGGCTGCAAATTGAAGCAAAATGTGGTTAAGAGCATGGCAAGTGCTCTGCAAATGTGGATAGGGAAATTTTGTTTAAATTAGGGTACACGGTACACCCCAAAACATTGGTAAATATAACCTGTTATAACCCCCTCCAGCCGTGCTAAACCAACGTTCAGACAATACACTGGCTGCAGGGCAGGCCAGCACCTTCAAGGCGTAAAGGGCAAGCTCAGGCCATATGCCCAATTTGTAGACCCAGAATTTGAAGGGGGCAGACCCATCAGTCAGTACGTGTAGACGTGTGCACACATACTGCTCCACCATGTCACATGTCTCTGTGAAGTCCACGATCCAATTGGATATCTGCTCTATCAACTTTCGATGTTCTTTTCTGCACCTACCATGTTTATCACGGTTAGTGGCGAATCAGGGTTCCACGCCGGAGAGGGAGCATGAGAAAGGGAGACCACATCCAAGGGAGGTCAATGTATGAAATTAAATGTGATTGAGTGGAAATGTGGGAGAAGTTGTCAAAGCGGAAGGATCGAATGAAAGGAGGGGGCGCAAGGCAATTGCCCACTCCCGACTCGGGGAGGTAGTGACGATAAATAACAATACAGGAATCTTAAGATGCCCTGTTATTGGAATGATTAATAAAAAATTATAGGGAATGTCACTGGGGTATTTTGGATTTGGAAACGTTAGACAGGAGAGGCCCTGCTGCCGCTTTGTTAACTCTAGATAACTTCTGCCTGATCGCACGTCCCCGTGACGTCCACGATCCAATTGGATATCTTCTCTATCAACTTTCGATGTTCTTTTCTGTTGATCATGGTTAGTGGCGAATCAGGGTTCCACGCCATAGAGGGATCGTGAGGAAGGGAGACCACATCCACATCCAAGGGAGGTCAATGGCTGCAATGTGATCGAGCAGAAATGTGGGACAAGTTATTAAGGCAGAAGGATCGAATAAAAGGGCCAATTAGACAAATTTTCGTCCCTGTCACCTATGCAGAGCAGGGGGTTCTCATAGTCATAAATGGGTTAATGTCACCCACCAATGGAACAGATGATTTTGAAACATTTTGGTCCCTGTCACCTATGCAGAGTAGGGGTTTATTCACGGCAGAAATGGCAAAATGTCACCCCAGAATGTAACAGAAAAATTAGTGAAATTTATTAACCTGTCAACTAGGTAGAGCAGGGGTATATCACAGCCAAAAATTGGTGAATGTCACCAAAAAATATAACAGACAAATTAGTGAAATTTGTTTACCTGTCTACTAGGTAGAGCAGGGGTATATCACAGCCGAAAATTGGTGAATTGGTGAATTTCACCTGAAAACGTAGCAGACAAATTAGTGAAATGACATAAAATAAAATGAAATAAGTACAAACTAAAAAATAATAATCTTGAGGTGGAGGTCTATATGGAGTAGGAGGTTGAGGAGGCAGTGGACGTAGCAGTGTAGGTGGAAGCGGCGGTGGAGGAGGACGAGGTAGCCAACACTGGTTTTTGGTTTAAATTATTATTTTTTTAAAATTAGGGTACACCCCAAAAGAGTGGGAAATATCAAAAATACAATAATGAGCAATTGCGCTGTAGTATAACAATGGCCGGTATACATGTCTATTCTGCACAAGGTGCGGACAAGTCCTGTGGGATCCATGCCTGGTTCATTTTAATGAAGGTGAGCTTGTCCACATTGGCTGTGGACAGGCAGCTGCACTTGTCTGTGATAACGCCCCCTGCCTTGCTAAACACACGTTCAGACAATACACTGGCTGCAGGGCAGGCCAGCACCTCCAAGGTGTAAAGGGTAAGCTCAGGCCATGTGCCCAATTTGGAGACCCAGAAGTTGAAGGGGCAGACCCGTCATTCAGTACGTGTAGGCGTGTGCACACATACTGCTCCACCATGTTGCTGAAATGCTGCCTCCTGCTAAGACGTTCCATATCAGCTGGTGGTGTTGGTTGTTGTGGCGTGCTGACAAAGCTTTTCCACATTTCGGCCATGCTAACCCTGCCTTCTAAGGTGCTTGTGGTGCCCCAGCTGCGTTGATGACCTCTTCCTCCTCCTCTGCCTTCGCCTTGTGCTTCCACTGTGCCCCCGCTGTCAGGTGGGAATGCCACCAGCAGCGCGTCGCGCTCCAGTGACGGAATTAAGGACGGTACATTGTCCTTGTAATGGGGATCCAGCAGCGTTGCCACCCAGTAATCAGCATAATCAGCACAAGTTAGAATGGGGGCAACTCGCTGGTTGTTGCAGAGACACTGCAGCATGTAATCACTCATGTGTGCCAGGCTGCCCAGAGGCAACGACAAGCTGTCCTCTGTGGGAGGTGTATCGTCTGTGTCCTCTGTATCCCCCCCAGCCACGCACCAGTGATGGCCATGAGCTGGGTTTGTTGCCACCCTGCTGTGAACACAGTTCCTCCTCCTCCATCTCCTCCTTCTCCAGAACTGTGCCCTAGCTGGACAATTGTGTACCTGGCATTTGTGGGTGCAGGAACCCACCCTCGGAACCACTTGGGAATGACTGGCCAGAAACCCTATGAAATAATCTCTCTTCCTCCTCCTCCTGCGCCACATCCTCTTCCATCATCGCCCAAAGCGTTTCTTCAAGGAGGCATAGTATTGAGATATTAATGCTGAGAATGGCGTCATCGGCACTGGCCATGTTGGTGAAGTACTCGAAACAGCACAACAGGCACACAGGTCTCGCATGGAGGCCCAGTCATTGGTGATTAAGTGGTGCTGTTCCGCAGAGCGACTCACCCGTGCGTGCTGCAGCTGTAACTCCATTATTGCGTGCTGCTGTTCGCACAGTCTGGCCAGCATGTGCAAGGTGGAGTTCCACCTTGTGGGCACGTCGCATATGAGGTGGTGAGCAGTAAGGCCGAAGTTACGCTGCAGCGCTGACAGGCGAGCAGCAGCAGAGTGAGAACGCCGAAAGCACGCACAGACAGCCCGCACTTTCTTCAGAAGCTCTGACATATCGGGGTAATTTTTAAGGAATCTCTGCACCACCAAATTCAGCACATGCGCCAGACAAGGGATGTGCGTCAAACCGGCTAGGCCCAGAGCTGCTACGAGATTATCGCACACCACCAGGCTGGGCTTGAGGCTCACTGGCACCAACCACTTATCGGTCTGTTGTTCCATGTTGAAATGCTGGCATTCAGGGCCAGGGTTCGCGGGTGGGTAGGGGGGTACTTCCTCTTCCGCTCCAGTGTTTGGGAGATGGAGAGCTGAACGCTTCCGTGGGACATTGTGGAGATGCTTGGTGACCCAGGTGGTGGTGTTGCTGACAGATCCTGTTTGCGGGGTGGCAGGTGCCACTGTCACTCCAGAGGTGGATGAAGAGGCCGAGACTACAGCAGAGGAAGCAGGAGGAGCCAGAGACCTTTCTTGGTTTTTGAGGTGTCTACTCCACTGCAGCTCGTGCTTTGCACTTAGATGCCTGGTCATGCAGGTTGTGCTCAGGTTGAGAACGTTTATGCCTCGCTTCAGGCTCTGATTGCACAGCGTGCAAACCCCTCGTGTCTTGTCGTCAGCACATTGTCTGAAGAACTGCCACGCCAGGGAACTCCTTGGAGCTGGCTTTGGTGTGCTCGGTCCCTTGCTGCGTTGGTGTCATGGAACCATGAACCAGACGTACAACAAGAGATGAGTGGAAATAAGAAGGCTTTATTGAAAATAAAGCTGTAAGGCAAAAGTCCAAACGGATGGCTAAACCGAAGCAGGGTCTTGTGAAACCAGAGATCAGGAACCAGAAGGGTAGTCAGATGAAGCCAGGATCAGGAACCAACAGGGTAGTCAGACGAAGCCAGGATCAGGAATCAGCGGGGTAGTCAGACGAGGCCAGGATCAGGAACCAGAAGCAGCAGCAGTCTTAGAAGCATGTGAGCACAGGAGGACCAAGCAGGGAACTGAAGCCACAGACCTCCTATATATATGAGCTAGGCATCCAGCTCCTCCCAGTGGGAAGGAGGAGCCGCAGGGTGGGAGGCTACAAGAAACCCAGAAACCAAGATGGCCGCCAGCACATGTCAAACGAAGGAGAACAGCAAGGAGGTAAGACCATGACAGTACCTCCCCCTCAAGGGCCCCTCCTCCGCGGAGTAAGGAACGGTTTCTGAGGGAAGCGTGCGTGGAAGGCTCGGAGCAAGGCAGGAGCATGGACATCTGCGGAGGGAACCCAGGAACGCTCCTCTGGACCATAACCACGCCAATGGACCAAAAACTGCACCCGGCCGCGGACCAGGCGTGAGTCCAGGATATTGCTCACCTCATACTCCTCACGATTGCCCACTTGGACCGGACGAGGCCGAGGAATCGAGGAAGTGAAACGATTACACACCAGTGGCTTCAAGAGGGAGACATGAAACACGTTGGAGATCCGCATGCCAGGAGGAAGCGCAAGGGCATAGGCTACCGGGTTTACCCTGCGAAGCACTCGGAAGGGACCAACAAAGCGAGGCGCCAGCTTGGGAGTGGGCACTCGAAGGTTGAGGTTGCGGGTGGACAACCATACGCGGTCTCCGACCTGGTAGGAAGGAGCGGGCGCTCGTCTGCGATCAGCCTGGAGTCTCTGGCGCTGCGCAGAGACCTCAAGGGACCTCTGGATCTGTACCCAAGAAGCACGTAGGACGGAAAGGTGATCCTCCACAGCCGGAATATCCTGGGGAGAGAATACCTCCGGTAACACGGCAGGTTGGAACCCATAATTGGCCATGAAGGGAGACGTCCCAGAGGAAGAGTTCACCGCCGTGTTCCTGGCAAACTCAGCCCAAGGCAGGAGGTCAACCCAATTGTCTTGGTGATCGGAGACATAGCAACGAAGGAATTGCTCCAAGGCCTGATTGGATCGTTCTGCGGCCCCATTGGACTGAGGGTGGTAGGCCGATGAGAAAGAGAGATGAATCCCCAACTGGGAGCAAAAGGCGCGCCAGAACCTGGACACAAACTGACTCCCCCGATCCGACACAATCTCCTTGGGCAAACCGTGCAACCGGAAGACCTCCCTGGCAAAAATCGAGGCCAACTCTTGTGCAGAGGGTAACTTCTTGAGAGGTACACAGTGGCACATTTTGGAAAACCGATCCACTATCATGAGAATGACCGTATGGCCTCGGGATGCAGGGAGGTCCACAATGAAATCCATCCCCAGGTGTGACCATGGACGCTCCCCGGTGGCTATGGGTTGCAAAAGGCCCAACGGAAGGTGCCGAGGGGACTTACTCTGGGCACAAACGGAGCATGCCGCTACATATGCGGCGATGTCGGAACGTAGAGAAGGCCACCAGAACAGACGTGAAACAGCCCAGGACAGCTGATTCTTTCCAGGATGCCCCGCGGCCTTGGAGTTATGGTAGGTTCGCAACAACCGAGTGCGCAACTCCTCAGGCACAAAACACCTGCCGTTGGGTCTCCCAGAGGGAGCACTAGATTGAGCCGCCAAAATCTGCTCACCCAGGGGAGAGGTCAGGCTGGTGCGAATGGCGGCCAGGATCTGATTCGGAGGTATGACCGAAGTCGGAATCGACTCCTCCCCGGACAGCTCGGAGTACTGCCGTGATAAGGCATCCGCTCTGATGTTCTTTGAACCGGGTAGGTAGGAGACCACGTAATTAAAACGTGACAAGAACAGAGCCCATCTGGCCTGACGTGGTGTCAATCTCTTGGCCTCAGAGAGGTAGGTCAGATTCTTGTGGTCCGTCAGGATGAGAACCGGAACCACCGAGCCCTCGAGCAAGTGCCTCCATTCTTTAAGGGCCTGCACGATGGCCAATAACTCCCTGTCACCAATCTGATAGTTGCACTCCGCGGAAGACAGTTTCCGGGAGTAAAACCCACAAGGAAGCAGACGACCCTCTGGTGTTCTACGCTGAGACAGGAGGGCGCCTACTCCCGTCTCAGACGCGTCCACCTCGAGGACAAACGGCAACCCAGGGTTGGGATGCGACAGAATCGGAGCCGACACAAAGGCGGACTTTAGAGCCTCAAAAGCTCGGATGGCCTCGGGCGGCCAGACCTGGGGATTACTGCCCTTCCTGGTCAGATCCGTGAGAGGCTTGGCTAGCATGGAAAAGTCTCTGATGAACTTCCGATAATAATTGGCGAAGCCCAAAAAGCGCTGCAGGGCACGAAGACCACTGGGCTGGGGCCACTGTAAGACAGCCGAAACCTTCTCAGGATCCATGGAGAACCCCTCAGCGGAAATGATGTAACCTAAGAAGGTTACCTGGGATCGGTGAAATTCGCATTTCTCAAGCTTACCGAACAGCTTGTTCTCTCGTAACCGTTGCAACACTCGTCTGACATCCTGAATGTGGGCCTCCATGGATTCAGAATATACCAAGATGTCATCCAAATAGACCACCACACACTGCTGCAACAGGTCACGGAAAACATCGTTGATGAATTCCTGGAAGACTGCGGGCGCATTGCACAACCCAAAGGGCATAACCAAGGATTCATAATGACCGGTCCTGGTGTTAAACGCGGTCTTCCACTCATCGCCCGCCTTGATCCTTACCAGGTTATATGCCGCCCTCAGGTCGAGTTTGGTAAAGACCGTGGCCCCTTTGAGGCGATCGAACAGCTCGGAAATCAAGGGTATCGGGTAAGCGTTCTTGATCGTGATGCGATTGAGACCCCTGTAATCGATGCAAGGCCTCAACTCACCGCCCTTCTTTTTCACAAAGAAAAATCCAGCCCCTGCCGGGGACGAGGATTTGCGAATGTGTCCGCGTGAAAGCGCCTCCCTCACGTACTCCTCCATGGCCTCATTCTCCGCTACCGACAGTGGATAGACTTTGCCACGAGGAGGAACGGCACCAGATTGTAACTCTATGGCACAATCGTATGGGCGGTGCGGAGGTAGGGCAACCGCACGCACCTTATCGAATACATCCCGGTACTCCTCGTATTCAGGAGGCAACAGAGAGTCCGAGGAAGTACACAGCAACTTGACAGGCCCATGGATGCAACTAGCCCCACACTGCGGTGACCACGAGAGGATCTCGGCCGATCTCCAATCGAAAGTCGGATTATGCTTCTGGAGCCAGGGGTACCCCAAGACCACCGAGTAGTGTGGAGACGAAATAACCTGGAGACAGACCGACTCTCTGTGAACGGCACCAATGGCCATCCCCACTGGAAGGGTCTCATGAGTCACGTGTGGCGGCAGAAGGGGTCTGCCGTCTATCGCCTCAAGAGCCAGTGGGGAACCTCGAGGCTGCAGAGGAATGGAATTGGCGGCAGCGAACACACTATCAATGAACAAACCACCAGCACCAGAGTCCACCAACGCCTGGGTCGTCACCGAGCCCCCGACCCAGGAGAGGACAACAGTAATCAGTGGTTTGTCAACACGGGAAACCGGGGACGAGGAGACTCCACCCAAGATCTGCCCCCGACAGGATCTCAGGTGCGAGCGTTTCCCAGACGGTTCGGGCATGCCAACCGAAAATGCCCACCGAGACCACAGTACATGCATCGGCCCTCGCGTCTCCGGAGTACCCTCTCCCCCTCGGACAGGCGAGCAAACCCCAGCTGCATGGGTTCACCCCCAGACAAGTCATCCCCAGGAGGCGTGGGAGGAGAGGGAGGCACGGGTGGGACAGCAAACGTAGGCGCCAATCTGTTAGTAGGCCTCCGCAGGCTCTCCTGAAAGGAAGGTCTCTCCCTGAGTCTGGTGTCAATCAAAATCAGGAAAGAAATAAGAGACTCGAGCTCCACAGGTAGGTCCTTAGCTGCAACCTCATCCTTCAAGGCATCCGAGAGACCATGAGAGAAAGCAGCGACCAGAGCCTCATTATTCCAGCCCACCTCTGCTGCCAGGGTACGAAACTCAATGGCGTATTCAGCTACGGATCGTGAACCCTGTCTGATGGACATAAGGAGCTTCGCAGCAGAGGCAGCACGAGCCGGCACATCGAATACCTTCCGAAGAGAAGCAACAAAACCGGAAAACTCGGCAACCACCGGATTGTTGTTCTCCCATAAAGGGCTGGCCCAGGCCAAGGCCTTGTCCGAGAGCAGCGAGATCAAGAAGCCCACCTTTGATCTCTCAGTAGGAAATGCGTGTGGCAGCAACTCGAAGTAAATGCCCACCTGGTTAAGGAAACCTCGGCACTGAGTTGGCTCTCCCCCAAAGCGCTGTGGAAGGGGGGCAGAACCGGTCATACCCCGAAACACCGCAGGCGCAGCAACAGGTGTCGGGGTAGACTCTGGCGCAACAACCGGAGCGGCAGTAGGAGCGGGCCCAGGAGCGACAACCGACCCATCGGCAACGGAAGCTAAATGAGCCGTGCGTTCAAGCAGGGTTTGCAACGCCACAGCGAACCGACCCAACAGGTGATCCTGCTGATCAAGTCTGGCAACCAGCGTAGGTAGCGAGGATGGCCCTGTACCGTCAGAATTCATGGCTTGGTCCTAATGTCATGGAACCATGAACCAGACGTACAACAAGAGATAAGTGGAAATAAGAAGGCTTTATTGAAAATAAAGCTGTAAGGCAAAAGTCCAAACGGATGGCTAAACCGAAGCAGGGTCTTGTGAAACCAGAGATCAGGAACCAGAAGGGTAGTCAGATGAAGCCAGGATCAGGAACCAACAGGGTAGTCAGACGAAGCCAGGATCAGGAATCAGCGGGTAGTCAGACGAGGCCAGGATCAGGAACCAGAAGCAGCAGCAGTCTTAGAAGCATGTGAGCACAGGAGGACCAAGCAGGGAACTGAAGCCACAGACCTCCTATATATATGAGCTAGGCATCCAGCTCCTCCCAGTGGGAAGGAGGAGCCGCAGGGTGGGAGGCTACAAGAAACCCAGAAACCAAGATGGCCGCCAGCACATGTCAAACGAAGGAGACCAGCAAGGAGGTAAGACCATGACAGTTGGGCAGTAGCAGGCGTACTGTCTAGGGGACGGCCGCTCCGCTTTTGCATCCTGCTCCCTCTTCTGCTGTGTTGGTGGCTCTGTGCGACCACCGCCTCTTCCTCCGAACTGCACAGGTCACTCGCATGACCTTGATTCCATGTGGGGTCGAGGACCTCATCGTCCTCCACATTATATTTCCACCCAGTCTTCACCCCTGCCTTCCTTGGGCTGCACACTGCAGAAAGCCACGGCAGTTGGCACCTGTGTTTTGTCATCATCCAAGACGTGCTGCGGTGGTCCTCCCATGTACTCATCTTGAAACATTAGTGGTTGGGCATCGGTGCACTCAATCTCTTCCTCTTCTGGGGCAGGGCTATGTGGATGGCCTTGGGAAACCCTGCTAGCAGAGTCATCAAAAAGCAGAAGAGACTGCTTGGCTGATTTGCAAGGGGGTGAGGTGAAAGACTGATGGACATAGGCTGCAGGTGCTAACTCTGATCTTTCAGAAGGAGACTGGGTGGGAGACAATGTGAAGGAACTGGAGGCACTGTCAGCAACCCAATCTACTATCGCCTGTACTTGTTCTGGCCTCACCATTTATAGAGCCGCATTAGGCCCTACCAAATAACGCTGAAGGTTCTGTCGTCGCACCTGAGGAAGGAGTTTCACTTGTGTGTGTCGCTGGCACAGATCGACCACGTCCTCTCCCTGCAACAGGAGCTCCACCAGCAGCACCACAACCGGGGCCACGTCCCTTATTCAACGCTCTCCTCATTCTCTGCACATTTTGGATCTTGCCCAAAATGGGTGTTTTTTTTAATAACAGAATAGAACAACAGTATCTAGCGCGTGTATTTTACAAAGACAGATGCAGCCTAGGCCACAAATTTAGTATTTGGCCCAAAATGGGTGTTTTTTTAATAACAGAATAGAACACCAGTATCTAACGTGTGTATTTTACACAGACAGATGCAGCCAAGGCCGCAAATTTTGTATTTGGCCCAAAATTTGTGTTTTTCTAATAACATACTAGAACACTAGTATCTAACGCGTGTATTTCACACTGACAGATGCAGCCAAGGCCACAAATTTAGTATTTAGCTCAAAATGGGTGTTCTTTTTTTATAACAGAATAGAACACCAGTATCTAACGCGTGTATTTCACACAGACAAATGCAGCCAAGGCCGCAAATTTAGTATTTATCTAAAAATGGGCGTTTTTTTAATAACAGACTAGAACACCAGTATCTAACGCGTGTATTTCACACAGACAGATGCAGCCAAGGCCGCAAATTTAGTATTTGGCCCAAAATGGGTGTTATTTTAATAACAGACTAGAACACCAGTATCTAACGCGTGTATTTCACACAGACAGATGCAGCCAAGGCCGCAAATTTAGTATTTAGCCCAAAATGGGCGTTTTTTTTAATAACTGAATAGAACAACAGCATCTTACGCGTGTATTTCACACTGACAGATGCAGCCAAGGCTACAAATTTAGTATCTAGCCCAAAATGTTATTTTTTTTTAAATAACAGAATAGAACAACAGTATATGACGCGTGTATTTCACACTGACAGATGCAGCCAAGGCCGCAAATTTAGTATTTTGCCCAAAATGGGTGTTTTTTTAATAACAAAATATGACACTAGTATCTAACGCTTGTATTTCACACTGACAGATGCAGCAGGCTTTTTTAAACACAGAAAATTATTGCTGTATTTCAAGCTCGTATGTAACAATGGCAGATGCAGCAAACGCTGCAAATTTAGTATTTTTCCCAAAAAGGGTGTTTTTTAAAACTCAGAAAATTATTGCTGTATTTCAAGCTTGTATTTAACAATGACAGATGCAGCAAACACCGCAAAATTAAGATTTGACAGCAGTATATAACGCCTGTATTTCACACTGACAGATGCAACAAGGGCTGTAGAATTTAGTATTTTGCCCAAAAAGGGTGTTTTTTAAAACCCAGAAAATTATTGCTGTATTTCAAGCTTAAATTGCACACTGACTAATGCTGCATAGACCCCAGATGGAGGGTATTGTCAAAACGGGTTCCTATTTTAAACCCAAAGAATTATTACTGTATTTCAAGCTTGTATTTAGCAATGATGCAAACGCCGCAAAATTTTGATTTTGCCCTAAATGGGTGTTTTTTTAATAACAGAATATGACAGCAGTATATAACGCTTTTTTTTTCACACTGACAGATTCAGCAAGAGCTGGAAAATTTAGTATTTTGCCTAAAAAGGGTGTTTTTTTAAAACCCAGAAAATTATTGCTGTATTTCAAGCTTGTATTTAACAATGACAGATGCAGCAAACGCCGCAAAATTAGTATTTTGCCCTAAATGGGTGTTTTTTTAATAACAGAATATGACAGCAGTATATAACGCTTGCATTTCACACTGACAGATACAGCAAGGGCTGTAAAATTTAGTATTTTGCCCAAAAAGGGTGTTTTTTAAAACCCAGAAAATTATTGTTGTATTTCAAGCTTAAATTGCACACTGTCTAATGCTGCATAGGCCACAGATGGAGGGTATTGCCAGGAAGGGGCGCTTTTTTAAACCCAGAAAATTATTGCTGTATTTCAAGTTTGTATTTAACAATGACAGATGCAACAAACGCCGCAAAATTAGGATTTTGCCCTAAATGGGTGTTTTTTTTATAACAGAATATGATAGCAGTATATAACGCTTGTATTTCACACTGACATATGCAGCAAGGGCTGTAAAATTTAGTATTTTGCCCAAAAAGGGTGTTTTTTTTTAAAACCCAGAAAATTATTGCTGTATTTCAAGCTTAAATTGCACACTGACAAATGCGGCATAGGCCCCAGATGGAGTATTGCAAAAAATGGGTGTTTTTTAAAACCCAGAAAATTATTGCAGTATTTCAAGCTAAAATTGCACACTGACAAATGCGGCATAGGCCCCAGATGGAGGGTATTGCCAAAAATGAGTCCTTTTTAAAACCCAGAAAATTATTGCAGTATTTCAAGCTTAAATTGCACACAGACAAATGCTGCAAAGGCCACAGATGTTGGGTCTTGCCAAAAATGGATGATTTTTTTAAACCCAGAATATAATTGTAGTATTTCAAGCGTCTATTTGACTGTCACAAATGCACATTTGCTGTTGCACATAACTTGCATAAAATGGCCACCACCGCGCACCTAACTAACAGACGGATAAAAGTTATTTTTCTGGGTCACTGGGCTCAGGGCAAGGTAAAAAGATTGTGCCCTGCACCGCACCCAGAAAACAGGTAGATCGCCGAGTTAGCAAGCACTTCAGATTAAAGATTCTCCCCTTTTCTCTCCCTCACAGCAGCAGCATCCTATCCCTACACTAATCAGAGCAGAGGGACGTGCAGGGCTACATGACTCCAGCTTATATAGAGGCTGGGTCACATGCTGCACTGGCCAATCACAGCCATGCCATTAGTAGGCATGGCTGTGATGACTTCTAAGGGCACACAAGTTAAACAGTTCGGGTTCACTCAACCCTACATATGACATCGCTATACTAAAAAAAATACCCCAAATTAGTTCCTAAACTGAAAAATTTGGTTGCCAAATTTAAAATACATATAAATTATAATAAAAAAGACTTGGAGGAAAATACAGCACCACATACCAGACTGTCATGACAAATACATTTTTTCAGCCACATCTCGTCTCTACAGAGTTTGTAACACAGACACGTTAGATTTGTACATTTTTCCATCAACCTCCCCATCCTGGTGTCCCGACAGTGTCATCCTGCTGTCACTTCCAATACTGTACCCGTTGTGCTCCCCAATGTCCCAATAGGTACTATACTGCTGAAAAAATAGTGACTCCAGTAGACATAATTGGGGTCATTTATCAAACTGGTGTAAAGTAGAACTGGTTTTCCAAAAGAGCTGTCAAAAATGAAAGGTGGAATCTGATTGGCTGCTATGCAACTAAGCAAGTTCTACTTTACACCAGTTTGATTACCCCAAATGTCCCTATAGTGTCCACAGCAGTTATAATGTCCCCTAGAGTGCCCCCAGTAATAATAACACCCTATATTGTACTCCAGGTAATCTCTGTATAGTGTCCCAAAAAATAACAGTATTGCCCCTACAGTGCCTCCCCAATAGCAACACCCCCACGCTGCCCCAATATAGTAATTTCCACCACACTGCCCCCACATAGTAATCCCCCCTTAGTAATTTGCCCACACTGCCCTATATAGTAATTTTTGCCCCACATAGTGATTTTCCCCACACTGCTCCACACAGTAATTCCCCCAACCTGCCCCCACATAGTAATTTCCCCCACACTGCCCCATACAGTAATTTCCCCCACACTGCCCCCATACAGTAATTTCCCCCACACTGCCCCCATACAGTAATTTCCCCCACACTGCCCCCACACAGTAAATTCCCCACACAGTAATTTCCCCCACACAGTAGTTTCCCCCACACTGCCCCACACATTAATTTCCCCCACACAGTAGTTTCCCCCACACTGTCCCCACACACAGTGGCGTACATAGAGAAGTAAGGGCCCCATAGCAAGAATCAAACCAGGCCCCCCACACAGTACAGAAGGGTTTCCACCTAAACCCCTTTCAATGACACTTGGGCCATTTTTTCCACTGCTTCATTTGGTAAACGTTGTTTCTTTAGAGGGTAGAGTCCTGACCAAGTTTTCACCTCCAGTAGAAGAGGGGATGATCCCAACTGGGCCCCCTCTTGCCCTGGGCCCCATAGCAGTCGTATGGTCTGCCGCTATGTTAGTTACGCCCCTGCCCGCACAGTAGTTTCCCACACACTGCCCCATATAGTAATTTCTCCCCAAACAGTAATTTCCCCCACACTGCCCCCACAAATTAATTTACCCCACACAGTAGTTTCCCTCCGATAATAATTTGCCCCCACATAGTAATCCCTCCCATAATAATTTGCCCTCACAAAGTAATCACACCATAATATTTTCCCCTGTATAGTAATTTGCCCCCATACTGAAATTCCCCCCCGATGTACTGTCTCTTCACATGTCTTCTTGTGTATTCCCCAAAGTAGGCACATAAAATAAAAAAACAAACAAAAAAAAAACAGGCGCGCACACTTCACTGTGCTGCCTGAAGCCTATAGCAGTGATCGCTGGTGGGGCAGGGAACTATGCGCTCCCATGCCCCGCCACAGTATTTGGGCGTTCGGGTCGGTGTTAGGCCCCCCAGCAATGCTGGGCCCGGGGCTGCTGACCCAAAAGCTGCTATTGTAGTCCTCCATTGGCCTCAGGTGATTATATTTCACATTTTAAATGTGAAATAAAAAGCCTTTTGGATTTGTTAAGGTTGTACTCTGTTATAAATTTTATTAAAGCTTCAACATGATTCTTAACTGTCTACTAAAATATATAGCAAGATGAAAATTATTAACACACATACACACAGAAAAAAATCTGTGAAATGTAACGTGTAAAATTCTAAACTGACAAAAAAACATCACAGCAACCTCTGGATTATATAAGCCTTTCATTCAGTCTGCTAACATATAGCTTGTAATTGCAAACAATTTAGCCATTACAAGCTTGACTAACAGTGACTATACAACAAGTGGGAGCTGTCGTACAGTATATTAATTATCAGGGCCTCGGAGTATGCCAACTGTAGCCTAATGACTGTCTGATGATAATCAGTGGCACAATTAATTAAAATATGTCTTCATTTTATCTTGAACATTAATTCATATTGTAAATGATAATGAAGATTTTACCAGCATCATAAATATTAGATTGCTTTGATTTTATCTCATTGCTTTATTCATGGTTTGCATATGGGTTGGCAGTGTGTGTGATAGTGGGGAGGCATGTGTAACAGGAGTATTTGATATCATTTTAATGTATACTTTTCCATTTTCCTATGTATCATATGTTTCAGATTATAAGATGCACCAGACTATAAGACGCACCGCATACACAGCAGTGTATGGATTGAAAAGCTGTACAGGCACCTGAATTTCAAGTGCTGATTTTGCATGGAAAACGTAAAAAAATAAAGTATATTAGAAAAATTCAGTTTAGGATATTTAGAATATGTTATAATAAAGGTGATTTTAAAGTTTAGTTACACCTTAAAGGAAAATTATTTTAAACTTGTAAATATTTTCTGGATGGTCTTGCCTACACTTTGAGAAATTCTTGTGAAAAGCCTGTTGGTATACAATATGCATCAGAAAACAAAATGGTAGATTTCAATAAAACCAAACTCTTCTGTACAAACAACATAATACAGTGTGGATGGTATATGATGGTTTGAATTGGCTCTGCAAAGTCAGGACTTAGGCCTCATGCACACGGCCGTTGCCCGGCCGTGGCTGTATTGTGGCCCGCAAGCAGCGGGTCCGTAATATGCGGGCACCGGTCGTGTGCTCCCCGCATCACAGATGTGGACCCATTCACTTGAGTGGGCCCGCAAACCGGAGCTGCGGTGAGGAACGGAGGCATGGAACCCCACGGAAGCCCTACGGAGTGCTTCCGTGGTGTTTCTATCCGTGCCTCCGCACCGCAAAAAAAATGTTCTATTTTTTTGAGGTGCGGACGGATCACAAACCCATTCAAGTTGAAAAGGTCACGATCCATCCCAGCCGCCGCGCGGACATTGCCCGTGTATTGGGGACCGCAAATTGCGGTCCCCAATGCACGGAACGGCTGCACAGCGGCCGTGTGCATGAGGCCTTAATCTCCATGTTATATCTTACAAGTCAACAAAAAATGCAATATACAGGTGTCTGTCCATGAACTGAAAGTTAGCAGAATGTAGGTCATGTAACATGACAGTGATCCTAAAGACATCATTTTTCTGAGTGACAAGAGCACAAAAAATATGTTCTTTTGTGAAATTGAAAACTTACTGCCTTGACCTGATCTGATGGAATCTGAGGGACGTTTCAAATACGACCTAAAGTCACCAATTCTTAAAGCATACGTAAAATATCAATATGTTGCTATTAAGAACTGACGAATCAATGCAGAAATGATGGTGAAGTTGATAAATCCCTTGACACTACAGGGGTCTCAGCTGGTGTTTGTTGATTTTCCTGTGTTACATACCATACACCACTGCAGCCAATTACTGGTCTCAGTAGCCTTGTACAATACCATACATGCCAGCATCATCGCTGCATGTACCATATTTCAACAAAGACAGTGGGGCTGGAGTGGTGGAGAATTTATCATGTAAGTACCGTATTTTTCGCTTTATAAGACGCACATGATTATAAGACGCACCTAGGTTTTTGAGGAGGAAAATAAGAAAAACATTTTTTTTAACCAAAAGGTGTGCTTTTGGTGGTTTTTGAACTAATGGTGTTCTGGGGATGACATTGTTATGGGGGAACTGTGGATGACAATGTTATAGAGGATCTGTGGCTGATGCACTGTTATGGGGAGATCTGTGGCTGACACACTGTTATGCGGGATCCGTGGCTGATGCACTGTTATGGGGGAACTGTGGATGACAATGTTATAGAGGATCTGTGACTGATGCACTGTTATGGGGAGATCTGTGGCTGATGCACTGTTATGGGGGACCTGTGGATGACACACAGTTATGGGGATCTGTGGATGACGCACTGTTATGGGGATGTGTGGATGACACACTGTTATGGGGAATCTGTGGATGACACACTGTTATGGGGAATCTGTGGATGACACACTGTTATGGGGAATCTGTGGATGACACACTGTTATGGGGATCTGTGGATGACGCACTGTTATGGGGATGTGTGGATGACACACTGTTATGGGGGATCTATGGATGATGCACTGTTATGGGGGATGTATGCTGTGACACATAGGGCCATTAGGGGGACCAGCATAAGATGCTATATGTGTGGATGACACACATATAGCATCTTATGCTGGTCCCCCTCATGGCCCTATGTTTCACAGCATTACTTTATGTGTCCCATTACACTTGACCTATTAGTTTAAAGGGATAATTTGTTGGCTCCAAAACAGCTCCCAAACTAAAGTAAGCAAGGTATAGTGCAAGTAACGCTGAGTCTGGTTATGTAATTTTTATCTTCATATCCTGCTCTCAAAAACCAGCAGAAAATGCATAGGGAGGACTCTTCTCCATTATGTGCATGAGCGGGGGAGTCCTCTCAATGCATTTTACTGCTGGTTTGTTGGAACACAGTGTTGGAATACAAGTGAAAGTGAATATGAAGATAACAATTACATAACCGGACTTGGCGTACCTTACACTATTCACCACTTACTCTTGTCTGTTTTGGAGCTGAAAGATTTCCTAAGCTCCATTCAAGTGAACAGAGCTTAGCCCAGCCCAGGCTAATGATACTAGTGGTGATGTCACTGGGCCTCAGGGAAACAGAAAGAGAAGGCTGCGGAGCTCTTGGAGCACCACTGTCTTCTCAAATAACTGATTGGCAGAGGTCCTGGGTGTCGGAACCCCGCCAATCAGATGCTGATGATCTATCCAGTGGTAGATCATCAGTAAAATAACACTGCAGAACCCCTTTAAAGGGAACCTGTCACAGGGATTTTGTGTATAGAACTGAGGAGGACAGGACTCATCTCAGGTTAATTTGCATATGTATCAAATCGTTTTTTTTTACACAATGGGTATTGCGGATGTGCTAGCGGCCATGTCCCTAGCTCTATACACAAAATCCCGGTGACAGGTTCCCTTTAAGTTCAAAAGAGCATTGGAAAGATTGTGTACTGCCACACGGGCAGAAATTAAGCTACAGATTCTTCTGCAAATTTTTAATGTAATATTGCAAAGGATGAAATCGACTGTGGATATTTTGGAGCATGTGTAAGAGATTTCTAAAATCTCATCCATTTTGCTGGTACTGTAAACTGCTACAGATTTGCCATACGCAAATCCGTGGTATATCCAACCATTGTCAATATGCACTAAAACTGAACTACAGATAACATTTTGGAAATGTTTCTCAAGTAACTGTGGAATTTTTCCTTAATATGTCTTTATGTCATGTATCTATTATTAATGACAGTGAAAATAGATTTTTTTTTATTTCTGCGTAGTCTAAAAATAATAATATATTCAATAATACTAGAGTGTAGTGATCCCTCAGGTTATTCTGAACTTGGTATGATACAGGCAGTGCCAATCTTTTGGGCAAGCATTTGGCAGGAAAAGCTAGCCAATTAGGGCTAAACACTAAATGGTGATTCATGGTTGCCACTGTTCCGCATGTACTTGCTTTGTCTTGGTGTGATTTGTGTCCACTGTGCCTCTACCTAGGTACTGCTAGGGTTAACTTTCCCTGGCTTGTTGTGTGCACCTGTTTGACTAATGGGTTTGTTAAGCCTTCTAGATATTATGTTCTGTGTGTCCCGCCACTGGCCTGTGCAACATATTCTGTTTGGTTCTGTTCTTGTTCCATGCTTGATCTGTGAAGGAGCTTCTGATCTGTTTGCCTATCCATCTGCTTGGCATATTGTCATGGTCTGTTCATTTGCCTGTGTTCTTTCTTCTGCCTGTTGTCGAAATTCTGACCTAGTTATGTCTGCCATGTCCCTGTGTTTGTTCCGTGAATTCACATTGCTGACCTCTGCCTGATTCTGTCCATGTTTTGTCTTGAATCTGCATATGTTCTGCCAGCCACTCTGCCTGGTTCTATCTGTGCTTTTCCTGAGTGTCAGCTGGAAAAGGAGACTATTCCAAAAGATATTGGCCTTGTGGTCTCCACCCCTGCATAGGGGTTAAAGGGTGAAAACCAGTGGACCACCAGGACAATGCTCTCAGCACTAGCCCAAAGTCAAGCTGATTAGTTGGCACAGTGGTTCCACAACTTCTGTTCGTAACAATGTGAGTATTCCATGTATTTTATCATAAAAAAAACAGGGTATGGTTTCTATATATTATTTTTTAATTAGTAATCTACTTCCTGTCCTAGCTCTTTATAACCTCCTCTTTGTTTGGACTTCTAGCATGGCAAACGGTCTTGCTTGGCTTTTTCAGCTAGTCCATTATTTCAGCCAGAGAGAGACCACCTGTGGGTGGTTCATCACACATTGCAATAATAGAAGCAATGTTTTTCTTTGGGCATCTGTCACGGCTGAGGATGGGGAAAACCCTCAGCCGTGCAATGCCAGAAGATGTTAGGCTGCACGGCCAGGACGACAGGATTAGGGAGCAGGTCACCTCCTAAAGCGTCCCTAACCTGACCCTAACTCCTAGCTGCATGGGCCGACCTTGAAGGTAGGAGGGCCCATACTCAGGAACCTCGGATCCCTAACTCACCCTCCGAGCGGTCCCTGAACTAGGAGTCAAGGTAAGACGGCCTGTTCCTTCTGGACACGGAGGAACAGGGGTCTCACTGGCCAAACTACAAAGAATGGGGAAACACATACAACATACAGATATGACAGGGGAACAACTAGTTCCACACGTACCTGTCACAGCCACGCTGACTGGAACTCATGCATGCACTACTAATGTCCACAGAACAACTAGAGGACACAGCACACATAACACACAGGTAACCAGGACATCCGTAGTTGCGAATAAACAGAGACAAAGGAAAACATCAACTGAACATCAAGACATAAACTTCACAGATAAACCTATGACCACAAGGGTGGCCCCCACTGGCAGATGATATACACAGGAGGCTGCTCCAGCTAAGCATGGCTGAAGCAACCCACTGACACATGCCAAACACTGAGGCTTTATAGGCCTAAGAGGCCACACCCACACAGACACACCCAGTGTCTCACACACACAGAAAGGGAGTTAACCCTTCCAACACCAGGGAAGAGAAAACACCACTAAAGGGGAAAGTGTCCAACCCAAGATCACACTGTGGCTGTTGCCGCAGGCAACGACATGGGTGGCAACCATGTCCTGGGAGTCAGCCCGAAGGCCGGGACACTGCCACCACATGTACACATCCAACCAAACGTTGCCACGGGCAGCCACAGTGAAGGGAAGAGTCCTAGTGCACACACAACACAAAACGCAGTACACACCAGACAAACAAACACAACACCCAACATGAAGGTTGTTAGGTGCAACCGCATGCCATGCAGCAAGCTGCCCAGCACTGCTCAGGCTGCTCTGCTGAAACCAACACCATACAACTTGTTGCCCGCGGCAACCACAAGTGAGGCCACACACCAGCGGCCCTCACCTGTGATTGAACACCAAAACCAAACCGCAGGCAACCGCATGCGGTTGAGGAGTCACGACCATAACCGTGGCCGTGACACTCCCACCCCTCAAAGCCCCCCCACCAAAAAAAAAAAAACTAGTGAGGGACTCACACAAGGGGATAGGAGAAGGGAACGTCCACTCTCAGGAAATGGTTCCCACAAAGTCGCTGCCAGCATGCATCCTCTCCCAGCACACACTAAAGCTAGTCCAACGAGGCCTGCAGCCAGCCACACCGACACAGGGAAGAGAACCACTGAGACGTGGACGAGGGGACTCTCCACTGACGTCCCCACTCCAGTCGCTGCCAGCAGACACTCCTAACCAGCATGCAGCCGGACCACTAACGGAATGCTGCCAGCAAACGACCAGAGATGGGAACATGGAGAGGGACGAGGGATCACCAACACGGACGGTAAGGTGGTGGGGAATAAGCCACCAACCGTGCCGTTAATGGTGATCCCCTTAACGCTCTCCCTCCGGAGAACGCGCATGCAGGCCACAAGCAGATGGCACTGCATGCTGCACCCTCTTTCGAAGGTGTGCCACCGCACACCAAAAAAAAACACACGTGCAGTATAAAATCAGGGGACGCCAAAAGCGAACACGGTGAAGGAATGGCGGGGAAAAGCCAGATCACCGCGCCGTCATCGGCGAAATCCCCACAACGCTCTCCCTCCGGAGAACGCGCATGCACCCCTTCCGCAGATGGCGGTACATGCTTCACTCTCTTTCGAGGGAAGGCCACGTGAGGAGCCTTTGTGGTCATACTGTCACGGCTGAGGATGGGGAAAACCCTCAGCCGTGCGATGCCAGAAGATGTTAGGCTGCTCGGCCAGGACGACAGGATTAGGGAGCAGGCCATCTCCTAAAGCGTCCCTAACCTGACCCTAACTCCTAGCTGCATGGGCCGACCTTGAAGGTAGGAGGGCCCATACTCAGGAACCTCGGATCCCTAACTCACCCTCCGAGCGGTCCCTGAACTAGGAGTCAAGGTAAGACGGCCTGTTCCTTCTGGACACGGAGGAACAGGGGTCTCACTGGCCAAACTACAAGGAATGGGGAAACACATACAACATACAGATATGACAGGGGAACAACTACAGTAGTTCCACACGTATCTGTCACAGCCACGCTGACTGGAACCCATGCATGCACTACTAATGTCCACAGAACAACTAGATGACACAGCACACATAACACACAGGTAACCAGGACATCCGTAGTTGCAAATAAACAGAGACAAAGGAAAACATCAACTGAACATCAAGACATAAACTTCACAGATAAACCTATGACCACAAGGATGGCCCCCACTGGCAGATGATATACACAGGAGGCTGCTCCAGCTAAGCATGGCTGAAGCAACCCACTGACACATGCCAAACACTGAGGCTTTATAGGCCTAAGAGGCCACACCCACACAGACACACCCAGTGTCTCACACACACAGAAAGGGAGTTAACCCTTCCAACACCAGGGAAGAGTGGGTGGCAACCATGTCCTGGGAGTCAGCCCGAAGGCCGGGACACTGCCACCACATGTACACATCCAACCAAACGTTGCCACGGGCAGCCACAGTGAAGGGAAGAGTCCTAGTGCACACACAACACAAAACGCAGTGCACACCAGACAAACAAACACAACACCCAACATGAAGGTTGTTAGGTGCAACCGCATGCCATGCAGCAAGCTGCCCAGCACTGCTCAGGCTGCTCTGCTGATACCAACACCATACAACTTGTTGCCCGCGGCAACCACAAGTGAGGCCACACACCAGCGGCCCTCACCTGTGATTGAACACCAAAACCAAACCGCAGGCTACCGCATGCGGTTGAGGAGTCACGACTATAACCGTGGCCGTGACAGCATCTTTATCTAGGCCTATCAAAAAAACAAAAAAGCTGTCATACTTTAAGCACAATTCTACATCTACTATTATCATGAGAATTGACAATGTATTACCTACCTATATAGGAGGCTTCACAATTTGTTTACTGCTACAAAGGGCAATATTTTGTATTTAGTAATCAGTAGCATAATACTACTGAAACGTCTGATTATGTCAGACACTATGATTTTCCAAAAGAGCTGTCAAAAATGAAAAGCGCAATCTGATTGGTTGCTATGGGCAACTAAGCCAGTTCTACTTTACACTAGTTTGATAAATGACCCCCTATATTCACAAATCTTAAATATATGTACACATTCCAAAGGTGGGGGTAAAACTCACTGGGTGAGAGGCTATAGATTAGACAAGATGAGGAATGTTTGGGTAATGGATAGCAGATGTTGGCTAAGAAGAACATGAAGCAAGGATGCATGGATATAACCAATAGCGTGGCAGAGGGAGTTTAACCCATCCAATGAGGATTAAAGATGTATGTATAGTTTAGGATCGTCATGTAGAAGATGGACCTCTCCCCCTTTGATCATTTTCCTTTGTGTGATTGAAACTGTTAATACTCCCGGCTAGCCGTTATAAACCTTATTTTTCCTGAAGATCGCATTTTCTGAGTGGTATTCCACAACACTACCAAAATAAAACAGAAAAACAGACAATTCTAAAACATGTTTTCTATGAATATTGGAGTTTTAACCCCTCAGTTGCCAATGTGACTACAGCATCTAAGCAGTGCACCACACTCCCAGGGCCTTAATGGCAACTCTGCGCAGAAATTGAGGGAGCCATGTGGTTGATATCGCAGACTTGGGCCTTCTGAAGGCTCCAAGGCCTGTCATAGTGATGTTCATATGGAGCCCTGCCATAATGAATCTCCCATAGGCTGCAATGTTAAATCATTGCAGTCTATGGGAGGAGCGATCAGAGAATTGCATGGTAAAGCCTCCAAGACGGACTTCCTTTCCCCATGTTAAATATAAAAATAAATAATTAAGGAATGTGGCCTGCTGCCGTGCGTGATGGCCGCTTAGAGAAAGAGCTCCACACCAACAGCAGCGACTATATAGTAACTTGACAGCAGAGAGTAATCATTTCCCCACTTACAACCATGTCTCATGCAGCCAATATGATGAGGGGCAAAAGATATATTAAAGCCAAGGGAAAATCAACTTCTTTCTGGAGAAAGAGCGCGCGCAAGATGACGGAGGCAGCGCTCCCTCCTCACCGACAAGACGCGATGCGCATTCACCCGACATAGAGGCTCAGAGAGCAGGTAAAGTCCCTCATCCACAATCCCCTCCTCTCACAGCAAAACTTTTGAGCAGTGCTGGCTCCTCTCCAGCTCCCCTGCTTCACAACAGCCTTGGGGGACGCTCCAGCATCAAAGACCACGTGCACAGGCTGTTCGCTGAACCTGGCAGTCATCACCATAATTCTCAGCTCTCCCTGCAAGAGCCACATACCACCCCTACTGGCTCTCCTCCTGCTCCTATATTTAATCTGGGAGACAATTGTCCTACACTGCAAGATTTCCCTACTGCAAATGTGCCAGTCTCAGAGTCACTCTTAAAGGACATATTGTTAGCACTAAGCAGATCTCTGCAGGATAATATTGCCTTACTCAATATCCCTTTGCAGACCTCCATATCGGATTTAGTGGGTAGAATGTCACATGCTGAAACAAAAATGGGAGAATTTGCTTCCTCACATAACTAACTTATTGATGCCCATAATGACCTCACAGAAGAAATTGAGATAATAAAGCACAAGCTTGTGGATCTTGAGGACAGGTCACGCCAAAATAATGTCAAAATCAGAGGAATTCCTGAAGAAGTCCAGTTGCAAGAACTGCAATCCTATTTACAGGGACTAATGCAAGCTCTGATTCTTTCAATCTCTGACGGGACCTTCTCATCGATACAATACACAGAGTAGCACGTCCCAAACATCTCCCCCTACAGTACCTAGAGACGTTTCTAGCTCGGATCCACTTATTTCAGATCAAAGAAGCTCTACTTCAGGCTAGCAGGAAAAGAAACACCCTGCCTACTCCTTATGACGAGATCAAACTATTCGCTGACCTATCTGCAGCCACCTTGCAGCAAAGAAGAATACTAGCTCCCATAACCGCAGCCCTGCGAGACCACGCCATGCCTTACAGATGGGGTTTTCCCATGAAGATTCTAATCCAGCGTTGAGGTGCCTTACAATCAATCTCTACTCTTGAAGAAGAAAAGTTATTGCTGCAACAATGGAACATTCCAATTTCAGAAACTTTCCAGAACCCAAAGTCAGCACCAACCCATCTATGCCAAGAATGGCAAGTAGTATCCTCCAAACGCAAGTCCAGAAACCGTAATCCCGACTAGCTGTACAAGACGGAGCTCTAAGCTGAACTGTTCTACCTGATTCCTAACCGTGAGTTTTCTGGTTCCCCCCAGACACAAGTGTCAGCCTACAATAGGCTGACAGCGCATCTATGTTTTATAAATGTTTATGTTTTGTTAATTGTTTTGATGAGTGCACATTTACCTAGGTACAGTAGGTTTGTATTTGAATTGCCTATACATACATACACTAAATACCATATAGTAAGGATCTCCAGGAGAATTATGATGCCAATATATTATACGTACATTCCCAGTAGAAAAGATCAAGACCCCCCTGGCATGCCCCCACTGAAGAGGGCTGGTTTCCTGGGCATTCTGAGCATTTTACACTTACCTATCAATGGTGCTTAAATTTGCATCGCTCAATGCTAAGGGGATAAATAGCCCTCACAAAAGAGCAAATATGTGGAGAGAGATTATGGGCCATCAGTGTGACGTTTTCAGTGTACAGGAATCACACCTTAAATCCGCAGACGCTAGCCGGATTCATCACCGCTCCTTTCCGGTCATTTACCAATCTCACTTTCATAAAAAACAAAGAGGGGTTATCTTGGGAATCAGGGATACAGTAGCATTCAATCTCTCCAAAATGATTTCAGACCCAAATGGTAGATACATTATTGTAGTGGGATCTCTGAACAATGTCACGTATACCTTAGTGGCAGTATATGCCCCAAACAGACACCAACCCACATTCCTCAACAGACTCTCCAGGAAGGTGGAAAAAGTTAGGCAAGGACAAACATTATGGTTTGGAGATTTCAATGGTAGGGTGGATCCTTTCTTAGACTCCACCTCCTCGGCAAACAAGACATCCTGGATGAGAGAATTTCTCTTATCAAACGACCTACTGTATATGATATTTGGAGAATTCTTAATGATAGTGAAAGGGACTACTCTTTCTTCTCTACAGCACACAATTATTATTCAAGAATAGACTTATTCCTTCTAAATAGATAGCTGATCCATGCCGTGATAGCGTCCTTGGTAGAAGTGATCACATGGTCAGACCATGCAGCCATCACACTCACCCTACAAGATATGTGCCCTCCTGGACACAGTTTTTCCTGTCGCCTAAACCCCTTTCTTTTAGAGCATACCACCTAAAAAGAAGAAATCAATGCCGCTATTCGGGAATCAGTTCGTTTAAATTCAATGACGGTTCAGTTTCTAACCCCTTTTCCCTGTGGAATGCTCACAAAGCCTACATAAGGGGAATCATCATGGAAATTGAGAGCAAAGCAAAAATAGAAAGGGAGAGGAAGTTCTTGGAAATAATGTCCAAAATCAAACCCCTAGAAACTCTTAATAAAATAAACCACTCCCCTACACACACCTCACAACTGAAAACCCTGAGACTTCAACTTAAAGAACTCTTATTATACAAATACGAACAAAATCTTAGGAAGACCAAGGCAACATATTACTCGCAAGACAATGAAGCAGGCAAGATACTTGCACATAAGATTAAAAAGAAAGCAATAAAATCTAAAATTCCCTTCATCAAAAAACAATCCACTGGAGCTCAATTATATGACCCAGATAAAATCGCTAATGAATTCAAAGCTTATTATGCATCACTAAATAATCTAGAGGGAGACAATCCCTCGATCCAACCACATCAGACATCAATAGATGAATATTTAGAGCCCCTCCATCTCCCTAAATTGAGCAAATCCCAAATGGAATCTCTAAACTCACAGCTAGACCAAAAAGAAGTCCTAGCAACCATCCGATCCTTACCCTTACACTAGGCTCCAGGACCAGACAGGATATCAAATGCATATTATAAGTCATACAGAGACATTTTGACTCCTTACCTAACCCGTACGTTCCAACAAGCCATAGAGGAAGGAAAATTCCCAAAAGAAATGCTATAAGCCACCATTGTAACTATACCCAAACCAGGCAAAACCCCTGATGTCCCTCAAAACTTTAGGCCAATTTCCCTGCTGAATTCAGATGTAAAAATATATGCCGAAATCCTTGCTAACTGCCTGGCAGTACTGGTTCCACATCTTACATCCCCTGACCAAACAGGTTTTATAAAAGGCCGACAGATTCATGAAAACACTAGGAGAATTGTTAACATAATAGATACCTTGGAGAGACAAAATTCACCAGCAGTATTGGTGACGCTAGACGCAAAAAAGGCATTTGGCCGCGTGACTTGGACATTCGTTTTCTCTGTCCTGAGACACATGGGATTTGAGAGAGTGTTTTAAGGCCATTTCAGCACCCTATTCGACCCCCTCTGCCAGAGTACTAGCTAATTCTACATTATCAGAACTCATTACCATAACAAATGGAACAAAACAGGGGTGCCCCCTATCCCCCATTATATTTGTGCTATTGATTGAACTACTGGCTCATGCTATCAGAACACATTCCGACATATACGGAGTGACCATAGGTAATCGTACACATCACATTTCACTATACGCGGATGACATAATTTTATCTTTCACTCATTCTAAAAAATCCCTGAGCATAGCTATGGAACTTATTAACGCTTTCGGAGGACTCTCCTTTTATAAACTAAACAAAACGAAATCCCAAATTCTACCCCTTAATGTCCCTTCTTGTCATGGAACCATGAACCAGACGTACAACAAGAGATAAGTGGAAATAAGAAGGCTTTATTGAAAATCAAGCTGTAAGCAAAAGTCCAAACGGATGGCTAAACCGAAGCAGGGTCTTGCGTAAACAGAGGTCAGGAACCAGAAGGGTAGTCAGACGAAGCCAGGATCAGGAACCAGCAGGGTAGTCAGACGAAGCCAGGATCAGGAACCAACGGGGTAGTCAGACGAGGCCAGGATCAGGAACCAGAAGCAGCAGCAGTCTTAGAAGCATGTGAACACAGGAGGACCAAGCAAGGAACTGAAGCCACAGACCTCCTATATATATGAGCTAGGCATCCAGCTCCTCCCAGTGGGAAGGAGAAGCCGCAGGGTGGGAGGCTACAAGAAACCCAGAAACCAAGATGGCCGCCAGCACATGTCAAACGAAGGAGAACAGTGAGAAGGTAAGACCATGACAGTACCTCCCCCTCAAGGGCCCCTCCTCCGCGGAGTAAGGAACGGTTTCTGAGGGAAGCGTGCGTGGAAGGCTCGGAGCAAAGCAGGAGCATGGACATCTGCGGAGGGAACCCAGGAACGCTCCTCTGGACCATAACCACGCCAATGGACCAAAAACTGCAACCGACCGCGGACCAGGCGTGAGTCCAGGATATTGCTCACCTCATATTCCTCACGATTGCCCACTTGGACCGGACGGGGCCGAGGAACCGAGGAAGTGAAACGATTACACACCAATGGCTTCAACAGGGAGACATGAAACACGTTGGAGATCCGCATGCCAGGAGGAAGCGCAAGGGCATAGGCTACCGGGTTTACCCTGCGAAGCACTCGGAAGGGACCAACAAAGCGAGGCGCCAGCTTGGGAGTAGGCACTCGAAGGTTGAGGTTGCGGGTGGACAACCATACACGGTCTCCGACCTCGTAGGAAGGAGCGGGCGATCGTCTGCGATCAGCCTGGAGTCTCTGGCGCTGCGCAGAGACCTCAAGGGACCTCTGGATCTGTACCCAAGAAGCACGTAGGACGGAAATGTGATCCTCCACAGCCGGAATATCCTGGGGAGAGAATACCTCCGGTAACACGGCAGGTTGGAACCCATAATTGGCCATGAAGGGAGACGTCCCATGTTCCTGGCAAACTCAGCCCAAGGCAGGAGGTCAACCCAATTGTCTTGGTGATCGGAGACATAGCAACGAAGGAATTGCTCCAAGGCCTGATTGGATCGTTCTGCGGCCCCATTGGACTGAGGGTGGTAGGCCGAGGAGAAAGAGAGATGAATCCCCAACTGGGAGCAAAAGGCGCGCCAGAACCTGGACACAAACTGACTCCCCCGATCCGACACAATCTCCTTGGGCAAACCGTGCAACCGGAAGACCTCCCTGGCGAAAATCGTGGCCAACTCTTGTGCAGAGGGTAACTTCTTGAGAGGAACACAGTGGCACATTTTGGAAAACCGATCCACAATCATGAGAATGACCGTATGGCCTCGGGATGCAGGGAGGTCCACAATGAAATCCATCCCCAGGTGTGACCATGGGCGCTCCCCGGTGGCTATGGGTTGCAAAAGGCCCCACGGAAGGTGCCGAGGGGACTTACTCTGGGCACAAACGGAGCATGCCGCTACATATGCGGCGATGTCGGAACGTAGAGAAGGCCACCAGAACAGACGTGAAACAGCCCAGGACAGCTGATTCTTTCCAGGATGCCCCGCGGCCTTGGAGTTATGGTAGGTTCGCAACAACCGAGTGCGCAACTCCTCAGGCACAAAACACCTGCCGTTGGGTCTCCCAGAGGGAGCACCAGATTGAGCCGCCAAAATCTGCTCACCCAGGGGAGAGGTCAGGCTGGTGCGAATGGCGGCCAGGATCTGATTCGGAGGGATGACCGAAGTCGGAATCGACTCCTCCCCGGACAGCTCGGAGTACTGCCGTGATAAGGCATCCGCTCTGATGTTCTTGGAACCGGGTAGGTAGGAGACCACGTAATTAAAACGTGACAAGAACAGAGCCCATCTGGCCTGACGTGGTGTCAATCTCTTGGCCTCAGAAAGGTAGGTCAGATTCTTGTGGTCCGTCAGGATGAGAACTGGAACCACCGAACCCTCGAGCAAGTGCCTCCATTCTTTAAGGGCCTGCACGATGGCCAATAACTCCCTGTCACCAATCTGATAGTTGCACTCCGCGGAAGACAGTTTCCGGGAGTAAAACCCACAAGGAAGCAGAGGACCCTCTGGTGTTCTACGCTGAGACAGAAGGGCGCCTACTCCCGTCTCAGACGCGTCCACCTCGAGGACAAAGGGCAACCCAGGGTTGGGATGCGACAGAATCGGAGCCGACACAAAGGCGGACTTTAGAGCCTCAAAAGCTCGGATGGCCTCGAGCGGCCAGACCTGGAAATTACTGCCCTTCCTGGTCAGATCCGTGAGAGGCTTGGCTAGCATAGAAAAGTCCCTGATGAACTTCCGATAATAATTGGCGAAGCCCAAAAAGCGCTGCAGGGCACGGAGACCACTGGGCTGGGGCCACTGTAAGACAGCCGAAACCTTCTCAGGATCCATGGAGAACCCCTCAGCGGAAATGATGTAACCTAAGAAGGTTACCTGGGATCGGTGAAATTCGCATTTCTCAAGCTTACCGAACAGCCTGTTCTCTCGTAACCGTTGCAACACTCGTCTGACATCCATAATGTGGGCCTCCATGGATTCAGAATATACCAAGATGTCATCCAAATAGACCACCACACACTGCTGCAACAGGTCACGGAAAACATCGTTGATGAATTCCTGGAAGACTGCGGGCGCATTGCACAACCCAAAGGGCATAACCAAGGATTCATAATGACCGGTCCTGGTGTTAAACGCGGTCTTCCACTCATCGCCCGCCTTGATCCTTACCAGGTTATATGCCGCCCTCAGGTCGAGTTTGGTAAAGACCGTGGCCCCTTTGAGGCGATCGAACAGCTCGGAAATCAAGGGTATCGGGTAAGCGTTCTTGATCGTGATGCGATTGAGACCCCTGTAATCGATGCAAGGCCTCAACTCACCGCCCTTCTTTTTCACAAAGAAAAATCCAGCCCCTGCCGGGGACGAGGATTTGCGAATGTGTCCGCGTGAAAGCGCCTCCCTCACGTACTCCTCCATGGCCTCATTCTCCGCTACCGACAGTGGATAGACCTTGCCACGAGGAGGAACGGCACCAGATTGTAACTCTATGGCACAATCGTATGGGCGGTGCGGAGGTAGGGCAACCGCACGCACCTTATCGAATACATCCCGGTACTCTTCGTATTCAGGAGGCAACAGAGAGTCCGAGGAAGTACACAGCAACTTGACAGGCCCATGGATGCAACTGGCCCCACACTGCGGTGACCACGAGAGGATCTCGGCCGATCTCCAATCGAAAGTCGGATTATGCTTCTGGAGCCAGGGGGACCCCAAGACCACCGAGTAGTGTGGAGACGAAATCACCTGGAGACAGACCGACTCTCTGTGAACGGCACCAATGGCTATCCCCACTGGAAGGGTCTCATGAGTCACGTGTGGCGGCAGAAGGGGTCTGCCGTCTATCGCCTCAAGAGCCAGTGGGGAACCTCGAGGCTGCAGAGGAATGGAATTGGCGGTAGCGAACACACTATCAATGAACAAACCACCAGCACCAGAGTCCACCAACGCATGGGTCGTCACCGAGCCCCCGACCCAGGAGAGGACAACAGTGATCAGTGGTTTGTCAACACGGGAAACCGGGGACGAGGAGACTCCACCCAAGATCTGCCCCCGACAGGATCTCAGGTGCGAGCGTTTCCCGGACGGTTCGGACATGCCAACCGAAAATGCCCACCGAGACCACAGTACATGCATCGGCCCTCGCGTCTCCGGAGTACCCTCTCCCCCTCGGACAGGCGAGCAAACCCCAGCTGCATGGGTTCACCCCCAGACGAGTCATCCCCAGGAGGCGTGGGAGGAGAGGGAGGCACGGGTGGGACAGCAAACGTAGGCGCCAATCTGTTAGAAGACCTCCGCAGGCTCTCCTTAAAGGAAGGTCTCTCCCTGAGTCTGGTGTCAATCAAAATCAGGAAAGAAATAAGAGACTCGAGCTCCACTGGTAGGTCCTTAGCTGCAACCTCATCCTTCAAGTCATCCGAGAGACCATGAGAGAAGGCAGCGACCAGAGCCTCATTATTCCAGCCCACCTCTGCTGCCAGGGTACGAAACTCAATGGCGTATTCAGCTACGGATCGTGAACCCTGTCTGATGGACATAAGGAGCTTCGCAGCAGAGGCAGCACGAGCCGGCACATCGAATACCTTCCGAAGAGAAGCAACAAAACCGGAAAACTCGGCAACCACCGGATTGTTGTTCTCCCATAAAGGGCTGGCCCAGGCCAAGGCCTTGTCCGAGAGCAGCGAGATCAAGAAGCCCACCTTTGATCTCTCAGTAGGAAAGGCATGTGGCAGCAACTCGAAATAAATGCCCACCTGGTTAAGGAAACCTCGGCACTGAGTTGGCTCTCCCCCAAAGCGCTGTGGAAGGGGGGCAGAACCGGTCATACCCCGAGACACCGCAGGCGCAGCAACAGGAGTCGGGGTAGACTCTGGCGCAACAACCGGAGCGGCAGTAGGAGCGGGCCCAGGAGCGACAACCGACCCATCGGCAACGGAAGCGAAATGAGCCGTGCGTTCAAGCAGGGTTTGCAACTGCCACAGCGAACCGACCCAACAGGTGATCCTGCTGATCAAGTCTGGCAACCAGCGTAGGTAGCGAGGATGGCCCTGTACTGTCAAAATTCATGGCTTGGTCCTAATGTCATGGAACCATGAACCAGACGTACAACAAGAGATAAGTGGAAATAAGAAGGCTTTATTGAAAATCAAGCTGTAAGCAAAAGTCCAAACGGATGGCTAAACCGAAGCAGGGTCTTGCGTAAACAGAGGTCAGGAACCAGAAGGGTAGTCAGACGAAGCCAGGATCAGGAACCAGCAGGGTAGTCAGACGAAGCCAGGATCAGGAACCAACGGGGTAGTCAGACGAGGCCAGGATCAGGAACCAGAAGCAGCAGCAGTCTTAGAAGCATGTGAACACCGGAGGACCAAGCAAGGAACTGAAGCCACAGACCTCCTATATATATGAGCTAGGCATCCAGCTCCTCCCAGTGGGAAGGAGAAGCCGCAGGGTGGGAGGCTACAAGAAACCCAGTAACCAAGATGGCCGCCAGCACATGTCAAACGAAGGAGAACAGTGAGAAGGTAAGACCATGACACTTCTGCAGAGGAACATTATCTTAAAGCTAGTTTTGCTCTTGATTGGCAGACTCAGCAGATAGATTACTTGGGTCTAAAACTCACCAAATCCATGAAAACCTTATATAAGCATAACTATATACCATTGCTAGACACCCTAAAATCTGACCTGACATCCATGGCCTTGAAAGAAATTTCTTGGTTAGGCAGAATAGCTGCCTTTAAAATGATGGTACTACCGAAACTCTTGTATATCTTCAAAATTCTCCCGATTTCATTTCCCAAATCCTTCTTTACAAAAGCAATTCAAATAATTAACAACTACACATGGGAAGGTCGGAAACCAAGGGTGTCCGCCTCCCTACTATACAAACAGAAAGCATATGTGGGTGTAGGCCTACCTAATATACATGACTCAGGTGCAATGCAGGATTGGTGGCAGGGAGACCTCAGTAAGCAATGGGTTAATATAGAAGCGGCTGTGGTCCCTCGGTCATCCTTGAAGTCTCTACTATTGGAATCTCTCCTCCCTTCTTTCTCACACAATCAATTTCCTTATCTTGTAAACACAACTATTAAACACTGGAAAGAATTCCACGTTGCATCAGGAGGTGATTCTGGAACTCCTGCCCCTGGATGCCTCTCGTCTTTTTGTTCCTAGCTTGGATTTGGGTGACTGGATAAAAATGGGCATAACAAAAATGACCCAAATAGCTTCCGAGTATAACCTACATCTTTTCCAAAACATATGCGACAAATACAAAATTCAGCCTAAAGAGGTATACAACTATTTCAGATTAAGACATCTGGTCCATGCAGACCTCCGTGTCTCTGTTGTTCTAAATCGATCAATTCTGAAGTTATGGTCAATCTCCAGAACAAAAAATCTGCCCCTCAAGCCTATACAGGTCCTTCTAAAAAAATTAGCATATTGTGATAAAGTTCATTATTTTCTGTAGTGTACTGATAAACATTAGACTTTCATATATTTTAGATTCATTACACACAACTGAAGTAGTTCAAGCCTTTTATTGTTTTAATATTGATGATTTTGGCATACAGCTCATGAAAACCCAAAATTCCTATCTAAAAAAATTAGCATATCATGAAAAGGTTCTCTAAACGAGCTATTAACCTAATCATCTGAATCAACTAATTAACTCTAAACACCTGCAAAAGATTCCTGAGGCTTTTAAAAACTCCCAGCCTGGTTCATTACTCAAAACCACAATCATGGGTAAGACTGCCGACCTGACTGCTGTCCAGAAGGCCATCATTGACACCCTCAAGCAAGAGGGTAAGACACAGAAAGAAATTTCTGAACGAATAGGCTGTTCCCAGAGTGCTGTATCAAGGCACCTCAGTGGGAAGTCTGTGGGAAGGAAAAAGTGTGGCAGAAAACGCTGCACAACGAGAAGAGGTGACCGGACCCTGAGGAAGATTGTGGAAAAGGACCGATTCCAGACTTTGGGGGACCTGCGGAAGCAGTGGACTGAGTCTGGAGTAGAAACATCCAGAGCCACCGTGTACAGGCGTGTGCAGGAAATGGGCTACAGGTGCTGCATTCCCCAGGTCAAGCCACTTTTGAACCAGAAACAGCGGCAGAAGAGCCTGACCTGGGCTACAGAGAAGCAGCACTGGACTGTTGCTCAGTGGTCCAAAGTACTTTTTTCGGATGAAAGCAAATTTTGCATGTCATTCGGAAATCAAGGTGCCAGAGTCTGGAGGAAGACTGGGGAGAGGGAAATGCCAAAATGCCTGAAGTCTAGTGTCAAGTACCCACAGTCAGTGATGGTCTGGGGTGCCATGTCAGCTGCTGGTGTTGGTCCACTGTGTTTTATCAAGAGCAGGGTCAATGCAGCTAGCTATCAGGAGATTTTGGAGCACTTCATGCTTCCATCTGCTGAAAAGCTTTATGGAGATGAAGATTTCATTTTTCAGCACGACCTGGCACCTGCTCACAGTGCCAAAACCATTGGTAAATGGTTTACTGACCATGGTATTACTGTGCTCAATTGGCCTGCCAACTCTCCTGACCTGAACCCCATAGAGAATCTGTGGGATATTGGGAAGAGAAAGTTGAGAGACGCGAGACCCAACACTCTGGATGAGCTTAAGGCCGCTATCGAAGCATCCTGGGCCTCCATAACACCTCAGCAGTGCCACAGGCTGATTGCCTCCATGCCACGCCGCATTGAAGCAGTCTTTTCTGCAAAAGGATTCCCGACCAAGTATTGAGTGCATAACTGAACATAATTATTTGAAGGTTGACTTTTTTTGTATTAAAAACACTTTTCTTTTATTGGTCGGATGAAATATGCTAATTTTTTTAGGAATTTGGAGTTTTCATGAGCTGTATGCCAAAATCGTCAATATTAAAACAATAAAAGGCTTGAACTACTTCAGTTGTGTGTAATGAATTTAAAATATATGAAAGTCTAATGTTTATCAGTACATTACAGAAAATAATGAACTTTATCACAATATGCAAATTTTTTCAGAAGGACCTGTATATGCCAAGCTGGGTAGCAAAGAGACTTTCACTAAATCCATACCCTTTCTTTCTTGGGAGACAGAATTAAATAAATCCTTTTCAATTGTTCAATAAACAACAGCCTTGAGACTCTCCACCAAACTCCTTAAATGCACTACACATTATGAATCTATAACGAAGTCCATGCTACGATGGTACTACACCCCAGAAAGACTATGTCACATGTTCCCTGGTTCCTCTAATCAGTAGAAAACAAAGATACTGGGCACTCTCAGATTTTGCAACCAATATTGAATTTATTAATTAAAAATATGTGCTAGACAAATGATAAGTACCAGTATACATTAAAGTCTAAACAATTTCAATCCATAAAATCCACTACTTGACACTTATAATAGAATCATACTCCATAAAAATATATAATACTAAAAACAATAAATATAGCTAGTTGGATTATTCGCAAAGATATTTCCAATCACTAGCAGCATTCAAGGGTGTAAGTCCATTAATTCGAATCAGCGATCCAAATTTTACTATATGAAGACAATGCTTTTTGAAGAAAGTTTTACTGTAAATTTTCCGACAAGAGTTCGAATTAAATTTTTCAACAAAAATTCGAATAAATAGTTCGAATAAACAGAAATGTATTTTCCACTAATTGGTTTGTATTAAGGTGCTTGGCCAAAGTTTGTTACGCTACATTGAATTCTCAGTGGCGTCCCACTGAAAAGAATTAATGTGTATTGCCAACACACAATCGATAATACATTCGAACAGTCTTACCATTCGATGCAGCTGAATGCCTGTATGGTACTCTGGACGCTGGTCTTTGTGTATATTCGACCGTGGTCCTGCGAGTTATCTCAAATAATTTAGTCTGTCTTTTCCACGCCGGCCGCTTGTTAGCACATGAGTTTCAATAGCTGTGCACAATCTTTCTCAAGCCTCCAGACGCCTTGTGGATGCAGACGATATCTTTACCAGGCACTTTTCTTACATCAATAGTCCATGTATTGTGGTAGGATCCTTTGGGGGGGTTGGAACCAGATGCGTTTCGGGATCTCATGTTACCCCTTCCTCAGTGGTGCTGGAGGGGGTGTGGAAATAGGGGCACATTGCATATACTATGGTCCTGTCCCAAACTCGAGGCACTTTGGAAGGAAATATTTGAGGTAGCCTCTTAGCTAGCCAGTTACCCATTGTCCCCACCCCCTTTTATAGCCTTATTATACCTTGAAATGGGCGACATCCCCTGCAGAAGTAGAGGAATCTTAGCACCCTTATTTTTAGACACAAAATTGGCGATTACTTCAAACTTGAAGAGTGACATTACTCCTTCATTGTCTGACATAACGTACAGACTCAACTCCATGTATACATATGAGAAAACACTCTTATTCTTATGCAAACATCATGAGAGATCCCTAGATGTATGGGAACACTGGTCCAAATCTAAGTATTGTTCTTTTATATAAAAACTGTATATAAATATGCATAAAAGAAATACAAATATTGCAATTAAAGACATGAAACTGTATCTTTCGTTGCAATCTCATATGTTAGTTTTTTTGTTCAATTTAAACATTGTACAAATACATGCTGGCACTGCGTTACCAATAATGCATACTGAAATCTTTCTGAAAAACTCAATAAAAATTAGTTATAAAAAAAAAATAACAATTAAAAACTAAAGATCATGGGCATTGCCATGTCCAAAAATGTCTGTACTATTAAGATATAAAAGTATTTATCCCATATGGTGAATGCCATAGTAGAAAAAATCTAAATGGCTGATTTGCCTTTTTTTGTCGCTTCACCTCTCAAAATAAAATGTGATTAAATAGTCAAACAAACTACAAAATCAATCAATAAAAACTACAAATTTCCCCACACAAAAAATGAGAAGCAATGAAAAAAATTGTTTTCTTCAAAGCTTTTTTTAAGCATTACAGGAAAAATACAAGAAAAACTATATAATTGTGGTATAGTGGTAATCATACTGACCCAGATAATCAAGGATAACAGGTCAGTTTTACCACGTAGGGAACATCACAAAAATAAACCCCATAAAATTATGATGGAATTGCATTATTTTTTTCAATTTCACCCCATTTGGAATTTTTTTCCAGCTTCCCACTTCATCGTATGCAATATTAGATAGTGCCATTAAACAGTAAAACTTGTCCCATAAAAAGCAAGCTCTCAGACAGCTATGTAAATGGAAAAGATAAAAAAGTTATGACTCTGGGACAGGGAGTAAAAAACAAAGAGCAAGAAAGGAAAATCATTGGCTCCTTAAGGGGTTAAAAATTAAACATAGATTTTCAAAGTAAGTACACAAGCTTCATCAAGTCTAAGATATCTATTTAATAATGTATGCAATTTGTATTGTGACATTTGGTGACAGATCCACTTTAACATAAATTTCCCGTTATTAATTAATACTCAGAAAACCACCAGTCATGGGACAATTGCACTTACCATCACCATGAAAACATAAGTACTAGAAATGAGCAAATCAATTTTACCGATTCAGAATTCATCCCAAGTAAAAAAAAAAAAAAAAAGGTTTGGATACTAAGAAGCCAAAATTTCTTGAGTCTTTTCAGACAAATCATAGATAGAGATACTCACATGTAATACTCTACTAGAAACAAGATATGCAAGCCAGTTCTTCCAAAAGGACACGAGAACTGTGTCTTCCACTATTACAGTTCTCATTCCAAAAGGACACAAGTAATGGGTGTCTCAAGAGAAAATTGGCCTGGTTAGCCGAGGTTCCTTGGGGGTATTCTTGGGGATGCTCTTTCTCATTAGGGAAACCAACAAGTATGCATGAGTAGAGATGGCCTTGCGGTTCGCCGGGCTGTCGTTTTGCGGCAAACTTTGCTTATCATGATTCGCCGAACATGCGAACATATGGCGATATTCGCACGTGCCATATTTTTTTGCATAGCGCTGAACTTTGACCCATGACCCATCCATCAGGTGGGACAGGACAGCCAATTGAGACGCTTCAGCTCATGGACACCCCCCCAACCCTATAACAGAACCCGATCTGGCAGCCATTTTACATTATGTGTTTTGCCAGTGTAGTAAGAGGTTTCATTTTGAAGCAGGGACAGTTATGGACACCAAACGCTAGCTAGTATAGGTGTGCTATCGATAGGTGTGATATAGAGGGGTGTGATATAGATAGTGATGGACGAACATCGGCTGGGACATTTTGGCGGATGTGATCGCGATCAAATGTTCGCGAACTGCAAGCTTGCAGCGGGCCCCATTCACTTTTATGGCAGGCGAACCTGAATAACCTTCAGGTCATTATTGCAGCCACCAAATACCTACAAGAAGTGCACAAATCGTTCCACAACATGGACAGTTACATACCAGAGGGGGATCAATGGCAAAAATTCCTACAAAAAATATGTATTTTATTCAGGGGCCTTTTCTATGCATCTTAAAGGGAAACTGTCAAAAATGTGGCCTGCTATAAAAAAAAAATTTAGGCCAAAGGGAGTACAGGCCCCAAATATTAGGCATTCACCGGACAGAAAACATCAAGGGATTATGTGGCTGGAGGTATATTATACGGTCAATGGATATCAATTTTACTTCAGGTCAGTGGAGTACAGGCCCCAAAAATTATTCATTCAATGTAAAGAAAAGAACAAGTGATTATGTGGCTGGAGGGTATATTAGACGGTCAATGGATATCAATTTTACTGCAGGCCAGTGGACTACAGGCCCCAAAAATTATTCATTCACCGTACAGAAAAGAACAATTGATAATGTGGCTGGAGGTACATCAGGCGGTCACCATATAACAATTTTACTGTTGGCCAGTTAGATTACAGGCCCCAAAAATAATGCATTAACCGTACATAAAAGATCAAGTGATTATGTGGCTGGAGGTATATAAGACGGTCAATGGATATCAATTTTACTGCAGGCCAATGGACTACAGTCCCCAAAAATTATGCATTCACCGTACATAAAAGATCAAGTGATTATGTGGCTGGAGGTATATTAGACGGTCAATGGATAGCAATTTTACTGTAAGCCAGTGGACTACAGGCCCCAAAGATTATTCTTTCACCGGACAGAAAACATCAAGTGATTATGTGGCTGAGGTATATTAGACGGTGATTGGATATCAATTTTACTGCAGGCCCCTACAAATACATGTCAAATACATACAGTATGTTTAAAAGAACAAAAAATATAAAATTGGATTAAAAACATGGCTAACGAAATCTCCCCTCTTGAAAAAACCTCAAATGATAATAGTTAATATTCAATAACACGTGGTCATCACAGGTGTTGAATTCCTCTGAGGTCCCAAACATTAGGCATTCACCGGATATAAAAGTCCTTTTATGCCACTGTATTTACATAAGACAGGAACCATTATTTGTTCTGTGTGGTGGTGGATATGTGTGGGCTGGTATGAGGAAAATCAATTTAAACTTGATCATCACAGGTGTTGCATTCCTCTGAGAACCATGCCTCATTCATTTTTAGAAATGTGAGGTAGTCCACACTGTCTTGAACTAGGCGAGTGCGTCGTTTCGGACAGGACACTTGACTAGGGGCAAGCCAAGAGTTCCATGGCAAATTGTGCCTGCTCAGGCCACAAGTCAAGCCTGCACACCCAGTAGTTAAGGGGTTTCTTGCTTCTCAGAGCGTCCACATCAGGCTGTTACCCGATGTAGTCGGACACCTGTCAGTCTAGGCGTTTCCTGAGGCTGGATCCGGAGGGCGGCTGTCGATGGGTTGGCTGCAAGAATGATCTCATATCCGAAGTGACCAACACATCTTCTTGCATGCACTGTAGGATTGGTACTCACAACTGTTTCTCTGTGGGTGTAAATTCCTCTGCCAGCGCCTGCAACAGCAGAATGCAGCATCTCTCGGAGCAAGGCCTGGAAATGCTGCATTCTGACACCCCTCTGTGATGCTGGTAACATGTCCGCCATTTTGTGTTTGTAACGGGGGTCTAAGTACGTTGCCACAAAGTACTGGTCCTTGCCCTTTATGCTTTTTAAACGTGGGTCCCATTTCAAACACTGGAGCATGAAGGCACTCATTTGCACTATTGGAAGCGGTGGAGCACCCTGGCTCTTGCTCATCGCCCAGGAGAATGTCGTTCTTGGTCTCCTCCCCCATCCACAGACAACACCATGGATCCCAGAAAAGTTTAAAGCCTGCTCTTCTTGCTCCTCCTCCTCCCCCCCCCCAGGCACCATCCTCCTCTGACTCCTCTTCAGACTCCTGCTGACTTGTCTCGAATGGAGTAGCAACCCCTGGGTGGCGGCAGTTGCTACCTCCTCTTCCTCATTTGATGCCAAGAATGGCTGCGCATTGGTATGGTCTGGGAATGGATGGAAAAATAATTCCTCTGATTCGAGTGGAGGGGCTGTGGTGTTGGTGGTGCTGGTGTCTTTGGGGGGTGCACACAGCAGAGAGTGAGGAGGGTGCTGATACAGAGGATGAGGAGGGTGCAGAAGTGGAAGACTGAGTGATCCACTCAACCAACTCTGGTGCGTCCTTTGACGTAATTGCATGCACCTTCTCTAACTTCCCACTTAGGCTCCGGCCTGGTGCACCTGCCCGACCCCTATCACCCCTGCGGAATGGCCTGCATCTTCCTTTGCCTGTCATTTTCAAAATGATCATGTGACAAAGTCACTATGGAAGAGCAGTATTTGTGGAAGCAGGTATATAGAACCCCTTAATGAGTATTTGCTGGAAGGAGGCATATCAAACCCCTTAATCAGTTTTATTTGGGGGCAACTGGTATATCACACCAGTTGCAATTAGCTGTTCCAATAGCGTTGGACCCTCTGTATAGCTGAGATATTTCAGCAGAACGGCACACAAATGCTGCACTATACAAATGCCCTATATACAAATTATATAATAGGTATATCGCACCCCTGCCTCAATCAGTTTTTTTGGGGGGCAACTGGTATATCGCACCAGTTGCAATTAGTGGTTCCAATAGTGTTTGTCCCTCTGTATAGATGCAATATCTCAGCAGAACTGCACAAAAATGCTGCACAAAACAAATGCACTATATAGAAAGTATATTATAGGTATATCACACCCCTGCTTTAATCAGTTTTTTTTTGGGGGGGGGGCAACTGGTATATTACACCAGTTGCAATTAGTTGCTCCAATATTGTTTGTCCCTTTGTATAGCTGCGGTATCTCAGCAGAACCGCACACAAATGCTGCACAATAGAAATGCACTCTATAGAAATCATATTATAGGAAAATCACACCCCTGCCTCAATCAGTTTTTGGGAGGCAACTGGTATATCACACCAGTTGCAATTAGTTGTTCCAATAGCGTTTGTCACTCTGTATAGCTGTGGTATCTCAGCAGAACCGCACACAAATGTTTCACAATACAAATGCACTATATAGAAATTATATTATAGGTATAGCAGACCCCTGCCTCAATCATTTTTCTGGTGGAGAATCTGATATATCACACCAGTTGCAATTAGTTGTTCCAATAGCATTTGTCTCTCTGTATAGCTGCAGTATCTCAGCAGAACTGCACACAAATGCTGCACAATAGAAATGCACTATATAGAAATTATATTATAGGTAGATCACACCCCTGCCTCAATCAGATTTTTTGGGGGGCAACTGGTATATCACAGCAGTTGCAATTAGTTGTTCCAATAGCGTTTGCTTCTCTGTATAGCTGTGGTATCTCAGCAGAACCGCACACAAATGCTGCACAATACAAATGCACTATATAGAAAGTATATTATAGGTATAAAACACCCCTGCCTCAATAAAAATTTTTTTTGGGGGGGGGGGGGCAACTGGTATATCACACAAGTTGCAATTAGTTTTTCTAATAGCATTGATCCCTCTGTACAGCTGCGGTATCTCAGCAGAACTGCACACAAATGCTGCATAATACAAATGCACTATATAAAAATTATATTATAGGTATATCATACCCCTGCCTCAATCAGTTTTTTTGGGGGCAACTAGTATATCACACCAGTTGCAATTAGTTGTTCCAATAGCGTTTGTCTCTCTGTATAGCTGCGGTATCTCAGCAGAACCACACACAAATGCTGCACAATACAAATGCACTATATAGGAAGTATATTATAGGTATATCACCCCCCTGCCTCAATCAGTTTTTTGGGGGGGCAAATGGTATTTCACAGCAGTTGCAATTAGTTGTTCCAATATTGTTTGTCCCTTTGTATAGCTGCGGTATTTCAGCAGAACCTCACACAAATGCTGCACAATAGAAATGCACTATATAGAAATTATATTATAGGTATATAACACTCCTGCCTTAATCCGTTTTTTGGGGGGCTATTGGTATATTACCAGTTGCAATTAGTTGTTCCAATAGCGTTTGTCCCTCTGTATAGCTGCGGTATCTCAGCAGAACCGCACACAAATGCTGCACAATACAAATGCACTATATAGAAATTATATTATAGGTATATCACACCCCTGCCTCAATCAGTTTTTTTGGGGGGCAACTGTTATATTACACCAGTTGCAATTAGTTGCTCCAATATCGTTTGTCCCTCTGTATAGCTGCGGTATCTCGGCTTAACCGCACACAAATGCTGCACTATACAAATGCACTATATAGAAATTATATTATAGGTATATCACATTCCTACCTCAATCAGTTTTTTTGTGGGGCAACTAGTATATCGCACCAGTTGCAATTAGTTGTTCCAATCCCTCTGTATAGCTGCAGTATCGCAGCAGAACCTCACACAACTGTTGCACAATGCAAATGCACTATAATATACTTTCTATGTTAGAAAATATTGTCACGGACGTTCCTGTGACAGGAACCAGGAGATCGGAGACACTGGCATCTTGTGGATTAAATTGACAAGTTCACTGTGGATCTTATTGTGTCTGTGTTTTGGTGAATACCACACCCCTTGCTTTAGGTGTTGCTGGTTGATAATTTACTTTTACCATAAGTAGCCGCTTCTCACTCTTAGAGGTGCGGTTTATAGATTTTCTTCTTGCCTTCTAACTAGCTGGTTGGTTGTACTATGTGGTGCTTCTGGAGTTGCCAGTTTTCTACTTTCAGATAAGTCTTGTCTTTTCTTATTGTTTGGTTTTTGTTATATTCCCTGTTGTTTGTATCTGGGCCTGAGACAGAGACTTCTATTCGTCCATCGGGGGAGGAATGGGTTGCCTCTGGTCCTTACCTCATTCCAGGGCCTTATAGGTATATAAGGGCCTAGGTATACTGCATGTGAATATTCCTACCTTCAATGTCTATTCATATTGATCGGTAGTTGGGCCCGGATTAGGGTTGTTTACGAGGTGACCTGTTCCTTCCCTAGTTTCCAGGACCAGTTACTGTTCCCCTTCCCTCCTGTGTTCAGTATGGAGTTTCCTCCACCACACTGATCGTGACAAGTATATTATAGGTATATCACACCCCTCAGTATGTCACCCCTATCGATAGCACACCTATACCAGTCCTTAAAAGGACTTTTGAGGCACTATTATTTAGCGTTTGATGTCTCTAACAGTCTGTCCCTGTTCCATACAACAACCTCTCACTGGCAAAAGACTGAATGTAAAATGGCGGCCAGATTGGGTTTATTTATAGGGTAGGGGGTGTGTCCATGTGCTGAAACATCTCAATTGGTTGTCCTGTCCCACCTGATGGATGTGTCAAGGGTCAAAGTTCGGCACAATGCAAAAGGCTATGGTGCCAGCAGACATTGCCATAAGTTTGCGGCAAAACAACCGCCGAGCAAACCGCAATGCCATCTCTTCTTATAATATACTTTCTAACATTGAAATTATATTATAGTGTATTTGTATTGTGCAGCAGCTGTGTTCGTTTCTGTTGCGATACCGCAGCTAGATAGAGGGACAAACGCTATTGGAGTAACTAATTGCAATGGGTGTGATATACCTGTTGCCCCCCCCAAAAAACTGCTTGAGGGCTGCGATATACCTTCTTCCACAAAATCCTGATTGAGGGGTGTTATATACCTGTTTCCGCCTAATACTGATTGAGGGGTGCTATATACCTTCTTTTACCAAATTCTGATTGAGGGGTGCCATACACCTTCTTTCACAAAATACTAATTGAGGGGTGCCATATACCTGTTTTCACCAAATTCTGATTGAGAGGTGCTATATACCTGTTTTTGCCAAATACTAATTGAGGGGTGCTATATACCTGTTTACGCCAAATACTCATTGAGGGGTGCTATATACCCGTTTCCGCCAAATAATAAAGGGGTGTTATATACCTTCTTCCACAAAATACTGATTGAGGGCTGCGATACACCTGCTTTCACAAAATACTGATTGAGGGCTGCAAAACACCTGCTTTCACAAAATACTGATTGAGGGGTGCCATATACCTGTTTCCGCCAAATACTGATTGAGGGGTGCCATATACCTTCTTCCACAAAATCCTGATTGAGGGGTGCTATATACCTGTTGCCACCAAATACTGATTGAGGGGTGCTATATACCTTCTTCCACAAAATACTGATTGAGGGGTGCTATTGATATATACCTTCATCCACCAAATACTGATTGAGGGCTGCGATACACCTGCTTCCACAAAATACTCATTGAGGGGTGCTATATACCTGTTTCCGCCAAATACTGATTGAGAGGTGCTACAGTATATACCTTCTTCCACAAAATACTGATTGAGGGGTGCTATTGCTATATACCTTTTTTCACCAAATACTGATTGAGGGCTGTGATATACCTTTTTCCACAAATACTGCTCTTCTCTACGGACTTAGGCACAGGGTCATTTAGAAAATGACAGGCAGAGGAAGAGGCAGACCGTTCCGCAGGGATGGTAGGGGTTGGGCAGGTGCACCAGGCCGGAGCCTAAGTGGGAAGTTGGAGAAGGCGCGTGCGATAACTTCAAAACCTTCCGCTTCTGCACCCTCCTCATCCTCTGTATCTGCACCATCCTCTCTGCACCATTCTCTCCGCTGTGTGCACCCTCAAAGACACCATGACCACCTTCACGATAGCCCCTCCACTCGAGTCAGAGAAATTATTTTCTCATCCACTCCCAGATCTTACCGATGCACAGCCATTCTTGGCATCAGTTGAGAAAGAGGCGGTAGCAACGGCCGCCACCCAACGGTCTGACGACAGTACCCAGATCAGCCTAAGGAGGTTGGTCCCCACTGTTGCTGCCTACTTCGAAATCTCTAATGTCAGTGGTGGTGAAGGTGACGATGATGACAAGTCAATGGACGTCACGTGGGTGCCCACAAGAGAGAAAGAGGAGGGGAGTTAAGAGGGAGAGACGGAGCAGCAGATAGGGAGGAGAAAGAGGAGAAGCAGGCAGAACTTGCAGTGCACAAGAGACAAAAGCAGACTGCAAGCGAGCCATCCACCATGCGTGGTCGCATCTTGCACTCCCAGGATGCCGGAACATGGCTCCACAGTGTGGGAGCTTTTTTACTGTCAGCTGCCGATAATAGTGTTGTCATCTGCAACCTGTGCTGTCAACGCATAAGTCGCGGTAAGCCCAAAACTCACCTAGGAACAACCGTCTTAAGAAGGTACCTGGCCTCCCATCACCTAGCCCAGTGGGAGCAACGTCGTCAGAACCTGCAAAGCCACACTCTCGCGCTCCACGTCCTGCCTCTTCTTCTCCACTCTCCTCCCATTTGTCCTCCACTCCACCTCCCACCGTGCTGTCGTCGTGTTCATCTAGCACAAGGCAGTCTTCCGTGGCCCAAATGTTCGATTGCAAAAAAATGATGACGCCGGATAATTCTCTTGCCCAACGACTGACCGCTGGCTTGTTGGAACTGCTAGCCCGCTAACTAATGCCATATAAACTGGTGGACTCAGAGGCCTTTAGAAAATTTTTGGCCATTGGCACACCGCAATGGAAGGCCCCCGGAAGTAAATATTTCTCCCAGAAGGGCATCCCAGAGCTAAGTAAATGTATCTCTGGCACACAGTGTCGCTGCCAAGATACATCTGACCAGACACGTGGTCTAGCAAACATGGGCAGGGAAGGTACATAACTTTTACTGCCCACTGGGTGAACCTTCTGACGGCCATTAAGTATCTAACCCGTGGCACCCGTTTGGATGTGGTGTTACCGCCACGGATTGCTCTTGGAAGCCAAGAGCCAGACCGGTCCAGCACTGCTTCCAGCTCTGAGGTCACAGGCTGATCAGTGGCTAACCCCGCTCAATTTGATAGTTGGTAAAGTGGTGTGCGACAACTGTGCCAATCTGCTGAGCGTGCTGAAGCAGGGCAAAATGATACACGTGCCGTGCATGGCACACCTCATGAACTTAGTCGTGCAGCGATTCGTTGCCAAATACCCCAGGGTCCAGGACGTCTTGTGGCAGGCCAGAAAAATCTCTGGCCATTTAGAAGATCTTACACGGCATGGCTCGCCTTGCTGATGTTCATCTGATTTGTGACTCCCCGACGTGCTGGAACTCCATCTTGTATATACTTGATAGGCTGCTGCAGCGGAAACGTGCCATTAAAGACTACCTGTACGAACTCTGCGGCAGGACAGGTTCTGGGGAGTTTGGTTTCTTTTCACTGCGCCAGTGGCTGCTCATGCGCAACGCATGCAGACTTCTGTGGCCATTTGATGAGATCATCAAACTGGTCAGTCGCAGCCAGGGCGCCATCAGTGACATTGTACCTTAAGCCTTCTTTCTGGAGTGTGCATTGCGTTGTGTCATTGATCAAGCTGTCGAGGAGCAGTAGCTGGAAGATGAGGAAGTTGCAATGCTGAATGAATTACCAGGGGGGCTACTTCATCTGAGACAAGTCAGCAGGAGTCTGAAGAGGAGTCATAGGAGGTTGGTGGCTGGGGGGCTTTAAACTTTTCAGGGATCCTTGGTGTTGTCCGTGGCTGGGGGAGGAGACAGAGGACAACATTCTCCTGGACGATGAGCAGAAGCCAGGGCGCTCCACCACTTCCAATTTAGTGCAAATGGGGGCCTTCATGCTCCAGTGTTTGAAGAGTGACCCCCGTATAAAAAGCATAAAGGTCAAGGAACTGTACTGGGTGGCAACGTATGTAATTTCCACCCACAGCGAAACAGTTGCAGGTACCAATCCTACTGCGCCTGCAAAAAAGAGGGCGGTCTGAAGATATGGATATGAGATCATTTTCGCAGCCAACCGACAGCCGCCCTCCGGATCCAGTCTCAGAGAACGCCTAGACTGACGGGTGTCTGACTACATTGGGTTAGCGGCCAATGTGGACGCTCTGAGAAGTGAAGAACCCCTTGACTACTGGGTGTGCACGCTTGACCTGTGGCCAGGGCTGGCACAATTTTCCACGGAACTCTTGGCTTGCCCCTCGCCGAGTGTCCTGTCCGAAAGGACGTTCAGCGCAGCAGGTGGGATCGTGACCGATAAGCGCACTCGCCTAGCTCACGACAGTGTGGACTACCTCACATTTTTTAAAATAAATGAGGCATGAATCTCTGAGGAATTCAACACCTGTGATGACCACGTGTAATTGAATTTCCTCATGCCAGCCTACACATATCCGCCACAACCCAGAACAAAGAATGGTCCTTGCCTTATTTATATACAGCGGCATAAAATGACTTTTATGTCAGGTGAATGCCTAATTTTTGGGGCCTGTACTGACCGACAGTTACATATTAACCTGTGACCCCCTAATGTAACTCCAGCCACATAATCCAAAGTTCTTTGCTGTCAGGTGAATGCCTATTGGCTAATGTTTGGGGCCTGTACTTGCCGACAGTTATATATTTATCCTGTGACCACCTAATTTACCTCCAGCCATAGAATCAAAAGTTCTTTGCTGTCAGGTGAATACCTATTGCCTAATTTTTGGGGCCTGTACTGGCTGACAAATACATTTTTTATCTCTAGCCACATAATCACACCCCCGTCTCACTCCTCTGCCTCTCATTATGGTGGTGTATGAACTGCTTTCACCATAAGGATCTTCTAATGTCACAGGGTCATGTGACTGTGCCCCCCACCCTGTACTGTGCCCCTCACCCTGTACTGTGCCCCTTTATACCCTGCATTGTTCCCTATTACCACAGCCTATGCGGTGCCGCTTGTCATTCCCTGTACTATGCCCTCTTATACCCTTTTATCCCGTCACGGTATGACGATGTTATCCGGTCACTGTACAGAGGTGTTATCCAGTCAATGTATGATGGTGGTATCTAATAACTGGATGGCCATAACTGTATCCCTTTTCCTGCCCATGCCATCATTTTTTTTAGACCTGGCATGAGCGTTAAAAATATGCAGATTGGAGGACCTTTACAATCTGTTTCAGAAATACGCCTAATTAGGCTACTTTCACACTAGCGTTCGGGGCTCCGCTTGTGAGTTCCATTTGAAGGCTCTCACAAGCGGCCCCGAACGGATCCGTACAGCCCCAATGCATTCTGAGTGGATGCGGATCCGCTCAGAATGCTTCAGTCTGGCACCGTCTGTCCTCCGCTCCGCTCAGCAGGCGGACACCTGAACGCTGCTTGCAGCGTTCGGGTGTCCGCCTGGCCGTGCAGAGGCAAACGGATCCGTCCAGACTTACAATGTAAGTCAATGGGGACGGATCCGTTTGAAGTTAACACAGTATGGCTCAATTTTCAAACGGATCCACCCCCCATTGACTTTCAATGTAAAGTCCAAATGGATCCGTTTGCACTATCATGAACAAAAAAAAAATTTTTTTTTTTTTGTTCATGGTAATGCAAACGGATCCGTTCTGAACGGATCTAAGCGTTTGCATTATAGGTGCGGATCCGTCTGTGCAGATACCAGACGGATCCGCACCTAAACGCAGGTGTGAAAGTAGCCTAACATAGACGTATTTCTATATAATAAATTAACACCTAATTGTATTATTATTCGGGGGTATGGCTAATATCTTTATATTATATAGATTCTAGTGTATTATACTCTTTCCTTTTTAACACTGTCCAACTACCCTGTACATTTAGAACCTTAGACAACCTGTCACGACCTATCGCTGACCCTGATGTGCCTGGGGTCAGAAGGTCGCAGCAGGTGGCTGTTCGCTCGGTTTCAAGAGATCGCTCCATGACCTAGTGGTGGGAATAGATTCCGGTCTAGGTTTGCGATCCTTTTTGTCCCATTTAGGCTAGGTCTACACGACGACATGTGTCACGCGACAATGAGTCGCACGACACATAGGGCACAACTACACTGCAACATTTGTTGCACAACATTTTGTCGCACCAATGTCGCGCGACAATTTTTATAATGATAGTCTATGGTGCCGCAATGCGACATGCTGCGACTGCGACACGCCAGTTGCAGAAAAATCTATTTCTAATGGATTTTTTGCGACTGTCGCGTTGCAGTCATAGACAAAATGTTGTGCAACAAATGTCGTTGTGTAGACCTAGCCTTAGGAATCTGTAGCTTTTTCTTTCAGCTGTTCTCTGTCAGCTACTCCCAGCTACTATATATTCTCCCATTCTGCTTCCCTTGTTGCCAGATATAGACCTTCCTTCCAGATCTTCTATTCTGACCTCTGGTGGAGTTGGAGTTGCTGTGGAGGTGCTGTTGTCTCCCTTCAGGGATTGTGTTTGTGTTGTTTGCCCTTTCCCTGTGTTTGTTCCCTAGGTGTCAGTGGTGAAGACTAGTGCTCCTACCTCCCTATTCACTACCTAGGGCTTATTTTCAGGGTAAGCCAGGAACGAGGCACGTGATTGGTGTACGGGTTAGCAGCCTATTTAGGGACGTCAGGGCAGCCAGGTGCCAGTGCTAGGTGAGTTTTTTTTTTTTTGCATGTAGACATTAAAGAATCAGTAGTCTAGCAGTGTAATTTGCTTGATCTCAGCTCAGCTGTATCCATACATTTGAATCCTTAAATTTTAGGCAGCTGTGTCTTTTGATCCCCAGTCTGACCAACAGTCCAGAGCTTGCTGTCCTGTGTAGACAGAGATCAGTCTCTGCTACGTATCTACAGCATATATTAACCCCTTCCCGACCTATGACGTTTATACTCGTCATGGAGCACTGCTACTTAGTGCTCCATGACGAGTATAAACGTCATGGCATTAAACTGTCACCATGTCTGCAGACATGGTGACAGCGCTGAGTGCCGGCTGTTACACACAGCCAGGCACCCAGGGTCAATGCCGAGGGGGGTCCTGTGACCCCCCCCGTATCGGCGATCGCGTCAAACCGCAGGTCAATTCAGACCTGCGTTTTTTTAGCGCTTTATGTAGTTTCTGATCCCTGCGGTCCCTGACCGCGGGGATCAGAAACTTTAAAATTCCCAAAATAACATTTTTTTACCCCCCCCCCTGCACCCCTGAATGGTATTATGTGGGCGGGTGGTGCAGGGGGAGGGTTGCGGGCGGTGCGGGCAGTGTGGGAGGCGGGCGGTGCGGCAGGCGGGATCGTGATCCCCCGCCCGCCTCCCCTTGAATAATCGTTGGTTTCTAGTGGGTATACCAGGGTGCCAGCACATTGCTGGCACCCTGGTATAAACGGCTGACATCGTTGATGCGATGTCAGCCGTTTAACCCTTTCCATACAGCGGTCCATACGGACCGCTGTATGGAAATGGTTAACAGCGCAGGGAGCTCCCTCCCTCTCCGATCGGGGGGCTGCTGTGCCTTTGCAGCCCCCCGATGGGAGAGGGAGAGAGCCCCCAGACAGCCCCCCGACACCCCAGTCCTCACCCTTCCCCGTCTGCGTAGTTGTGACAGACGGGGAAGGTTCCCATGGCAACAGGATGCCTTCTCAGCTGAAGGCATAGATCTGTTCAGGCAAACTGTAAGTAAAATACAGTACAGTACTGTATAGTATATTGTACTGTACTGTATTATACAGACATCATACCCACTGTATCTTCAAGAACCAAGTGGGTCTGGGTCAAAAAAATGTAAAAAAAAGTGAAAAAAGATAAAAAAAAACATTTATCACTGAATAAAAATTAAAAAAATAAAATACACTACACATATTAGGTATCGCCGCGTCCATAACGACCTGGTCTATAAAACAATCATGTTACTTTCCCCGCACGGTGAACGCCATAAAAATAAAAAAATAAAAACTATGAGGAAATAGAAATTTTGCCCACCTTAGGCTACTTTCACATTAGCGTTCGGGCGGATCCGTTCTGAACGGATCCGCCCATAATAATGCAGACGGAGGCTCCGTTCAGAACGGATCCGTCTGCATTATATTAGCTAAAAAAAGCTAAGTGTGAAAATAGCCTGGGACGGATCCGTCCAGACTTTCAATGTAAAGTCAATGGGGGACGGATCCGCTTGAAGATTGAGCCACATTGTGGCATCTTCAAACGGATCCGTCCCCATTGACTTACATTGTAAGTCTGGACGGATCCGCACGCCTCCGCACGGCCAGGCGGACACCCGAACGCTGCAAGCAGCGTTCAGCTGTCCGCCTGTCCGTGCGGAGGCGAGCGGAGCGGAGGCTGAACGCCGCCAGACTGATGCAGTCTGAGCGGATCCGCCTCCATTCAGACTGCATCAGGGCTGGACGGCTGCGTTCGGGTCCGCTCGTGAGCTCCTTCAAACGGAGCTCACGAACGGAAACCCGAACGCTAGTGTGAAAGCAGCCTTACTTCCCAAAAAAGATAATAAAAGTGATCAAAAAAGTCGCATGTACGCCAAAATAGTGCCAATAAAACTGTCACCTCATCCCGCAAAAAATGAGCCCCTACATGAGACAATCGCCTAAAAACTGAAAAAACTATGGCTCTCAGACTATGGAGACACTAAAACATGATTTTTTTTGTTTCAAAAATGATATTATTGTGTAAAACCTAGATAAATTAAAAAAAGGTAGACATATTAGGTATTTCCACATCCGTAAGAACCTTCTCTATAAAAATACCACATGACCTAACCCCTCAGATGAACACTGTAAAAAAAATTAAATAAAAACGGTGTCAAAAAAGCAATTTTTTTGTTACCTTACATCACAAAAAGTGTAATAGCAAGCGATCAAAAAGTCATATGCACCCCAAAATAGTACCAATCTAACCGTCATCTCATCCCGCAAAAATGATACCCAACCTGAGACAATCGCCTAAAAACTGAAAAAAACTATGGCTCTCAGACTATAGAGACACTAAAACATGATTTTTTTTTGTTTCAAAAATGATATTATTGTGTAAAACCTAGATAAATTAAAAAAAGGTAGACATATTAGGTATTGCCACGTCCGTAGGAACCTGCTCTATAACAATAGCACATGATTGTACCTGTCAGATGAACGTTGCAAATAATAAAAAATAAAAACAGTGCCAAAACAGCTATTTTTTGGGAAATTTTCCATTTTAATCAATTTTTTCCCTCAACAAAGCAAGGGTTAACAGCCAAATAAAACTCTATATTTATTGGCCTGATTCTGTCGTTTATATAAATGCCCCATATTTGGTCGTAAACTGCTGTATGGCCACACGGCAGGGCACAGAAGGAAAGGAATGCCATATGGTTTTTGGAAGGCAGTTTTTGCTGGACTGGTATTTTTGACACCATGTCCCATTTGAAGCCCCCCTGATGCACCCCTAGAGTAGAAACTCCAAAAAATGACCCCATTTTGGAAACTACGCCACTCAAGGTATTCAAAACTGATTTTACAAACTTTGTTAACCCTTTAAGTGTTCCACAAGAGTTAGTGGCAAATGGAGATGAAATTTCAGAATTTCTATTTTTTGTTACTTTGCCTCACAAAAAGTGTAATATAGAGCAACCAAAAATCATATATACCCTAAAATAGTACCAACAAAACTGCCACCTTATCCCATAGTTTCCAAAATGGGGTCACTCTTTTGGAGTTTCTAACCTAGGGGTGCATCCGGGGGGCTTCAAATGGGACATAGTGCCCAAAAAAACTGTCTAGCAAAATCTGCCTTCCAAAAACCGCATGGCATCCCTTTCCTTCTGCGCCCTGCCGTGTGCCCGTACAGCAGTTTGCGACCACATATGGGGTGTTTCTGTAAACTAAAGAATCTGGGCCATAAATAATGAGTTTTGTTTGGCTGTTAAACTTTGCTTTGTAACTGGAAAAAAAAATTGTAAAATGAAAAATGTGACCAAAAATAGAAATTCTGAAATTTCATCTCTATATGCCAATAACTCTTGTGGAACACCTAAAGGGTTAACAACGTTTGTAAAATCAGTTTTGAATACCTTGAGGGGTGTAGTTTCTTAGATGGGGTCACTTTTATGAAGTTTCTACTCTAGGGGTGCATCAGGGGGGCTTCAAATGGGACATGGTGTCTAAAAACCAGTCCAGCAAAATCTGCTTTCCAGAAACCATATGGCGCACCTTTTCTTTCTGCGCCCTGCCGTGTGCTCGTACAGCAGTTTACAACCACATATGGGGTGTTTCTGTAAACTACAGAATCAGGGCCATAAATAATGAGTTTTGTTTGGCTGTTAACCCTTGGTTTGTTACTTGAAAAAAAATATTGAAATGGAAAATCTGCCAAAAAAGTGAAATTTTGAAATTGTATCTCTATTTTCCATTAAATCTTGTGCAACACCTAAAGGGTTAACAAAGTTTGTAAAATCAGTTTTGAATACCTTGAGGGGTGTAGTTTCTTAGATGGGGTCACTTTTATAGATTTTCTACTCTAGGGCTGCATTAGGGGGCTTCAAATGGGACATGGTGTCAAAAAAACTGTCCAGCAAGTCCCACCACCAAGCTATACCCTCCATGTTTCTTTCAAACATAGTCCCTTCATACATAGTGTGCTTCTAACAATATCATTTGTGCCTTACCTAAGGAGCCAGAAGTTAAACTATCCTGGCTAACACTGTCTATACTATCTCTGTTTGATCTAGGTGGACTCTCCACTGTAAGTCTATATCACAGTGAGGTTCACTGTGACAGTTGTGGTCGTGTAGGCTGGCTGCATGCCCTCTCGTGTACTGGCTGCAGGCTGACCCCTGTGCAGGCTGGTTGCTTGGAGCTGCATGTTGGCTGTGGTGTAGTGTGGGAACTATGCCTGTAAATGTGTGTACTCCCTGTGTCTGCATCTCGGTGCACTTCTTGTCACTGTTGCCTTGCAGGCTGGCTTCATGTTCTCTTGTGTTCTGGCTGCAGGCTTTCTCCTGTGTATGCTGGTTACTTGAGAATGTGTGCTGGCTGCGGTCTTTAGTGTGTGAACGGTGCCTGAGTAGGTGGATGCTCTATTACTTTTTGGTGTCTGGTGGGGTTAACATTCCCTAGTCTGTTCCTGGGTGTGGCTTATCAGGTGCTCTCTTATTGTAGCTATTTCTATCTGTGAGCTGTCAGTCTGTCTCGGGCCTTGCTTGGTGAAGCCCCTTTCTGCTGACCCAGGGGGTTTTGCCATCTGCCCTTCTGTGTGGTATCTGTTCCATGTCTTGTCTGGCAGTGTAACTGCTTCTGATCCTATCTTGTCTGTACCCTAGCAGTATTTACTGCTTCTGATCCTATCTGTTTCATGTATAGCCTGGAAGTGCTCCACTGCATCTGATCCTGTTTGTTTTATGTAGAGCCTGGCAGTGCTCCACTGCTTCTTATACTGTCTGTTTCATGTAAAGTCTGGTAGTGCTCCACTGCTTCTGATCCTGTCCTGTGTATGTCCTGCCTTCATGAGAGGGCTCCTGGGTTCTCTGGAGGGAGGACACCTAGTCTGTGTACAGCTCTGTCTGTGACCGCCATGCTTCCGCTCTGCATGGGGTCCAGGCATCTGCTTGTGTGCTGGTCCCCTTTTTACTTGTCTGATGCATGTCCTGAGTTTGTTTTGGATTCCAGTCCTTCTGTTGTCTGTTCCACTGGTGCTTGCACCAGAGTGGTTCTTTGCAGGTAGTGGCCAAGTGTACAGGGACCATCCTGGAGGTTCGACCAGTGAGCCCTCAGCCAATTTCCTCCCCACCACCAGGGGCTCTGTAAAGAATGGGGCTCACTGGCTCTTCACCCTCTGGGGTTTGCCAGTGGTCTACTGGTGCACTTGGTTCAGTGGTAGTGCTACAACTATTGCTTAAGCTGCTTGTTCTGCTCTACTGAATGAATACCTGTGGTAAGTCCTGATGCACTGACACTAATTATTTCACCTGCTGAATGCTAAGGAAATTCTGAAAACATGACCGGCAGGTGGGTCCTGAAGACTGGAGTTGAGGAACCCTGTTATAGAGGGTGAAGTGAGAAAGGAGTATTAAAGCACATGTGGTGGGATTGTGGTATAGTAGGTAGGTTCTGGAAAGATATTTTCTGGAAAGATGCTGTATAAGATAGTAGGAATATGAGTTACCTTGTCCCTTGAAGTTTATCTATTGGGAATGGACTTTGATAGGGTTCCCAAGAAAACTAATATTTTGGTACCTATACTGGCAGCGAGTAAAACATCCTTGGCGAGGAATTGGAAGAGTTCTGTTCTTAAATTAGAGGATTTGATAGAGAGGATAAAATTAATTAAATGTGGGAAAGATTAGATGCCGTTAGATAGGATAAATTGGCAAGATTTGAAGAAATATGGGGAATGTGGGACATATTATTGATAAATGAACAGGTTTAGGTTCCAATGTAATTGACATGAGGAATGAGAGAGATTATTAAATTATTAAAAGATTTAATTAGGATTTTTTTAGGTGGGGGGAGATACTATTTGCATAGTCATATTTATTTATGATAATGTTAGAAGATTTTCTGTTTACTTTTCATTTGTCTTTTAAAAAATAAAATAAAATTATATGGAAAAATGAATCCAATGTTGTCTAAAAGCATGAATCAAGCAGTCCATGGGCGGAAACCCACCAATATTACAGTTGAAGCTGTTTTGTACAGAGGAATTCCTCCAAGCCGATGAACTGAACTAATTACCGGAAATGTCACACCAGATACTGAGAGGAAAATGTATACTTTTACCATTCACAGACATGTCAATAAATGAATGATCAAATCTAATATTTTTGACTTGTGTGAAATAGTTTTAGGTCAAATTTATGCAGAAATATAGAAAATTCTGAAGGGTTCACAAACTTTCAAGCACCACTGTATTTTATAATAATTAAATACACAATTGTCTCATAAAGAAAGTGGAGCATATCACAAAACCAAATCTAGTTGCTCTTTTTTTTGTTTTAAATTTTCATTGCTTTTATAGGACCAACATATACTGCCACGCTGTACAGAAATTGGCACCATTTACACCATTCTCGCAATCTAATTTACCTATATCAGACACACAGATACTAAAACCAATTTTATAGAAAACCAATCAACCTCAAAATATTATTGGAGGGTGGGAGGAAATTGGAGATCCAAAAGAACCCACACAAGTACTGGCAGAACTCCATGGAGATGCTTCAAGGCCAGGACCTCAGTGGTGCATTTCGTCAATATATATTACTTGGAATTGAGAATTATTATGGATATCTCCACTTAATGATGTCACTAATGAATTATAATGCCATTATTTAACAAAGGATCATTTATTCTAGAAATTGCGACACTTTTGCATTATGATACAAGTTTCCGTATGTGTCAGAGAGCAAAATACTGAATAATTTTCTGCTGCACCTGGCTAGATTGCCTATTATTCTCTACTAAAAAGTCCATATTTAATAACTGCAAGATTTTATCAGCCTTTCCTTTGTTATGAGACTTCATAAGCAGACCTGCTGGTTTTAATATGCAGACACTGATCCTCCACAAGTCTACCTTTCAGAGAATGTCCTCAGGGATGGCACCAGAAGTGAACCTTTAACCTGGTCTACAAGCAGACTTGATGCATGTAAAGGTGGAGGTATCCCACTGCTGACACTCCTCCCCTATCCCTGGACAACAAGGGTGTGTTGCCCTGGTAACGGGACCACTGGGATGGTTACGGTGTGTGCCCTGCCAGATGGTCAGTTGAGAGAATGTTCAGCCTGCACTGTCTATATGACAGCCGCATCTCCAGCTAATCTCCTAGTGTAAGCTTCCTGCCTCTAGACCTTTTGTTCCCTCCATGTATTATAAAACAAAGCTATTCAGCACAGGACACATTTCTTGTAATAGTCAGTAATTAGTTATGATGATTAAGAAATTAATTAGGGGAGACATTTATAATAAAGTCAAAGCATTAATTCAAAAATGTGTCTTACAGGAATAAGAAATGCAAGCAGAAGTTTTAGAAATGTTTGTAGCATGGTGTTACAAATTTCTTGTACAGTAGCCCAATAACTTGCTACTCAAAAGTAAGGAATTGTGGTAATCATATCTAAAAAGCGGCCCCTTCACATGTATCAGGTGATCCGGTTTCAGTGTGAAAAATGCTGGAGGGACACCGAGGTGGCTCAGTGGTTGGCACTGGTGACTTGCAGTTCTGGGGTCCTACGTTGAAATCCGACCAAGGACAACATCTGCATGGAGTTTGTATGTTCTCCCCGTGTTTGCGTGGGTTTGCTCCAGGTACTACGGTTTCCTCCCACACTCCAAAGACATTCTGATAGGGAACTTAGATTGTGAGCCCCAATGGGGACAGCAAGTAAAGATTATATCTGTAAAGCACTGCAGAAGATGTCAGCTTTATATAAGTGTGTAAAATAAATTGATCCTAAAGTTTTCTATGGGTTCGTTCTCATACATTCAGTGCATCAGTTGTGAAGCTGGATGTCAAATAGTGCCAGACAATAAAAAGCTACCTGCTCAGCTTTTCTGTATGGCGCTATCATTGTATAGACGCTGGATCTGTGCACTGACATGCAGTACGTATATATCAGTTGTGTCCGGCTCCCACCCTGAAAGTGGCCAGACACAACTAATATACAGTATTTTACAAAAGTGAGTACACCCCTCACATTTTTGTAAATATTTTTTTAGGACTTTTCATGGGACAACACTAAAGATAAGACACTGTGATACAATATAAATAATCAGTGTACGGCTTGTATAACAGTGTAAATTTGGTGTGCCCTCAAAATAACTCAGCACACAGCTATTAATGTCTAAACCACTGCCAACAAAAGTGAGTACACCCCTAAGTGAAAATGACCAAATTGTGCCCAATTAGTGTCATGTGACTCATTACTGCTACTGGCACCTCATGGCAAAGAACTCTCCGAGGATCTGAGAAAATAATTGTTGCTCTACATAAAGATGGCCTAGGCTATAAGAAGATTGCCAACACCCTGAAACTGAGCTGCAGCACGGTGGCCAAGACCATACAGCGGTTTAACAAGTCAGGTTCTACTCAGAACAGGCCTCGCCATGGTCAACCAAAGAAGTTGAGTGGATGTGCTCAACGACAATGTGATTGTTCATATTGCCTCTTTTGCTGGCTTGATTTATTTTTCCCTCACATTATACACTGCTTGTTTCCATGGTTACAAGCACCCTGTAATCCAGCAGTGGTGGCTGCACTTGCACACTATTGGAAAAGGTGCTGGACTCTCTGGTGGTCAGGACTGCGGGAATGTGAGAGTCCAGCACCTTTTCCAATAATGTGCAAGCACAGCCACTGCTAGATTGCAGGGTGGTCGTAATCATGGAAATGAGCAGTGTATAATGTGATGGAAAAATAAATCAAGCCAGCAAAGGAGGCAATATGGACAATCACAATACATTAGTAAGTACCTTGTATTAACTTTGTCTACATAATAAATGCAATTTGCTAAAGTGAGACAACCCCTTCTTGTTCTTCTCATCAGGCAAGCCAAGTTCCCAATACATAATTACAGCATCCTAAAGGTTATTATTATGTACTGTGCCATCTATAAATAAAAAGCATACCATGCCAGTATAACTACCGCTAGATACACCCTTTTGGATGCACATACCATATTTTGAGACCTTAGTTTATTTTGTAGCTATTATGGACAGAGAGGGGGGGTAAAAAAAAGATAGACTGTTACTCAAACCACCAATCACAGAACGTTGTGCTGCCATTATTGCATAATTTCACAAGCTACATTCTCTATTTTGCTAATATTACTGCACCTGTGGAGACCACATCCATGTACCGGTTCTCACCACCAGGGGCTAAAGGCTCATGGACCCTGGTGCAAGAGTTCAGCTTGGGCCCCCCTTCCCTCAGTACTTTGTGGCAATGGGCAGGGATGCACCTAGCCTTTCTGCTACCTAAGGCAAAAATTTTAACAACATCCCCCACATGCCAAATCCTCAACCTAACCCCTTCTCTCCAGCCCTACTGTTGAAGAAATACTTGGAAAACATTACATACAGGGTAATATAACACCAGATACTGTACCTCTTACATCATGTAGGCTGATACTGTGCCAGGGTGCCCACCACAGTAATAGTATTCCCCACTCTGCCAGACTGCACAGCATTTCCAGTTCCCCTAATAGTAATAATGCTTTCATTGTGCCCATACTGGTAATCATGTTCCCCATAGCCCCCCCCCCCCCAGTAGTAATAATTATAATGTGTGCCAGTACAAAAATACCCCCTTATAATGTGTGCCAGTACAAAATACCCTTTTATAATGTGCACCTGTACAAAAATATCCCCTTACATACCTCATTACCTTTCAGATCAGACCCCCATATGAGATCCTCAGATCAGACCCCCATATCACACCATAGAACAGAGCCCCATATCAGACCCCCATATCAAACCTCAAATTAGACCTCCATTTTAGACCCCCCATATCAGACCTTAGATCAGACCCCCTTTAGACCTTCATGTCAGTCCCCTATATCAGTCCTCAGATCAGACCCCCATCAGACCTCAGAGCAGACCCCCCCAAAAATGTACTTACCTTTCCTGCCCTGCTGCTACTCTGCAGATCCGGCGTCATTCTCTCTGCAGTCATACTTCCGGGCTCACACTGCACTTTGACCTGTCTGGCGGCCCAGAGAAGACCAGGTAGGGATGAGTACAGTCACAAATAAACTCAACCCCAATAAAACATGCTTAGATTGTCATGAAAAGTTATATATGACACTCTGAGGTCTCCTAGGACTGTTTCCAAAACCTTTCAAGCTCCTTAATGCCAAAAAATTCCTACAAGCATTAGAAATGTCAAAGTGACAGAGACATATATGTCTACAGGTAAACGAATGGCAGCTGGTGGTTGAAAACAGCCAGTTTAATAACTGAAAAAAAAGAAGTTGCTCCCCAGCACTCACCAATGCTTATCAGTCCTTTCCTTTATTATAAATCACAAAGTGCATGATGCTCAGGGGACACAGCAGATGTCAGTCTGGCCTGTTTAATAACACATTGCACTGTCCGATTTTATTTTTAACTTAAAAAATGGTCCACAAATTATCTGTTTTTGGTGGCAGATGCCTTCTGATCTGTAAAATGGTGGCCACCATTTTGAAAGATTCATCAGAATCAATTTGTAAAAGATCTGGTTTCGGCTGGAATCTGCATTTTTGGCAAATTCGAGACAAGTTTAAATTACTTTAGAATTGATTTCTTCTGGATTTGGCTGGAATCAGAATTTTTGGGAAACTCGAGACAAATTTGATTACTTTAGAATTGATTTGCTCATCTCTAATTATATTCCCACTACCATTCTAATATTTAAGCATATTCCTTATAGTTATGTGGAAAATTCTGTGGCACTCCAAATTATTTTAAATGCTTTTAATCCAGAAATTTACACAATTAGTTAATATCCAGAAATTTCAAATAATCATCAGGCCTTTTGTACTGTCCCAACGTTTTGGTCTAGAAAGACCCTTGTCAAGGGATTTATCTCCGAGATCTATAGTTTACATTGCTTGGTGTGGTTAAATCCCTTGACAAAGGTCTTTCTACGCCGAAACGTTGGGCCAAGACAAATGGCCTGATGATTATTTGAAATTTCTGGATATTAACTAATTGTGTACATTTCTGGTTTAAAAGCATTTACAATAATTTGGAGTGCCATAGAATTTTCTACATATTCTATATGACATTTTTCCTCTATGAGCACCCAAAATTGATACGTATGGAGTGCAGATCTCATAATCTTCACTATTCCTTATAATTAAACCGGTATTCACATTTGGACTTTTATGACATACCCACAGTATATGGGTCCCGTCGTTACTTCGAGAACAGGGCCCATCAGCTAGCAGCACTGTATGGAAAGGTGGACGCACATGTTTGGCTCTTTCCATTCACTTCTATGGGAGTTACGAGGACCGCCAAGCCAAGCACAATTCTATATCTTCTGTATAGCTTAGCCTCTTCATTACAGGGATTTTCCAGTAATATTTTTTTTTTATTAATTGCCCACAGCATGCCCCCTAACACAGAAGATTCATACTCCATACTCTGTGCTGCCTCTGCTGTCTCCATATTCTGGTCCCTGTGCTGTTGACATCCTGCTGGCCATGAGCTCCAGCCAATGTTTGGCTTCAGTGGTGATGTGCTGCTTGTGCCAGCCAGATGTAAAGAGTGCAGGGACTGGAAGATGGAGACCACAGTGGCAGTGCAGAGTATCAAGTAGGAATCTTCTAGGTTGCATGCTGTGGGCACTAGATAAAAAAATTATTATTACTTGAAAACCTGTTTGGGCGAACTGCCCCTCCAGAAAACCATTTATCATTGCAATTTTGAGTGGTTGTCTCAAAGAGGTTTCACTGTATACAGAAAATATGGGAATCGGCAATCCTGCACAGGCAAGTCAGATGTAGATTGCATGGGTCTTCTCAAAGATGTAGTCTTTTAGAGAGGTTTCACTGTAAATATATGAAACTTTGCCATATATGTAATAGGTATTTCCTTAGCATTTACGCTACCCATAATGCTCAGAAGTCCATCTAGTGTAAAATAGTAAATAAAAGACAGGGAATATGTGGATTCAGCTTCAGTCCCTCACACTCAGTGTTTCCGTGAAATAGCATGAGCGCAAGGCAGCAAAATTGCTATGTATAAACATGGGCTAACTGCTAGTTATAGGCTCTGATATGAAGGACCACACAGGCAGATGTCTTTGACTTCCTCAGTAGGCAAAGGGATGTACTGCACTCTCTAGCAATGTAACTAGCATCATACACTGATACCTAAGGCCGCATTATTTAGGTATCATACACAGAGAATGAGTGGATTAGCGGAGTAGTTTCAAATTATTTTTTTAATTTATGACACTTGAAAATAGCTAGCAAATTAAAGGTTTTTTTCCACCCTAATAAGTAATTTTACACCACTGGATATGCCAGACGTGGGACCCACACCTATCTGACATTGCTGGCATATCCTGGCGATATATGCCCCCAATGTATGAGATGAGACAAGCCCTGTAAAGGAGACGTGTGCACTTTTTTTTTGTTTGTTTTTTTAACTATTTATTTTACTTTCTATTTATTTTTTACATTTATTTTTATTTATTTATTTTAAATTTTACTGTATTAATTAGTTAATTATTTTGTATTTACTGTATATAAGTAATTTTTTACTCTGCAGCATACTGTAGGTTAGCAGGAAACATGTTATCTATGTGTTCCCTGCTGTCTCCTATATACAGATCACTGTAAACAGCTAACAGCCCATAAATAACAGTTACCAGTGCTCTGTATACATAACCATGCAGAGAAGACATAGATCATATCTTCTCTGCATGCCTCTGAGCCAGTGGCGTAACTATAATTATATGGGCCCCAGGGCAAACTTTGAATCCCCCCCACTATATGTTTGAATGCGTTGTAGTACAATATTAAATAGAAGAGGTAGGTGTTTTTTGCCCCTTCTCTGTATATATTTCATGATTTTGCCCCTCTCTATATATATTTCATTGTTTGAATCATGGCCTTGTACTCTGGTCCCACTGCTCGGGTTCGTGTCAATGGTTGATCCCTTCCCTATCTCAAATGGAACGCGCGACAGGGATGCCCCCTCTCCCGTTTCTTTACATTCTTGTGATGGAATCCTTAGCTAATGCCCTGCGAGCCAATGATGCAATAAAAGGCATCCACATTGGCAACGTAGAACACAAACTATCACTGTTCGCCGACGATCTCTTGTTATACCTAACATCACCTGGAATTGGACTCCCCTCAGTTCTGAAGGAATTTCAGATTTTTGGGACAACGTCAACATCCAAAAATCTGAACTTCTAAATGTCACCCTCCCTTCCAGAGAGGTTACCACACTTAAAGACTCATTCTCTTTTAAATGGGCCCCAAATAAGCTTAAACACCTGGGAACTTACATCTCTTCTGATACTTCCCATTTGTTCAAGCTCAATTACCTCCCTATACTCCACACCATTGCAAATAACCTGAGTTCTTGGTCAGCCTTAAATGTCTCCTGGTTCGGTAGAATAAACACCTTAAAAATGGATGTTCTACCCAGACTCCTATATCTGTTCCAGACAATTCCCTGTCGGATCCCAGCCTCTTACTTTACATGACTAAGAAAGCTTGCTTCCCGCTTTATTTGGGGAAGGTCCAAGGCCAGACTGAGCTACAATCTTATGACTAGATCCAAGGACCACGGGGGAACAGGTTTACCTGACTTCCTATCATACTACAGAGCGGCGATTGCCAATTGCGTGATTGATCTTACCCACAACCTTGAGAGGAAGCTCTGGGTCGAACTAGAACACGCTCTAGCCCCTGGGCTAATCCCAGGCATCTTTTGGTTTCCGACAAACACCCTGACCCATATACCCATCCAAAGGCTATCTCCTTTCCTTAGTAGATATTTGGACTAGGTTTGCCTCCGCGGCCCGATTGGCCACGATCCCTGGCCCACTCACAAACATATCTGGTCACCCGCTGATGCCTGCCACACTGTCAGCCCTACCATCTCTTGGGTTACACTCCAAGCCTCAGATCAGGGTCAAAGACATATATTCTGACAGAGGGATTAAGGAACTTAAAGACCTAGGGCATCTTATCCCTGACTCACCAGGGCGATGGTTCCACTACTTACAACTACGCAGTTTCACTGGATCTCTGGCACCCGGTACGCAACTACAATCCTCCTTATCTGATTTTGAGAAACTATGCCTAGCTACTTCTGCTCCCGGGCACTCTATATCTCTCATATATGCCATTCTGAACTCGGGAGAGATCGGGGACGACACAGGAAGAATTCCCTGCTCCGGCTAAGAAAATTATGCAGTCATGGGAATCTGAGTTGGGATGTACCCTAACGCCTGATCAATGGAGGAGATCTCTTCTATTCACTCATAAGTCCTCTATCTCCTGTAAGATTCAGGAACTCAATTACAAGATCTGGTCTAGGTGGTATAGGACCCCAGTCAAGCTTAGCCAATTTTACCCCACTGTTCCGGACACTTGCTGGAGGTGTTTGAACTCTAGAGGCACTATGATACACATCTGGTGGGAATGCCCAGGAGTAGCAACACTTTGGCGCGATGTATTCTCGCTTTATGACCATTTACACAAAGTCTGTACACCTATCGCTCCTCAGTTAGCTCTTCTTTCAGTTTACTCGGGCAGAATAAAGGGGGTCAGGAAAGGCATCCTCAGATTTTTTATCATAGCAATGCGCCAAATAATTCCTCGAGTTTGGCGCTCAACAGAAACTCTCCTCAGAGTGACCTGGGTTGGGGCTTTGGATTCTCTGGCGCACCTGGAAGAGTTGGGTGCCGAAGACCAGGGCTCTGGCGTGGCACACGCTAAACAATGGGAAGCCTGGTATCAGTTCCGTGCTTCGTCGGGTTTCTCGGGTTGGCTAACCTCAGGCTCTATTACTTAACTTACTCTGTTTAGTCTGGTTGCAATAGATCTTGTCTGGACTACTAGTATACTACCCCCCCCCCTTCCTACCCTCCCCCCGATCCTTTGTCTTGTCCCCCCCCCTTCCTTTCATCTTGTATTGATGATTGTTGACTTTATATCTGTACGCTGATGTGATATGTAATTCAGAAGCTTTCATATGTTACATATGTCTAAGCTTACATGGTTTTCAATAAAAACAAATTGAACCATATTTCATTGTTTGCCCCTCTCTGTATATATTTAATTTTTTTGCCCCTCTCTGTATACATCTCATGATTTTGCCCCTCTCTCTATATATATTTCATTTTTTGCCCCCTCTGTATATATTTCATTTTTTTGCCACTCTGTATATATTTAATTTTTTGGTCTCTCTCTGTATATATTTCATTTTTTGCCCCTCTCTGTATATATTTCATTTTTTTGCCCCTCTCTGTATATATTTCATGATTTTGCCCCTCTCTGTATATATTTCATGATGGAGGATTTGCTGCCAGTGGGCCTGCCCTCATATGGCTGGCGCGGTCTCCTCTTTCGGAATTCAAGGGGATTCTCCATGTATGAAGCGTGGGTGTGTGGGCATACATAAATAAAAACAAATACTTATCTACTCTGCTCCTCTCCGGCAGTCTATCAGAACAATCCCGTCATACCAGGTCTCGCGCTGTCACAGCTGGTGGCGCAGCACTGTAGAGGGTATGGGTAGGTGGGTATGGGTTATTTAATGTGCGCACTGCGCAGGTAGCACAGCTGGCCAGCAGCTCTGAAGGCATAACAATAAATTGCACAGAGAGGCCCGAGCCCGACTGGCTATTAAAAGCACTTACGGGGCTGTTGGCCCCCCATCCCACCGGGCTCGGTCAGCGATCGTTACGCCCCTGCTGGTTACGCCCCTCTCTGCACAAGGAATCCCTGTGATGTCATCACTGACATCCCTAGTAACCACCTAAATATGGAAGCAGAGCTTCTGCAATTAGAAAACAGTGCTTAATATGACCACTGTTTCTAGAGGTTATCTGTAACAGGGAACTGATTCCTTGTCACAGTACAGGATTGAGCTGTCAGTATGATTGCATTATCCTGACAATGGCATTGCATACAGGCGTGCAGAGTGTCATCGAACACAGCATATAAATTAATCGGCTGCCAGCATCAGGGCTATGCTATTAGACCATAATTGACATGGGATCATTCAGAAGGGACTAATAGTAGCCATATCTTCCCCCTCAACATCATAGGCAGGAACCCATAATCGAGGAGAAAAGGACGTCTCTAAATATATAAAAGTTGTTCAAAATGGCCCTCGGCATCCTGCCATATTCTTATATGGCATGGTTAGAAATGGGAAAAGGAATTCTCAGTAATGATAAAAAAATTGTCCCAAGCAATCCATCCTACAATTTGACTAGGACAGGATGCCTACACTTGCAGAGCTTCCTAGGAGGTGAGGGGAGTTGGACCTCACTAAACAGTTCACGCCTCTGCCTGCATATACTCCACATTGGTGAGTGTTCCTGTCCGGCAACTCAACGTGACTGCATACTGCATACAGGATCACTCCAATACTAGCTATTGTACTATAAAGCCAGAACTCTGCTCTACAGTAGTGTCAGAGTGGTTCTGTTGAGGCAGAGTTTGATCAATTATTACGGCCGAGAAATCACAGACAGATGCAGAAAGATATGTCTGAGGAGATCTGGTTAGACCGCCCTCATTATAGGAGTAAGTTACAAGATAATTAAGATGTTTACAGTACTATGATTGGACAATACAAGTTATATAATCACACGTGATACATATTGGCAATAAAGAACCTTACATAATAGGGTAATACATCAAAGTGACAAGGCTCAAAATTCAAAAGGTCACATTCCCACCATTGGTTTGAACACATCTCAATGTTGGCTCATCAATATCCACAGTTCTTGGAATTTCAAGTACATTGTCACAAGGCCTATTTGATAATTATCCAACAAACAGATTTGCACAATAACCTAAAAATCTTCCTAAAACTCCCTTCTTCCTGCAAGTGACAAGGCTCAAAATTCATAAGGTCACATTCCCACCATTGGTTTGAACACATCTCAATGTTGGCTCATCAATATCCACAGTTCTTGGAATTTCAAGTACATTGTCACAAGGCCTATTTGATAATTATCCAACAAACAGATTTGCACAATAACCTAAAAATCTCCCTAAAACTCCCTTCTTCCGGCAGTTATTTAGAGAGGTCGTACTCCCCCCTTCTATTCACAGACTGCTGTCTCCATTTATATTCAGATGACCTTAGTTTCAGTAAATGTGCTCAGTGGAATATATGATAAAGTTTACACTCTTCTTGAATCATCACTATTATAAGTATATTAAATATGCATATATTTAATAGGAAAAGGATATACCTTAAGCAACACCTTACAATTACTCTCACAATTCCGCTCTTTTTATCACTATTCCACTGTCTATACAAAGTCAGAGCCCTGACTCCCTATGTTATAATAAGAGAATAGGCCAGAAAATCATCCTTCTTACACAAAGTACAAGAATACTAATTCCTGTAGATTGTGGGATGCCCTGCATCCATCCAGAAGACTTTCTTACAAGGCCCTCTCTCACTACATCCTTTCAATGCATAGTCAATGGAATAATGAATTATGAACAGTTTAGTGTTGCTCGATTGTGGAATTTCCACAATATATACAATCAGTTATATTCTTAACAATCTTTTGATTACAATAAGTACAATGATCTGCAGGCACTCCTGGATTTGGGATTGGTGCGACAATGATAGATTCTGGTTCTTTAGATGTTGAAACTGGAGACATCATAACCATAACTTGAGAAGGATTATCTTTTGGTTGTATTATAGTTGTTGTTGTAGTTTTCCCTGAAAAACACTTAGACTTTAATACCTTCTTGCAAATTAACAAGAAAATCTTTATTACTATAAAGATAATCAAGATAAGAAAGCATCCTTGCAACAACATATGGAAATATCCCTGAAAACCATCCTATTCCTTGGAACCAATTAAGCGGGCTAAGCCACGATAACCATCCAGGCCATCCAACATCAGGTGGGGTTTGATGTGTCTCCCGGTATCCTTCCTTTAATTTATTTGCCTGTTGCAAATCATGTGATACCCGAAACATTCCCTGTGGTCCTACTACTTGACACAATCCTCCTTGTGCTGCGGTAAGATAATCTAGGACAACTGCATGCTGACTTTCAACAATGATTACTTGCCTTAAATATATTGAATTTATCTCAATTGCATCAAACAAATAATCAGTCACATTATCAAACAATTCTCCAATATTTTCAATTTGCTTAGCATTTTTTTAAACTCCGGTAGACATATAATATGTGCTCAAATATGGGAGATACATTCCCACCTTGTCCCAAGCTGAAGGTTCAGCATGAATTAATTTATTAGAATGATTTAAATATGGTCTGCCAGGGATAGTTGGTAATACCATAGTATCAAGATCCCGCTTTGCCAACATATGCCTGGGAATATGCTGATAAGGGAGATCATTTGTAATGTTGCTATCCTGTGTGTGATATGCCATCATGGCTGAGCAGGCTGACAGGAATGTGGAGGAGGGATGGTTGGCCTAAAGTTTTAATCATCTACAGCAGGCATGCTCAACCTGCGGCCCTCTAGCTGTTGTAAAACTACAACTTCCTCAATGCCCTGCTGTAGGCTGATATCTGTTGGCTGTTCGGGCATGCTGGGAGTTGTAGTTTTGCAACAGCTGGAGGGCTGCAGGTTGAACATGCCTGATCTACAGTATATTTTTCATTCTCCAAACTGTGCTACTAGACCCACATTTATTAAAACTTTGTATCTAAAATTGTTGCACTGGCTTGTTTAAAATTTACTCAAAGGCGCATAAATAAATTTGGTGCATTTGGGACTGCCTGAAAGTCAAAAAATAATGAAATCCATGCCTGTTATGAGCAGACAATTTAATTAATTTGTACTCTGTACTGATGAAAGCCAAAAACCCTGAAACATTGCTTCAGAGATTATAAATAAACCTTATACAGTATATTGGTTCCTATGGGGCCAGAGGTTATGCCCTGGAAGAAGCTCCACTGAAGGAAAAGGCTGAGTTTAGAAAGCATTTGATTTAAATGCTACGTACATGCATCAATTTTATTGCTGCTTATGAGTATGAATACACACCTTTACACATCCTTTTCATCAGTTGGTAGTTCTTTACACCATGATTGCAAAAAATATAAATAATAGGGGGGCACTCAAAATATCCAGGACCACCAAGATACAAATGTCTATTACCACATTTAATATAAAAGGTTACTAGCATAAAATAGTACATACATGAAATAAAATACAATATAATACGGTACAAACGTGGTATAAATGTGCCCTCATGGGCATAAAACGCCTCAATGGCACAAAGCAAGCAATATAGTGTAACCACACACGTAATATAGTGGCCGCTCTTGCAAGCTGTGAACCAAGTCCTGAGTAGATAATCTGGATCCCAATGTGTTGTCCTCTGGGAATGTGTATTGCTGTTGGTCTATAAATTAGACCGCACTGCCATAAGTAGCGTAGCAATTGTATATCGATAAATATAGCCCAATGGGGCAAAGTACATTACCCCTCTTCTCTTGCTTGGCAGAGATGGGGAATAGTCCTTGCTTCGCTGCCTGGACTCACTTCGGTACCGCTGAGGAAAGGGTGTGATCCCTGAAACGTGTCCGGTTTGAGACAGCAAAGTTCTTCCTCTTTACCCAAGTCCCCCTGTCGAGTTCCTAAGGTGCTGATACCAACAGGCAGCCCCCTGGATCCCTATCGACTGGATTTGTGGACAATCCCATGGTCCGGACTCTAGGACCCAACACAGCATTATTCGGGCTGTTCCCTAACGAGCCGCGTGTATCACGTGGTGTGCCGCCAGGTCACGTGGGATGCCGCGTATCAGACCTAGAGACCAAATGGGACGCCGAGGTGAGTCCGGGTGGCGAAGCAAGGACTATTCCCCATCTCTGCCAAGCAAAAGAAGAGGGGTAATGTACTTTGCCCCATTGGGCTATATTTATCGATATACAATTGCTACGCTACTTATGGCAGTGCGGTCTAATTTATAGACCAACAGCAATACACATTCCCAGAGGACAACACATTGGGATCCAGATTATCTACTCAGGACTTGGTTCACAGCTTGCAAGAGCGGCCACTATATTATGTGTGTAGTTACACTATATTGCTTGCTTGGTGCCATTCAGGCGTTTTATGCCCATGAGGGCACATTTATACCACGTTTGTACCGTATTATATTGTATTTTATTTCATGTATGTATTATTTTATGCTAGTAACCTTTTATTTTAAATGTGGTAATAGACATTTGTATCTTGGTGGTCCTGGATATTTTGAGTGCCCTCCTATTATTTATACTTTTTGCACCACTTTCTCTGGATTCGGGTGGATCCGTGGAGTGAGCACCTGGCCTTTTGGGAGCGTTTGGGGTGAGCCGCCGTTCTCTATTTTCCAAGCTCTTGTTTTTACACCATGATTGCCTGCTTGTCTTTCTCCCAAACAGGAAAAATGATGTGTTGAATTTTATTGCAGAGGTGAGGTGTTTAAAGGGCTTCTGTCACCCCACTAAAGTGATATTTTTTTTTTTGGCTAGTTACATTCGTTATAGTGCGATATATGAGAATATAATGTTTTCACTTACTTTCATGCGGCCGTTTCTTGAGAAAACTAAGTTTTATAATATGCAAATCCGGTCTCTACCAGCAAGTAGGGCGTCTACTTCTTGGTAGCCGCCGCAAAAAACCGCCCCCTCGTCATGTTGATTGACAGGGCCAGCCGTGATCTCCTCCTCCGGCCGGCCCTGTCAGTATTTCAAAAATCACGCGCCTCTGTTCATTCGGCGCATGCGCTCTGAGATGAGGAGGCTCGTCTCCTCAGAACTCCCTCAGTGCGCCTGCGCCGATGACGTCTTCTCTTTCGCTGATGTCGTCGGCGCAGGCGCACTGAGGGAGTTCTGAGGAGACGAGCCTCCTCATCTCAGAGCGCCTGCGCCGAATGAACAGAGGCGCGCGATTTTTTAAATGCTGACAGGGCCGGCCGGAGGAGGAGATCACGGCTGGCCCTGTCAATCAACACGACGAGGGGGCGGTTTTTTGCGGCGGCTACCAGCAAGTAGACGCCCTACTTGCTGGTAGAGACCTGATTTGCATATAATAAAACTTCGTTTTCTTAAGAAACGGCCGCATGAAAGTAAGTAACAACATTATATTCTCATATATCGCACTATAACGAATGTAACTAGCCCAAAAAAAAAATATCACTTTAGTGGGGTGACAGAAGCCCTTTAACCTGCTCACGACCGCCGTACGCAGGATTGCGTCTTCTCGGCGGTCGTGCTCTTCTGGGTGGACGCGCCGGTGCGTCCTCTCGCGAGACGCGAGATTTCCGGGGAGGCCGGCCAGCGCATGCGCATCGCGGGCCGGCAAAATTCAAAGAACAAGTTCGTCATCAACCTGCCAGCCACGATCATTGGCTGGCAGGTTGATGATTTTAAAAAAAAACAATCAGAAGCCACATAACCCATCATATTAGTAAATATGATGGGGTTATATGGCTGCTGTGCTCCTCTGCTCCTTCTTTTGGTCGGTTGGTTCCAGCAGAGGAGCAGAGGAGCACACATCACTGTGAGTACCCACCAACACCACATTTAGCCCCCAGATCACCTCCCAGCACCCAATTAACCCTTTGATCACCCCTTCTTGCCCCTGTCAATCACTAGTGAAAAGGAAAAAAGTGATCAGTGCAAACTGTCACTTTTTTTTTTCCACTGGTATTGACCGTTAGGTTTTAGGTATAGTTTAGGCCCCTTGGTTAGGTAGTTTAGCGATCAGTTAGCGCCCAGCCCACCGCACCGCAGTCCGTTATTCGCTGATTAGCGTATCGCTAATCAGCATTTGTACTTTTATAGTATCTGAAAGTGATCAAAACTGATCACGGTCAGATCTATAATTGTATTAGTGTCACTTTAGTTCTCCCTCCACCCAAAACGCAGTGTTTGCCCGATCAGGCCTGATCGGTCGCCTACACGTGCGTTCGCCCACACCCGCCCCACCGCAGTGACAAAAAAATTATTTTTTTTTGATCACTGCACATTCACTTTACACGCACTGCGGCGATAAAAAAATCTGTTTTGATATTTTTTATCAACCGCAGCGGCCTCCGGTACTTCGCTAGCCTCCCCTTTGTAAGACAGGCTTGCTTTTTTTTTCTTGGGTAGTCTCAGGGAATACCCCTAAATTTAGTTGCCCAAATGTCTAACGGGGGGTATTCTTCTGAAGAGGCCTACAGGCTTCTGACCCAGTCGGATGAGGAATGGGAACCCTCATCTGATGAATCCAGCGGGTCAGAATACGAACCTGTAGAAAGCAGTGGCTCTCTGACCCAAAGTTCGGACGAGGAGGCTGAGGTCCCTGATAGCACCAGGCGTAACCCGGCCCCGTGTCGCTAGACCGCAGGTTGCGCAGGATCCGCTTCAAGAGCAGAAGAGTGGGGCTGGTGCTGTCGGATTACGTGGTGAGGCATACACCAGCAGCCCAGCCCTTCCTGGACCTAGTACCAGCACTGCCGTACAACCTGGTGAAGTGGCGAGCACCAGAAGGGCAGTTGAAGCTGGTACGGTGGCACGAGCAGTAGTGACCCCGTCGCAGCCACCGCAAAGACGTGCCCGTAGAGCCCCTAGAATCCCTGAGGTGCTGGCAAACCCTGATTGGCAGTCCCCAACTTCAGCCGCACCTGTAGTTTTCCCTTTCACCGCCCAGTCTGGAGTTCGGGTTGAGACAGCTCAGATCGGTTCGGCCCTGGGATTTTTTGAGCTGTTCTTGACTGCGGAGCTCTTGGACTTAGTCGTGGCCGAAACAAATCGGTATGCCACACAATTTATATCCGCCAACCCGGGAAGCTCTTATGCCCAGTCTTTCCGGTGGAAACGAGTCCAAGTTTCCGAAATTAAAACTTTTCTGGGCCTCCTCCTCAACATGGGTCTAACTAAAAAGCATGAATTGCGGTCATATTGGTCCACGAACCCAATTCATCACATGCCCATGTTCTCTGCTGCTATGTCCAGGACACGATTTGAGACCATCCTGCGTTTCCTGCACTTTAGTGATAACAGCACCTCCCGTCCCAGAGGCCACCCTGCTTTTGACCGGCTCCACAAAATTCGGCCCCTCATAGACCATTTCAACCTGAAATTTGCAGATTTGTATACCCCTGAGCAAAACATCTGATACATTTTACCGGGCGCCTTGGCTTCAAACAATACATCCCAAGCAAGCGCGCCCGGTATGGGGTCAAATTGTATAAGCTCTGTGAAAGGGCCACAGGCTATACCCACAAATTTCGGATCTATGAGGGAAAAGATCAGACCCTGGAGCCGGTCGGTTGCCCTGACTACCTGGGGAGCAGTGGGAAGACAGTTTGGGACTTGGTGTCACCCTTATTCGGCAAGGGGTACCATCTTTATGTGGACAATTTTTACACAAGTGTGGCCCTCTTTAGGCATTTGTTTCTAGAACGGATTGGCGCCTGTGGTACCGCGCGAACTAGTCGCACGGGCTTCCCCCAACGGCTCGTTACCACCCGTCTTGCAAGGGGGCAGAGGGCCGCACTGTGTAACGAAGAACTGCTCGCGGTGAAATGGAGAGACAAGCGTGACGTTTACATGCTCTCCTCCATTCACGCAGACACGACAATCCAAATTGAGCGAGCAACCCGTGTCATTGAAAAGCCCCTCTCAGTCCACGACTATAATTTGCTCATGGGAGGGGTGGACTTCAATGACCAGATGTTGGCTCCGTATTTAGTGTCCCGCAGAACCAGACGCTGGTATAAGAAGGTGTCTGTATATTTAATTCAATTGGCTCTGTACAATAGTTTTGTTCTCTACAGTAAGGCTGGGAGAACTGGATCCTTCCTCAAATTTCAGGAAGAGATCATCGCGAACCTCCTGTACCCAGAAGGTTCTGTGGCCCCATCCACCAGTGTAGTTAGCCGTCTACACGAGCGACATTTCCCCAGTGTCGTTCCTGGCACCTCAAACCGACCGCCACCCCGAAAAAAATGTTGTGTCTGTAGCAGGAGTGGAATAAGGCGTGACACCCGCTATTTCTGTCCTGACTGTCCTGACCACCCTGCCCTATGCTTTGGAGAGTGTTTCCGGAAGTACCACTCACAGGTACACTATTAGCATAGGGATCATCTCACCAGGACAGGCACACAGGGCTATTAGGGCCCATTCACTTACAGTTGCTGCAAACGTCTCCTTTCACATGGGACAAAGTGCATAACGCACTTCGCCACATCTTTGGGCGATTTGCGCTTTGCACATTGACCCATGGGGAAGGAGAGGTTTGTTCTATAAAGGTAAAAAAAACAAAAAAAAACACCAGTAAGCAAACAGGTTAATGTTTAGTTCAAAAAGTTAAAGTTTATGTATTCTGTTCCAAAGTTAATGAAATTATTGCGTTGTGGCCTGTTTTTTTTTTTTTTACCTTACAGGTGGACCAACCGATCTACTAGCTGCAGCACTGATGTGCTTTCTGACAGAAGCATTGCGCTGCTGTCAGATTAGTCGGTGTATGCGGCGCTTCAAGACGAGATTTCTACTCTGCAGTAACAGATACGTTTGCCAAGGCATACGAGCTGAGGAGGAGGCGGCGTTCCTATGCTTTGGCAAACACTTTGTATATAAAAAAAAATAATAAAAAATCCCGGCAATGATTTATTCATCCACATCGATTGATGTGAATGGAGAAATCTGGTTTGCCAGGGCATACGAGCTAAGTGGGTATGGATGTTGGGCGGAGCTCCTATGTCCTGGCAGACGCCTTTCCCCTCCTTTTTTTGGGCAGAGATTTTTTCATCCACATTGATCGATGCGAATGAAGAAATCTGTGCCGTTCATTTTTTTCTTTCAGCCCAGAGGCTGAACGGAAAAAAAAATCTCATTACCTGTATGCTCAATATAAGGAGAATAGCAGAAACTCCTAATGCTGGCCATACATGTAATGATTGCGGAGACCCTCAAATGCCAGGGCAGTATAAACACCCCACAACTGACCCCATTTTGGAAAGAAGACACCCCAAGGTATTCGCTGAGGGGCATATCGAGTCCATGAAAGATTTAAATTTTTGTCCTAAGTTAGCGGAAAGTGAGACTTTGTGAGAAAAAAAAAAAAAAAAAATCAATTTCCGCTAACTTATGCCAAAAAAATTCATTTCTATGAACTCGCCATGCCCCACATTGAATACCTTGGGGTGTCTTCTTTCCAAAGTGGGGTCACATGTGGGGTATTTATACTGCCCTGGCTTTTTAGGGGCCCTAAAGCGTGAGAAGAAGTCTGGGATCCAAATGTCTAAAAATGCCCTCCTAAAAGAAATTTGGGCACTTTTGCAGCCTAGATGCGCAAAAGTGTCACACATCTGGTATCGCCGTACTCAGGAGAAGCTGGGGAATGTGTTTTGGGGTGTCATTTTACATATACCCATGCTGGGTGAGATAAATATCTTGGTCAAATGCCAACTTTGTATAAAAAAAATGGAAAAGTTGTCTTTTGCCATGATATTTCTCTCACCCAGCATGGTTATATGTGAAATGACACCCCAAAACACATTGCGACAAAAAATAAAAAATTCTAGGAACTCGCCATGCCCCTCACGGAATACCTTGGGGTGTCTTCTTTCCAAAATGGGGTCACTTGTGGCGTAGTTATACTGCCCTGGCAATTTAGGGGCCCAAATGTGTGAGAAGAACTTTGCAATCAAAATGTGTAAAAAATGGCCTGCAAAATCCGAAAGGTGCTCTTTGGAATATATGCCCCTTTGCCCACCTTGGCTGCAAAAAAGTGTCACACATCTGGTATCGCCGTACTCAGGAGAAGTTGGGGAATGTGTTTTGGGGTGTCATTTTACATATACCCATGCTGGGTGAGAAAAATATCTTGGTCAAATGCCAACTTTGTATAAAAAAATGGGAAAAGTTGTCTTTTGCCAAGATATTTCTCTCACCCAGCATGGGTATATGTAAAATGACACCCCAAAACACATTCCCCAACTTCTCCTGAGTACGGCGATACCAGATGTGTGACACTTTTTTGCAGCCTAGGTGGGCAAAGGGACCCACATTCCAAAGTGCACCTTTCGGATTTCACCGGTCATTTTTTACAGATTTTGATTGCAAAGTACTTCTCACACATATGGGCCCCTAAATTGCCAGGGCAGTATAACTACGCCACAAGTGACCCCATTTTGGAAAGAAGACACCCCAAGGTATTCTGTGAGGGGCATGGTGAGTTCCTAGAATTTGTTATTTTTTGTCGCAAGTTAGTGGAATATGAGACTTTGTAAGAAAAAAATAAAATAAAAAAATAATCATCATTTTCCGCTAACTTGTGACAAAAAATAAAAAGTTCTATGAACTCACTATGCCCATCAGCGAATACCTTAGGGTGTCTACTTTCCGAAATGGGGTCATTTGTGGGGTTTTTCTACTGTTTGGGCATTGTAGAACCTCAGAAATCATGACAGGTGCTCAGAAAGTCAGAGCTGTTTCAAAAAGCGGAAATTCACATTTTTGTACCATAGTGTGTAAACGCTATAACTTTTACCCAAACCATTTTTTTTTTTTGCCCAAACATTTTTTTTTATCAAAGACATGTAGAACAATAAATTTGGCGAAAAATTTATATATGGATGTCGTTTTTTTTGCAAAATTTTACAGCTGAAAGTGAAAAATGTCATTTTTTTGCAAAAAAAATCGTTAAATTTTGATTAATAACAAAAAAAGTAAAAATGTCAGCAGCAATGAAATACCACCAAATGAAAGCTCTATTAGTGAGAAGAAAAGGAGGTAAAATTCATTTGGGTGGTAAGTTGCATGACCGAGCGATAAACGGTGAAAGTAGTGTAGTGCCGAAGTGTAAAAAGTGCTCTGGTCATGAAGGGGGTTTCAGCTAGCGGGGTTGAAGTGGTTAAATGGTCCCCGAGTTTTCAAAGACTTCTAGCAATCGCTAGAATGAGGAGAGAGATGCATTCACATTCCATGCTCTGTCTCCACGCTGCAGGAGATGGAATTGAGATGGGTCCATAAACTTCCTATTGAGTCTGTATCTCTTCCTCTCCTGCTGCAAAGAGTCCGTCATATGAGTTTTTCTCTATCCTCATTATAGCAATCGGTGCACCTCGCAGGTGGACCTCAGCACTCAGACCACCACTGATCAAAACTACTGATATGTACATTTTCTGAAAACTCAGTTAGCCTTTACTGGAATTGGCTGGTGTGAATTGTCAACTATGCTTGTAGATCAGACGGAAGAGGCAGTTCCTCATTGATTTACTGTACAGTATATATGGATCCTTATGATGATGCAGAAAAATTGTTGGTCAACTTGTTGACTTTAGACACGTCTACTTATTATTTGTTTCATGTGAATAGACTCAGCCCTACTCACTCTGTAACTTGTCTTAGCCATGGAGACCACATCCACTCTATAGTGACCACGGCCACTTTTTCTACTTTCAGTCTGAGTGACTTGGGCAATTGTGGCGCGGATTTTGTTACATTGATAAACGCTGGCCATAGTTCCTTGTTCTCATAAACACAGCAATGTGTCTCTTGCCTTCTATGGATATACTTATTTATCTTCTGCTGCTATACACACCAATGTTTGTAACTTCAACATATTGCCAAAAATCTTTACAGATTCTGCTCCCTCCACTCCTCATGTCTGTTGCCCCATAAAGAAATGAAGTTGCCAGTTCCAACTTTTTATACCTTTAACTCACTAATCATCACATAGCTGGCATATCATAATAATGCTATCAGTGTCTGATATGTGGGTGTCTGACTGCTGGGACCCCTGCAATGGACACTAAAACGTGGGGTTCATTTCCTCTTAGACCTTTCTTTTAAGTTGGTCCAATGAAACATAAAATCATAATGTAACTTTTGGGGCCACTGTATTTTAAGAAATCTGATATCTTGCAGTTTTCACACTGGTCGCTGAGGCTCACAATAGGCCGACACTTCCTGTTCTCCACAAATCACTTTGTAGCAGTAATTTCATCATCGCTGGCAGGATTATAATGAAAGGTAATACCTCTATTATAGAGCTGAAGGTAGATAACACCATAGATCCACCATATAGGCAATGGTTGATGGACACATCCTGCCTTCTTCCCCTTTCCTAATCGAGGATTCATATGTCCAAAACTGTTTTATAAAGTCAGTCTTACTGTTGTTCACAGACCGAAGTAGCAGCTCAGACAAGATGACAGGTCCTATAATCATGTACATAAAACTGAATTAAAAAAGCACAGTGTATAGTTTCATATTTTAATATTCTATATATCTAATATATAAAGCTGAGTGTATGTATGTGTGTATGTGCGCTAAAGGAATCTAGCTCTCTAGCACGCACTGTTCCTGAGATATTCCCAAAAAATGCATTAGCCAATAGAAGCCTGGTTACATGACCCTTATCAGCCAATAGAAGCTTTTTTTTTTTTAAGAGCCCTTAGTCTCCACATACACACAGTTTTACACCAGGTTTCCATAACAACCCAGCCATTTTTATTCACTGCTGCAGGTCAGCTTTAAAGGGGAAGGGCGTTGTGAATGACTCTGTTAGGGAAGCGGAGTGCTGTGGAGGTCAGGGGCAGGTAGGGTGGCCATTCACCCTTGGTAAAGCCTTGCCCCCTTCCACTCCTGAGCCGACAGGGATTGAAAAAATGAAGGTAAAAATCAACTTCTGTCCACTGCAGGGGTGGGAGGGAGGGTGACTTTCTCAATGCAGCTCACGCTCAAACAGCACAGTGCTGCTGTCTGAGAGTAAGCTGTCAACCCTTTGTTCTTTATTCAAAAATCTATAAAATATAAAAATAAAAAAAAGGACATCCCTGTGTCCGTCAAGGCCCTGCACCGGACGGAGGACAAGGAGTCTGAAAGCTGGACTGTCCGGCCTAAAACTGGACCTCTGGCCACCCTAGGGGCAGGCTCCTGTGGAGGTCACAGTTAAAGGCACGGTCCGCTATGGAGGTCAGTGTTAAGGGACAGAGTGCTGTAGAGGCCACTGTTAAGGGGACAGGGTGTTGTGGAAATCACTGTTAAGGAGATGGGGCACTGTGGAGGTCACTAATAAAAGGGGCAGCCGCTGTGGAGGTCACTGTTAAAGGGGCGGGCTTCTGTGGAGGTCACTGTTAAGGGGCGGCATGCTGTGGAGGTCACTGTTAAAAGAGAGGGCTGCTGTGGAAGTCACTGTTAAAGGAGCTGGTTATTGTGGAAATCGCTGTTAACAAGATGGGCTACTGTGGAGGTCACTAATAAAGGGACGGCTGGCGTGGAGGTCTCTGTTAAAGGGGAGGGCGCTGTGGATGTTACTGTTAAGGGGGCAGACTGCTGAGGAGGTCACTGTTAAAGGGGCAGGGTACTGTAGATGTCACTGTTATAGTAGATACTGTGGATATCTTTTAACGACACACACAAACAGTAAATCAAATAGATGAAATCTATTCGTGCAAAGCCGGGTCCTTCTGCTAGTATAAATAAATACACAAACATTTTTTAATACAGAGCTAACCTTACTACTATACTATGTATCACTCCCTTGTATGCATTAAATCTTTACTACTCATTTTAGTTTATTGTTCTTTAAGTGTTTGCCTTATTATTTCAATGCATCTGTCCTTTTTATGTCTCTTTTGTTTTCCTCCACGCTCCTGTAATGTAATGGTTTCCAGGATTTATTGCTCCTCACCTTGTCATATCCTTCTGGCATTGATATAAACACTGGAAGGCAGAATGCCAACACCTTAACCATCTGTATCTCGCCTAGTAATAACAGCATACACTGTTGATAGGAAGGGACAGATTCAACCATCGCCAAGCCAGACATTGCAACACTACAGCAAAGGATTGGAAACAGAAGGTGGACTAGCTATAGGGGAAGCAACACTGTAGTAAACCAGAGGCTGCAGAGATTTCTTGCGTCCACTGTGCTGCATATAACATGTTCAACTACAAAAACATAGGACAATTCAAAAACAATACAATTCAGCAGAAATTGCAACACACCTGCAAACATGTGTTCTATTAGGTAAAGTCTAACAAACTAGTGGTATCATACAGATGTCTTTATGTTTGGCACTGGCAAGAAAGGAAAGGCTATAATTCCTAGCTAGAAAAGTTGTAAGAGTGCATTTGGCCATAATGCCTCACCATTATAGTCAAGCCATTGCACAATTGTACACCATACTCTTGGACATGTTTGGAGATCTACAGGCGAGCATGCCTTTACTGCACCACTCTTGCAATGAGGAATTTTAAAGGAACACTTCCATCAAAACAATTTTTTTTAAAGAATATTTGGCTGTTTTTATTTTACATTTTGGCAGTACTATTAGATCTGTGGTCCATGTCCGTCACCCTCCTGCTGTCCTCTGTGGGCGCAGATGCCGAGCCATTCGCCTTGCCATCAGGAGTCCTCGTCGCCGGTGCCCTCTCCATGTTATTGCTTCCAAATCCTTCCATGATGCTTCCAAATCCTTCCCCAGAAAATGGATGAAGGTCCCTGGGTATTTACGGCTCCCTCTCCAGGCAGAAGGTGCCTGAGATTTAGGTTCCCTGGTAACCAACAAATGTGTTTGATAGTCTAGTGCTATTGTGATTTACCTGCATTTGTCCTGTGTTATTCCTCCCTTTGTTCCTGCTAATAGTCCGGTACCCATCCTGCCTATGTGCTCCTGCACTTTTGTTCAGTTCATTTCTGTTTGTGCTTTAGCTCTATAGCCAGTCTGTCTACCCATTCTGTGCTCCAGTCTATTTTCCAGCCCGCCTACCTGGTGTGTGCTTCACCACTGTCCAGTCCACAAGTTTATCCTGTGTCTAACCTAAACCATGTTAACCACGTGTTCTGCCTGGATCTCAAAAAACAACTTTGAAGCCTTAGTGACTGTTCAGACTGTACCTGCTGTTTTCCTGAGTTTCTGGTGTGTTTTCTATATCCTGAGCTTCTGGTGCTTGCATCGGAGTCCCTGACCACAGTGGGTCAGCTGCCAACTACACTGGGACTATCCCAGGAGGTAATGTATCCCTGTATAGGGATTAAAGAGTGAATACAGGGAAAGCGCCAGAATAACATCCTTATAGTTAGTCCTATGCCAAACTGGTTAGTTGGCACACAGAGCCCACACTCACTGATCCATAACAAATACTATACCATTGAAAATGAAATACAAAATATTGTCCTTCTGTAGCAGTCAGCAAAGAGAGACAAAACTCCTATATAGATAGGAAAGCCATTGTCAGTTTACCGCTGCTGTGAGGGAAAGATGTTATCTGCTAGAATAACAGTAAATCAGAATTGGGACGACAGTATACCAGCTCTATTGTTTTCTTTATAGGCCTAGATAAAGATGCCCACGAAAGAGCACTGTACTTATCAGTATAATGTGTTAGAATGGTCTGAGTGAGAAAGTCAAGCGAGGCTGTTTGCCCTGCTAAAAGTCAAACAAAGGAAGGAGTTAAAGATCCGGAAAAGGAAGCAAAATACATGGACAGACTTAAAATATATATATATATATATATATGCAGAAAACCATCCCCATGTTTTGTATAAAAAAAAAAATGCATAGAATATTCAGATTTAGGTTGTTAATATGTGATAAAAAAAAAATGGATTGTAGTGTCCCTTTAAACACAAAGCTTCTGATCTTTGGACATTATGGAAAATGTCAAGGATTCAAGTCCATTGTCAATCACTGGGCACTAAGCACTTATAATCAATTCTAGTCACCAAAGAGGCCAGACACTGAATATATCATCGATTTCCACTATAGCATATATAACATACCTGAAGAATCAAGGTAGGAATTCTGTAAAAATGGGGGAGGGGAGGAGTAAAGCATAGCATTCCATGTGTTCTGAACATTGGTATATTAAACTATTTATAAACTAATACATTCATATTACTACATGTGGAGCATACCTCTTTAAAGTGCAAATTATATATTCCTTGTGATATTACAGATGTATGACTGATAACTTTATAGTTACACTAGAGCTACCTTGGTGTACTTTATACTGTATTTATGTACTCTATATATGTACGTATATAGGGAGAGAGTTATATATGTATTACATAGTGAGTTAAATCTCAAGCAAATCTGGGTAAAATCCACAAATTTGCAAGCCAACAGCATGCCTACAATCTATTGTGTATACAGTACACTGCATGTGAATGTCATGGCTGTGTCATGGTCTGGTATCGTGGACTATGACACTTTTGCCGTGCATGCTTGTTGCTGGTGGTAACATGTTTTTTCATGTTTTGAGACTTCCCCTTTAAGTTGTGTGTCCCTTCCCATCCTGGTGTGCACGGGGTTAAGGTGTGTTTGCTAGGTGTGGTGGGTGCAACCTCAGGCCTCCTTAGATGTTGGGGTGGTGGAACCTGAGGTCAGTTTGATTTTGCTTGTCTCTGTAGGAGCTCTGCTCCCTGGCTGTATGTAATAGTCTGTGTGAGCCACCCTTATTTGTTATATTGTTTCCCTTGCTCTGTCTGTGTGTCCCCTCCGGCGTGTTTCTGTTTTCCCTCTCCCACCTAGTGTATGTTGTTATGGTGTGGGCCTTGTTTGGAGGTTATTATGTTGTGGTGTGTTTCCTCCGAAAGGGGGTTGCTTTCCAAGAGGGGTTTAAGCAAACATCTAGACAGTGCGTTTCTGGTCCATCTCGTCGGCGGCAGGTAAGTTCTGGTAACCTAGGTTGTCTATTGCCTTTTGTTACCTGTCGTTCGGTTGTGAACCCTGTCTAGTTGGCGGCCAGCTGCTGGGCTTCTGGAGACACCATGCATCTGTTGTGTAGGATGAATGGGTGGTCTCTTCCCTGTCTTCAGGCTTAGGGCATAGCTGGTATAATTAGGGTTCTAGGTTGGTGAGCATGAGCCTCCTAACTTCTGAGGCGGCTCATGCATTAGGAGTTTAGGGAGATTTTCAGGGTCGCGTTAGGAGGTGACCTGCTCCCTGTTCCCTGCTATCCGGCATAGCAGCGACTGATATTGCACGGTGGGGATTTCCCCCCCTCCCCGCCGTGACAGTGAAGGAAGTTTTGTAAAATCTGTCAGAGTGGTTCTATCAAGGTAGAGATTGAGCAATTATTTCGGCCGAGAAATACACAGACAGATGCAAGGGATATGTCTGAGGAGATCTGATTAGACCGCCCATAAGGACTTTATTTTATACACATCTGATTATAGGAGTTACAAGATGAGTTAAGATGTTTACAGTATTATGATTGGTCAATACAAGTTATATAATCACACGTGATACATATTGGCAATGAAGAGTGTTACATAATAGGGCAATATTTCAATATGACAAGATTCAAGATTTAAAAGGTCATGTTCCCATAACTGGTTTGGATGCATCTTGATGCTGGCTCATCAATATCCACGGTTCCTGGAATTTCAAGCACATTGTCAAAAGGCCTATTTGATAATTGTCCAACAAATAGCCTACAAAATCTCCCTAATACTCCCTTCTTCCTCTGGTTATTCTGAGAGGTCATACTCCCCCTTCTCTTCACAGACTGCTGTCTTCACTTATATTCAGATGACCTTAGTTTCAGTAAATGTGCTCAGTGGAATATATGATAAAGGTTACACTCTTATTGAATCATCATTATTATAAGTATAGAATATACAGGTCCTTCTCAAAAAATTAGCATATTGTGATAAAGTTCATTATTTTCTGTAATGTACTGATAAACATTAGACTTTCATATATTTTAGATTCATTACACACCAACTGAAGTAGTTCAAGCCTTTTATTGTTTTAATATTGATGATTTGGGCATACAGCTCATGAAAACCCAAATTTCCTATCTCAAAAAATTAGCATATTTCATCCGACCAATAAAAGAAAAGTGTTTTTAATACAAAAAAAGTCAACCTTCAAATAATGATGTTCAGTTATGCACTCAATACTTGGTCGGGAATCCTTTTGCAGAAATGACTGCTTCAATGCAGCATGGCATGGAGGCAATCAGCCTGTGGCACTGCTGAGGTGTTATGGAGGCCCAGGATGCTTCGATAGTGGCCTTAAGCTCATCCAGAGTGTTGGGTCTTGCGTCTCTCAACTTTCTCTTCCCAATATCCCACAGATTCTCTATAGGGTTCAGGTCAGGAGAGTTGGCAGGCCAATTGAGCACAGTAATACCATGGTCAGTAAACCATTTACCAGTGGTTTTGGCACTGTGAGCAGGTGCCAGGTCGTGCTGAAAAATGAAATCTTCATCTCCATAAAGCTTTTCAGCAGATGGAAGCATGAAGTGCTCCAAAATCTCCTGATAGCTAGCTGCATTGACCCTGCCCTTGATAAAACACAGTGGACCAACACCAGCAGCTGACATGGCACCCCAGACCATCACTGACTGTGGGTACTTGACACTGGACTTCAGGCATTTTGGCATTTCCCTCTCCCCAGTCTTCCTCCAGACTCTGGCACCTTGATTTTCGAATGACTTGCAAAATTTGCTTTCATCCGAAAAAAGTACTTTGGACCACTGAGCAACAGTCCAGTGCTGCTTCTCTGTAGCCCAGGTCAGGCGCTTCTGCCGCTGTTTCTGGTTCAAAAGTGGGTTGACCTGGGGAATGCGGCACCTGTAGCCCATTTCCTGCACACGCCTGTACACGGTGGCTCTGGATGTTTCTACTCCAGACTCAGTCCACTGCTTCCGCAGGTCCCCCAAGGTCTGGAATCGGTCCTTCTCCACAATCTTCCTCAGGGTCCGGTCACCTCTTCTCGTTGTGCAGCGTTTTCTGCCACACCTTTTCCTTCCCACAGACTTCCCACTGAGGTGCCTTGGTACAGCACTCTGGGAACAGCCTATTCGTTCAGAAATTTCTTTCTGTGTCTTACCCTCTTGCTTGAGGGTGTCAATGATGGCCTTCTGGACAGCAGTCAGGTCGGCAGTCTTACCCATGATTGCGGTTTTGAGTAATGAACCAGGCTGGGAGTTTTTAAAAGCCTCAGGAATCTTTTGCAGGTGTTTACAGTTAATTAGTTGATTCAGATGATTAGGTTAATAGCTCGTTTAGAGAACCTTTTCATGATATGCTAATTTTTGGAGATAGGAATTTTGGGTTTCCATGAGCTGTATGGCAAAATCATCAATATTAAAACAATAAAAGGCTTGAACTACTTCAGTTGGTGTGTAATGAATCTAAAATATATGAAAGTCTAATGTTTATCAGTACATTACAGAAAATAATGAACTTTATCACAATATGCTATTTTTTTGAGAAGGACCTGTACATACATTTAATATGGGAGAAGATATACCTTAAGCAACACCTTACAATTACTCTCACAAATCCCATTCACTTACACTATAGTCTACTTGACTTGAACAAATACACTGTCTGTGAACTTAGCCTAAAACCATATTCACACAACCGTAGGACGGCTGGGCCTGTGTTGCGAAAATATGGGCACTGGCCATGTGCACTTCGCTTCACAGTGTGTACACATTGACTTCAATGGGTCTGTGATCTGCAAGATGTGGTGAAAGATAGGACATGTCCTATCTTTTGCAGCCTGGAGGCATGGACCTGGAAGCACATGGAAGCCCTTCGGTGTGCTTCCTGGTCTATGTCTTAGTTTGCAGTCTGCCACACGCACACTGCCGTCCAATGATCGTGTGAATGTAGTCTAAAAGTTTACCAAATATTGAGATTGTAGTATAATAATATAAAATTGGTAATTTGCTTAATATGTGCCACTTGTAAAGCTGACATCTTCTTTTGTGACAGAAGACCATATGAGCCGTCAGTGTCACCAGGGAACCAGCACAGCTGCTACCTATGGACTCTTTGATCTCTTTCTGGATGGGAACCTACTCTACTTAAAAACCTCTCTCTATGCCAACAGGCCTCAAATTAATTATGGAAGAGCAGGCTCCACATATATACTGAATTTGCTCTATATAATATCTCTGAAGTTTGTTAGGAGCGCACAACCAAAATGGAGGCAGCCACACCTACACATATATACTCATGGGCGGATTGGCCATAGACCTTGCAGGGAAGTTTCCCGGTGGGCTGATGCTCAGGGAGCTGCCTGAGTCTTCCTCATAGCCAGCCAGTGGAAGTTTTTGGGGATGTATTTTGTAATGGACTGTGGTATTTTGCTCTGTTGGGGTGGTATAATGTGCCACAATATGGTATATGGTAAAATGGGGCCACTTTTAATATTTTTTGCAGGGCCACTTTAAGTTCCCAGTCTGCCCCTGTGTATACTGCAAAAACAAAAGACCCAAACTAAAGTAAGCAGTGTATAGTGTAAATCGAATATGCAATTTTTATCTTCACACTCACTTGCGTTTCAGTTCTGAACTTCCTCAAACTAGCAATAAAATGTTTGAGAGAACTCCTCTTTGAGTCCTCTCCATTGTGTGTGTGAGCTCAGGAGTCCTCTCAATGCATTAACTGCTGGTTTGTGGGAGCGCAGTATCAGAATGCAAATGAGCATGAAAATAAAGATGACGAAATTGGACTTGGTGTCACTTACACTATACTGCGCTTCCTCTAATTTAGGGGGTGTTTCAGAGCTGACATATTGGGCCAGATTTATCATTAGCTCAGGTCTGAATAATGGAGTGAAAAAGTCCCTAAAAAATGCGCAAACCTCTAAAACGGTGCACAAATTAGCGACTTTTTTCTGCTCTGCACTATGCTCGCCAGTTTTCTGAAAGTGGGCGTGTTTTCTTATGTAAATGAATCTCTAGACAGATTTACTATTGGGACTATTTAAAAAGTTGCAAAAAAGTCGCAATTTCACTCCAGTGAGGACCATGCTTATCTTATGCAGCTTTTTAATAGAACATGTGACTTTTTCATAAAAACGTGCGACCTTTTCGTAAAGATGTGCGACTTTTGTAAAGCTGCTTACTGACGGATAAACTGCTACCGTCAAACCACATTTATTACAGTCTTAAAGGGCCGATCATAAATCTGACTTGGCTAAAACTGACTTTAGCCATATGTGAAAGTGGAGTGAGCTGTCAGAGTCATGATAAATCTGGCCCATTCCTTTTAACCCATAGGATACCAGCACGTACATGTGGCACGCTGAAACCAATCCATCAAAATCTGCTCTGCAAAAGCCATATGGTGCTCCTTCCTTTCTGAATCCTGCCATGTGCCCCCCCCCCCAGCAGTTTACCACCACATATGGGGTGTTGCTGTATTCAGGAGAAAGTGGGTAACAAATTATGGGATGCTTTTACTCCTGTTACCCCTTGTGAAAATGAAAAATTTGGGTCTGAAGCAACATTTTATTGGAAGAAATTAAACTTTTCCTTTTCACAGCCAAGTGTTTCCAAATTCTGTAAAACGCTTAGGGTGTCAAGATGTCCGTACCCCCCTTTATATATTCTTTAAGGGGTGTAGTTTCCAAAATGGGGTCACTTTTTGAGGGTTTATGCTGTAAGGGTACATCAGGGTCTCTTCAAATACAAAATGGTGCCTAAAAACCATTCTAGCAAAATCTGCCTCCAAAATCCATATGGCACTCCATTCCTTCTGACTACTGGCACGTGCCCATAGAGCAGTTTACCGCCACATATGGGGTATTTCTGTAAAATGCAGAATCAGAGTAATGTATATTGAGGTTTATTTTGCTGTTAACCCTAACATAAAAAATATACCAAAATCTAAATTTTCTTTTAATTCTTGTGGAACACCTCAAGGGTTAACAAAGTTTGTAACATCAGTTTTGAATAATTTGAGGGGTGTAGTTTGTAAAATGGGGTCATTTATGGGTGGTTTCCATTACGTAAGCACCTTAAAATCACTTTATAACTGAATTGGTGCTTAACCACTTTACATCCGTCTATAGGATATAAACGTCCTATAAGTGGATGTTTATCTCTGAATGGATTGCTCTGAAACATCCATTCAAAGATCGCAGCTGCACGCTAATCGTAGCTAATCGTGCAGCTGCCGAGCGGGGGGCCCGTTGTCAGTGATAGCAGGGCAACCCAGAAAAAGGCAGGGACAGTTCCCAGGTGTCCTTGCCTTCTAGATCACTGTAAACACAGCGCTCAGTGCTATGCGCTTCCTGTTCCGGCCCAGTGGCCATGTGACCGCCAAGGCCGGGAGAGTGCAGGAGCTGTCGGGTCTTCTACGGACCTCGATCAGCCCTGCACTGAGGCTGTTCGGCACAGTACTCTGCCGTACAGCCTCTCTGGGGGCTGTATTTCCCCTGCAACTGGGGCTACGATGTCAGCCCCAGTTACAGGAGAAATCAATGGTGAAAAAAAAAAATAAGTGAAGGTAAATGTCCCCCAGAGGTCTTGTATGACCTTATGGGGGATGCAAAGTGTAAAATAAGAAATAAAAAAAATAAATCAATAAAGTGTTTAAAAAAAAAATGTAAAAAAATTTCACATGTAAATTTTTTTTCTCCAATTGATTATTTTAGTTTATTTTTATTACAATAAAATAGACATATTTGGTATTCCCGCGTCCATAACGACCGGCTTTAGAAATATATCACATGTTCCACCCCGTCCGATAAACACCATAAAAAAATGCAATTTTTATCACCTTACATCGCAAAAAGTGCAACTTCAAGTGATCAAGAAGGCATATGTCCCACAAAATGGTACCAATAAAACCGTCACCTCGTCCTGAAAAAAATGAGCCCCTACATGAGAAAATCGTTTAAAAAATAAAAATAATTATAGCTCTCAGAACATGGAGACATTAAAAAACAATTTTTTTGTTTTAAAAATGCTATTATTGTGTTAAAGTGAAATAAATTAAAAACGTATACATATTAAGTATCGCTGCGTCCAGAACAACCAGCTCTATAAAAATATCACATGACCAAACCCCTCAGTTGAACACCATAAAAAAATTAAATAAAAACAGTGCCAAAAAAGGCATTTTTTGTCACCTAACATCACATAAAGTGCAACACCAAGCGATCAAAAAGGCGTATACCCCACCAAAAGCAATCAAACAGTCACCTCATCCTGCAAAAAATGAGTTCCTAACTAAAACAATTGGTCCAAATTTTTTTAAAAAGCTATGGCTTTCAGACTTTGGAGACACTAAAACATCATTTTTTTGGTTTAAAAAATGCTATTATTGTATAAAACTTAAATAAATAAGAAAAAGTATATATATTCGGTATTGCCACATCCGTAACGATCTGCTCTATAAAATGTCACATGACCTAATCCCTCAGGTGAACACTGTAAAAATGAATAAAGAAAAACTGTGCTAAAACAACCAATTTTTTTGTCACCTTGCCCCAGAAAGTGAAATAATGAATGATAAAAAAAAATCATATGTACCCAAAAATGGTACCAATAAAAATATAAACTTTTCCTGCAAAAAACGAGACCCTGCACCAGACGATTGGCAGGAAAATAAAAAAATATGGCATTCTCTCTGATAGTGACAGCTCTTTGGATCTCATCTTGAGAGTTGACAGCAATAGATTCCAAATGCAAATAGCACACTTGAAATGAACTCTGGACCTTTTATCTTCTCATTGTAATTGGGATAATGAGGGAATAACGCACACCTGGCCATGGAACAGCTGAGAAGCCAATTGTCCCATTACTTTTGGTCCCCTAACAAGTGGGAGGCACATATGCAAACTGTTGTAATTCCTACACCATTCATCTGATTTGGATGTAAATACCCTCAAATTAAAGCTGACAGTCTGCAGTTAAAACACTTGTTCGCTTCATTTCAAATACATTGTGGTGGTGTATAGAGCCAAAAATATTTGAATTGTGTCTATGTCCCAATATTTATGGACCTGACTGTATGTTCCTGACTAGGCCTGAGCAAAACGAACTTCAGATCATAGATTCGAAGTGGATTAGTTCAAAACCTTAAATTTTAATGCTGTTTCTGTAAAGCATTTAAATGTATTGGCTACATGTAGGCAAAGTTCGTATCGCCCAAAGTCGCGAGAGACTTTGGTGAATTATTACTGTATTTATATCTACATATTTTAAAACAGTTTAAAATAGAAATCCGAAGTGGACTTTGGTACTGGCTGGTACTTTGCCTACACTGAGCCAATATATTTTAATGCTTACAGAAACAGAATTTAAAACAAAGGTTTTGAACGAATTAACTTCAGATATATGATCTGAAAGTCGATTCGCCCAAGCCTATTTCTGACCATTAATTTATTCCCCAGTGGAAACTCCCTGTCTTTCACACACATAAGCATGCTGAGAAATTTTTCAGAAATGATGAGCTGAGCAAAAATATATTTACAGACTTTAGCAGAAAACTGAGGTTCTAAAAAGATACTCATGTAAGCACGGGGGTTTAAACATCTCAGAAAAATATAACAAAAATTTGCATGAAGGTTTCATCCCCTTCCCATAAGCTGTCTATGAATTCTCTAGTTGGGCATATGATGTGGGTAATCTTCCAAACATTCACTGTCAAGAGGGACTGAGGATTAAAACCTCCAGCCTAATGTTGTGTAGCTTTCCCTCATGCCACAAAAACAGCTATGATCCATCTAAGCATGGACCTCGATGGGTCTTCAAAATGTTAGGTGCAGATCCTTTAAAGGGCTTCTGTCACCCCACTAAACGCATTTTTGTTTTTTTGTCTACTTATAATCCCTATCCTGCCATATTGCCATACATTATGTTATTAATAATTTTCGTTCAGTAGATTTAGCCAAAAACTTACTTTTATGATATGCTAATTACCTTTCTACCAGCAAGTAGGGCGTCTACTTGCTGGTAGCAGCCGCAGAAAACCGCCCGGTCCTTGTGTTGATTGACAGGGCCAGCCGCGATCTCCTCCTCCGGCTGGCCCAGTCAGCATTTCAAAAATCGCGCGCCTGTGTTGATTCGGCGCAGGCGCTCTGAGATAAGGAGGCTCGCCTCCTCAGCACTCCCTCAGTGCGCCTGCGCCGATAAGGTCACCGAAAGAGAAGACGTCATCAGCGCAGGCGCACTAAGGGAGTGCTGAGGAGGCGAGCCTCCTTATCTCAGAGCGCCTGCGCCGAATCAACACAGGCGCGATTTTTTAAAAGCTGACAGGGCTGGCCGGAGGAGAAGATCGCGGCTGGCCCTGTCAATCAACACAAGGAGGGGGCGGTTTTCTGCGGCTGCTACCAGTAAGTAGACGCCCTACTTGCTGGTAGACAGGTAATTAGCATATTATAAAAGTACGTTTTTGGCTAAATCTACTGAACAAAAATTATTAATAACATAATGTATGGCAATATGGCAGGATAGGGATTATAAGTAGACAAAAAAAAATGCATTTAGTGGGGTGACAGAAGCCCTTTAAGCCCTGTAAATTGGGAGTTGGGTCCCCCATAGATCAGATGTTTTTTCACCACATCCCACAGATTAAACTCTATCAGATTAAGATTTGGGAATTTTGGAGGTCAGGTCAACACTTGAATGTTGTGCCATGTTCATGAAACCATTCTTGAGCAATTTCTGAAATGTGGCAACTGGCAATTGTCTTATTGTACAGAAAGAGGCCACTGCCATTAGGGAATACTGTTTCCATAAGCTGTGTACTTGTTTTATAGATGTTAAGGTAGGATATGTCAAAATAAGGCTAGTTTCAAACTGTGTTTTAGCCCTCTGCTGGGAGAATACGCGTGAATACTCAAAAATGGTATTCAAACTATTATACTGCAGTGGATTGATTCAATTCAGTGAGGAAAACTGAGTCCAAAGGATTCATTTTCGGTCTCTGTTTGACCATCCATTTCCTTGTCTTTTTTTTGAGCGACAGAATAGAATGGTAGACTGCATTCTACTTTGTCCAGCAAAAAAGACAGATATGAATGGAAAACAGGTCAAACAAGTACAAAGATGCCTCACTGTAGAGAATGGATCTTTTGTGCCATGGGTTTACATACTGTTTTGGGTGTTCAATCATATACCCCCGATGAAAAGCTTGAACCCAGAGTTCTTGTCAATTTGTTCTACAGTGGCTCTTCAGTATGATTGGACCAGAGGGCTAGCCTTGTATCATTGAGCTTAGACAACCGTGTTCCTGTCACTGTGTCACCCAGTGTCCTTCAATGGACCATATTTGGTAGGTTCTAATGACTACGTTACACTGAAATCTATGTCAGCTATGGGCTGGTGTAGATTTAAGATATTATTTACTACAAGTGCGATTTACACAAAAATATGCAATGTTTTGTAGTGACCAGCCGGAGGAGTGCTGTGAGGAAGACTGGAGTGGTGGTGATGGAGAGGATGGGTGCAGCAGTTCAGTGGCGTTCCCCACCCTGTGCTCCCTGGGTCCGTGCAGTGGTTGGAGGCCGGGGCATAACCTTTCTTCCCGTCTGGGTATACCCTAAACTTGGAGCTCCTGTCTGTTGGTGTGCCGTGGTGCCCCTGATGTTGGTTGTGTGGGTAACTGGGTGCAAGACAGGATAATAGCTAGGGGCTGGCAGATGGATGGTGGAATCAATGACCAGGTCGTTTTGTTGCAATAGTTTCTCTTTACTGAATGAATTATGGGAGTAGTAGTACGTATAGCAGCAAAAGGCACAGTTCTGAGATATATTACAGAGTATAATCTTCCCTACAGTTGTATATACTCTATTTTTATTTGGTGCCCTTTTTCAAGCTGGTCCGATTTGCGGCTATTAGTCTGGTGGGCAAAATGCACATGGCCGTACATCGGACCAGCTTGATAAAGGGCACCAAATAAAAAGGGCCTGAAATGTTGCACTGATGTATATTTGATACTGCTGGTGTTGAAAAATATCTGAAAGAAATTAAATAAAAGAAGCAATCAAAAACTTATTGGTGTGCTGTCTCCTCCATGTCTCCTCCACTGTGAATATCTGGGTGCTGATGTGCAATAATTGGGGAGGCCCTCACTCCAACAGTCTAAGAAAAACAGATGTAGCCATCACCATTTCTTTGTATGTTATTGTTGGTAAAAAAAAAAAAAAAAGAACATTGAACGTTGATGTTGTAGATTTCTGGAATATCCTGAGTTACAATCTGTAACACAATTAAGGACTGGATTAACTTTTTTTTTTGGTTTCAGAGCTGAAATCCACCAGCACCTTCTGCCTATTCAATGTCTTCACAGAACTTACTCTGTTGATTTGCATTCTGGTACGTGTCACTTATCCATCAATCATTGTACAATGACTAAAGACTAACTGTTCCACAGCACTACAGAAGCTCAGGTAAACTGTTAGAGGGGGGTACAATATGATGACAATGGGTTAATAAGTAGTGATGAGTGGCATAGGCAATATTCGAATTTGCGATATTTAGCGAATTTTTGGCTGAATATTCGCCATAAATTCGAGATCTCCAGTCACTATTTACTTGATTGCGAAAATCGGCAATGTATTATATTTGCGATAAAAAATTAGCAATTAGAATATTCACGATCAACACTAAGGGGTAGGCAACTTTCCTATTGGTTGCTAGGTATGTTGCTAAGTGCCGATATTCTCGATAAATTCACGATTAGAATATTCACGATCAATACTATTCGCGAATACGTATATATAGTACTATATTCAAAATATTAGCGAATTCTCGAAGTGGCGATATTCGCAATAAAAATTAGCGATTCGAATATTTGCGCTCAACACTATTAATAAGGTGTCTGACAACCAACAAAATTGTAAATGTAGCTCTTAGCTATAAGTTACTGTAGGTGGTACAGTGGATCAGCACAGCAAAAGTAATGCTATATATTTGCAACGTTACTCAACTTTTTTTTTAGGTTATTTGTATAAATTAAATGTAACACAGAAAAAAAAAGTTGAATATGCACTAAAAGTAAAAACAAAAAACTGACTGAAATAAGATCAACCAATTAATTATTTAGGAAAAAATTGCAAACCGAAGTAAATAATAATACATGGTATTAAAGATGTGAAATACCATTAGATTCCATTCCAATTAGATGTACCTAGAAAATAATGAGTACCTCCTTAAAGGGGTTGTCTCACTTCAGATATTCCAATTAGATGTACCTAGATAATAATGAATATCTCCTTAAAGGGGTCGTCTCACTTCAGCAAATACCATTTATTATTTAGAGGAAGTTAATACAAGCCACTTACGGTCCCGGCCACCAGAGAGTTTTTTCCTATAATTTGGAAGCATGACCACCATTGGATTGCAGGGTGGTCATAACCCCTGGATATTAGCAGTGTATAATGTGATGAAAAAATGAATCCAGGCAGCAAAGGAGGCAATATGGACAATCACAATACATTAGGAAGTGCCTTGTTGAGCGAAGCAAAGCATTCAAAGCGGAATTCGGTCTGAAATTTACGAAAACTTTGATTTACAACGAAGCCAAATTTCCCTGCGATTCGTGGTCACGTATCAGGTTTTCCCAAAATGGCGGCTGCACGTGTTACAAAGTGAAAGTAAGAAGCCCAAGAACGCAAGATCACCCATAATGCGGTGCAGCTGGTCATTCCTGAGGTAACCATTCCCTGTGATATCGCAGCCCTATGAAAGGATCATCCCGCATGGCCTCCACCATTGTCCTGTGAGCTGAGCTCAGGGAGAGACGTGACAAGCGCTCATGCGCTATATTTAAAAGCAAAATACCATTAAGTTCATAGTAGGGAGGGATCCTGGACCTTATGGAGGGATCCACATGGGAATATGGTCTTCCCTGTTGTGAATCCCTCAATTTTATTGCTTTGAGGAAGGTTTCCCCACCTAAATGCTGTGTTCCATCTCTGGTACCATCACACAGGAGGAGCGGGGCTGCTGCATACACGCTCCGGCTCTCCCGATCCCCGCCGGGGGGAGCCGGAGCACACCCAGATGACCACGGCATTTAAAGTGTTAAAAGTCTGCAAACGTGCAATACCGTCAGTCATGGACATTAATGCCAGATGTCTGCTCTTTAAAACAGCAGACACCCAGTGGCCATGGCCTCCGCTGCTTGCACCAGCGGGCGCCCTTTTTAAATGTCTGGCTGCCAACATAAATTTACTGTCAGTGGTTTGGAAAGGGTTAAATTCCAAGTCTTCACACTGACATTGGGCTACCAAGTGGGAACAATATGATTAGGCAGAGTGGCCTGGGTATACCTGATTTATAGCAATTCGTCTATCGGTGCTGCAAATGCATTTGTCATAGCTTACAATAGTTAAAACACTTATCATTATTTGAAGCACCAAGGACGTGATGAAATGCTGTATGAACCATATTCATTTTGTATTTTTAAACCTGCATAAACTGGTGTTGAACAAGGTGCCACCTAAACCTCCCAGCACCTCCCAGCTCTAACAGTGAGTAGACTCAGCCCCATCATCCATACATACAGTGGGGGTGCAGTAAGGGTCACAAAAAGAGGTGCATAGCATATAACAAAGATTTCTGCAGTGCGCTTTTCATGCTGCACTCAGGGCCGGTGCTACCATAAGGCAGACCAAGCGGCTGCCTTAGGGCGCACCCTGGGGGAGGGTGGAAAAATGTGACATGGAGGGGGAGAAATGTGACATGGAGGGCTGATGTGACATAGGGGGGGGGGGGGGTGATTTGACATGGAGGAGGAGAAATGTGACATGGGGGCATGATGGCTGACATGGGGACATGATGGCTGACATGGGGGGCTAATGGCTGACATGGCGGAATGATGGCTGACATGGGGGTCTGATCTGAGGTCTGATTAACATTGGGGGTCTGATTGGGGCTGTGAGCTGAGGTCTAATTAACATTGGGGGTCTGATTGCTGGTCTGACCTGAGGTGGGCGCCCCCCCTCGCAGGTGAGCTGCGAGGGGGGTGCCAAAATGTAGTTTCGCTTGTGTTGGCAAAAATCCTTGCACCGGCCCTGGCTGCACTCGCCAACCTCCCAGATCCCAACTCTGAATAGTTGGCAAGCCTCATAATGTGAGGCCATGTAGGCGCTAATGCTATTGCCATTTTGATGCCAGCATTGACATCTCAAGAATAAGGTGGGGAAGGGGATTAAATAGGGAACAGTCTGATTAGGAAATTTGAAAAGCCTGTGTTTTAAGGCACATTTAAAGCTAAGGAAGTTGGGAATTGACCTAATTGTCTGGAATAATGCATTCCAGAGAGCTGGTGTACTGTCCTGCCCATCGTTATTGGCACCCATGAAGTTTAAGTACTGTAGGGATTTGCTCTGGTAGGCAGGGTAAGCGGACACAATACAGAGGCAAAACCACGGTTGAAAAGCAAAAGTCAGTGTTTATTCACACAGGCAGAAAAGAAACACAATACTTGGCAGGGTCCTGGTGTTAATTCACACAGTAAGAGTCCACAGAACAAAACATGGCAGTCCACAGCAGGCTTTAGGGCGCCTGGCTTCCAGCTGGCAGCTCTCAGCCTTGCAGTATGGCAGAACTCCTCAGCTCCCAAAACTCAGAGCTCCACTATCACCTGCAGGTTCATTCCACACCCTGCTGAGCTGCTGGCTGGGTTTTTAAACCCCAGCCAAAAAACCTGGCCTGGAATGTGGGGAACAGCCACCCACCCTGCTCTTTCGCTGCTCCCAATAAGAACTGGCCCGGATCGGCTTTTCAGCCACACTAAGAAAAAAACTGTGTCAGCGAGCACCAGCTGCCACTGACACACAAAATAACCGGTTCCTATCTCACCGAGGCCAGGAACCTCGGTGATGTGTACCTTCTGTCAATGACTGACCCGTGCTCCTTCCTACAGTACATAATGTGGAATATCTCATGAAAAAAATGAATCAAGTGAAACAGCTTTTTTGCATAGCGCACTCATGTTAAATACAAAAGAGCAAATGATAAACAACAATTTAAAACAAAAAACAATGGGAGGGAAAATAAGAAAAACCTAAAGCTTGATGTGACACTGTTATTGGCACCCTTCACATTTAATTAGTATGGAAACACATTTTGACTTGCCTGTGGTAAATCACAAATGAGAATCACCTGTGATAAATTGTCTGTGCCCATGTGACATGAATTAGCCAATGAATGATGACTTCAATGTTTAAAAAAGCCACATGTTAGGCCCTGTTCCTTTGTCACAATAGTAAAGACAAAGATGCTGTCAGAGGAGATCAGAGCTGCTATTATTAGCAAAAGATTTCCAAAGGGTATAAGCCATCTTCAAAGACCTTGGTATCCCAGTTTCAACAGTGTGCTATGTTATTAAGAAGTTTGCCAAGCATGGAAACGTCAAGAACCTACCTGGACATGGGGAAAGAGGAAAATTGACAAGAGATGTCTTCGAAGGTTGGTGTGAATGGTGGAAAAACACCACGTCAAACATCCAATGACCTGAAGGCCAAACTGGAACACTCTGGGGTCATGGTTTCAACAAGTACCATACGCCACATGCAGCGTCCCACTCAGGATACGTGGGAACTGCAAAATAACTTTAAAACTGTATTATCATCTTGCATGTCATTTTGTACTACAACACCTGTAGTATCCCTGTTCATAGGCTGGTCTGGTGTAAGGCTACTTTCACACTTGCGTTCGGAGCGGATCCATCTGGTGTCTGCACAAACGGATCCGCTCCTATAATGCAAACGATGGTATCCGTTCAGAATGGATCCGTCTGCATAACTGTTTTTTTCAGATCTGATTTTTCACTTCGTGAAAACTCAGATCCGACAGTATATTCTAACACAGAGGTGTTCCTCATGGTGATGGGGACGTTTCAAGTTAGAACATACTAAAAGAACTGTGTACATAACTGCCCCCTTCTGCCTGGCAGAACCCGATCTCTTACAGGGGGCTGTGATCCGCACAATTAACCCCTCAGGTGCCGCACCTGAGGGGTTAATTGTGCGTATCATAGCCCCCTGTAAGAGATCAGGTGCTGCCAGGCAGCAGGGGCCAGACCCCCCTCCCTCCCCAGTTTAAAATTCATTGGTGGCCAGTGCGGCCCCCCTCCCTCCCCAGTATTATATTCATTAGTGGCCAGTGCGGCCCCCCTCCCTCCCTCCCCAGTATTATATTCATTGGTGGCCAGTGCGGCCCCCCTCCCAATATTATATTCATTGGTGGCCAATGCGGCCCCCCTCCCTCCCCAGTATTATATTCATTGGTGGCCAGTGTGGCCCCCTCCCTCCCTCCCCAGTATTATATTCATTGGTGGTCAGTGCGCCCCCCCCATCCCTCCCTCCCCAGTATTATATTCATTGGTGGCCAGTGCGGCCTCCCCTCCCCCCCCAATTAAAATCCCCCCCCCCATCATTGGTGGCAGCAGAGAGTTCCGATCGGAGTCCCAGTTTAATTGAATTTGTGTGTTTTATGCTATTTAACCCCTTTTTACCCCATTTTCAGGTTATCAAAGGGACTATGTTAACGTAACGTTTAAAGCATATTGCCCAGAAAGACTTTTCTGTGCTCATCCTTTTTACAACAACATTTTTGCACTTTAAAAAGTTTATACATGTTTTATACCCCATTTTAAGTATGGACTCTGTCTTTTGAACCATATCATGGACTTTACTGCCCTTACGTGAGATCATTATTTAATCACCATTTTTGGCCGTAACACATCTACCATGAAAAATAAAAAGTGTATGCGATATGTTTTATATATTTGCCTAGAATGTATTTTTGTGCATAACCCTTTATTCACAGGAGGTTATTGAAGAGTCATGATAATACATTGCAATGTTTATATCCATATGTGCGTATTTGTCACGGCTGAGGATGGGGAAAACCCTCAGCCGTGCGATGCCTGACCATGGTAGTCACAACTCGGCCAGGAAGACAAAATTAGGGAGCAGGTCACCTCCTAAAGCTTTCCTAATCTGACCCTAACTCCTAGCGGCATGAGCCGACCTTGAAGGTAGGAGGACTCATGCTCTGGAACCTCGGGTCCCTACTAACCCTCTGCAGGTCCCTAAGCTAGGAGCCGGGTAGACTACCTGTTCCTCCTGGACATGGAGAAAGAGGAGCCTAAAATGGCCAAGCTGTAAATAAGGGGAAACCAATACAACTTATGGCAATGGCAGGTATGTGGAAACTAAAACCTCACCTACCTGCCACAGACACACAGCCTGGAACACATGTACAAGTACTGTTGTCCACCACAACAGAAAGGACACAGCACACACCACACATCACACGGGAAACCAGGAAACCATAAGGTGCAATAAACAAGCAACCACATACACATCTACATAACATCAGACAAGGTATTATTTATGACCAGAAGGGTGGCCCCCACTGGCAGTTGGTATTAGAGACCAGGAGGGCGCCTCCAGCTTACTACAAGGTTGGAGTACCCCTCAGACATCAGGTCTCAACTGAGGCTTTAAAGGCAATGTAGCCACACCCACACTCAGACACACCCAGTGCACACACACTAGGAAGGAATTAACCCTTCTCACACCAGGGAAGGTAAGACAACCACTTAAAGGGGAAAGTGCACAAAAAACATGTAACAGCCCGTGCACACCGATAAAAGGCACACCTATAAAGAGAGGTTGCCAGGTGCAACCGCATGCACATAGCAGCAAGCAGCCTAGCACCAGCTCAGGCTGCAATACTGCGACATACAAAATAACATGTTGCCAGCGGCAACCACAAGTGATGCAACATACTAGCGGCCCTCACCTGTGGTTGAACAACGAAACCAAACCGCCGGCAACAGCATGCGGTTCAGGAGTCACGACCATGACCATGGTCGTGACAGTATTTGGTGGTGTATATTTGGTGTATTTCAGGAATCAGCTTAGAAATCCACATCTTCAGATATTACCAACGTCGAGGGCGACTTATATTTTACCATGGGGGTATGCAGCGTCCCACTCAGGATACGTGGGAACTGAAAAATAACTTTAAAACTGTATTATCATCTTGCATGTTATTTTGTACTACAACACCTGTTGTATCCCTGTTTATAGGCTGGTCTGGTGTAATTTATACATCCCACCACTAGATGGGGATAGTACCTAGGTCATATAAATACTTCGGTCAGGCTTAGTGGCGGGGAGGAGAAAAAGGAGGTTGGGGAGTAGTCAGTTGGTAGTTGAAGGAAAGTGAGAGAGTAGCAGATTCAGTGGTACTCTGAGGCTACACACCACACATTAGTGGGTGAAGCCAAATGCAGAAATGAGGTAGAGCCAAGGTATGAGGCGCAGGAGAGCGTTTTCCTCTTGTGACCTTCTTAGATCCTAGATCCTGAAACCAGAGGATAGCTTTTTCGTCCCTGGAAGAAGTAAACCAAGCTAAGGAGAGACATCGGTGATAACAGCCGTTACTAAAGGCTTAATGGACACCTTTGCACATGGTGGAGGACAATCTAGCTACAGGCAGCCTCACCATACTTGGAAGAGTACAGATTAGCTAACTGTTTAAGGGCTTGGAAGTTACAGAAACAGAAAGGACTAAGCATACCAAATCGGTCTTAAAGGCAACCTCACCAAATTACACTGATACAGAACCTTCAAGCTAAGCTAAACCCAGCCAAATCTATTAACAGTGGATCAACAGGATTCCTTTAAATTACAAAGGACTGTATTCTATCTGATGTACATGCTACAACTGGACCCATCATCAGTAAAAGCTGTGAGTTGTATCCTACCACTGTCTACTTTGTTCTTACAATTGGTTGTACCACCATTAACTGGCGTCACGACAAATACCATCAAGGGACTCAGCCGCAACAAGCACCCTAAGCACCCCTGAAATCAAGGGCACCTCAACCACCATCTTGGCTGATGCTTCCCTACCACAGAGCGTGCCCCGGAGGATTTCGTTCTGTCTACCCCAACACTGTGCTGCCAGCCCAGGGAGGCTTTCTGCTAACCGTGAGTAAACTGATGAACTGTGCTGTTATTTGGCTCCTCTTCGGTCCACCGTGCACCTCACGTGTTGCCCCTGCGGTACTGGATGGCTGCACACACACTAAACCAAGCAGAGCTTTATGAGCGAAGGCCAAGGAAGAAATTTAGAGACTTTATCAAGAGACTTTAGAGCAAAATATCCTACCCAGTGTAAGAAAACTTGGTTTGAGTCAAAGGTAATGGATCCTTGAGCAAGACAAGGACCCCAAAGCACACATCCAAAAGTACACAGTAAGGCCTCTTTCACACGACAGTATGTCCATTTCAGTGTTTTGCGGTCCGTTTTTCACGGATCCGTTGTTCCGTTTTTTGCTTCCGTTGTGGTTCCGTTTCCGTTCCGTTGTTCCGTTCTGTTTTTCCGTATGGCAAATACAGTATACAGTAATTTCATATAAAAAATTGGGCTGGGCATAACATTTTCAATAGATGGTTCTGCAAAAAACGGAACGGATACGGAAGACATACGGATGCATTTCCGTATGCATTCCGTTTTTTTGCGGACCCATAGACTTTAATGGAGCCACGGAACGTGATTTGCGGCCAAATATAGGACATGTTCTATCTTTCAACGGAACGGAAAAACGGAAATACGGAAACGGAATGCATACGGAACACATTCCGTTTTTTTTGCGGAACCATTGAAATGAATGGTTCCGTATACGGACCGTATACGGACCGCAAAAAACGGCCCGCAAAACGGAAAAAAAAAACGGTCGTGTGAAAGAGGCCTAAATGGTTGAAAAAGGAAAAATTGACTATTTTAAAATGGCCAGCAATGAGACCGCAATCCCATTGAAAATCTTTGGGGTGAGCTGAAATCTGCCATTGGGAAAAAGAACCCTGCAAACATTCAAGAGCTTGAACAAACTGCAAAGGAAGAGTGGGAGAAAATACCAGATGAGAAGTGCAAGAAGCTTATAGAGGGCTACATAGAGGCTGTCATCAATGCCAAAGGGTGTGCAACCAAGTTTAATTAGGGGTGCCTTTATTGCTGCACATGCTGTTTCTGTTTCTTCTTTGAAATTACAACATGTAAGTTGAAAAATAATATTTTATTGTTTTATTACTTTGGACCACCAATTAAAAAATTATGAGTCTGTAACTTTGGTACATTTCCATTTATTTCTTAAGATATTGTACAGTCTATGAAAAAAATGAAGGTGTGCCCATAATAGTGAGCAGCACTGTAGCTTAAGAAAAGTCTTGAAGATGGGAGAGGGAGATTTGATTTATGGAAAATATTAATCTAAGATCATTTTAGAAGATAGAAGGCGGTCAAAGTAGTAGAAAGAAGTGAGGGGGGATATGTAGGGTGGCATAGCATTGTGAAGAGCTTTGTGGGTAAGAGTGTGGTTTGATTTGTATTCTGTAACGGATAGGCAACCAGTGATGTGACTGGCACAGGCTAGAGACATCTATGTAGTGGCTGCATAGAAAGATGGAAAGATAAGTATAGTTGTTGCATTTAGGATAGTTTGAAGAGGGAAGAGTTTAGTGAGGGGGAGACCGATTTATTTTTACAGTAGTCAAGATTAGAATGAATCAAAGCAACAATAAGAGTTTTGGCAATTCCACCATGAGAAAAGGATGGATTCTGGAGATGTTCTTAAGGTACAGGTGACATGAGCATGTCAGTCATTGAATACAGGGAGCAAATGAAAGATCTAAGTCAAACATAACCCCAAGAGAGTGGGTAGGTTGCCTAGGAGTTATGGTAGTACCATAGAATTAAACTGAGATATCAGGTTTAAGTAGGTTCGTAGATGGGGGAAAGACATGAAGGCCAGTTTCAGATAGAGAGGACATGATATTAGAGACAGCTGACAGTCTTTTGTAGTATTGTTGAAGTGGTGTCATACAGAAAAGTATATACCGTAAGTGGTTGTTATCTGTATAGAGATGGTACAGAAAACCAAATCTGATGATAGTCTGTCCAATAGGGGCTATGTAGAGAGAAAAGAAGAAAGGAAATAGGACTTAATTGATCCGTGAAGAACCTAACAGCAAGAAAAAGACGATATGTCATGCCAGAAAAGGATGCACTAAAAAAGTGTCTAAAGAGCTAGGAAGAAAAGCAAGAGAGAAAGAGAGAGAAAGGAAGCAGCATACTTGAGGACAGTACAGTGGAACATGGCCTACAGTGTCAAAAACTGAAGAGAGATGCAGAAGAATGATTAAAAGTAATTGCCATTACTTCTAGCTGTCACGAAATCATTAGACGCTTTAGTGAGGCCAGTTTCTGAAGAGTGCAAAAAAATTATTATAAGGGCCTAAGAAGAGGGTAGAGAGGTAGCTTGTTAGGCGAGAGTAGACCAAGCATTCCAGTTGTTTAGAAATAGGGACATAAGAGACAGGTTGGTAGTTTGCAGCATAGGACGGAATGAGAGATGGCCTGTCCTATGCCAGAAGAAAGAGAGGTTAAATACTTTGGTTAGGTGACTAAATGGCAGCATGATGGAAACTGGAGAAGGTGTGAGGGAATATGATCACTACTGCAGGTAGTTGGGGGAAGAAGAAGAGAGGAGCTTGGAGACTACTTCTGTTATATGGTCAAATGAGGATAGAGAATAAAAGGAAGTGCAGGAGGGAAGGGGATTCATGTTGGGGACTTGGAGATTATTTGCTGCTGGATGATATCAATCTTATCTTTGAAATACCACATCTTTCGCTTTTGTAAGATGCACCTGATGGTAAGACAGATCTAGAAGGAAAATAAGAAAAACAATATTTCTCATCAGACCTCAAACACAGACCCCAATCTTCATCAGACCTGTATATCAGATATCTGATCAGACCCCCCCCCCCCATATCAGACCTCAGATTAGACCCTTATATCAGACCACAGATCACCATATCAAACCTCTGACCAGACCTCCATCAGAACTCAGATCAGACCCCAATATCAGACGCCCAGATCATACCCACATATCAGACCTAAATCAGACCCTTAAGTCAGACCTCAGATCAGGCCCTCATGTCACATCCCCATCAGAGATAAAATTAATTATTTTACCTCTCTTGCTCTGTCACCAGTCTGCAGATCAAGCGGTCTCTCCTGCACTCATCAATCCTTGGTCTTCTCTGGACCCGCACTGCACTGTGACCTGACTTCGCACAGCATCAGGTCATAGTGTGAACACTACATCCTGACACTGTATTCAGTCAGGACACATGCTGCTTGGGGCCCGGAGGAAGACCAGGGTGCGGTGAGTACAAGCAGAACTGCACTCACTGCTCCATGCACCTTCTGCATACTGAAAGCGCTCACTAGTATTCACTTTCTAAGATGCACTGGCATTTTTCTCCCACTTTGAGGGGAAAAAGTGTATCTTATAAAGCATAAAAATAGGGTAAGTGGCCAGATCTTCAGCACAGAGGTCAGTGATGAGCTTATATACTTTAGGGCTAAGGAGGGAGTTAAAATTATCAAAGGGTCACTTTCGGTTATTGGATAGTCAGGAAATGAGAGAATTTGTACATGCCAGTTCAGTGGGATTTCTGGACTGAAAGAAACCAAACCAATGTGTAGATAACAAAGTTTGCACATCATTTGTGTAAGCCAAGTTTAGTTTGCGCAAATACCGTAGCTGCATAATAAAATGTTAGAAGTATGGCAACAGTCTGATGGTTTTGCCACAACCTATTATTATAGCCCCAGTTTTCTGTCAAAGACCTTCGGATATACTATATACGGAAATTACATACTCTGCAGTTGAGATAGTTGGTTGCACTTAAACAGCACATGTATCCTATAGGCCTTTGTAATAGATCAAACAAAAATGTATAAATATCAATGACGCATCTCTCTTTGCTAATAATCCACCATGTCTACACTTAATGATTCGTTTAGGGCGCGAATATTTGAATTGCAAATTTTAATCGCAAAATTTTAATCGCAAATATCGTTACTTTGAGAATTCGCAAAGATTTAGAATATAGTTCTATATATTCGTATTTGCGAATATTCAAGATTTCTTTCATCTGAACCCATGATCCCTCCCTGCTTCTTGCTTGTGGGCCAATGAGAAGGCTGCAATGTCTTTGTCTGAGCTTAGCAACATCCCTAGCAACCAATAGGAATGTTGCCTACCCCTTACTATATAAGAACCTTCCCAGCAGCCACTTTCTACAGGTTTTTGCAGTTCTGAGAGAGAGCAGTGTCATTGCTGTGCTCTGTGCTTTGCTGTCTCATTACATTAGATAGTTAGTTAGTTAGCTTATATATACAGGTCCTTCTAAAAAAACTAGCATATTGTGATTAAGTTCATTATTTTCTGTAATGTACTGATAAACATTAGACTTTCATATATTTTAGATTCATTACACACCAACTGAAGTAGTTCAAGCCTTTTATTGTTTTAATATTGATGATTTTGGCATACAGCTCATGAAAACCCCAAATTCCTACCTCAAAAAATTAGCATATCATGAAAAGGTTCTCTAAACGAGCTATTAACCTAATCATCTGAATCAACTAATTAACTCTAAACACCTGCAAAAGATTCCTGAGGCTTTTAAAAACTCCCAGCCTGGTTCATTACTCAAAACCGCAATCATGGGTAAGACTGCCGACCTGACTGCTGTTCAGAAGGCCATCATTGACACCCTCAAGCAAGAAGGTAAGACACAGAAAGAAATTTCTGAACGAATAGGCTGTTCCCAGAGTGCTGTATCAAGGCACCTCAGTGGGAAGTCTGTGGGAAGGAAAAAGTGTGGCAGAAAACGCTGCACAACGAGAAGAGGTGACCGGACCCTGAGGAAGATTGTGGAGAAGGACCGATTCCAGACCTTGGGGGACCTGCGGAAGCAGTGGACTGAGTCTGGAGTAGAAACATCCAGAGCCACCGTGTACAGGCGTGTGCAGGAAATGGGCTACAGGTGCCGCATTCCCCAGGTCAAGCCACTTTTGAACCAGAAACAGCGGCAGAAGCGCCTGACCTGGGCTACAGAGAAGCAGCACTGGACTGTTGCTCAGTGGTCCAAAGTACTTTTTTCGGATGAAAGCAAATTTTGCATGTCATTCGGAAATCAAGGTGCCAGAGTCTTAGGGAAGACTGGGAAGAGGGAAATGCAAAATGCCTGAAGTCCAGTGTCAAGTACCCACAGTCAGTGATGGTCTGGGGTGCCATGTCAGCTGCTGGTGTTGGTCCACTGTGTTTTATCAAGGTGCAGGGTCAATGCAGCTAGCTATCAGGAGATTTTGGAGCACTTCATGCTTCCATCTGCTGAAAAGCTTTATGGAGATGAAGATTTCATTTTTCAGCACAACCTGGCACCTGCTCACAGTGCCAAAACCACTGGTAAATGGTTTACTGACCATGGTATTACTGTGCTCAATTGGCCTGCCAACTCTCCTGACCTGAACCCTATAGAGAATCTGTGGGATATTGGGAAGAGAAAGTTGAGAGACGCAAGACCCAACACTCTGGATGAGCTTAAGGCCGCTATCGAAGCATCCTGGGCCTCCATAACACCTCAGCAGTGCCACAGGCTGATTGCCTCCATGCCACGCCGCATTGAAGCAGTCTTTTCTGCAAAAGGATTCCCGACCAAGTATTGAGTGCATAACTGAACATAATTATTTGAAAGTTGACTTTTTTTGTATTAAAAACACTTTTCTTTTATTGGTCGGATGAAATATGCTAATTTTTTTAGATAGGAAATTTGGGTTTTCATGAGCTGTATGCCAAAATCATCAATATTAAAACAATAAAAGGCTTGAACTACTTCAGTTGGTGTGTAATGAATCTAAAATATATCAAAGTCTAATGTTTATCAGTACATTACAGAAAATAATGAACTTTATCACAATATGCTAATTTTTTTAGAAGGACCTGTATAATACAGATAGTTAGTGGGAGATAGTCAGTTAGATCCTGATATAGTGTAGCTGCTAGGTTCCAGTGCAGGGTGTTAGGTAGTGTGATAGGTCCGGCTGTCCATACACACATGCTACATACAGTACAGACCAAAAGTTTGGACACACCTTCTTATTCAGTTTTCTTTATTTTCATGACTATGAAAATTGTAGATTCACACTGCAGGTATCAAAACTATGAATTAACACATGTGGAATTATATACATAACAAAAAAGTGTGAAACAACTGAAAATATGTCATATTCTAGGTTCTTCAAAGTAGCCAAAGTAGCCAAAGTAGCCACCACTGCTTTGTACACAATTGGCATTCTCTTGATGAGCTACAAGAGGTAGTCAAACTGAAATTGTCTTCCAACAGTCTTGAAGGAGTTCCCAGAGATGCTTAGCACTTGTTGGCCCTTTTGCCTTCACTCTGCAGTCCAGCTCACCCCAAACCATCTCAATTGGGTTCAGGTCCGATGACTGTGGAGGCCAGGTCATCTGGCGCAGCACCCCATCACTCTCCTTCATGGTCAAATAGCTCTTACACAGCCTGGAGGTGTGTTTGGGGTCATTGTCCTGTTGAAAAATAAATGATGGTCCAACTAAACGCAAACTGGATGGAATAGCATGCCGCTGCAAGATGCTGTGGTAGCCATGCTGGTTCAGTATGCCTTCAATTTTGAATAAATCCCCAACAGTGTCACCAGCAAAGCACCCCCACACCATCACACCTCCTCCTCCTCCATGCTTCACGGTGGGAACCAGGCATGTAGAGTCCATCCGTTTACCTTTTCTGCGTCGCACAAAGACACGGTGGTTGGAACCAAAGATCTCAAATTTGGACTCATCAGACCAAAGCACAGATTTCCACTGGTCTAATGTCCATTCCTTGTGTTCTTTAGCCCAAACTAGTCTCTTCTGCTTGTTGCCTGTCCTTAGCAGTGGTTTCCTAGAAGATATTCTACCATGAAGGCCTGATTCACACAGTCTCCTCTTAACAGTTGTTCTAGAGATGTGTCTGCTGCTAGAACTCTGTGTGGCATTGACCTGGTCTCTAGTCTGAGCTGCTGTTAACCTGCGATTTCTGAGGCTGGTGACTCGGATGAACTTATGAACTTATCCTCCGCAGCAGAGGTGACTCTTGGTCTTCTTTTCCTGGGGCGATACGCATGTGAGCCAGTTTCTTTGTAGCGCTTGATGGTTTTTGTGACTGCACTTGGGGACACTTTCAAAGTTTTCCCAATTTTTCGGACCGACTGACCTTCATTTCTTAAAGTAATAATGGCCACTCGTTTTTCTTTACTTAGCTGCTTTTTTCTTGCCATAATACAAATTCTAACAGTCTATTCAGTAGGACTATCAGCTGTGTATCCACCTGACTTCTGCACAACGCAACTGATGGTCCCAACCCCATTTATAAGGCAAGAAATCCCACTTATTAAACCTGACAGGGCACACTTGTGAAGTGAAAACCATTTCAGGTGACTACCTCTTGAAGCTCATCAAGAGAATGCCAAGAGTGTGCAAAGCAGTAATCAAAGCAAAAGGGGGCAACTTTGAAGAACCTAGAATATGACATATTTTCAGTTGTTTCACACTTTTTTGTTATGTATATAATTCCACATGTATTAATTCATAGTTTTGATGCCTTCAGTGTGAATCTACAATTTTCATAGTCATGAAAATAAAGAAAACTCTTTGAATGAGAAGGTGTGTCCAAACCTTTGGGCTGTACTGTACATAGTGCTGTGATGTCGCAAGTTCACAACAATACTTAGTGCACCAATCAGTAATATGTAGTCAGAACTGCTAAAATGTGAAGTTGCACGTATTGCGCCAAAATATACCCATCAATAATTGCAGATTTGCGCAATCGCAAATATATTGGAGCACTCTATCTGCATATGAAGCTATTGTAATGTTCTGCCGTGCCAACCATTTTCTCCAGTCTCTGGAAACTTCTAGCAGCTTGAAAAATTTTGCAAAAGTGACCCACGCCTGTATTGCGCATGCAATATGTGCATATTACATTGCCAATTTTCGCAATCAAGAAAATAATGGCGAATTCTCGAATCCGCAAATTTATGATGAATATTTGCCCAAATATTTGCGAAATATCGCAAATTCAAATATTGCCCCTGCCTTTCATCACTATTAATGATTCATGATGTCCGTGTGCCAGTAAGCTGCAGATCTAGCCTGTCTAATTACATAGTGATCACAATTACAGTGTGTGCAGCCTGTCATGTCCCTTGTATAAAGAACCAACTTCATAATAACATTTATTTTCAAAAATGTCACAGATCTTATGAGTCTTTTCATATCAGAAAAAGAGAAATATAAATGAAATAGAATAGTATACAGTCTGCACAGACTGAAAAGTCCATCAAGATCAACCTTCTGTGTATGTTAATGTCTTCATCCTGATACAGTTAGGGTCCATTCAGACGTCCGTAGTGCATTGCGGATCCGCAATACACCCGGCCGACACCCCCATAGGACATGTTCTATTTTATTCCAGAGCCGCGAACCAGAAGATCGGGGACGCGCTCCAGAAATTTGGATGCGAAGAGCACATAGTGTGCTCTCCGCATCCATTCCATCCCCATAGAGAATGAATGGGTCCGCACCTGTTCCGCAATTTGCAGAACTGATGCGGACCCATTATACGGACGTGTGAATGGAGCCTTAAAGGAACACTGACAGACCAAATCAGCATATTTAGTTATATATATGACATTACAGGTCTTATACAGTCTATTAAAATCATCTAAGTATCCCCCCGTCCACCTTATAAATACCGAAAAATAAAGTTTTATAACCTGCCTGTCTCGTCACCAATCTGCCCAAGGGGCGGCGTCTAATCTCAAATTGCGCCCAGCCAGCCGCTCCCAACTGCCGTTCTGAAGCCCCGCCAAGCTCATCAATATTCACTTCACTGGGCGGCGGCTACAACTCTCTCCAGTCAAGATCCCGCGCATGGGCAATTGAATCCTCTTGGTATCGTCCTCGTCTAATCTTCTGCGCTTGCGCCCAGCAGTGGTTACATCGCGCCTGCGCAGGATCTTGACTAGGGAGAGTTGTAGCCGCAGCCCAGCGAAGTGAATATTGATGAGCTGGGCGGGGCTTCAGAACGGCAGTTGGGAGCGGCTGGCTGGGCGCAATTTGAGATTAAACGCCGCCCCTTGGGCAGATTGGTGAGGAGACAGGCAAGTTATAAAACTTTATTTTTCGGTATTTATAAGGTGGACAGGGGGGATACTTAGATGCTTTTAATAGACTGTATAAGACCTGTAATGTCATATATATAGCTAAATATGCTGATTTGGCCTGTCAGTGTCCCTTTAATGGGGTTGTGCCAAGTTTGAAAGTTATCATCTACCAACAGGACAGGGGATAAGTAAGGTCCCGTTCACAGTTATATTTGAATTCCAGTATCCTGATCCGGCAGAGGATCAGGCTACCGAAGCTCACCATGGCCGGATATGACCATGTACCGCCGGATACCCATTGACTATAATGGGATCCAGCGGTGATCTAGCCTAACTGACCAGTGAGGAACACACAGGATGCTTTGGTCTTGGTGTCTCAAGCATCAAGAAACCATATACTGTCTTTTAGCACATTTTTAGGGGGGGTTTTATTGCATTTTTTTAATAGGAAAGTAGGTGCCTCCTATAATGTCACTTAATCTGTAGAGCTGTATGGGAAAAAAGCATTGGCAAAAAAAAAAAAAGCCATGCAAAAACGCTTGTACAACACACATTGAATGTGCATTTAAAAATAAATAAATATTGGAGGTGTATGGGAGAAAAACACCAGGCACTGAGGGAAAATTCCAGCGACAGAGCAAGCTTTGATTTGAAAAAAATAAAATAAAATGGCACAGCCCCAATAAAGACACCTCAAGGATGAAAAAAAATGCCAAGACAGAAAACAATCGTTTGTCCTGCATTTAATATTTCCAATTTCCGTGCAACAACTACAGGGAGTGCAGAATTATTGGGCAAATGAGTATTTTGACCACATCATCCTCTTTATGCATGTTGTCTTACTCCAAGCTGTATAGGCTCGAAAGCCTACTACCAATTAAGCATATTAGGTGATGTGCATCTCTGTAATGAGAAGGGGTGTAGTCTAATGACATCAACACCCTATATCAGGTGTGCATAATTATTAGGCAACTTCCTTTCCTTTGGCAAAATGGGTCAAAAGAAGGACTTGACAGGCTCAGAAAAGTCATAAATAGTGAGATATCTTGCAGAGGGATGCAGCACTCTTAAAATTGCAAAGCTTCTGAAGCGTGATCATCGAACAATCAAGCGTTTCATTCAAAATAGTCAACAGGGTCGCAAGAAGCGTGTGGAAAAACCAAGGCGCAAAATAACTGCCCATGAACTGAGAAAAGTCAAGCGTGCAGCTGCCAAGATGCCACTTGCCACCAGTTTGGCCATATTTCAGAGCTACAACATCACTGGAGTGCCCAAAAGCACAAGGTGTGCAATACTCAGAGACATGGCCAAGGTAAGAAAGGCTGAAAGACGACCACCACTGAACAAGACACACAAGCTGAAACGTCAAGACTGGGCCAAGAAATATCTCAAGACTGATTTTTCTAAGGTTTTATGGACTGATGAAATGAGAGTGAGTCTTGATGGGCCCGTGGCTGGATTGGTAAAGGGCAGAGAGCTCCAGTCCGACTCAGACGCCAGCAAGGTGGAGGTGGAGTACTGGTTTGGGCTGGTATCATCAAAGATGAGCTTGTGGGGCCTTTCCGGGTTGAGGATGGAGTCAAGCTCAACTCCCAGTCCTACTGCCAGTTTCTGGAAGACACCTTCTTCAAGCAGTGGTACAGGGAGAAGTCTGCATCCTTCAAGAAAAACATGATTTTCATGCAGGACAATGCACCATCACACGCGTCCAAGTACTCCACAGCGTGGCTGGCAAGAAAGGGTATAAAAGAAGAAAATCTAATGACATGGCCTCCTTGTTCACCTGATCTGAACCCCATTGAGAACCTGTGGTCTATCATCAAATGTGATTTACAAGGAGGGAAAACAGTACACATCTCTGAACAGTGTCTGGGAGGCTGTGGTTGCTGCTGCACGCAATGTTGATGGTGAACAGATCAAAACACTGACAGAATCCATGGATGGCAGGCTTTTGAGTGTCCTTGCAAAGAAAGGTGGCTATATTGGTCACTAATTTGTTTTTGTTTTGTTTTTGAATGTCAGAAATGTATATTTGTGAATGTTGAGATGTTATATTAGTTTCACTGGTAAAAATAAATAATTGAAATGGGTATATATTTGTTTTTTTGTTAAGTTGCCTAATAATTATGCACAGTAATAGTCACCTGCACACACAGATATCCCCCTAAAATAGCTAAAACTAAAAACAAACTAAAAACTACTTCCAAAAATATTCAGCTTTGATATTAATGAGTTTTTTGGGTTCATTGAGAACATGGTTGTTGTTCAATAATAAAATTAATCCTCAAAAATACAACTTGCCTAATAATTCTGCACTCCCTGTAGTACTGGCATTTTTTTTTACTGAAAACAAAACAATAAAAACCACAAAATACCTCAAAAACACCAGAAAAAAACTATGTATGACACTTGCCCTGGGATCTGATGCTTTTTCTAATTGACTCCTTATAAAAGATGTCCCATAAATAACACTTAAAGGGGTTGTCTCATCATGGACAATGGGGGCATATCACTAGGATATGCGCCCATTGTCTTATAGGTGTGGGTCCCACCTCTGTGACCCGCACCTATATTGAGAACGGAGCTCGGCAAGGTGGTGGCTGGAGGACTCCGGCCACCACCAAGCCGGCTCCCCATACAAGTGAATGGGAGTGTACTGCGGATGACCGGCCACCGCTCCCATTCATTTCTAAGGGCCCGACGGAAATACTGAGCTATTTTTGCCGGCCCCATAGAAAATGAATGGAGGGAAGCTGAGCATGCGCAGTGTGCCCTTCACTTGCGGGGCTCAGTTCTCGATATAGTTGTGGGTCCCAGCGGTGGGACCTGCACCTAGAAGACAATAGGGGCATATCCTAGCGATATGCCTCTATTGTCCATGATCAGACAACCCCTTTAAAGGGAACCTGTCACCTGGATTTTGTGTATAGAGCTGAGGACATGGGTTGCTAGATGGCCGCTAGCACATCCGCAATACCCAGTCCCCATAGCTCTGTGTGCTTTTATTGTGTCAAAAAAGATTTGATACATATCCAAATTAACCTGAGATGAGTCCTGTATGTGAGAGGAGTCAGGAACAGGACTCATCTCAGGTTAATTTGCAAATGTATCAAATTAGTTTTTTTTACACAATAATAACACAGAGCTATGGGGACTGGGTATTGCGGATGTGCTCAGCTATATACACAAAATCCTGGTGACAGGTTCCCTTCAACCCTAAATTCAATAATACAAATGCTGCAACACATGAATATACTCAAAATGACTATACCGGTATGCTAAGTCTTAGTTTGGGCTCACATATATCACTTGTGCCCTGCTAGTTGCCTTATGCTGCGAGACAGACACAACTGACATATGTATATGTTCATTTTGGTCACCAGTCTGGCATTCAAGACCGTTACAAGGCCCTTAAAGAAGACCTGTACCTTTGCTCGACTTTTAGTAAGTACAAGCATGTGCCTTGCAAAAAGAGTTCTGGAGCATCTACTCTCATGACTCCATATTCTACCATTGCTTTATTATTCCTTCTAGAAGTTATGAATGAATTGCTAGCAGTCTAAAATGAAGGTCCAGATGGGTGTTATCAGTTGAGGGTGTGTGCCCATGCACAGTCTGACCCTAGCAGCACCAATTGGACAGTGTCAGACAATGCAGTGACACTCCCCAACTGGTAACACCCATCTGGGCCTTCATTGCAGACTGCTAGCAATTCATTAAATACTTCTAGCAGGAATACTAAAGGAGTGGCACAACACCGTCATAAGAATGGATGCTCCAGAGTTGTTGTTACATGGGGGAACACAAGCAGTTACTAAACTCAACTCTTTGATGTTCCTCACATAGAAATGTTGACCAAGAGCTGGAGAGGGTCCAGAGGAGGGCAACTAAAGTAATAACTGGAATGGGGCAACTACAGTACCCTGAAAGATTATCAAAATTAGGGTTATTCACTTTAGAAAAAAGACAACTGAGGGGAGATCTAATTACTATGTATAAATATATCAGGGGTCAGTACAGAGATCTCTCCCATCAGATATTTATCCCCAGGACTGTGACGAGGGGACATCCTCTGCGTCTGGAGGAAAGAAGGTTTGTACACAAACATAGAAGAGGATTCTTTATGGTAAGAGCAGTGAGACTATGGAACTCTCTGCCTGAGGAGGTGGTGATGGTGAGTACAATAAAGGAATTCAAGAGGGGCCTGGATGTATTTCTGGAGTGTAATAATATTACAGGCTATAGCTACTAGAGAGGGGTCGTGATCCAGGGAGTTATTCTGATGCCTGATTGGAGTCGGGAAGGAATTTTTTATTCCCCTAGTGGGGAAAATTGGCTTCTACCTCACAGGGTTTTTTGCCTTCCTTTGGATCAACTTGCAGGATGACAGGCCGAACTGGATGGACAAATGTCTTTATTCGGCCTTATATACTATGTTACTATGTTAAGATTATCAAGTACAAGTCAGCGTACTTTCACACTTGCGGAAGAGGATTCCGGCAATCCTAAGGCAAACAGATGGCATTTGTCACACGGATCCGGATGCGGATCCGGATGCGGATCCGTCTGACAAATGCATTGAAATACCGGATCCGTCTCTCCTGTGTCATCCGGAAAAAAGGATCCGGTATTTATTTAGTTTTAAAGGTCTGCGCATGCGTAGACCGGATCCGGCACTAATACATTTCAATGGAAATTAATGCCGGATCTGGCATTCCAGAAAGTGTTCAGGATTTTTGGCCAGAGAGAAAACTGCAGCATGCTGCAGTATTTTATCCGGCCCAAAAAAGTACGAGGGACTGAACGGATGCATCCTGAACGGATTACTCTCCATTCAGAATGCATTAGGATAAAACATTTTTTGTTTTTTTTTCCGGTATTGAGCTCCTGTGAAAAGAAAAACGCTAGTGTGAAAGTAGCCTCACAGTGACCAATTTGATAAACACTAAAAGTGAAAATGACTTCAGTTGATCACATTTCATTCTTTTGGATTCTTAGATTAAATATTATTATTATTATTAGCATCTTATTGATTTATTGTTTCTTCTAAGGAAAGTTTAAACCAGTTACCCAAGAAAGTAATCTTCCAGTCTAGAGTTCCTTGTAAAAATATTTACTCCGTTGGTGTTTTCTTATTTTGTGCATTACAACCTGGAAGTAAAATGGATTTTTGGGGGATTGTGCCATATGATTTACACAACATGCCTACCACTTTGAAGGTGCAAAAGATTTTTTACTGTGCCATAAAAAATAATTAAGGTAAAAACCAAAAATAATAACTTTAATGTGCCTATGTATTCACATGCTGAAAGTCAGTACTTCCAGTGTAATTAGAGATGCAAGTCTCCTGGGGAATGTCTCTAATAGCATATCTAGACACTGGGGGCCAGATTTATCATTAGCTCAGGTCAGAATAATGGAGTGGAAAAGTCCCAAAAAAAAAGTCCCAAACGCTAAAACTGCGCACAAATTTGTGACTTTTTTCTGCTCTGCACTATGCTCGCCAGTTTTCTGAAAGTGGGCGTGTTTTCTTATGTAAATGAATCTCTAGACAGATTTACTATTGGGACTATTTAAAAAGTCGCAAGAAAGTCGCAATTTCACTCCAGTGAGGACCATGCTTATCTTATGAGACTTTTTAATAGAACATGCGACTTTTTCGTAAAGACGTGCGACTTTTTCGTAAAGATGTGCGACTTTTGTAAAGCTGCTTACTGACGGATAAACTGCTACCGTCAAACCACATTTATTACAGTCTTAAAGGGCCGATCATAAATCTGACTTGACTAAAACTGACTTTAGCCATATGTGAAAGTGGAGTGAGCTGTCAGAGTCATGATAAATCTGGCCCCCTTTCTTCCAGGCAAAACTGCTCCAACTCCTTCAAATTAGATGTGTGTTGGTGTACAATAGTCTTCAAGTCACGCCACAGATTCTCAGTTAGACCATTCCAAAACAGTTCAATGTTTCCCCTTAAAGGGAACCTGTCATCCACTTTACGCTGACCTCACTAAGGACAGCACAAAATGGTGACAGAAATGCTGATTTCAGCGGTGTGACACTTATGAGCTAAAAGTAAGTGGTTGCTGAGAACCAGCATCACAATCATTGCAGCCCAGGCCTTGAGAAGAGTCAGATCTACCTGAGAAGAGTCCTGGTTATTCATAATCTCCTGCTCTCTCACCCAAATGCTGATGGTTGGCAGTTCTCTCCTAGAGAGAAAGGGAGAAAACGAGGTAGAAGACTGTCAGCCATCACTAGGTAGAAGACTGTCAGCCATCACTAGGTGGGCGGAGAGAGCAGGAATTCATGAATAACCAGGACTCTTCTCAGGTGGCCAGGACTCTTTTCCAAGCCCAGTCTGCAATGATTGTGATGTTGGTTCTCAGCAACCACTTACTTTTAACGTTAGCATGGGCAGCATAAAGTTGATGACAGGCTCCCTTTAAACCTCCTCAGTGAAGCTTTAGCAGTATGTTTGTGTTAGGTGAAACTCCATCCCAGTCTCAAATCTCTTGAGAGACTGAAAGAATTATACTCAAGAAATGTCCTGTATTTACTGCCATGCATCTTTGCTTCAATCTTCAGCATTTTTTTAGTTCTTGCCAATGAAAATCATCCCTCAACATGATGCTGCCATCACCATGCTTCACTGTAGGCTTACACCACACATAGCTTTTCCCATCATGGTCTCATCTGACCAGAGAACCTTTTTCCATGTGATTGGTAAGTCTGCCACATGCTGTTTGACAAACTCCAAACCTGTTTTCTTTTAAGCAATGGCTTTTATTCTGACGTCTTGCACATAATGCCTCACTCTTCACCCTGGTATGTTCAACTTCTAGTGGTCCTGTGGAAAGAGACTTCCATCTCTGCTCTGGATCTTTGGAGCTTCTTATGTGTTACTGATTGTGGCTTTCCTTGCCCAGTCTGTGAGTTTTGGTGGGTGGCCTTCACTTGTCAGGTGTGTAGTTGCACCATTTTCTTTCTATGTTGTCATAATAGACATAATGGTGCTCCATGGAATGTTCAAAGTTTAGGATATTTTTTTGTAATCGAACTCTGATCTCTACTTCTCCCTAACGTTGTCTCTGACCTGTTTGAAGAGCTCCTCGGTCTTTACGTTACTCGCTTCGTAGTGCTGCAGACTGAGGGACCTTTCAGGACAGGTGTATTTATACTCACATCATGTGACAGATCATGTGATACTTTGTAAACAGGCTTATTCTACTAATTATGCTTCTTTGGAAGTTAACTGGTTGGATCAGACCTTATTTTTAACTTTCATAGCAAAGGGGGTGAATATATATGCACTCACAACTTTTCAATGTTTATTTATTTGTTTATGTATTTATTTATTTATTTACAAAGTGTCTTTTAATTTCACTGAAACTATTTTGATTAATCTTAAAGGGGCTGTGCCAAGTTTATAAATGATCCCCTATCCAATGCACTGTATTTGGCTATATCCAGCGCTTCCATAGAGAATGAATAGAGCCATAGTGTGCATGTATGACCTGCTGCTCTATTAGAACAGGGGAACGGGATCTCTGTTCTCAAGATCGCTGGGGTCCCTGCAGTTGGACCTCCAACAATCAGCTAGATATCCTCTATCCTGTGGATAGGGATTAACATAGAAACTTGGCACAACCCCTTTAATTAAAATCAATTTAAGTTCCAGGTTGAAATAATTTTTCAGGAAATTTTTTGAAACCATCAACCTGATATGGAGGTGTATTGTATCTAAACAGAAATGCAAGAGATATGGTGGTATCTCCCTTGTATTATGTTCCTATGCCCCTAGCATTTGGTGATATGCCTGGCTGCAGTCAAGTACTCCTGGTCACCACTAGATGCCTGCTTTGTGTTTATCTAGAATTCTTGTATTTTAAACATGTATATTGGTGCAATTTAAGCAAAGCGATTTACATATTTATAAGGAGCCTTCCCACTGCTACCTGTTACAGTAATTGGGCTCTATAATGTAAGACCAATAACAGCTGATTTTAAGAAGCCAGGACTGTGTGTCCTGTTAATTATGCCTGTCTTGTATGGGGATTAAAATACAAATAATAATAATAATAATGATACACAAACGTATGTTTTAATTATCTTCTTAAAAAAATTAAAATATTACAATTCTGCTGTGATTTTGCAGACTGCTACATGATACTTTGTACATTGTTGCTCAGGCTGTCTGCTAGTCTCTGCCCTGCAGTCATTTTGCCTTATCTTTTATAATTACCCAGTCACTAGTGTACCTGTGTGTATTTTTCTATATTAATATTCATAAACGTAAAATGCCATATTATAGCTGAGGTTTATTTGTCAGATATACTTTAGATTAGACAGTTTTATGTCAGCCTGTTATGTCCCAGTAGCATCTCTTCCCTAACTTTCAATCCTAATAACAGTAGCATATTTCAGCTTTTTCCTGCTGATGGTGGAGTCCACAGATTCCTGCGCAGCAGCACATACAAGACTGCTATGACTGCACAGGATTGTCTCAATTAGTGGAGCTCCTTTGTTGTAGGCATTCCGACTGGGGCTGGAAATGCAGACAAGAAAATCAAGTGGATTGTCCTTCTTTTGTCATGGGTAACCCATGGGCTCCTTGATAAATGATCCCCACGCTTCAGCTTCCCAGTCCTCCACCTGCTGAGCTGACCTCCCAGGCTGCAGTACCATTAACCCTCTGGCTGCTGGCTCATTTTCAGCCAGGATCTTTCATCATGTCATGGTTTACCTTATCCATTTGAGTTCACCTGCTGTGATACTGAGCTGTGGAGAAACCACCCTTTAAATGGGCATAGACATTTAACACAACCTGTTCAGCTCCACAGCTAAACCAACTATAAGTCTATCTATCTATCTATCTATTATATTATATAGTACTATATTGGAGGAAAGGTTGCCTACCTTTTAAGAGGATTTCCACCCTAACTACGTTTTTTTCAATGTGCTGCTGTTGCTTTTTGGGTTTTTATTATCTATCTATTTAATTATCTATCAAACCCCTGTGCAAGAAAAGTATATGGACATGTTTTATGTTAGTTTGTTGAGAGAGAGGTGCTCATCTTGGGGCTTCTTTCAACCAAGCTACTTATCCACCAATAACAGCTATGACTATCTATCTATCTATCTATCTATCTATCTATCTATCTATCTATCTATCTATCTATCTATCTATCTATCTAATATCTATACTGAATATCTCTTTCTCTCTACATACTATATATATATATATATATATATATATACTATATATATATCGTATTTCTCTCTCTCATATATATCAATCAATCTATCTAAAACACCAGACAGTAGCATTCAGAATATAACCAGCAAACAAAAATCTGTTAAAACTGAATGACTTCCATTGGATCTAAAATCTTTAAAAAGTTAATCACCATAGACTGATGATGGGAGTCTGGTTCTGAAGGCTATATGAGGTGGAGAATGATAATATAGATCACCTTCTGTGCTCTCTATAAAATATTCACCAGCTCCAACTGCAGGACAAACATTTCCCTGTAATCTGTGTTGATGCTCCTGTGCTGCACAACATGTCATTCATTGTCCACACACCCAACCTTGTTGTCACTTCACTTGAAGACTCCTCTCCTGCCTGGGGATGTTACAGAGACATGAAGGTGAGGCTGGCACAATGCAGGGGCAGAGGGCACTTTTACCAGGACCTAGACTAGGAAAGCTTATGAAGTGAAGAGCAGCACAGACCATGTCAATGTAGACATGAAGCTTAAACAAATAACAGGAGTAAAATATGCAATTTAATGAGCACCAGGGGACAGGCAGCAGCTGGTGCCCCCTCCCTAATGTCACACAGCTCATGCCTGGTATCACAAAAGCAGCACATGTCAGAAGAAGGACACTTTAATAATAAACATCAATATTATGGTATTTAATTAGTATGGAAATCCTACGATAGATAAGATAGATAAGATAGACATGATAGATAGATATAAGGTAAATAGATAGATAGATAGCTAGATAGATAGATAGATAGATAGATAGATAGATACAAAGATAGATTGGAGGTAGATAGATAGATAGATAGATAGATAGATTGATAGATAGATAGATAGATAGATAGATAGATAGATAGATAGGAGGTAGCTAGATTGATAATAGATAGATAGAAGGCAGATAGATAGATAGATAGATAGATAGGAGGTAGATAGATAGATAGATAGATAGATAGATAGATAGATTGATAATAGATAGATAGATAGATAGATAGATAGGAGGTACATAGATAGATAGTAGATAGCTAGATTGATAATAGATAGATAGAAGGCAGATAGATAGATAGATAGATAGATAGAAGGTATATAGATAGATAGTAGATAGCTAGATTGATAATAGATAGATAGATAGATAGATAGATAGATAGATAGATAGATAGATATAAGGTAGATAGATAGATAGATAGATATTCTAAAATAGAAAGGTAACATCATATTTATCACATGCTCTGTACCTCATCCAGGTGTAATATATTGATGGCAAACTTTAATAAACCAGTAATAAAATGCCCCTTGTCACATGCACATCTAGTCCTTTGGTGTAGTTTAAGGAAAACAGGAGACATTGGGAAAGTAATTTGGATTCACAGGAATGGTCCTGGTAAGTTGGGGACATCACATGAGATCAACCAGAATGATTATTCGTTAGATTGTAAGCAGAGGGGCATGTCAGTGTGACTTTTAGGTCAGTGATCCCCATCTAATAAGTCTCCATGTAATGTTAGTGCATAGTAATGTACTAATGTCTGTGCAGCAGGGAGGACCCTTTACCCCCTGACATATCGTTATCCTATTAGTTACATTGTAGTGAGTTATGTCCTAATGAAACGAATTTAAACGACTGACTGCTTACAACGGGGTCCCCGGGGGCAGTAATCCCATATCCTCCAAGGACCTGCTTGCAGGGGGTGGATATTCTCCAGACACTGTCGGCAGCAAGAATGAGAGACAATTGATGGAAATTGCCCCTTCACAAACTCCTCTGTTGTGATATAATTGCCACTGCCCAAATCCTTCTGTAGGAGACAGATAAATAGCAGATATAGGGACATCCACCCCTGTATGTGTGATGTACACCATTAAAGTACAGGCAGGAACAGGCAAGTCACATCTGTGGCATAAGGAGTGAGGTTAGTTGGTCCTTATAACCTACTTATACTATTACTGTATCTGTGGCTGTATTTAATACTGAAATAAGCTTTTTTAAAGCTTCATATGGATAATAGATAGAAAATCAATGTTAATTAAATAGGGAGAGATAGATAAAAAGACAGATATAAGATAGATAGATAAATAATAGATAGACAGATAGATATGAGAGATATAGATAGATAGATAATTGATATATTTGAGAGAGATAGATAAATATGAGATAGATAGATAGATAATAGATGGATAGATATGAGAGAGAGAGAGAGAGAGAGAGAAAGATGAAATAGACAGATAGAGCAGATAGATAGATATACAATATATACAGAGAATACAGTTGAATAAACAATTGGATTATAAAGATATTAGATACATGTAAATAGTAGGACAGATAGATAGATAGATGGATAGATAGATATAGATAGAAGACAGTAAATAGATAAAAGATGTATTGATTATGGAAATACAGATAGATCGATAGACGTTTTATCTAGAAAGTGCATTTGATATCATTTATATAAAATATATAATACAGAGTGGAATACACTCATCATCCACCTGTTGCCAGTACATTACACTGTGCTTAGTTATTACCCATTTCTTACAGAATAAAGTACTATATAAATGAACCTCACAGTTCTCTATAATACTTCATGTCACTATATTACTAGTAAATGAGTAATATCACATATTTCTGAACTTGCCCACCGGGCACCGCATGCAGACATTACTTCTTCAGGTACCTGCTGGAGACCAGGCGCTGCCGGAATGTTATTGTTGAACAGGTTGGCATTATTCTTTGGCAGTGATGGTACCACAAACAAACTAGGGGGCATACATGACATATATACATATATAAGTGGGATAGGTATATATAGATTATATATATATATATATATATATATATATATATATATATTGCTGGTTTCCTCTCACCTGTGTGTTTTTCATGAGGTCAGCCCACATGCTGGTGCCATCCCCCCCTCTCATCAGCACGTGGTAGGCGAAGAAGTAGATGCCAGGCAGGGGGCAGGTGAACTTGCCGGTGGAGGGCTCGTAGTAGTTCCCCACATTGGTGACGACGTCGTCGAAGCGCAGGACCTCGTAGCCTTCATGTGGCTTCCTCAGCCCGGCATAGAAGGCGATCTTTGGGCTGTAATAGGACGAGACATAGCCTCCTGGGCCGGGTCCTGGAGGTCCCGGTCGTCCTGGCTCCCCTGGAGGTCCTTTAGGACCAGGTGGCCCAGGAGGTCCCGGTAATCCTCGGAGCCCTGATTTCCCCTTCTTTGCCCCTTGGTCGAGTTTGCCCCCTTGTAGGTGGGGTGGGGGGGAGATGAGCCCATACTCCTGGCTGGACTCGACAGAGGACGCCCCTTGTGTCTGGGGGGTGTAGGGGTCACATACCATCCTGCAGCTGCCCAGCATCTCATAGTGGCTGCTGGTCTTAGAGCTACTGACCAGTAAAGGGATGGCTACGAGAAGGATAAGAACCATGGCCACCCCTATGGCCACACCAATCACCCTCTTCCTGCGGCTCAGCCTGGACGCTGCCAGGGCTAGGAAGTCTTCTTCACTTTTTGAAGTAATGGTGAAAATTTCTTAAAGACAAACCCAGAGAGAAAAGCCAAGCTCCAGTGCCAACTTCACTATGACGCTCCCTTAGACAGTTCCACCTGTTGCCAACCTAACAGGTCCTGGTCCCTCCTGTGTCACTTCTCCTAGAGTTCACTGGGTTCCTAGGATGATCTGAGGAAGCCAAAACTTTTTCTGCCTTGGATCGTCTTCTTTTGCTGTAGTCTAGATTGTAGATGCGTTGCTCCAAGGCATCTATCTTTATGCCAGTTCATATGGGCATGATGTGTGCATCACCTCCTAGCTTCTGTGAAACTCTGCTCAGATGCAAGTGATAAGGGAGGTCTGTGAAGGCAAAGATGTGTGAACTGTCTTTAAGAAAATAAGAGCGACCTCTGGTGCCACGAGGAGGAGGAGAAGCTGAGAGCTGAGCTGCCTGCAGGCTCAATGTCTGATCCCATCCCATCCTCTGCAAACCAGCTCTCTCCTCATTTACATGAGAAAAAAGCAGATTGGCACAGACAGGGTACCTTTCAGGGCACAGAGGAGGTGGGGCTGTATCCTCTCTATTATGTTACAAGGGAAACCACTATATGTTAACATCCTGATAATATCCTCAGTGCCTTCAGAGTCTGTATTTCATCCCTAGGGTTGTTCTTTATTTTATCATCTGGTTATTGGGAGACAGAAGTCTGCCAGGAGCAGATCTACAGCATTGTTTAAGAATGTGTTTTATATGCTGAGCTGGTATCATCCTAGAGCAATTAAGTACTTTCCCTATGTCTCCCTGTCTCTCTTTCCCTGTAGAGATTGATTAAGAGCTGACAAATCCAGCAGGAATCACCTAGGGGTGCAGCAAAAGATCATAAACCCCATCTCATTGCAGCCCAATCAGCAATTAATCAATTAAAACGCCTTCTCTGGACAGATGTGACTTCAAGGGTTGCATACAAAAAGGTCAGAGGCCATTCAGTCAGTGCCCAATAGAAAATGCTTTTATAGAGAGATAAATACATATATACACACACTCTGTGTGTGTGTGTAATAAATATATATATATAATATATATACATTCTACATATATATATGTAGAATGTATATACATTATATATATATCTATATATATATAACAAAATATAAAATATATATATACAGTATATGTATATATTTAATTATTTAATTATTTATTTTTTAATTCAGACATTGCTAGGATATGCCATCAATGTCAGATAGCTGTGGTTCCCTATGGGCCCCCCAAAGTGAAAGAGAGTGCACTATGTCAGCACTGGCTCAGCTATTTCTGGTGGTCTGTCCCACAGAGGTGAATGGACAGGTGTCTGTACATGTGCAATGTGCTCTCCATTCACTGCTTTGGGACTTCTGAAAATAGCAGTGAGTGGGGCCCTGTTCTGGTGAAAAGACATATCCTAGCGATGTGCCTTCAATATCTAAGATAAGACCTGGAACTGGATAAAGTACTATGGAGAGCAACTAAACTGATAAGGGGCATGGAGGGTCTTAGTCATGAGGGAAAATTTTTAAAATATGTTTACTTAGTCTTGAGAAGTAGTGTCTAAGGGGGTAGGGACATGATTAATCTATACAAATATATAAATGGGCCGTGCCAAAAATATGGTGAAAAGCTGTTCCATGTAAAACTCCCTCAAAAGACAAGGTGGCACTGCCTTCATCTGTAGAAAAAGTTCAGTCTCCAGAGGCATCAAGGCTACCTCCGGACATAGTCACAGCAGGAACAGTGGACGGTTTTAAAAAATACTTGAATGACTTGATGAATTCTTAAAACTAAATAATGTTAATTCTTATGAAAATGTGTTTGGATCTCACTCTTCTTTTTTAAAATTTACATCCCCACCAATCCCTTGAAGTTGAACTTCCTTTTTCAACTGTGTTAACCATGTAAATAGTGTTGAGCGAGCATGCTCGGCCTAACACCACGTGTGTTCGAGTAAGTGTATTTAAATGTAATTTAGCATCAATTTCAGAAAAGATTCTGAGGATCTGAACTCACAACCCCTTGTATATTAGAGGTAAGGACCTTATCCACTCAGCTATAAAGCTGAATGCTAAACTATCTCAGAAAAACCTCATAGTAGTTTCTGATTTAGTGAGTATTCCTATTCAGCAGAAGACTTATTTTATATTTCTGTGTAGGTTAACATATAGTTGTATAGTGTAGTGGTTAATGTCCTTGCCTCTAATGTATGAGCTTGAGATCCTGGCAGAAACATTTTACATTTTTTTCATATATAAGTTTTTAGTCATAAAATATTTACATATATTAAGAATATATTTAGAATATATAATCAATTATAATATATGTAAATATATTATGGCTAAAAACATCAGTAGTATATATTATTATTATTTATTATTAAAGCGCCATTCATTCCATAGCGCTATACATATGAGAAGAGGTATACATACATAATACAGACAATTGCACTAATCATAGACAAGACGAGTTACAAACTGGTACAGAAGGAGAGAGGGCCCTGCCCATGAGGGCTTAAAATCTACATGATATGGGAGAAGGACACAGTAGGTGCGGGTGAAGTTGGTCAAGTATGATTTTATTTATTTATATATATATATATATATATATATATATACAAGCAGAGCCCTTGTAGCACTCGGTGGATATTTCTGCTGGCGTAAGGTTCCCACCCCTTTTACAATAGATACAAAGACTCCAGCCAAGTCGTATTTTGATGCAACTTTTTTTATTTGCGTACAGAAGATAGTTGCTGCGGCGGTGTGATGTTTCGGCACCTCCGTGCCTTCATCAGACTAGTGCCGCTGGTGGAGGGAGAAGTCACATAGATGTGGACGCAATAGGAGTAACGTGCGGAAGTACCGCTAAGAGGTGTAGGCGCCTACACCTCTTAGCGGTACTTCCGCACGTTACTTTTTTGTAATTACACATTTATTTTGTGCCATACATTTTTTACAATTACTAAAAAAAAATATAAAATATATAAATTTTATGTCTGTTTCTGCCAGGCTTGTATATTAAAGGCAAGGATGTTAACCACTACACTATACAGCTACATCTTAACCTACACAGAAATATAAAATAAGTCTTCTGCTGAATACGAATACTCATTAAATCAGAGACTATTATGAGGTTTTTCCGACACAGATTAGCGTTCAGCTTTATAGCTGAGTGGATAAGGTCCTTGCTGCTAACGTACAATGTTGGGAGTTCAAATACCAGCAGAAACTTTTAAAAAATTAGATTTAAATACACTGAGGTGTCTCCACTCACTGACTCTATATATGGAGTCAGAGCAGGGACTCCTAAGCCAAACTAGAGTCCTGACACCCTCTCCCTCTTCCGAGCAGGGGGTGCCTGGGGTTCTCCCATTGACTTCCATTGTGCTCAGGTGCTCAGTAGGACACCCGAGTATCGCAAAGTGTTCTACTCGAGCACACAAGCACTTTGGTACTCGCTCAACACTACCATATAACACTTATGTATCTCAATAAATATATATTACAAGTAATGCCACCTTGAGTATGCAATAGAGAAATAGACACGTCATAATGTATCATTCATATTAAGAAATAATGTTGTGCAATAACGTTCCATCAGAAATAATGTAGCATCAAACAAGTCACAAAGCATGAGCCAATCAAAAACAAGGTAAACATTTATAAATTAGGCAAAAAGTGGTCTGGGGTTGTCTCTGGAGGTTACTATGTGGGTATGAGAGACGTGTTCTGTACATGGCTGTGATAGTGTTGGGCGCGAATATTCTAATCGCGAATATTAATCGCGAACATCGGCACTTCGAGAATTCGCGAATATTTAGAATATATTCTTTTTTTTTTTTTCATCTGAACCCATGATCCCTCCCTGCTTCTTGCTTGTGGGCCAATGAGAAGGCTGCAATGTCATTGTCTGAGCTTAGCAACATCCCTAGCAACCAATAGGAAAGTTGCCTCCCCAGCAGCCATTTTCTGCAGTTTTTTCAAAGTTTTGAGAGAGAGAGGAGTGTCATTGCTGTGCTCTGTGCTTTCCACACTACATTAGATAGATAGCTTAAATATATATATATATTACATTTAGTTAGTGGGAGATAGTCAGCGTAGGTTAGATCCTGATATAGTGTAGCTGTTCTAGTGCAGGGTGTTAGGTAGTGCGATAGGTTCTGCTGTCCATACATAAATGCAGACCTGCTAAAATGTGAAGTTTCCCATATTGCGCCAAAATATTCACATTAATAGTGTCGATTAGCGCAATCGCGAATATATTGGAGCACTCTATCTGCATAAAAAGCTATTTTTAATGTCCTGCCGTGCCAACTATTTTCTCCAGTCTCAGGAAACTTCTAGCAGCTTGGAAAATGTAGCAAAAGTGACCCACGCCTGTATTGCGCGCGCATTAAGCAAATAATACATTGCCGATTTTTCTTGCAATCAAGAAAAGAATCGCAAATTCTCAAATGACGAATATTTTACTAAATATTCGTGAAATATCGCGAATTCAAATATTGCCCCTACCGCTCATCACTAGTGATAGAGGGTGGGGTCCAGATCCCAGAGATGTGATGGGGACCTTTACCAACTGTAATCTGGTTCTGACTCTAGACAGATCGACTGCATCTGAAACCCTCCATTTTATTAAATCTACATCTTCATGAGAAAAGATGTTGAGGGTAAAGTGGCAAACACCTCTCTAAATACAAAGAAAACTCATAACTTTATTTCTTAGTACAGTAAATCCCAGGGAGCTCTGCAGAATAATTAAGAGTTCACACACATTCTATGTGTTGAATGCTGCAGATGCCAAGCTAAGAGCACCTGACAAGTGGAGAGATGTGTGGAGGATATGAATATGTGAAAATTCATAGAACCTTCCTTTTAAGCCTGCTTTATTCAGAGATAAGCATACATTTCCTCACATGCAACCATTAAGATGCTCAGGCCAGGGACATGTACAATTTGGTTATCGCTTGATATACTGTATGTATATAGATGTATATAACTATGATATAAATCCATAGAAGAACAATGCTGCTAGAACTACTGGCCCTTCAGCACTTGGACAGCTACCAACAGGCAGAAGACTGTTTTGTCTGTCACCAGAATGCTTTACACTGATTTCTTAGGTCACAGGACCATGGACCACTGACTTGCAAGCACTAATAATCTAATATCCAGGGATGGGATTCCCAATCTGAAACAAATATTTACTCCAATACATGTAGACAACTAGCTATTAATGCAGAGTGTGCTTCTAAATTCATTTTGCAGAAGCGGAGGTATTATTTTAAGTAATGACTGGGATTATGCACTTTTGTCAAAGCAATTATACAAAACGACAGTGAACGTGATTGATTTAGAAATTAAATTGTGATGTCCTATTAGCACTGTTATGACAACAGCGGAGCTTTACTATGTATAATGCAGGAGCATCAGACGGTAGAGAAGGTGGAGGAGGAGGGGGAAGGAGGTCTACAGTCTCCCAACTAGACAAGACCTGCTGATTAAAATATTACAAGGAACTCTTCCATTGCCCTGCTAAACACTTGAAATCATGTTGGGAAAACCCCGGTCTGCAGATCACGCATATTATTTGCTATTGTAATACAGCTAAAATACTGTACATAGTATACAGTGCATACAGTATGGTGAAAGGCAGGAACAGACTCTTCCAAAATCCACTTGTCTTTATGTTCTTTTGTCTGGAAATGTGCAGTCGTAAAGGGCCTTTTTTTTTTTACTGTGTTGCACCTGTTGATAAAACAAATCACACCAACCTGTTCTCAGCCTCCCCATTCCAACTCAGTTCAGTGATCTTCTGGTCCTCTGTAAATTTACGGATAGATGGGATCACGTGCGCCACTGCACCTAGTGGTGACATTTCCCCAAGTGGCACATGACTCAGCAGTGACATGCCACTTTGGCCAGTCAATGGCTGCTGCAGCACGTATGGCCCCATCAATATGGAAGTTTACAGGTCAGAAGATTGCTGAACGGAGCCAGGGGGCCAAAAACTGTGCTGAGCAGGTGAGAGTTATTTTATCAACAGATACAGCATACTGCTGTGTATAGTTAAAGGGGGTGCCCATCTTAGGCATTGGTGGCATATTGCTAGGATATGCCATGAATGTCAGATAGGTGTGGGTCCGAACTCTACGACCTGCTCCGAACAAGAATGGGCCCCCAAAATGCACAGCCACCCTCCATTCACTGCTATGTAAGTTCTGAAAAAAAGCAGAGTGCTGGCTCGGTTACTTCCAGCAATCTTATAGCAGTGATGTGTTTGTGTGGTACGCTCTCTATTCACCGCTATTGGACTTCCAAAGATAGCATGCCTGCGCAGCTATTTTTGTAATTCCCATAGTAATGAATGAAGAGCACGCGATACAAGCGCTCGGCCGTGTGTGTTCCGCATTTTGCGGAACAGAACATCCTGCCCTCTGTAGAACTGTCTTATCCTTGTCCATAAAACAGACAAGAATAGGACATTTAGGACAATAGGACATTCTATTTTTTTGCGCGGCCATGGAACGGACATATAGACATGCCTTATTGAAAGGCAGTAATAGAAGCGCTGTGAGCATGTGCGTCCTACATTAACCCTGTAGTACATAACCAACAGCAATGGAATTTCAAAACAGATTTGACACAGGGTGCAATGGTAGATGAATAACCTTAGAATGAGACCGTTTTGATCAATGGGGTAATTGAGGAAGTGATATAGCAGTTATATCTGTTAGCTGGGATACATTTATATTAATGGTACAACCCCTTTAATTATTTTTCAATTTTTCTGGTAAACATTTTGTGAGATTATATAGACGTGGGAGTCTGTCAGCAGTTTAGACAATTCTGGTGAGAGCAGTACAAACATTTGTGAAACGTTTCTCATCATGGGTAGTGTGAATATGAACTTTTATTCTGCCAAATTCAATTATCCTGCAATTTCAAGTTCTCAGGAGTGCCAAGTGCATTTTGCTCTCTATATTGAGCTGCTTCACAGCTATTAAAAAGAAATGGCACCCTTTTGACTTGCATCTAAAAAAATGAAGAGGGAAATTAATATTTTGCAGTCATGGGATTCAGACACTTTTTTGATCAGGTAAATTAATATTTTGCAGTCATGTGATTTAGCCACTTTTACTTTAAATTCCAAGAACACATTTTTGTGTGATTGTAAATGTGGAATATAACAATGGAAATACAAATGAACATACAGTACTTACTTATTGAACTATAACTTTTTGTGTATTACGAAATCCTGGAAATACTTTGCTTGTCAGGGGCTTCAACCTTCCCACCTGGAGGAATTAATGTGCACACTGTAAATCTAATAAATAACCCTAATAAGTCTTCAATAGTATCCCATCTGTAAGTATGTTCTTGCTCTGCAGCCCTGTGTTCTCTCACCGTAGGGCGCATTTATCAAGCTCAGTTAAGGATAACACAAGGCGTTTGGCTGTACTGTATATACCATTAACGTGAATGGGAGTTACAGCCAGAACGGCCTCGTTATCCCTAACACAGCTTGATTAATCGCCCCCTCTGTTTGCTCTTGTCTCTCCTTCTGCATCTATATCACTTGGTTCTGCTTTCTCTCTCCATGTATATCTCTCTATTAAAACCAAGTCAAATCAAATCAAGGTTTATTGACGTGACAGGACATTTTCCATCTTAGGTAAAGAAAGAAGATGCCGGCCTTGGTAATATGTCTAGAAATACGGGGAAGAAATCAAAGCGAAATGTGCAAGGTGGAGGCAATAATTCTCAACGGAGATTTGAAGTTCATTGAAAAAGATGCAGTACTTTTATTTAAATGTGAAAGGAGGCCATTTACTATGATGAATGAAAGCACCGTGCAAAAACGTACTCAGAAGAGGGGCATATTAATATTAGGAATAGAGGTAATTTCTTAGCCTATGCCTAGCCCCATGTATAAGGCTGGTTGACCTGCTACATAAGAGAACGGCAGCACTGTAGACAGAACTAAAATGCCATAGTTCACCAAGCTTAGGCTACTTTCACACTAGCAGCACGGACCTCCGACAGGCTGTTTCGTTGGGTGAACAGCCTGTCTGATCTGTCCTGCCGCTAGTGAATGTGTGCCCCCGGACTGCCGCTCCGTCCCCATTGACTATAATGGGGGCGGGGCGGAGATCCGGCGGAGACATGGCAGCACACGGCGAAAGGCTGCCGGAATAAATGTCGGACATGTCGTAGTTTTATTCTGGCAGCCTCTCCCCGTACGCTGCCGTGCCTCCGCTGGAACTCCGCCCCATTATAGTCAATGGGGATGGAGCGGCAGTCCGGGGGCACACGTTCATTAGCGGCAGGACGGATCCGACAGGCTGTTCACCCGACGAAACAGCCTGCCAGAGGTCTAGTGTGAAAGTAGCCTTACTTGGTAGACAAAAATACATTATAGACACTGAACACTTTATATAGATAATGTATTTTATCAAGCATTGTGTCATTATATATGGCAGAACGTGACACATTTCAAGGTTCCATAGTAATAGCACAAGGACCTGTGGGTTTCTTTATAGGTTCTTCAAGAAGACTGTTGGCCATATGATGATTTTAGATGTCTTGAATGGGTTTCCCTGTATTCCATAGTGAGGCTTCTGTATTCAATTTTGAAATGTTTGATTTTAGCTTCTAAAACTGCATGCAGAAACCTGACCATGTGGCCATACCCTTAGACTACAGGGAGTACCTAGAACTTTTTTTATTTTTATTTTAGACTGCATGGGTTTTTTAGCACCCTACTTGCTAATGATTATATTGAAGGGATTGTCCATCTATTCAGATACAGTATTTGTTAAAAAAAAAAAAAATGTAAATGCTCCGCATGGTGTAAGGTACTGTATTTTTCGCCCCATAAGACGCACTTTCCTACCCCCCCCCAAAGTGGGGGGAAAAGGCTCATGCGTCTTATGGGGCGAATACTAATGAGCGCTTTCATTATGGAAGCGCTAAGTAGTACCGGAGGACCAGGAAGCAGTGAAGACTCTGTACTCACCGCTTCCTGGTCCTCGACTGTTGGCTGCGAAGGCTGCACACAGCGTGAGGGCGCTCTGTGACCTCACGCTGTGCGTGCTGGTTCTCAGCACAGCCGACAGCAGGAGGAAGAAGATCGCGGGCGGTGAGGAGGGGCGGCATCCAGGAGCAGTAGAGGTAAGTGGGTTTTTTATTTTGTGATCTGAGGCTGAATTATATGCTCACATATGGCTGGGGGCTGCTCACATATGGCTGGGGGCTGCTCACATATGGCTGGGGGCTGAGTACATATGGCTGGGGGCTGAGTACATATGGATGGGTACTGAGTACATATAGATGGGGGCTGATCACATATGGCTGGGGGCTAATCACATATGGCTGGGGGGCTGATCACATATGGCTGGGGGATTTTATGAGGCATGGGGGTCTCATCTGAGGTCTAATTGGGGGTCTTTATATTGGGCTCTGATCTAAAATATGATTGGGGGTCATTCACATTGGGGTCTAATCTGAGAATCTTATTAACATTGGGGATCTGATTGGGGCTGTGAGCTGAGGTCTGATTAACATTGGTGGTCTAATTGCTGATCTGAGGTCTAATGAAAAATATTTTTTTCGTATTGTCCTCCTCTAAAACCTAGGTGCGTCTTATGGGCCAGTGTGTCTTATAGGGCGAAAAATATGGGTAAAATAAGTCAATACTTACCTTACAGTGATGGAAGTCACACAACAAATTGTCATAGCGAAATCACAGTTCTTAAATAGTTACGTGAAAGCAACTTGCACATATTTTGTGTCACATGACTTTTCTGCAACTTGGAGTTGCATGACACATGTTGCCGTGCAGCCGGATCCTTAGCCCCATTGTCAGTTCATAAGTCTAATCATCTGTGTTTCTGTCTCAAATAAAAAGCATGCTACTTATCTCTACACCCGTTTTTTACCACTACACAGAAAAAAATCTGCATGGAAATTGCATGTGAATGAGATTTCAAAAACTGCATTCACATGCATAGAATGCTGATTGTGGTAGGATATTGTGTTCCGAAATCTGTATTAAATTCAAGATGTGTGAACACTTCAGCCTACTGCATGAAGGGCATGGATTCTCCAGAATGAGAATAGGTATTGGTAATTTGTCTCTGTAGTAGCTAATAGATGACGGTCCTGAACAGAGGAACCCAAACTGGCCAGAAGAAGCGCTACACATTGCGCGAAACGGCCGTAGCCGCCATTCATCTGCAGGAGCGTGTCCGCCTCACAACCCCACTTGTTTGTCCGAATGTTGAGGATTGAATAAAGAGATACATATTCACGAGCCTCGGTGAGTGCCGCACACTTCTTTTACCTCCGCTACATTGTTGCAATTGTTACCGTCTCCTGTCTCTTTGCTGAGCACCACGTATGAAGCAACCAGCTACAATGCTGTCACTTTAGCCTGTATCAAGGACCGAAGCTTATACCTGTTGCCAGCAGTGCCGCCGTGTTCTACTCCTGTCCATGTGTATCACCCAAACTGAGAATTCCCAGTGTATTTTATATACTAGGCAAATGGAGTAGTAAATAGGTACAGTAGGAAAGAGACTGTGGTATTAAAAGAAAAAATGCTGTAAGGGCCACCATCTTATAGTCCTGCAGTGGACATCTGACTAGAAATATATAGGGATATTTATCAAAACTGGTGCCAAGGAAAACTGGCTTAGTTGCCCATAGCAACCAATCAGATTCCACCTTTCATTTTTCAGAGCTTCTCTTGAAAATGAAAGGTGGAATCTGATTGGTTGCTATGGGAAACCAGGACAGTTTTCCTTGGCACCAGCTTTGATAAATTTTCCCCATAGAGTTCAGTGTTCAATGGAAACATGTGCTATCCATGCAGAACACGGATGTGAATTACTGACATGTGAATAAGCCCTAAAACATTCTTTTTTTTCTCCGTAAATCAGTGGCAGCTAAATGTTTCATTTTCACAGATGCAGATAGGCAGCTGCACAGTACTTGGCATTGAGCGTGCTAATACAAGGGAGAACGATCTATCTCCTTAATTGGTGTAGAATACCTCATAAAAATTTTAAAACTCTTTTTTCTTGACCCTGGGGATTCTGGGCACCCCGAGCCATGTTGTTACCCAGTGGTAATAGACACTATTAAATGGATGTTAATCTATCAGGATTGTTACGCGGGCAGATTTATGGCAGTTTTATGTTCCAGATCAATGCAATTCTGCAAAACCAAGTGATGTTTCTTCTCCAATTGTTCCCACCTATTGTATCGATGACAGCAAAATAAATTGCCCCCTCTCTCATTTGTTTTCACCCTCTCATTTCTAAATTCCCAAAACATGAAGGGGGAGAAAAAAAAAATCTCTTGTCTTCTAATCAAGGGCTGATTTCTGGAAAAAGCAGTAGAGTAAGCTTTCAACCACTAGGTTGTAGGCTAGGCATAACGGAGTAACCCCTTGTATTCCTTATATCTGATTATACAAACTACTGCAATAAGTGACCTTATACAGATGAGGCTAATTCCTTACTACTTACAGCAATTTTACAATTTTAAAGAACAGCTCTAATCTCCGGCTGTATAGTGTATACTTGCTGGGAATTATAGTGCAGAGAAATAAGCTATCCCAGGAGTAGATGAGACCTGATGAGCCAGGTTTATTCTTCTAGGTAATGTCTCTATTGTGGTATGTTCCCACGATATGGAGATTTTCTGCGGCTGGGTTACAGCCTTTTTCAAGCATTATAGGGGCAGTTTAGGGACAGTGGGGCAGGTTTATGGATGCAATCAAAAAATGTCTTTTGGCCTGAACAATATTGTGACATAATAGAAATTGTATATTCTGTAGAGGTAATTAAAGTAATGTTTTAGATAAAAATGCCATCTGCACAAAGCTATACTATGGCTGTATGTTGTACGGAACCGTATCAAGCTGCCTATAGAATTCTATTGGCCCTTACTGCATCTACAACTTTGATTTTACCTGCAGGCATATAGAGGTTTATTTCTCACAAACTATGGGAACCCTCATGAATAAATGTTTGAAACTCAATGAAAAGAATAATATATATATATATATATATATATATATATATATATTAAAAATTGTTGCATGTTTTATCTCTTGCCATATAGAGGTGGTATTTTGCACAGCATTTGGAAAAACACTTGGTTCTCATAGTGTTTTTCCTGGTGTTTTTTCATTTTTTCCTGGCCGAAATCATTGTGGCCAGATGTCGGAAATCTACAGTAAAATATAAAACAAACTATAGAACAAGTATTTTTTATTTGCAGCATTTTTCTGTCCTTTTGCTAAGAATTTTGATTTCTTGCCATTCTTTTCAAGGCACAGTATACTTCTACACTGTCATTTTTTCTAGCATTTTTCCCATAGGATCCTCTATAAGACTTGAAAAACAAAATACAACATAATATTGGTATATAAAAATAAATTACGTAAAATATCATTTAAACAATATATTAAAAAATATAATGAATAAAATGCTTGTAAAAGAGAATTAAAACTTTAAATTCATTGCATTTTGTATTCTGGCTAATAGAAGGTAGGGCTGAAGAAAGTACCCGCTCCCCTCCATTGCATCTTTGAGGCCGATATGACTCTATAAAGCATATGGAAAGCGTTTGTTTAACTTGTTCTCTAATTTCTTTACTATTAAAGTCCGTAATTTTTCCTGATCATGTCCCACAATTCTCTTTGTGGGAGAGGATCATAGGATTTTACCCCTAAAATAACACCTCATCAACTGTGTTTCATTAACCCTTCACGTGTGTTGATGTCACAGGCTTCTTTCTCTTCCTTTTGCTTGTGCCTTAAAGTGTTAGCCAGGAAGGAGGGGTAAACTGACAGTTTGATATGCCAAGAGGCTGACACCAGGACGCTCTCGGAATATCATTTATCATTTATACTGCAGGAAAACCAGACAAGGAAGATAAAGGCGGGTAGGATTAGGTAAGATTAGGGATATAATATTAGCACGATAATAAGAAGATTTAGGGTCGGGGATACTATTAGGTGGAATGCTAAGATGTCTTGGGTAAAAGGTATTGTGTAAGAGGATCATTGAAATATTAGGTAAAAAACCAAGGTTATGGAGAGGGCTGGTAGTGGCCGGACAAGATTGTGAATACTGATGTGAGATGCTAACAGTGAATGCAATGCAGAGGGGGCATTTTCTGAAGCCAGTCAAGCAGTGCAGTTGCGAAAGCCAGGACAAAAAATTTGAAACTTTCACAAGGAAGCCCCTTCTTTTCTACAAAATGCATGTATTTTAGGTCTTGCTAAATATATTACAAGAGGAGTAAATGTATTGCCAATTTGCCAACATAATACGCGACATAATGTGCAATAAAATACAAAACACACAGTGTCTGTACAGTTTTCTGTGAGAACATGCAAGAGATAATGCAGATGAAGCCTGGGATGCACTTTCCAAGTCCAGAGGACCATTCCATCAGAAATGGGTGAGGTGGCCACTGTTCCCCTTAAAGGGGTTTTCCCATGACTAATGTAAAAAATGAAAATCAGACATAATATTGTACATGACAATCTCTTTCTAACAAAGCTAGAACCCGCCCTATACCTCACATGGATCCAGAGATCTCCCCATTCATTGCTCTGCTAGATTTATATCAAGCTGAAAGCTCAATGGGGAGTGTCTTTTCTGCTGCCGTTCAGGAGGCGTGTCTGTGATCTCCCTATCACAGCTCAGGAGGCAGTTGAAGGGTGAAACTGAGCATGTGCGGTCTTCTCAGTAAGCAGGTCAAAGAAATAAGAAAAAAACAAACTGCAGGTGGCGCTATACAGATGCAATTTATTGAATAACTCAGTGGCTATGACAAATTTTTAATTACATGCAATTACAAAAGTATTCAGATCCAGGTGCTGGTTTGAAAACTGTAGAATATTTTTCGTGGGACAACCCCTTTTACTTGCGAGGTTGCGCTGCCACGTAGCGTCTATAGTGCTCCTGCTCAAGGGCTCTGCAGGCGTACTCACCGCCACAGCCCTCAGACTTCAAGTCACACTGTGTCTGTTCTGAATTCTAGGACTGCCCACCCCAGCAATGCACACCATTTTTACTGTGTACATTGCCAGGGTGGGCAGCCCCAGATCTCGGAATAAACCCAAGCTATGCTACCCAAAATGCCCACACTAATGTCCTGACACAGCTAGGACATTCTGTGAGGGACCTTGCTGCTGCTACCAGAAGATCAGAAGGATAGAACTGCAGCGTGGCAAGAAGAAGGAGGTGGCTCCAGCATGTATTCTCATGGAGCAGGCACAGGGATCAAGTCATCTTTTGTATTGTACCTTTGATTGCTGCATTTTACTATATATGCAATGATATGTATTATGTATTTTTTATGCTATGTCATTTTATCCAGCAGGGGAGGTAATGGTTGGCTATAACAGGGTTAACCACCCTGTTCCTCCCCTCTTGGTACGAATGGGCTGGTCCGACGTCCTGCCAGAAGAGGGAAGTCCGGAGTAGTGAGTGAGTGTTAGGAGGAGAGGGGACGTGAAAGGTCCTGTCCCGGTAGTGGGAGAGTTGGAAAACAGCTCGTAGAGTACCCAGTCCGATGAACCGTATCTTTTCCCCTGTAAAGGAAGTTCAGGAACCAGATACCCTTCTCCTGCCAAAATCACAGCTAAAGACAGCCTCCAGTAAAGCCTTGATATTCCAGAAAGCAGAGTGATTGGCGAAATACAGCTCTAAAGACGCTGTTGCAAGGTGAGGGACAACAACCAAACCACACATCACCAGACAACCATTAGACCAGTATCACCTAAGTACTTATAGTATTAATTGCAACCAACCAACCTGCCTCTATATCCTTGCTGGTGCCATAGAAGAATTGCACGAAACGCCTGCTGCTACTGTATGTATTTAAAGTTCTACGTTGCACTTAGTAAAAAAGACTTTGTTACATTATACTGTGGTCTGATTCTTCAGTACTATATTTTCACTTCAGCGAACTGCAGGGAGCGATGGTCTGAGGTAGCACACAGTGACACAACAACATCTTCATCAGGGCCACTACCACTCCCAACTAGAGATGAGCGAATTTCTTAAAAGTTCGATTCAGCTGATTTGCCGAATTTTACAAAACAATTCGCTTTGTGACGTATTACTTCGTCACAAAGCGCATTTTTTTGTAAGTAGCAGGTGCAATTACAGGGAGCTGCGAAAGCGTCTCCCCCATCATTGTATGATTCATACATGATCGCGGTATCTGGAGTGTAAAATTAAAATTTTACCCCCTCCATTTGCTTGCGACAGGTCGGCCGCCGCCATCATGCTAGAAGATCTCGGCTGAAATCCTGTGCGGCGCAAGATTACGTCATCACGTCGGCTGGCGTGGTGACGGAAGATGTCATCACTCCGGCCGGTGTAATGATGTAATATCGCGCCGCAAGGGATTTCGGCCGAGATCTTCAAGCAAGATGGAGGCTGGTGGCCCGTCGCAAGCAAATGGAGGTGGTAAGTTTGATTTTTTTCGTTTTTTATACTATACATACACACACTTTCATATATGCATGTACTCATACATAGACACACTTTCATACATGCAAGCACTCTTACATACACACACTGTCATACATGCAGGTACTCTTACATTCACACTGTCATACATGCAGGCACTCTTACATACACACACTGTCAAACATGCATGTACTCTTACATTCACACTGTCATACATATAGGCACTCTTACATACACACACTGTCATACATGCAGGCACTCTTACATACACACACTGTCATACATGCAGGTACTCTTAGGGTACTTTCGCACTTGCGGCAGAGGATTCCGGCAGGCAGTTCCGTTGATCCGGCAATCTAGACGCAAACGGATGCATTTGTGAGATGGATCCGGATGCGGATCCGTCTCACAAATGCTTTGAAATACCATATCCGTAGTTCCGGAAAAACTGATCCGGTATTTTTTTTCTTTTGCATTTATAAAGGTCTGCGCATGCGCAGACCGGAACACTTAATGCCGGATCCGGCACTAATACATTTCAATGGAAATGAATGCTGCACCGGCATTCTGGCAAGTGTTCAGGATTTTTGGCCGGAGAGAAAACTGCAGCATGCTGCGCTATTTTCTCCGGCCAAAAGACATAAGAGGGACTGAACTGATGCAATATAATTATAGCAAATACAGGTGCACTCTGCAGACTTACTAAGCCCTCAAACTGATGATAAAATTGAGAGATTAGCCAACATGTCCTACTAGGAGGACATGTCTCAGCCTGAGCACCGCGCCAAGGTTTCCCAAGTAGCTCGGGTCCTAACACTCACCTACCTGAACCGTATGGGCAATACCAGGAGCCAGTGGGCAAATTACAGGAGCGTAAATATCCGACTCACAGACAACTCACCAGTTACCTCCAGCATGAAACGCTAGCAATGGGAGGAGGGAGGAGTCTGCGAGTCCCACTCAAGACTGGCTGGTATGGCCCAGGCCTCACAGGTGCACCTAAATGTAGCCTGTGGATGGAAAACAGGCACATTTAAATTGGAGTTTATACACCTCCAGGCATCTCTATATGCAAAAAATAAAAAAAATGGTGTGGTTTTAAACAAGCAGGAAGTGCCCAAACCCATATGCAGTTGTGCATATATAAACAGGGGAGCAAATCCTGCACTTCATGCTGGAGGTAACTGGTGAGTTGTCTGTGAGTTGGAAGTTTATGCTCCTGTTTTGGACTGGGGTTCCTGGGGTCCATCAGAAGAAATTTACTTGAGGCCAAACCCTTACATCATCGATCCCTGGTATTCTGGTGGGCTAGTCCAACCCTGGCTTGAAACATTGTTTTCACAGTACCTAGCTCACACTGCCTATATCTGTGTCTCTGTGTGCAGAATTTTCTGTGTATTCTATGAAATGCAGCTTCACACTGCTCTCCCCTGCCTCTTGCTAAAGATTGATACATTTCTTCCAGTCAGCTCTCAAAGCAAGAAGCAGGGGAGAGCTGTCACGGCCTATGGTGTGTGCTGTGACACTGTTGCTACACTTGCGGTTGCCCGCGGCAACGTGTTGCTGTGTGTGCATGCGGTGGCAGAGTCTCGACCTTCTGGGTGATTGCCGTGACATGGTTGCCACGCATGTTGTTGCCTGTGGCAACGTGTAGCTTTCTTTGCTTGTGTGTGCACTTTCCCTTTAAGTGGCTTCCTTTCCTTGTCTGGTGTTGGAAGGGTTAACTCCCTTCCTAGTGTTTTGTTAACACTGGGTTTATGTGTGTGTGGGTGAGGCTGCTTGGGCTATTTAGCCTCTGCTGGATGCCTGAAGCTGAGGGGGTATGCTGGAGCTATCCTCCTGGCCTTCATATTCCATCTGTCCAGTGAGGGCCACCCTTGTGGTCATAGATGTTTTTATGGTGTCTCACGTTTATTGCAGCTATGGGTTTACTGGGTTCCTGTGTGGTTGTGGTGTGTGCTGTGTCCTTTACTGTTGGTGTGGACACCAGCACTTGTGCACGGGTTCCAGTCATTGTGTCTGTGGCAGGTGTGTTACTGGTTTCACTTACCTGCCATCTCCTTATAGCTGTATGTGTTCCCCTCTCATTGCAGCTTGGCCAGTGGAGACTCCTGTTTGTCCATGTTGTCGAGGAACAGGTAGTCTTTACCCTGCTCCTAGTCCAGGGATTTACTGAGGGTTAGTAGGGCCCCGAGGTTACGGAGTATGAGCCCTCCTACCATCTGGGTTGGCTCATACGGTTAAGGAGTCAGGGCCAGAATTAGGGACGCTGTAGGAGGTGACCTGCTCCCTTATTCCTCCTCCTGGCCTTGTAGCCTCCTCACCACACGGTGGTGGTGGTGGTGGTGGGGGGGGGGGGTTCCCCCACTCCCCGCCGTGACAAGAGCAGTGTGAAGTTGTGTCTCATAGGAATACACTGGAGCAGGGGCGTAGCTGTAGGGGGTGCAGAGGTAGCAGTTGGGCCCAGGAGCCTGAGAGGGCCTAAAGACCCTTATGCCTTGTTGAGGAAGGGTTAAGACGTATGCATATATATCCATGCATGCCTGCAAACACGTGCGGGCATGTATGGTATATATGTGCATACATTAACCACAGCATCATGGGACGATGTGCGCAGATGTGCCCAGCATCTGCGCACGTCTGCCCATGGTGATCCCCAGGGGCTCATGGTGGCCCCTGTGGGAAATATGTGCCTCCTTTAGACTGTGCCCCTTATAATATATATATGGCTGTGGCCCCTTATAACATATATATATATATCTATAATATACATTATGCCCCTTGTATATGTGTATATATATTATCAGGAGGACATATATGTGTATCTGCCATGGCTCTCCCCCAGGTGTGTATATATATATATATATATATATATATGGGCCTATAACTGCCCATGTATGCCCCCAGGTTTATAATGAGTATATATATGTATATAGATGCGCCCCAAGTATCTATATACATATATATATACTTAAATTTCCCCGGGGTCTGCAGGGGGGTGGATATGTCTCCAGGTGGCTGGTGACTTCAAAGGCTAAGGGATAAGTTTATCAGCCTATTTACTATGCGGCCCCACTTTGTGTTTGTGACATGGCTGGGCGTGTGGTGCTGCTAGCCTCAGGGGGCCAACTAGCATGCATATGTCACAGTCACACTATGATGTCACACCCCTGAGAAGGGGGGAGGTGGGGGTTTCTGAGGCTGATATAGGAGCCTGAAACCAGGAAGAGGGGCTCTTGCAACCAGACTAGAACCAGAGACACATGAGGACTGCTGCCTGAAGGAAGAGAGGCCCATTTGGCCCTGGAGATGGCTGAGTATACGCTGGGATGGCATTGTACCTCCCTTGCAGTGCCAACCATATTCACCCCCCTTATTTCCCTACCACTATCCCACCAACGATTTAACCCTTTGTATCCCAGACCCCATGCTGCCCCTTGGTACCCCTGATTAACCCTACTGTTTAACCTCTTCCCTGCCACCCCAGCTCCCCTGCTGGTCTCATAACCCCTGGTGGTAACCCCTGCTTAAACCCTGCCACACCCCCCCCTCACTGTACACTTGCAGGGTATTTATCCCCTGCATTGCTGTACAGTTCTGATATCACCACCCCATTGTTAATGCTTTGTGTTTGTGGTCGGCTTACACCCCTGTAAGACCACCGTTAACCCTCGGTGTACCCCGTAGGGACAGAACAGACGGGTGGGTTATTGTTAATATACTTGTATGTGTGAACTTTATAGTTAGTTTATGGGTGGAATTTGGGAACGTGTAGTGTAGTTTAGGATTGTATATGTGTAGTGCTGTGTAATTACTGTATTGCGTGCTTGGTGTATTAAATACCGTTATATTTGTACCCTTTGTGTAGTGTGTACTTGTTAGCGGTAGTGAGTAAGGCGCATGCAGCTAGCATTAGTATAGTGATTAGTGTAAAGCATAGCGAAAGTATTGTGTATTTATTATATAAAGGTATAAATAGGCGGAGTCATCACTAGACGGTTCCTCCTATTTAGGAATATTAATTATCGATATTCGCATAATATTGGTGATTAATATTCCCCCTTTACATGCCGCATAGGAAGAAACCAGTATTATAGAAAGTGCATGCACCTCTGGCTGGAGGGAAGAGGTTAGGTCAAGAATTTGGAATGGGGGAAGGGTTGCCATTTCTATTTTTGCCTCAGGCAGCAAGAATGCAATGTTCTTCTCTATCCCTTGCCACAAAGTACTGAGAGAAGGGGGGCCCTAGCTGAACTCTTGTACCAGGGCCCATGAGCCTTTAGCTACGCCCCTGCACTGGAGACTTTGCAGCATGTCACATATCACTGAGCTCTACTACTAGCTGCTCTTAGATAGGATTGGTGAGAGCAAGTACAGTGTTATAAGACTCTGTCCTCTCTGCCTTTGAAATGCCAGAGGCTGCACATGAGGGGAACCACATCAGACTGGAAGAAAGAACTAAGATGGCAGTCTGCTTCTAAATTGCACTTCAACTAAAACAGGTATATGCAAGGCATAAAAGCCTTCCTAAGAGCCTTTACATTGTGCTTTAATAATAGCCTTTGCTGCATTACATATGCAAAAAATGCAAAACAATTACAGAGAAAAGACAATTGTAGATGATGTGATGTAAAGTATGAAGCTGAACATATGACAAGATTTAGAAGTGGTGCTGGATGCACTGAAGTTATGTAGAGGCCGGTCTTAATAAATGACCCCCATAATTTTAAAAGCAAACATCACAGGTCCCTTTCCATCTCCTTCCCTCCTTTATGCTGGCTGAATGTCGATATTGTGAATTTGCTTCTATTCGGACTCGCATTTACTTACTCTCTTTTAGGACTTCTCCACAATAAGATAATAAGAGCAACAAATCTTATGTCACCGGAAAAGTTAATGCTTTAAAGAGGTTTTCCCACGACAAAAATGTATCAATAAATGTATGACTGTTTGATGTCTGACCACTGAGCCCCCTGTTTTGGAAGCTTTTGAATTGAGTGGGGGTCACGCATGTGTCCTGCTGTTCCATTTAATGTCAGTGGGACTGATGGAGATAGCCAAGGACAGTACTTGACTATCCTTGTTTGTCCCACAGACTTTGAATGGAACAGAAGGGTATACACATAGTAACTGGTCCTTTAAAATGCTTCCAGATCGGAGGTGCTCAGGACCCCCATTCTAGTAATTGGTGGCGTCCCACGGGTTGTACTCACAGTAATCATACATATATCACCTATCCTGTGGATTGATGATAAATGTTTGTCATGGGATAATACCTTTAAAGGGGTTAGATCATGAAAAGTACTGTATTTATCACTTATCCACAGGATAGGTGAAAAATCTCCGATCACAAGGATCCAGACTCTAGGACCTCTAACGATTTGGGGGACAGGACCCCTAGAGTTCCATCTCTGAATGGAACACTAGTGCATGTCGATCCACCTCTACATCAGTCCCATAGAAGTGAATGGAGCTGTGGACCAGTAGGCACCCTACAATCCTACAATTCCATTCAAGGAGGGGCCTCAGGGACCCTGTTCTCGGGGAATAATTTTCAATATGCTATTATCTTTATACTAAATGTAAGAATTCATTACTATGGTAGTGCAAATGTGCACAGCTGTGCTAGGATGCCAAGAGCAGTTAAAATGAACTGTATCAATTCCTATAAACTGAGCCCCCCCCCAGTGGTGGCTGTAGGCGGTCAGTTTACTTATATAATGCATGAAAGGACAGTGGTGAATGATTTTGTCGTGCACTAGACCACCTCAGCAATGAGCATGTTGTTTCGAGGTCAGACAGTGGCAGCTAATCAGAGATACCTGTGGCATACTCAGGCCCTTCAGGGAGGCTACCAGATTTGGCAGTATGGACAACTACAACATCAACTATGTCATATACCTAATATTTATCTTACAGCAGACGCTCACCCTGAGAAAGTCCTATGGAGCAGGAGGATGGTGAGGAGCTACCACTGGAGAAGGAGGAGAAGTCGGCTGAGGATGACGATCATGACATCTAATCATGATAGTGGTGGTGGAGCACGGCTTCTCGGGCACGCTGGTTAGAATGGCAAGCTGTATACTTGCTTGCATAATGACAGCAGTATCCTTACCATCAAGCATCTATGATTATTGGATAGCCATGCTTTTAGACCCTCACTATTAAAGGGGTTGTCTCACTTCAGTAAGTGACATTTATCATGTACAGAACGTTTGTACAAGCCACTTACTAATATATTGTTATTATCCATATTGCTTCCTTTGCTGGCTGGATTCATTTTTCTATCACATCATACGCTGCTCGTTTCCATGGTTACAGACCACCCTGCAATCCATCAGTGGTGGTCGTAATAATAAGTGGCTTGTATTACGGTAACTTCCTCTATATGATAAATGCAACTTAATAAAGTGAGACAACCCCTTTAAAGCAAAATGGGGGAATATTTTTTTGTTGCTGAAAGGGAGGCCAAATTGCTTTATTGCCAGGAAACACTGTGTAAGCAGCTTGCAGCAATTTTTGGTGGGCAGACGCCTGCCACCTGTGTGTCTGAGGCCCCACTCTGCTTCCTGCAGAGTCACCAATTTGCTGCCATCTCCACTACCACAAGCAGCAGAACTTGCAGCAGCTAGTTAAGTATCATCAACATAATGGAACAATTTTTCCATTTGCTGTGCCAGGCTGGCGTAAATCATCAAATGGAGATATACCACATCAACACCTAGGTTCAGTCCTAGCTGGACTCTGGCTTTTCTCTGGCGCATAGGCTTCTTGGTAGGCAAACTGGAAAAGTGGCCTGAACGGGTCCAGTATGCTCTCTCTATATTCTGTCTTGCCCAGCCTCCAGTGTCATCTCAGAGAGGGTTTTTTAGCACGGCAGGGGAATTATGGCAGATACAACGACTAAGTTGTCCTGCTTGCCTGCATGCTTACCATCATGTTTGGCCCTGTATGGCTGCTGCCTCCATGCCACTGCAGCTGTCTGCCTGCCTACCATTGAGTTCTGTACAGTATAGCTGTCACTGCTGCCACTGCAGCAGCTGATGCTCCCTGCTGCTATTTATCCTACACTTCTATTACCCCTATTGCCAATACTATTACTGCTACACAGCCACCACTACTAATACTACTACCCCTAAACAGCCACACACAAATCTACTGTCTTGTCTGTCCCTTTCTATGCTGCTATTGCTGCCAAGGAAGCTTTGTAACATGAAAAAGCATAAGGCTGCGTTCACACGGGCGAGATTTCCGCGCGGGTGCAATGCAGTAGGTGAACGCATTGCACCTGCACTGAATCCTGACCCATTCATTTCAATGGGGCTGTGTACATGAGCGTTTTTTTTCATGCATCACTTCTGCAATGCTTTAAAATCGCAGCATGCTCTATATTCTGCGTTTTTCACGCAGCCCTGGCTCCATAGAAGTGAATGGGGCTGCGTTAATAACGCATTGCATCTGCAAGCAAGTGCGGATGCAATGCGTTTTTCACTGATGGTTGCTAGGAGATGTTTGTAAACCTTCAGTTTTTTATCACGCGCGTGAAAAACGCATCAAAACGCATTGCACCCGCGCGGAAAAAACTGAACAACTAAACGCAATTGCAGCCAAAACTGACTGAACTTGCTTGCAAAATGGTGCGAGTTTAACTGAACGCACCCTGAACGCATCCGGACCTAATCTGTCACGCTCGTGTGAACTCAGCCTAACACATGCAATGGCGCAGTGTGTTTTTAAGCAGGCTATTTGTTAAAACTGAATTTTATCACATAACCGGGATGTATACTAGTCAATAATTTGTCATATTACCGCACCCAATAATTAACAGTGAAAAATAACTTGAAATAAAGGGGTAACCTTAAAACTTAACTTTGAATAGGCAATCCTAATATAGTAGGCCTAAAGCGTATAAACAAGTTAAAACATGCATGCATCAGTGACCACTGACCATGCATAAACCGAATGGGCTGGCATAAATCCTGCTTTCTAATCCACAGGGTGAAGTATTCCCTAGTAAGTTGTGGTCTTTTGCTCACTCAAGACTGAATTACTTCCTCCTAGAGAGGAAGGGGTAGTGCCAGCCCTGTCTAGCAACATATATGTACCATGACCCAAGGGGAGTGGAGGATAGGAGTGGTAGTGGCTCTGTCTACAACAGTTATTCACATAAATCACTGTAGCAGTCCTCACAACGATGCTCCTTAGGGCTGAGCAGTGACAGAAGGATGCATCCTTTCTTCCAGGCTCCTGTCTGATGGCATTCAGGGTGTCCTTGGTGTTTTGAGTTTGGTATGGGTGAAAGGCAGGAGATGTAGGTGCTGTCACCAGAGAATGGCACTAGAGTTAGTAACCAAGCCAGTTGTAGACAATAGGCAAGTCTCTCTTTACTAAGGTACAGAACAGGAGTACATCTAATGGGACCATAACACAATTTCATACAATTCACACTGCAAATCTTCCCCAATAGCAATGTATGGATATGAGCAATGATGGGGGAAGTAGTATTTCTCTCTATCTTTTCAAAGTCTCTCTCTGCAGAATCTAAAGCTGCAAATAAGGTTCTTGCAAACGTGTCTGTAATTCCCAGCTGAGTGGTACAGGATTAAGATATAGCTGGCTAGGACATGTCAAAATGTGGAAGAATGTATTAACAATGTTCATCTCACTGCAGTAAATTCTTTATCAGCCTTAGACAGTCAATACCTTACTGACTGACTCCAATGCTCGACCATGCAAGTTTTGGACCTTTGGCTATTTTTTCTCTCTCCCTGCAGTACAGTAAAATAGAGATGGCTTTTTTGGTGTAAATATCTCAGAGATATTGATTCTCTGGGACTTAGGACTAGTCTTCTGAGGAGTGAGCACATGTGCAGTTGCCGGTTTTGGGGTGGCCCCAACACTATGCTGGGTCACCTGAACACCGTCAAGGTGTCATCATGTGTTGCTGTTCTCTGGAAGGGAAGGGAAGGCGTGGTGCACCCCAATGGGAAATAAGTCAAGAGAGTCAGAGTCTGTAGTAAAACTGTGTGCTTATTTTCTGGAGGAATTCAGGTCCAAAACATTACAAGTGATGCATAGGGATGGCTTCTCCAGTCTCCTCCCTGGCAGAAGAAGGGTTTGATGCTGAGGAAAGGTCTGAGCTAGCTGCCCCCTCTCTCTCTCTCTCTCTCTCTCTCTCTCAGAAGGCTGGTGCCCTGGAAAAAGGTTGGTGATCCATGGTCTTTTGCAGATATCCCTGTCAAAGCATCTTATTCTGGTCACTCAATAGTATGCCATAGTTTCCTCATCTAAGAACTGTTCGATAACACTAGGAACTCTGACTGCTCTCCTTATATACAGTTTCTGGTTAAACTAGAATGTTCTAGTGGGAGGGGTGGAGACTGGAGAGGAGAAACTAAGCACAAACAGTTATAATGTTACAACTCCTGTCTATCAGTGATAATCAATGGCAATGACAGAGCTGTTTTTCTAGACAAAAACATGTTTTCAGACATAATAATATACCGTAGCTAAACCAGACATTCAAAAGATCAGTCTGTCTGGTTTTGGTGGTAAACAAATCTTGCCTTTTCCCTTATGGTAGCTTTGGAAGATTATCAGCTTCTCATTATTAGATAGAAAGTCCCAAAAGTCTCTCAGTGTTCATTAACCCTTTCCACAGTGCTGTGCAAACAGTGCAGATGAAAAGGATATATATCACAGCAAACATATAAAATGCACTTAAACAATATTATGCAGTATGTCAGTGTAAGTTAACCGTATAAAGTGAAATAAAGTGAGGAGTTGATGACTTTACATAGAGGAAACAGGGGCAAATGTCTAATGATTGATTGTTAACCCTGACTGATCCATATAAATAGGGTGCAGTATACCCTATTCTAGGGTACTGTAAATGATACAGTAGAAAACTAGGTAGTGACTTGGTATTTCCTAAATACCAAAAATAAACTGACACACCGAGAAGAGAAAAAGAATATGTGTTTTGCTTTATGGCCCTGCTTTATTGTTCTGTTGTTAGTTTCTTGTACCTAAAAAATAAATGCATGTATATTAGGCTCTGTTTACATTTCTGTTGGAAGGTCAGTTAAAGGGCATCGGAAAATTCAGTTATTTTTAATACGAAATATAATGCAGCTTGCTGCAGTATTCTTGATATTGCAACAACAGACACCATGACACACTCATTATAAGTCAATGTGGTCTACTGGGCAATGTTGTCCATAACTGGCTTGATCCAGGACTCCATTTTTGTTTTTCTGTTCCTATGACAGAACAGAAAAACTTAAATTTTAATGGAAGTGTAGATAGACCAATTCTAGGTCCTGGGTTGCATGAACTGGCAAGTTGTGATATGCGGAAGTGTTGCCATGTCCTGTCATGGTAGATGGCAGTGAGAATGCTAGCTATGTAGCTCATAGCATTTAATGTAATATAATCCAGAGTGTCACGGCGCGGTGTGGGTTATAAACTCCACACCGAACACAGGAGGGAAGGGAAGAGGTACTAGGCCTGGAAACTAGGGACAGGGGAAAGGTCAACACCTAGAGAATCCCTAAACTGAGCCCTGACTACTATCAGTATGAACAGACCTCGAAGGTAGAAATGTTCATACGTAGGAACCTAGAGCCCAATCTGACCCTAAAGGACCCTGGAAATAGTGTCAAGACAAAAGACGACCTGTTCCTTCCCAGCTGAAGGAACAGGGGACTCCCTCAGGCCTAATACCAAAAAATAGGGGAATACAACAAACTAAAAATAGGGAAAAGACACTTAACTCCGAAGTACGCGGACGAGCAGGAACTCAGGGGAGAACCAAACACCAGCACTTCCACAACCAGAAGGAGCTATCAACCACATAGCATGATGGGTGAGCCCAGACTAAATAGAGGAGTGGGAATGACCACTTAAGCTACACCTGAGACAAGAGGTGTGGTCATAACCAGCAACAAAACAGAAACAAGTGAAACCAAAGAAGCTGTCAGATCACATGACATGCAGCCAGTCTTTTAGATCTTCTAACCCCTGTCACGGGAGAGACCGTGACACAGAGGCTACAGTATCTAGACAAAGACAAATCGGTCATCTCCAGAAGAACTCAGCACTCCCTGTATATAAGGCTATATATTATTATTATAAGGCTATATATTACAATATGTATATCTTTCAGGGCAGATTTTATTTTCCTCAGAGTTAATATATTGCCCCATGTTCCATCAGCAGGATCTCCAATGCACCAATCAATACACTCTGATCATAGCTAGTACCTTCCAATCTGAAAGGATGTAAAAATAGTATAGAACCTCTGATTATTAGACCATTTATTGATATACTCACAAAAAATCTCCCTATATTAAAACTACTGAAACATAATTTTAAAAGTATTTTAGCTGTTATTTTGCTGCTATTTTGGTATTAAAAAATTATGAAATGTGAAAAACATACTATTGTTTCCCTTTTCTTTTAACATTTTGCCAGTTAAAAAATAAATAAAAAAATGCTAAAATAAAAATGACATACAAAAAAAGTCCTATGGATCACCCCCCAAAAAAGGTGCTAAAATTATTGAAATAACAAGAAAAAAAGTTATTGTTTTCAAAGACACATGTACAAAAAAAAAAAATAGAAAATGCGCCCGGTCAGAAAATGGCCCAATCCTGAGCTAGTTAAGAAAATAAGTAAATGAAAACAAATCAGTGCAAATTAGCGGGAAACTTAGAGTATCTGTCATTTCATTTATATTTTCATAAAGAGTACAGTTGAATATAGGAAACATTGCAATATACTGTATATTATCAGAGAAAGATGCTTCCTTCTCCTCTTATAAGAATTCTTTCCTCTTCATTAACTCTCAATTCACTGGTCAGATATGTCTTGAGTGAAGATGGCTGCCTACTACTGGAAGGATCTGATTACATAGAAGACTATGGAGAAGGGAGGGGGAGGTTGAGAAAGGAAGGGCAGCTCCATACAGGTAGAGGTAAAGAGACTGACACAGAGACTGTTGCTAATTTGAGTTTAACTGATGGATGTACACAGGTGCACATAGCCTTTCTGCTGCCTGAGGGGAAAATTGAAACTGCGCCCCTCCCCCCATCCCCATGACAAATTCTCAACATAACCTCTTCCTGCCTAACATTACATGTAGCACTACAAAACATACAGGGTAATACCTCTTACATCCAGTGGCGTCTCTCTGATGTAGATATTCTGTTTCCTCATCTTCTCCTTTCAGACCAGACCACCATGATGATTTCTTTCAGCCATCTCATCTCTGCAGAGTTTGAGAAACAGACATTTTAGTTTCCTACTTTTCCATCCTCCCATCTTTTCAACACTCCATTCTGCCATCCCCAATACTGTCCTCACTGTGCTTTCCAATACTATACTGCAGAAACGGTCCATATGAAAATATTAATACCACACAGATAGTGTTCCCTTTAATAATTATTGGCACGCCATACAAGTAACTGCATCAAGCAGATAGTGCCCATGAAACTAATAGTGTAGCAAGCAAACATAAGGTCCCTTAAAAATAATTGTGCTAAGACACTGTGCCAGTGTGCCCCCCCCCCCTTACAGGAATAGTGGTCCCAAAAGTCCTACCAATAGTAAAAATTGCCAAAGTGCACTTAGCAGTAATAGTGCCTCTAAAGTGCCCCCAACGGTACTAATGTCCCCACTGTGCCCCAGGAGTAATAATGCTCCCTTAATGCCCATACTAGTAATCATGTTCCCCATAGTCCTCCAGTAGTAATAAAGCTCACCATAATGCCCCCCAGTAGTAATAATTCTCCTTGTCTGACAGTAGAAAAATGCCCCCTTATCTGTGCCAGTACAAAAATACCCTCTTATAATGTGCACCAGTTCAAAAAAATGCCCCTATAATGTGTGCCAGTGCAAAAGATTCTCCCATGTGTGCCAGTACAAAAATGCCCATATTCTGTGTGCCAGTACAAAAAATACCCCCTCTTAGTGCCCCCAGAAGAGCCACTGTCCCCATTGTGCCCCTATAATGTGTGCCAGTATAGAATTCCCCTATATAGTGCCCCCAGTAGATGCCCCCATAGTGCTCCTCATAGTGGCCCAACAGCATGGTGACAAATGAAAAAACAACAACACATACTTACCTCCATGCGGCTGTCAGCAATGCGGTGCAGACCTGTCTCCCGTGCTGTATGCCGCCCAGCTCAGGTTCATCTTGCAGCCTGCGGTGGCCTCTGATAGGCTACAGGCACTACCTGAAATGTAATTTACACTTTAACCCTTTCCCCACGTATCTCCTATGTCCTTTCAGGGTGGCAATTCACTAACCAGGTCTTGTTTTAAAGGTGATAATCCCATCTCTAAAACAAGTTAAGGATTGTGGTACTAGCCATGATAAGTCACAAATTACAGTGCTTAGAATGTGGTTTCAATACTCTCTTCATATACCTGCAGTTCTGAATCCTGACCCAGTTTCTAAGTGCTCTACCTTGTGATTTATCATGGATAGTGCCACGGTCATCATCTGGCTTTAAAGATGAGATTGGCAGCTTTAAAACAACACTGGCATGACTCTCTAGTTATTACAGAGCCCAAAATATGTCTGGAGAAAACATCCCTCTGTCTTTAGGTGACTGAAATGTCAACCAGCATGGAGGAGGAGAGGGGAGGCCAGTAGGGGACATACCGACAAGCTGCACAGAGGAGATACATACATCAATGACATCAATATTGGAAATTGGAAAAGTTGCTGCTTAAGTTTTTATAATAGCAATTTGCATATACTCCAGAATGTTATGAAGAGTGATCAGATGAATTGCATAGTCCTTCTTTGCCATGAAAATTAACTTAATCCCAAAAAAACCTTTCCAATGCATTTCATTGCTGCCATTAAAGGACCTGCTGAGATCATTTCAGTAATCGTCTTGTTAACTCAGGTGAGAAGGTTGACGAGCACAAGGCTGGAGATCATTATGTCAGGCTGATTGGGTTAAAATGACAGACTTGACCTGTTAAAAGGAGGTTGATGCTTGAAATCATTGTTCTTCCATTGTTAACCATGGTGACCTGCAGAGAAAAGCGTGCAGCCATCATTGCGTTGCATAAAAATGGCTTTACAGGCAAGGATATTGTGGCTACTAAGATTGCACCTCAATCTACAATTTATAGCATCATCAAGAACTTCAAGGAAAGAGGTTCAATTCTTGTTAAGAAGGCTTCAGGGCGTCCAAGAAAGTCCAGCAAGCGCCAGGATCGTCTACTAAAGAGGATTCAGCTGCAGGATCGGAGTGCCACCAGTGCAGAGCTTGCTCAGGAATGGCAGCAGGCAGGTGTGAGCGCATCTGCACGCACAGTGAGGCGAAGACTTTTGGAAGATGGCCTGGTGGCAAGAAGGGCAGGAAAGAAGCCGCTTCTCTCCAAAAAAAACATCAGGGACAGATTGAGCTTCTGCAGAAAATATGGTGAATGGACTGCTGAGGACTGGGGCAAAGTCATATTCTCCGATGAAGCCTCTTTCCGATTGTTTGGGGCATCAGGAAAAAGGCTTGTCCGGAGAAGAAAAGGTGAGCGCTACCATCAGTCCTGTGTCATGCCAACAGTAAAGCATCCTGAGACCATTCATGTGTGGGGTTGCTTCTCATCCAAGGGAGTGGGCTCAAAAACACAGCCATGAATAAAGAATGGTACCAAAACACCCTCCAACAGCAACTTCTTCCAACAATCCAACAACAGTTTAGTGAAGAACAATGCATTTTCCAGCATGATGGAGCACCGTGCTGTAAGGCAAAAGTGATAACTAAGTGGCTCGGGGACCAAAACGTTGACATTTTGGGTCCATGGCCTGGAAACTCCCCAGATCTTAATTCCATTGAGAACTTGTGGTCAATCCTCAAGAGGCAGGTGGACAAACAAAAACCCACTAATTCTGACAAACTCCAAGAAGGGATTATGAAAGAATGGGTTGCTATCAGTCAGGAATTGGCCCAGAAGTTGATTGAGAGCATGCCCAGTCGAATTGCAGAGGTCCTGAAAAAGAAGGGTCAACACTGCAAATACTGACTCTTTGCATAAATGTCATTTAATTGTCGATAAAAGCCTTTGAAACGTATGAAGTGCGTGTAATTATATTTCACTACATCACAGAAACAACTGAAACAAAGATCTAAAAGCAGTTTAGCATCAAACTTTGTGAAAACTAATATTTGTGTCATTCTCAAAACTTTTGGCCACGACTGTAGATTGTGCATGTCATTCTTGCTCTCTGATTGTCACGTATGGTGTTATTTCTTTTCCCAGAAAATGACTGTGAAGATGAGTGCTTGCTCATCTAATCACCCCCTGCATCTAAGTAGGCCATTCATGAACCTGTCTTGCTGACAATTGCATAATTTCAAGTTTGGATACTTTAAATAAAGACTTTAAGGTGATAATTACACTTCAGTGGAGGTGATAACTTTTACACTTTAATGAAGGTGATAACTACACTGTAATGAAGGTTAATAATATAATTTTATTAAATACAATAGCATATATTTTGTAATTATTATGTGCAAAAGGCTAAAAAACTTACATCACCAATTGATTAGGCATCATCTGGTGACACATCAACTGGGGAATCCCTTTTCACAGCGAAAGTCAGAGACTTAATTGGAACAACACAGAGTTAGGCCTCATGCACACGGCCATTGTGCGTCCGTTCCGTGCATTGGGGATCACAATTGCGGTCCCCAATGCACGGGCAACATCCATGCAGCGGGGCAGACCCATTCAACTTGAATGGGTCCGTGGTATGTCCGCACCGCAAAAAAATATGTGACCGCATTTTTGCAGTGCAGAACCACGGAAAGAAACACAATGGAAGCACTCCGTAGTGCTTCCGGTGTTCCATTCCGTGACTCCGTTCCGCATCTCCGGAATTGCGGACCCATTCAAGTGAATGTGTCCGCATCTGTGATTCGAGGTGCACACGGTCAGCGGCTGTGGATTGCCGACCTGCCGCTTGCGGGTCACAATACGGCCACGGCCGCCCAACGGCCGTGTGCATGAGACCTGCATTCTACCTGAGGTGTCCCTCCTTGGTGAGCTTCTTCTGGTCACGCCTTGAAGAGTCCCAATTTGTATATCATTTTAAACTTAGAGCTATGCAACCTAATGTTGCAATTAGCACAGATATACTGTAAAGGTCATTGCATATGTGTTATTCACTCCATTCACTCCCGCATCTATGAGTGGCTAGCTCCCATACCCGAGATGTGTTGGAGTCACAAGACTATTACTAGACACGGCTGGCTATATGCTTGCCTAACCTTGTTCAACACAAACATGAATATGGAATGAATATGGAATGCAATGAGTGAATTAAAAGAGTTGTATCATCTCAGACACTGGGGGCATACTGCTAGTATATGCCCCCAATGTCTAATAGGTGCAAGTCCCACCTCTGGAACATGCACCTATCTTTAGAACGGAGCCTGCAAAGTGAAGGAGGGCATACGTGAAAATTACAGAATGTCGCGCTTGGCTATTTTCAGCAGTCCTATTGAAATGAATGGGAAGCGCACTGCACAAGCATGGCCACCAGTCCATTCACTCAGCTTGGCTATTTTTGGCAGTCTCATGGAAATGAATTGAGGACGGCTAGGCATATGTGGTTCGCTCTCCTTCCTAAAGACAGGTGCGGGTCCCAGAGGTGGGACCTGCACTTATCAGACATTGGGGACATATCCTAGTGATATGCCCCCAATGTCTGACATGATACAACCTCTTTAGGGTCATTCTACTGTAAAATGAAAACTGAATACAAAATGGAGTCTAAATGATCATATGTAAACATTCACATATTAACACCATGATCGAGATGTTTACCAGTGTGGAGATTGAGCATAGACATGTATGGTTTGTATGAACTCCTCACATCTTACATCTTTTTGCAGATTACATTTCATTTGCAAAAGGTATATTTTATTTACATAAGGAATATGCATTTTAGTCACAATTTAGAATTTTTCCTAATAATTACTGCATGTTGCAAAGTTGTATAAAGGTGGTTGTGTGCATTAATTAGTAGGTTATATTTTTATATAGGTTCTGGGGCACACTTACTTTTTTTAAATAATTGTGGGGACTCTCACTAGTAGTCAGGACAAGCGGACGCAGTGTAGAGGCAAAGACCAATTTACAATTCAAACACTTCAGTGTTTATTCACACTTGTTGCAAGTACATAGTACGACAGTTCATTTGCAGTATTGGTGTTAGTTCACACCCAGATAGCTCAAAAACGATCTGTTAATCCACACCCGACCGGCATAGCTCAGAACAGAGCAGTCCTCCCGTATTCAGGCCTCCAGCCTGGCACAAGGCTCAGATCCCAGTACAGAGATTGTCAGAGCTCCAATGTCAGAGAGAGATAATTCCCCACAGCTGACACTGCTGGCTGTTTTTTATATGCCTGAAAAAACCAAGCCTGGAACGTAGGGCGTAGTCACCCACCCAGCACTTTGACTACTTCCAGTAAGAGCCGTCCCGGATGAGCTATTTACAGACTAAATAGCAAAGTGTCAAAAAGCAACTGCTGCTGACACATGAAAACTGGCTCTTACTTCACCGAGGCCAGGAACCTCGGTGACACATACCTATCATCCGCGATGATTCCTTGTACCTTCTTACATAATGTAATCCCTGTGTTTTATAGGATTTTTTTTGCATTTCCAGTTTTAAACCAGACTCTATTATTATATATTAAATAGATCCACGGCACACTCAAATAGTAATATGTTTAAAAGAATATTTTATTGTTGTGTCCAACACCAACTTGGTTATATTATAGCAAAGAAGCAGGGCCAACGTTTCGGTCCAAACCGGACCTTGATCACGGCCTATAGACAATACAAAGATATTTATATACCATCAGTGGGTTGTTGGATCACAATAGTCAAGTAGAAAATTTAACAAAATAAAGCAAAAAAGGTCCACATATTAGAGAAGGGCTCATATGTAATGAGAAGCAGCTGAATAGGTATTACTCTAGCAAAAAGTGGAGAGGATGAACCAAAAGGTGAGAGCTAGTCAAGTCCATGTCATATATCGATATTTTTAGTAGAAAATTATTGACAACAGAAAAGAATTATTTTGTGTAAGCAATCCAATGTTTACTTAATTTTAAACGTGGCAAAAAAGGAGGCATGGATGACCAGCTATCACCCATATAGTTCAAGCTATCCACCTTAGAAGTGTCAGACAATCAATAGATCTATTATTTCTATAGAACAAACAATCAATTATAGAAAGAGCAGTGTTATGCAACAAACGATATATGCAAAATTTCAAGCTATATTAACATTAAGAATAAGGCCCAAGATGCAAGTCAAAAAAGGAGAAATTAGAAAACTAGTCAAATCCTTACCTGTGTGCTATGGAGCCAATGTGTGATCGTTGGTGGTATAGGAAAGACTGGCGCTGTGCAGTCAATTTATAGTGGGCAAGCTCGTGGAGAGCGGCGTCTGACATAATCAGTCAGCGTCTAGTTTGCATGTGGAACGCAAAGCGCACGATTAAGACGTCATAGCTAGGCGTCTGGTTCTAAGTTGGAACGCAGAACGTCATGACTGCGAAATTGCGCATGCGTTGGTTTGTAGTATCGCAGGAGCACACATGATTCCAAAGCAACAGGTATAATGATGAAAATTTGGAACAGGTTGTAGCATCATGATGTTAATGGTAACAAGACATATAGGAAATGGACAATCACATCCAATACAGAGAGTTATGGGGAAGATACATGCATGGATTATTATCGAACCAAGATCGACATATAATTAAATTTGGTAGTGTTATTCATCGCGGACTGTTCGTAGTGTAGGTCATCGCATATCTTGTGTCATGAATTTTTATGATATATATCATCGGTCTAAATTTCCAATTTCGATCTTCATAAATCCCATGGGATGTCTGGATTAGTTACAGAGTTAAATATAACACGGATTAGTATATGTTAGTATAAGATGATGAATTTATGAAAATACAAAGATCATTAAATAAGTGATGGAAGATTATAGTAAACAGATTCGTACAATCAATAGGAGCAGTTACACTCATCAATTATGAACTTTATCGAGATTTCATAGTAACGGTCATCGTAATTCTGTTAAGATGGCACCAGACTCTCGCACATTCAGAGAATATATAGGTATGGATGGATTAGTGTGATTTTTTTAATTTTATTTTGTAATTTAGGTTTTTGTTTGTAATGTCAAAAATGCAAACATTTCTTTTAAAAAGGGTTAAAAGAAAGCTTATTTGGAGCAGGTAGAGAATCCTGTAACAGTGCACAAGTTAGAGGTCACTAACACCAGTTTATAGCATACAGGGAGTGCAGAATTATTAGGCAAGTTGTATTTTTGAGGATTAATTTTATTATTGAACAACAACCATGTTCTCAATGAACCCAAAAAACTCATTAATATTAAAGCTGAATATTTTTGGAAGTAGTTTTTAGTTTGTTTTTAGTTTTAGCTATTTTAGGGGGATATCTGTGTGTGCAGGTGACTATTACTGTGCATAATTATTAGGCAACTTAACAAAAAACAAATATATACCCATTTCAATTATTTATTTTTACCAGTGAAACCAATATAACATCTCAACATTCACAAATATACATTTCTGACATTCAAAAACAAAACAAAAACAAATCAGTGACCAATATAGCCACCTTTCTTTGCAAGGACACTCAAAAGCCTGCCATCCATGGATTCTGCCATCTGTTCACCATCAACATTTCGTGCAGCAGCAACCACAGCCTCCCAGACACTGTTCAGAGAGGTGTACTGTTTTCCCTCCTTGTAAATCTCACATTTGATGATGGACCACAGGTTCTCAATGGGGTTCAGATCAGGTGAACAAGGAGGCCATGTCATTAGATTTTCTTCTTTTATACCCTTTCTTGCCAGCCACGCTGTGGAGTACTTGGACGCGTGTGATGGAGCATTGTCCTGCATGAAAATCATGTTTTTTCTTGAAGGATGCAGACTTCTTCCTGTACCACTGCTTGAAGAAGGTGTCTTCCAGAAACTGGCAGTAGGACTGGGAGTTGAGCTTGACTCCATCCTCAACCCGAAAAAGCCCCACAAGCTCATCTTTGATGATACCAGCCCAAACCAGTACTCCACCTCCACCTTGCTGGCGTCTGAGTCGGACTGGAGCTCTCTGCCCTTTACCAATCCAGCCACGGGCCCATCCATCTGGCCCATCAAGACTCACTCTCATTTCATCAGTCCATAAAACCTTAGAAAAGTCAGTCTTGAGATATTTCTTGGCCCAGTCTTGACGTTTCAGCTTGTGTGTCTTGTTCAGTGGTGGTCGTCTTTCAGCCTTTCTTACCTTGGCCATGTCTCTGAGTATTGCACACCTTGTGCTTTTGGGCACTCCAGTGATGTTGCAGTGGCATCTTGGCAGCTGCACACTTGACTTTTCTCAGTTCATGGGCAGTTATTTTGCGCCTTGGTTTTTCCACACGCTTCTTGCGACCCTGTTGACTATTTTTAATGAAACGCTTGATTGTTCGATGATCACGCTTCAGAAGCTTTGCAATTTTAAGAGTGCTGCATCCCTCTGCAAGATATCTCACTATTTTTGACTTTCCTGAGCCTGTCAAGTCCTTCTTTTGACCCAGTTTGCCAAAGGAAAGGAAGTTGCCTAATAATTATGCACACCTGATATAGGGTGTTGATGTCATTAGACCACACCCCTTCTCATTACAGAGATGCACATCACCTAATATGCTTAATTGGTAGTAGGCTTTCGAGCCTATACAGCTTGGAGTAAGACAACATGCATAAAGAGGATGATGTGGTCAAAATACTCATTTGCCTAATAATTCTGCACTCCCTGTACAACTACCATACCACATGAACATCCACCTGCAATGACTTAGGCGGTAGTAACTTCACAAAGGCTGTAACATCAACCCCCATAATGTTATCACATAATCTAGAACATTAAAAGTAATTTTCCAAGTCTGCAGCCATAGCGGCCTGGAAGCAGCGGGTCTCAGAGCTTAAATTATAGGGCTAACAACCCTAATGCTTTCATCATTCAAACTTGTGATATAATCTCACCTGTGATATCACCAACCATGGGCGTACACAGAAATCATTGGGCCCCATAGCAAGAATTTAAATTGGGCCCCCATGTCCGTTCCTAGTCCCTTCTACTATGCGCACTGGCTCCTCTCACTATCCTCCCTAACTTCTCCCCTGCCCCACCTCATGCAGAAGTATTTTGTTCTACAAAATGGCAGTACTCATGCCGGAACCCAACAGACCCATTATAGAAAATGAGATCTGATAGGTCCCGGCGCTGTTCAGCATATATTGACAAGAATCTGGGGTATTACATGATGTAATACCACCCAACTTTCCTGCTGTCCAGCATTGCACATGCGCAGAGACATGAGAAAAGTGTGAGGAAGCGAGTGCCCCCCTTCCCCCATCCTCTGTGTCATGCAGGACAGCTGGGAGACACTGACATTACTTGCTACTCTGCATGACACATGTGCAGAGACAGGAGTCTCTGGGAAAGCTGGGTGAACCCCTCCCTCCTGCATTTCCATGTTCTTATTATCTGCATTTATGCCTTGCAGGATAGCAGGAAATCTGAGTGACATTACATGATGTAACAGCACCCAGCTTTTCTGCTGTCCTGCATGGCACACGTGGAGAGACATGAGAAAGCTAAGTAACACAACTCCCACCTACCCTCATATCTTCTCAAGCCTCTGCACTTGTGCCATGCAGGACATCAGGAAAGCTGAGTCACATTACATAATAGCACCCAGCTTTCCTCCTGTTCTGAATGGCATATGTGCAGAGGAATAGCCTGGGAAAGCTGAGTGACACACACACACCTCAGCACTGTCCTCACCTACAAGTCATCACTTACTTCACTACTGGTGGGGTTGTGGCAAGCCAGAGGAATCAGGCATGATGGAGCTAACAGGCAGGAGGCAGAGCTAGAAGGCGGGGCTAGGAGGCGGGGCTAGCAGACGGGAGACAGTTAGGAAGATAGATGGGAGCGGGGACTCTCCTCCACTGCGGGCCCGCCTTCCTCACGGGCCCCATAGCAGCTGCATGGTCTGCCTATATGGTAGGTACGCCACTGTCACCAACAGTGCTGAGGTCTTAAAACATGCACTTACAAGGACCATTAAAAGAGTTATCCAAGATATAATGTTGATTACCTATTCACAGGATGGGTCATCAATATCACATCAGAGAGGTTCCAAGTCCCAGCACCCCATCTATCAGCTGTTTCGGGAAGCTGTGGTGCTAACTGGAGCTCTGGTAAGTGCTGCAGCCTACCGGATGCTTACCACGCACAGCGCCGTACATTGTATAGCAACTGTGTTGGGTACTGCAACTCAGCCCCATTGACTTGAATGGACCTGAGCTGCAACCAGGCCATGTGACCGATTTACAGTGACGTCACATGGCCTAGGAAAAGACTTCGGTGCTCATGGAGCGCCCAGCCTCTTCTGACAGCTGATCAGTGGGGGTGCCAGGAATCAAACCCTCGCCAATCTGATATTGATGACCTATCCTGAAGATAGATCATCAGTATTAATTCCCGGATAACCCCTTTAACAATGATATTATGACATCATCACTTCCTGATGTCATCACAATCACCAGTGCCCAACCAGGAACCTTTAGTATCTGCTTATATCTGTGATGACCCCTCCAATGACAACATTAGCTGTCGTACAAATGACAATTGTAAGAACAGCACCAGTGTCTGTCACCCACTGCGGTCAGAAATGCAACAGGAAATCTGCAATGGATCCTAACCAGTCAATTCAGACAATAAAAAGAGCAACTTAGGACACCAGCATTTCTTTCAGGCTATTCTTTATTGAGCTACTCCATAGTACACAGATGAAATTTGCAATGTTTCGGCTATATCCTAGCCTTCTTCAAGCCGATTGAAAAAGCAAAGGATATAGCCAAAATGTTAGGGGCAGTGCTGGAGCTGTGTCAGAGGAACGTGAAGTGCATCATGGGTTTGGTTGGAAGTGCCGCATACAGGATGGAAACATGTTCACATTGTGAAAACAGGTCAGGAGAGTCTACATTAGAGGTTATAATGAGCAAAGCAACTAAATAAGCAGAAAACAAAGTCATCCCAGAAAAAAACTTTAAAATACAGTTTTCAAGACTGTTTCAAATCTGTCCGAGAGCAGGGCTGAAGTGTTCATGTGAAAGGTGGTGGAGGGGTGGGGACCAAAGCGGCGGTGCTGGAACAGTGGGACATTTAAAAGGTGAGTAAGGATTTTATTATTTTACATAGCCCTCTGTTCTTTGCAAGATTTTAAAAAAAATCTTGCAAAACCCCTTTATAGGGGACATGTTATGCAATGCCACTGATATTGCCCAGCAACACAGTTCTCCTCCCAACAGTAGAGCATTTGGTTTTGTTGGTATAATATAAAGCCAGTGTATCACTTTCTCCAATGCACAAATGTGATAGGGACAATATGCAGGGCTTTTCGCCTCATTCACACGTCAGTGTTTGGTCAGTGATTTCCATCAGTGATTGTGAGCCAAAACCAGGATTGGAGCCTCCACAGACATAAGGTCTGCACCTGTTCTGTGTTTAGAGTGCAGTGGCCGGGTTTGGGGTTGCCTCAACGCTACGCTGAGTCCCCTGGACACTGTCAAGGTGTCACCACGTGTTTCTGCTCTCCGGAAGGGATGGTAGGGCATGGTGCACCCCAATGGGAAATAAGTCCAGAGAGTCAGGGTCTGCAGTAAACCAGGGTTCTTCTTTACTGGAGGACTTCATGTACAAAACAATACAGGCAAGGAAATGGGATGCCTACTCCAGTCTCCTCCCTGGCAGAAAAAGCATCTCCTCTGGCCCCTGCTTTTTTTGGTTCCTCTTGCAGGAGCATTATGAAATGCACTCTCTGTCTGTAACAAACTGTCCTAAATTCATGACCTCTTAATCATTTGAAAACTTTCCTTTCTGGGTTTCACAGAAACATGGCTGACACCCTCTGACACCTCCTCCCCTGCTGCACTCTCTTATAGTGGATTTCATTTCACCCCCCCCCCCCACACCCCCACCCGGCTGCAAACATGGTGGAGGAGTTGGTCTTCTCTTATCTTACTTATCAATATGCTCACTTCATTTGAAGTACACTCTGTTCGCATCAACTCTCCCTCCAACCCCTCCAAGTAGCTGTCATTTACCGCCCTCCAGGCCCAGCCACCATCTTTCCTTGACCTGTCCTCTGCCTTTGACACTGTCGACCACTCCCTTCTGTTGCAAACTCTCTCATCTCTTGCTATCACTGATCTGCCCCTCTCCTAGATCACATCATACCTCACAGAAAGAACATTTAGCGTCTCCCTCTCTCACACCACCGCCTTGTCTCATTCCCTCTCTGTTGGTGTCCCGCATGGCTCTGTCCTAGGACCCCTGCTCTTCTCTATCTACATTTTTGGCCTAGGACAGCTCATAGAGTCCCATGGCTTTCAGTATCACTTTTATGCTGACGACCGACACACAAATCTACCTCTCTGGCCCAGATATCACCACCCTACTATCCAGAATCCCACAATGCCTATCTTCCATATCCTCCTTCTTCTCCTCTCGCTTTCTAAAACTTAACATGGATAAAACAGAATTCATCATATTTCCCCCATCCTGCTCAACCCCCCCAACAGACCTATCTATCACGATCAATGGGTGCACACTTTCCCCGGTCAACCAAGTCTGCTGCCTTGGAGTGACATTGGATTCTGCCCTCTCCTTCCGACCACACATCCAAGGCCTTTCCACCACCTGTCGCCTCCAACTCAAAAACATCGCCAGCATCCATGCTTTCCTCAACTTTGAGTCTGCGAAACGAATTCTACATGCCCTCATCATCACCCACCTAGACTACTGCAACATTCTCCTCTGTGGCCTTCCATCTAGCACTCTCGCACCCCTCCAATCTATCCTCAACTTTGTTACACGACTGATCCACCTCTCACCCTGTTACTCCTCTGCCTCTCCCCTCTGCCAATCCCTTCACTGGCTCCCCATTGCCCAACAATTTCAGTTCAAAATATTAACACATAGATACAAAGCTGTCCACAACCTGTCCCCTCCCTACATCTCTGAGCTACTTTTACGATATATCCCCACACGCAATCTCCGATCCTCACAAGACCCCCTTCTCTCCTATCCACTTATCACCTCTTCCCACAATCGCCTCCAAGATTTCTCCCGTGCATCCCCCATCCTCTGAAACTCGCTACCCCAACATATCAGACTCTTACCTACAGTGGAATCCTTCAAAAGAAACCTAAAAACCCACCTCTTCAGATAATCCTACAACCAATAACTCTTCTGCCTATATACCGCCATGACCAGCTTCACCCTCACCTACTGTGTCCTTCTTCCATACCATGTAGATTGTAAGCCCTTATGGGCAGGGCCCTCTCTCCTTCTGTACCAGTTTATAACTTGTCTAGTTCATGCTTAGTGCAATTGTCTGTATTATGTATGTATACCCGTTTTCATATGTACAGCGCTATGGAATGAATGGCGCTTTAATAATAATAATCATAATGCTGAGGAAAGGCCTGAGCTAGCTGTCCCTCTTTTTCTTCCAAAGCCTGATACCCTGTTCCAAAGCTGGTGATCCAGGGTCTGTGGCAGCGTATCCCCGTCTCAGCGTCATCTTCTGGTCACTCAGTAGTCTGGTAGTATCTCCTCTTCCAAGCACTGTTTCCTAACTGCAGCACACTAGGGGCTCTGACTGCTCTGCTTATATACAGTTTTTTGCTAAACTAGAACCTTCTAGTTGGACGGATGAAGTGGAAAAACTCAGCACAAACAGATACATTGTTTCATCTCCCGTCTATTATAGACTTACATTAAAGCTTCAGTGATACTTAATGGCAATGATACAGCAGGTTTTCCAGACAAAAGCAAGTTTCCAGACATACAGTTACAAGAAAAAGTATGTGAACCCTTTGGAATGATATGGATTTCTGCACAAATTGGTCATAAAATGTGATCTGATCTTAATCTAAGTCACAACAATAGACAATCACAGTCTGCTTAAACTAATAACACATAAAGAATTAAATGTTACCATGTTTTTATTGAACACACCATGTAAACATTCACAGTGCAGGTGGAAAAAGTATGTGAACCCCTAGACTAATGACATCTCAAAGAGCTAATGTCATGGTCTTACCTTCTTGCTGTTCTCCTTCGTTTGACATGTGCTGGCGGCCATCTTGGTTTCTGGGTTTCTTGTAGCCTCCCACCCTGCGGCTTCTCCTTCCCACTGGGAGGAGCTGGATGCCTAGCTCATATATATAGGAGGTCTGTGGCTTCAGTTCCTTGCTTGGTCCTCCTGTGTTCACATGCTTCTAAGACTGCTGCTGCTTCTGGTTCCTGATCCTGGCTTCGTCTGACTACCCTGCTGGTTCCTGATCCAGGCTTCGTCTGACTACCCTGCTGGTTCCTGATCCTGGCTTCGTCTGACTACCCTTCTGGTTCCTGACCTCTGGCTTCGCAAGACCCTGCTTCGGTTTAGCCATCCGTTTGGACTTTTGCCTCACGGCTTGATTTTCAATAAAGCCTTCTTATTTCCACTTATCTCTTGTTGTACGTCTGGTTCATGGTTCCATGACATTAGGACCAAGCCATGAATTCTGACGCTACAGGGCCATCCTCGCTACCTACGCTGGTTGCCAGACTTGATCAGCAGGATCACCTGTTGGGTCGGTTCGCTGTGGCGTTGCAAACCCTGCTTGAACGCACGGCTCATTTAGCTTCCGTTGCCGATGGGTCGGTTGTCGCTCCTGGGCCCGCTCCTACTGCCGCTCCGGTTGTTGCGCCAGAGTCTACCCCGACACCTGTTGCTGCGCCTGCGGTGTTTCGGGGTATGACCGGTTCTGCCCCCCTTCCACAGCGCTTTGGGGGAGAGCCAACTCAGTGCCGAGGTTTCCTTAACCAGGTGGGCATTTATTTCGAGTTGCTGCCACATGCCTTTCCTACTGAGAGATCAAAGGTGGGCTTCTTGATCTCGCTGCTCTCGGACAAGGCCTTGGCCTGGGCCAGCCCTTTATGGGAGAACAACAATCCGGTGGTTGCCGAGTTTTCCGGTTTTGTTGCTTCTCTTCGGAAGGTATTCGATGTGCCGACTCGTGCTGCCTCTGCTGCGAAGCTCCTTATGTCCATCAGACAGGGTTCACGATCCGTAGCTGAATACGCCATTGAGTTTCGTACCCTGGCAGCAGAGGTGGGCTGGAATAATGAGGCTCTGGTCGCTGCTTTCTCTCATGGTCTCTCGGATGCCTTGAAGGATGAGGTTGCAGCTAAGGACCTACCAGTGGAGCTCGAGTCTCTTATTTCTTTCCTGATTTTGATTGACACCAGACTCAGGGAGAGACCTTCCTTTAAGGAGAGCCTGCGGAGGTCTTCTAACAGATTGGCGCCTACGTTTGCTGTCCCACCCGTGCCTCCCTCTCCTCCCACGCCTCCTGGGGATGGATTTCATTGTGGACCTCCCTGCATCCCGAGGCCATACGGTCATTCTCATGATTGTGGATCGGTTTTCCAAAATGTGCCACTGTGTTCCTCTCAAGAAGTTACCCTCTGCACAAGAGTTGGCCTCGATTTTTGCCAGGGAGGTCTTCCGGTTGCACGGTTTGCCCAAGGAGATTGTGTCGGATCGGGGGAGTCAGTTTGTGTCCAGGTTCTGGCGCGCCTTTTGCTCCCAGTTGGGAATTCATCTCTCTTTCTCCTCGGCCTACCACCCTCAGTCCAATGGGGCCACAGAACGATCCAATCAGGCCTTGGAGCAATTCCTTCGTTGCAATGTCTCCGATCACCAAGACAATTGGGTTGACCTCCTGCCTTGGGCTGAGTTTGCCAGGAACACGGCGGTGAACTCTTCCTCTGGGACGTCTCCCTTCATGGCCAATTATGGGTTCCAACCTGCCGTGTTACCGGAGGTATTCTCTCCCCAGGATATTCCGGCTGTGGGGGATCACCTTTCCGTCCTACGTGCTTCTTGGGTACAGATCCAGAGGTCCCTTGAGGTCTCTGCGCAGCGCCAGAGACTCCAGGCTGATCGCAGACGAGCGCCCGCTCCTTCCTACCAGGTCGGAGACCGTGTATGGTTGTCCACCCGCAACCTCAACCTTCGAGTGCCCACTCCCAAGCTGGCGCCTCGCTTTGTTGGTCCTTTCCGAGTGCTTCGCAGGGTAAACCCGGTAGCCTATGCCCTTGCACTTCCTCCTGGCATGCGGATCTCCAACGTGTTTCATGTCTCCCTGTTGAAGCCACTGGTGTGTAATCGTTTCACTTCCTCGGTTCCTCGGCCTCGTCCGGTCCAAGTGGGCAATCGTGAGGAGTATGAGGTGAGCAATATCCTGGACTCACGCCTGGTCCGCGGTCGGGTGCAGTTTTTGGTCCATTGGCGTGGTTATGGTCCAGAGGAGCGTTCCTGGGTTCCCTCCGCAGATGTCCATGCTCCTGCCTTGCTCCGAGCCTTCCACGCACGCTTCCCTCAGAAACCGTTCTTTACTCCGCGGAGGAGGGGCCCTTGAGGGGGAGGTACTGTCATGGTCTTACCTTCTTGCTGTTCTCCTTCGTTTGACATGTGCTGGCGGCCATCTTGGTTTCTGGGTTTCTTGTAGCCTCCCACCCTGCGGCTTCTCCTTCCCACTGGGAGGAGCTGGATGCCTAGCTCATATATATAGGAGGTCTGTGGCTTCAGTTCCTTGCTTGGTCCTCCTGTGTTCACATGCTTCTAAGACTGCTGCTGCTTCTGGTTCCTGATCCTGGCTTCGTCTGACTACCCTGCTGGTTCCTGATCCAGGCTTCATCTGACTACCCTGCTGGTTCCTGATCCTGGCTTCGTCTGACTACCCTTCTGGTTCCTGACCTCTGGCTTCGCAAGACCCTGCTTCGGTTTAGCCATCCGTTTGGACTTTTGCCTCACGGCTTGATTTTCAATAAAGCCTTCTTATTTCCACTTATCTCTTGTTGTACGTCTGGTTCATGGTTCCATGACAGCTAATTGGAGTGAGGTGTCAGCCAACTGGAGTCCAATCAATGAGATGAGATTGGAGGTGTTGGTTACAGCTGCCCTGCCCTATAAAAAACACACACCAGTTCTGGGTTTGCTTTTTACAAGAAGCATTGTCTGATGTGAATGATGCCTCGCACAAAAGAGCTCTCAGAAGACCTACAATTAAGAATTGTTGACTTGCAGAAAGCTGGAAAGGGTTATAAAAGTATCTCCAAAATCCTTGCTGTTCATCAGTCCACGGTAAGACAAATTGTCTCTAAATGGAGAAAGTTCAGCACTGCTGCTACTCTCCCTAGGAGTGGCCATCCTGTAAAGATGACTGCAAGAGCACAGTGCAGACTGCTCAATGAGGTGAAGAAGAATCCTAGAGTATCAGCTAAAGACTTACAAAAGTCTCTGGCATATGCTAACATCCCTGTTAGCAAATCTACGATACGTAAAACACTAAACAAGAATGAAAAAAACGGTATATTAGTTAGATGCACAGGGTGGTTGATACACCAAAAAGGGTGCTCTCAGTCTTGCAGCGTCACCCCGCTGCTAGAAAAGACAGAAATATAAAAGGGAATGACTGGGCACACCTAAGATATTTGATAACTAATATGTATTATAATGGTTAAAATATTTTGAATCACAAAACAGCAATATGAATTAACGTAACTTCCACCTAATTGGGCAGCATTCAAGGTGAGAATTCTGCATATTTGTGGCCGAAATGAAGCTCAAGTTGGTCATTCACAGGTGGTATTATTACCTAGCAGCCTCATTGCAAACACAATTCAAAGCAGACAGGTGGAATATATAAAATCCAATGGTGATAATTCAAATAGCAATAATTTCAGCAATTAAAATGCAATATAGATAATAAAAATCTGAATGTCTAGATACGACAAGTTGGAGTCCCTCAGATGTTGTAGCCAACTTGAGGTGGCAGGATAATGTTATATAGTAATTGCAATGTGCACAGTTAAAAGTTACAATGTTCAAAAGTAAAGGTTGCTCCGTCACTGACCCAGCGGCGTCCCACTTTCAGTCAGAGATCGATCCAGCAGTAAAGCAACAGTTAATTCAGGAACGCTCTTACCAATGTTGGAGGGTTCTCCTATTTAGGAGAAACCTCAGCCGTCTGTCAAAACTTACTCCCGGTTTTTCTCTTTGCGGTTAGGTGAATCCAACAGTTGATAGTGTGGGTCACTTGTTGGCAGAGCGGTTGCTGCACGTGGTCCCGCGTGTTTGGATCCAAATCGAATATACCAACCTTCCGGGCGAAGGTTTCAGATCGGCTACGTTGAATACGTTGGTTTAGAGTAATCCTTAAGTAGATTAGATGCGGTGCACTCGCATGAAGTTGGGGGGTCAGACCAGACGCGTTTCGGGGCTATAGTGTCCCCTTCCTCAGTGGCTGGAGCCATATTGCTGTTTTGTGATTCAAAATATTTTAACCATTATAATAAATATTAGTTACCAAATATCTTTGGTGTGCCCAGTCATTCCCTTTTATACTAAACAAGAATGGATTTCATGGGAGGATACCACAGAGGAAGCCACTGCTGTCCAAAAAAACATTGCTGCACGTTTACAGTTTGCACAAGAGCACCTGGATGTTCCACAGCAGTACTGGCAAAATATTCTGTGGACAGATGAAACCAAAGTTGAGTTGTTTGGAAGAAACACACAACACTATGTGTGGAGAAAAAGAGGCACAACACACCAACATCAAAACCTCATCCCAACTGTGAAGTATGGTGGTGGGGGCATCATGGTTTGGGGCTGCTTTGCTGTGTCAGGGCCTGGACAGATTGCTATCATTGAAGGAAAAACTAATTCCCAAGTTTATCAAGACATTTTGCAGGAGAACTTAAGGCCATCTGTCCACCAGCTGAAGCTCAATAGAAGATGGATGTTGCAACAGGACAAAGACCCAAAGCATAGAAGTAAATCAACAACAGAATGGATTAAACAGAAGAAAATACGCCTTCTGGAGTGGCCCAGTCAGAGTCCTGACCTCAACCCGATTGAGATGCTGTGGCATGACCTCAAGAAAGTGATTCACACCAGACATCCCAAGAATATTGCTGAACTTAAACAGCTCTGTAAAGAGGAATGGTCAAGAATTACTCCGGACCGTTGTGCACGTCTGATCTGCAACTACAGTAAACGTTTGGTTGAAGTTATTGCTGCTAAAGGAGGTTCAACCAGTTATTAAATCCAAGGCTTCACATACTTTTTCCACCTACACTGTGAATGTTTACATGGAGTGTTCAATAAAAACAAGGTAACATTTAATTCTTTGTGTGTTATTAGTTTAAGCAGACTGTGATTGTCTATTGTTGTGACTTAGGTGAAGATCAGATCACATTTTATGACCAATTTGTGCAGAAATCCATATCATTCCAAAGGGTTCACATCAGTGGTGTAACTACCGGGGAAGCAGCTGCTTCGGGACCAGGGCTGCCAAGGAGGCCCGGCGCCACGGCAGCGTGTGTGACAGTTTATTTTCAAGTTAGTTAAAGATTGATTCTTGTCTTAATGTTCAGGGCCCCTTCACAGCAGCAGCAGACCAGGCCCCCTCACTAATGTGATCTAATCTTACTGTCTCCTAATGTGTCTGGGATTCAAACCCACAACCACCAATGTATCAGTGGCAAAGCATTTACCCACACAGCCATAAAGGCTGCCTTGCAACTGACTGAAAAAAATATGAGACTTCTACTGTTATAGCTGGCTAAGTGTACATCTATACACATGACAGCTGCCCCAACACACCCAGCACTGCTATATCTCTATATGACAGCTGTCCCAGCACACTCAGCTCTGCTATATCTCTATATATGAGCAGCTGTAATATGTATAGATGTACACTTAGCCAGCAAAAACAGTAGAAGTCTTATATTTTTTTCATTCAGCAGCAAGGCAGCTCTTATGGTCTTGTGGTTAAGTGCCTTGCCTCTGATACAGAAGGTCGTGGGTTCAAATCCCAGCAGAAACTTTTCTGAAATACAAGCACTGACTCCATATATGGACGTACTGGCCTGTATTGCTGATATGGAGGTAAGTATAAGTGTTTATTTATTTTTTTATACCCGACTGTTACTGCCATGGGGGGAGCGGGAGGCACTTGATACTGGAACATGGGGGGAGGGGGGTTGGCACCTGATACTGGCACCTGGGGGGAGAGAGGCACCTGATACTGGCACATGGGGGGGAGAGGGGTTGGCACCTGATGCTGGCACATGGGGGGGAGGGAGAGAGGTACTTGATACTGGCACTTTTTTTGTGGGGGGAGATGGCACTATGATACTGGGACATGGGGGAGGAGAGAGGCACTTAATACTGGCACCTGGAGGGGGGGTTGGCACCTAATACTGGCACATGGGGGGGGGAGAGGCACCTGATACTGGCACTTTTTTGTGTGGGGGGGGGAGATGGCACTATGGTACTGGGACATGGGGGGGAGGAGAGAGGCACTTGATACTGGCATGTGGGGGGGGGGTTGGCACTTCATACTGGCACATGGGTGGGTTTGGCACTATGATACTGGCACATAGGGGGAGAGAGGCACTTGATACTGGCACTTTTTTGGGGGGGAGATGGCACTATGATACTGGGACATGGGGGAAGAAGAGAAAGGCACTTGATACTGGCATGGGGGGGTTTGGCACTATGATACTGGCACATGGGGGGAGAGGCACTTGATACTGCCACTTTTTTTGGGGGGGAGAGATGGCACTATGATACTGGGACATGGGGGGGAAGAGAGAGGCACTTGATACTGGAACATGGGGGGTTTGGCACTATGATACTGGCACATGGGGGGTGGAAAGGAGATAGGCACTTGATACTGGCACATTGGGGGGAGATGGCACTATGATACTGGGACATGTGGAGGGGAGGAGAGAGGCACTTGATACTGGCACATGATGGGGGGCATCTATGGGGACACTTACTGGCACATTATTGGGGGGCATTATGGGGGACACTAGGCCGACAGCCTATCAGAGGCCAGACACTGAGGGGCATCTACTGGGGCACTATATATGGGGCATTTTATACTGGTACATTATGGGGGGCACTAGCAGGAAGGGGGGAGACGAGCACTATGGGGGAATTTACTGGGGACACTATATAGGGGTATTTTATACTGGCACATTATGGGGGCACTATGGGGACATTAGCTCAACTGGGGGCATTACAAGGGGGTATTTTTGCACTGTCACATTATAAGGAGAATTATTACTACTGGGGGGGGGGGGGTATGACCCCCATGGTATGACCCCCTAGTAGCAGCACCAGCCTCTCCCTGTTCTGCTATCCCTCTGCCCCTTCTCCAAATCCTGATTATGAAATCTTTCTCATTAGGATAAAGCACAACATCAGCTCCGACGAGCCCCTGGCCAAGTGTTGAAGTGGTGTCCGAGATCTCCAAGGGCCAAGTAACTGTAAGTTTTCATATGAAATATGTTTATGTTATACACATATAGCCTACACTGTGTCAAAGGAGTGGGGTTTACACAGGAGGAGGGAGGTGCAAAGCGCGCTGGAGGGGCCCTTACAAATATTTGCTGTGGGGCCCAGTCACTTCTAGTTACGCCCCTGGTTCACATACTTTTTCTTGCAACTGTAACAACATAGCTAAAACCAGATATTTAAAAGGTCAGGCTGTCTGTTTTTGGTGGTAAACAAGTCTGGGTTTTCCCTTCAAAACATGGTATTCTTTAAACCCTATGGCAGCTGTGGAAAATTACCAGCTTCTCAATCAAAGTTCTAACAGTCTCTCAGTATTCATTAACCCTTTCCACATAGGCATGTACATACAGTGATAATGAACAGGATCTATATCACAACATATAAAATGCAGGTACACAGTGTTAAACATTATGAGTTAACCCTTTTTAAGAGAAATAAAGTAAGAAGTTTGAACTTTGCTTAGGGGAAATAGGAAAATGTCCACAAATGTCCAAATGTCAAAGTACTCCCTTCTCTAGGGCACTACAAAAGCTGCACCTGGTTTTGGCTCACAATCACTGATGGAAATCACTGACCAAACACTGACTGTGTGAATGAGGCATTAGAGCATGACTGATTTATCAAGTATTGTTTTGGATGGTGCGCCCATATTGATAAATCTCCCTGACTCTCACACAAATTGTTAGAATGAAATTCCCCCCTTCCACCCCAGCACCACATCCTCCCCATCCAGACCTACTGCAGCAGCACATGACCTCTTCTATTTCCTGGCCACTCTCCAATGCTGTCAGTAGTAACTGGCCATCAGCCAATCAGAATGATGTTTATGTTTATTCTTTCTGGTTCACTGTAAGTGTAGCCTCTTACCATTGGTTACTTTCACTATGAAGTACAGAGAACAGGCTTCACTGTGGTACACAGCCTGCAGAGAAAAGTATGGGACAATTGGCCATTGAACAGTAGTCTTTGCAGTGCAACTGTGCTAGAAAATGGGTGGAAATATAATGATAAATATGCTCCAACATTTCTAATAAATTATTTTAATTATAACAATGAACTCTCTTCAACAAATTATTGCACAGAATAGAGAACTGAAGGCAGCAACTAGTCAGCTTGCCCACATGGTTTAGGATGTACTATGACATTTGGTGTGACATTCAAAGAATGTGGTGTAAATATGTCTGTATATCACGTGCTTGGAATTCTAGTATAATATTCTCTTATATTGGTAGTGAGACTATTTTAAGGCAAATGCCCTATGTGCTGTCCCAGCTAATGGTTTCTAATTTAGAATTTGTATTTATTGCATTCAGTGTTATGTCTGTTATTCACTAGACTTAGTCTACTTTGCTACCATCTAGTGGCCATTGTTATATTTGGTTTATGTAAGTTATATATGGTTGTAATTCATTGTGTCCTTCATCGTGTAACTCCTCCTCTTCTGTTTGTCAAACATGCATCATAGAGCTGGAGAGAGTTTTTTTTTCCCTTTTGACTTCTGTTATCATTTCTCAAGGTACATCCAATACATTTGGATATCTATATAGTGGCTCTACCCTCTACCTACCTGTCTTTCTGGAGTCGGGTGCACTGTCAATGGGCTAACCCTCTGCCCAATAGAAAAAATGGACTTATAGTAATCAGTTTGACATGTACACTTGCATCTGAAACATATCAAAGCCTCTCTTATGAACCACATGTCAATTTATTTTTGTACAATTCTTAAAATACATAAAACATAAAAACAATTCTAACATATAGTAATATTTCCGTTCACTCAGCTGTTGATGTACATCAGTTATATATCTCAATAACATCCATCTTATATCCTTTAGCAGGGTAGTAATGAAGTTAATAGTTTAGTAATTAGTAGTTTAGTAGTTAATTATTGAACTGTCCCAACCTTAATTAATAAAATGACATTCTTGTTAGATGAAAGATATATTAGCTTATAGCAAAAGCCACTTATAATACAGCTCCTGAAGTATACTTCAGCTTCCCATAGATGTATTGGGGCTGACTGACCAACACTCTATCTCCACAGTGTCTCACATGTGCGGTGCTTTCCAGCTCTCTGACAATTATGCTGTACTGCAGGGACGCGGTCTCCTGTGTGCTCGCTCTCCTTGCTGTTCGGTGTCCCACTTGACTCAGCGTCCCACGCGGTAGATGGACTTTCTGCTTGCCGGCCTAGGATCTGGTAAAGCAATGCTGATTCACTTCTTTAGTCCAGTGTTGTTGCCGTATAATCTGTAATTCATTTCCAAACGCGTTTCGGAGCTTCCTGCTCCTTCATCTGTGGCCATATGTGATATGACTTCCTTGCTCATTTATAAAGCCTCCAAAACAATATTGATATGCCACAATTCAACTATATATATATGTGGCTTGCTTTGTAGGTGAATTGCCAATAGGCAGATACAAAAAAAGGTATTGCGGTTTTTATGCATTTTTTATGAGTTTTTTTTCCTACTTATGCATTTTTCTAGCAGTGCAAATTCACCTTGACATATATTCTTAGGTCCTAAAATCAAACAATATGCTCAAATAATCACAATAATAACAACAATATTAACAATTCTACTTGCCAGAGAAGGGATATACTCTAAAACAGTTAAATATAGATTTTAAATAAAGGATATTATATAAAGCATATCATGCCCCCCAAAATCAAAAAGGGTCAAGAAAATATCAAATAGTATAATTAAGTTCACAATTTCCAATTTTTCTTTTATTATTCATAATTCACTAATTTTTTATTCACCGTTTTCTCTTCCAAGATTTATTTGATACTCCAAACGAATATATGGACTAATGTGGAAAATGTGAAGATGACATTAAGCTACATACTGTATGTTCCATGCAGTTCATACAAGTATATGCAGATCATATACCTATAATAATATATATGATAATAATTATATATCAGTTATGACTTCTGTTGTCACAGCCTGATGAACGTCTTAACTTTATTGTAGTCTGTTTAAAAAGAGGGCAGAAACCTATATGTCACAATCTGTGACCATCAGGCAACCAGACTTGAAGAGTGCAGAAAGGGACTTAGGAATAACCCTCTGCACAGTTGCAAGTCTGGACTAAATTCCTGGCTTGCTAGCAAGGTGCTGCTAATATACTGCAAGCAGGACAACAGGACGCGGTCCAATCTGCTTATAGACACAGGTGTGCCGCGAGTGAACCTCTGAGATAATTACTGACATATGCAGCTGCATCAACTGACTGTTAGCTGGAAAGGCTATATTGTATCAGCCACACTGACTGTACTGGGCAATAGGTGTCTGGTCTATGATTCAACCAGTACTCCACACTAAAGGCTGTGCTAGAGTTGTCCTACTTATAATAGACAGCACTCACACACACCACACGGCTATGTCTGGAACGGTTTAATTGTAACACCACTCATCCAGAATATAATGCACCGTGTGATTCACGTTCAATGTATGTGGAAACATGCATACCCTCATACACGTCAGTGCTTATAGGCCAGCCTCTCAGACAGTCACTATCTGACGGTCAGTATCACCTAGCTAAGAGGTAAACTCTCACAGCTAATGCACACTCTGCCTAGAGAACCGTGTCCTGAACAATGACATAGGCTCTACGCGTTTCCACGTGACATGTGTTCGTCACGTATCTTCAGGAGCTAATTAAGAGATGCCTGTATCAAGACAAGTGCCCCGCACTGTTGTGTGCTAGGGCTCCAGCGCTATGGTGGCCGTACGCGGCCAAAGAGACGCCGAATACATATAGCAAAAGCCCCACCTCCCAGGGGAGGGTGTGCCAGTATCCGCGCCAATCAGACCTAGGGGCGTGTTCCAACTCGCGCCCTCTGATAAGTACAATGATAAGCCATAACACTCCCGGGAGCTAAAATCTCTGCCAAAAAAAAAAAAGGAGGGTAAAGGCGTCTGCCAGGACATAGGAGCTCCGCCCAACATCCATACCCACTTAGCTCGTAAACCATTGTGACAGAATCTGCACTTTAAATATGCCAAAAAGTGGCATATACAGTGGATATAAAAAGTCTACACACCCCTGTTAAAATGTCAGGTTTCTGTGATGTAAAAAAAATGAGACAAAGATAAATCATTTCAGAACTTTTTCCACCTTTAATGTGACCTATAAACTGTACCACTCAATTGAAAAACAAACTGAAATCTTTTAGGTGGAGGGAAGAAAAAATATAAAAATAAAATAATATGATTGCATAAGTGTGCACACCCTTAAACTAATACTTTGTTGAAACACCTTTTGATTTTATTACAGCACTCAGTCTTTTTGGGTATGAGTCTATTAGCATGGCACATTTTGACTTTGCAAGATTTGCCCACTCTTCTTGGCAAAAACACTCCGAATCTGTCAGATTGCGAGGGCATCTCCTGTGCACAGCCCTCTTCAGATCACCCCACAGATTTTCAATCGGATTCAGGTCTGGGCTCTGGCTGGGCCATTCCAAAACTTTAATCTTCTTCTGGTGAAGCCATTTCTTTGTTGATTTAGATGTATGCTTTGGGTCGTTGTTATGCTGAAAGATGAAGTTCCTCTTCATGTTCAGCTTTATAGCGGAAGCCTGAAGGTTTTGTGCCAATTTTGACTGGTATTTGGAACTGTTCATAATTCCCTCTAGCTTAACTAAGGCCCCAGTTCCAGCTGAAGAAAAACAGCCCCTTGGCATGATGCTGCCACCACCATGCTTCACTGTGAGTATGGTGTTCTTTTGGTGATGTGCAGTGTTGTTTTTGCGCCAAACATATCTTTTGGAATTATGGCCAAAAAGTTCAACCTTGGAATACGGGATATTGTTGTCACATGTACCACACAGCCAGTACTTGCTAGATATTCTTGCAGCTCCTTTAATGTTGCTGTAGGCCTCTTGGACGCCTCCCAGACCAGTTTTCTTCTCGTCTTTTCATCAATTTTGGAGGGACGTCCAGTTCTTGGTAATGTCACTGTTGTGCCATATTTTCTCCACTTGATGATGACGACTGTCTTCACTGTGTTCCATGGTATATCTAATGCCTTGGAAATTCTTTTGCACCCTTCTCCTGACTGATACCTTTTAACAATGAGATCCCTCTGATGCTTTGGAAGCTCTCTGTGGACCATGGCTTTTGCTGTGGGATGCGACTAAGAAAAATTCAGGAAAGACCAACTAGAGCAGCTGAACTTTATTTAGGGTTAATCAGAGGCACTTTAAATGATGGCAGGTGTATGCTGACTCCTATTTAACATGATTTTAAATGTGATTGCTTAATTCTGAACGCAGCTACATCCCCAGTTATAAGGCTTTGAGCTCTGCGCTGCGATTGGCCAACGCTACAGCCTGGGAGAAGAAGACGCCCAGGAGAAAAAGGGCAGACTCCGCCTACTATAACCAAGTCCCCTAAGTCTCCGCCTACTATAACCAAGTCCCTGAAGATACCGGAGGGCATAGCAGGAGAAAGGAGCGGCGCCCAGGGATAATAGTAAGTGCAGTGAGATCCCTGGGCGCCGCTGTACAGATCATGATACTTAGTTCACAATGTTTGGACCGATAAAAGGTGCTCTTTAACAGGGGTGTGTAGACTTTTTATATCCACTGTATTTTTGAATAACTGACCCCCATAGTTTGTTATTCAATTTTACCTGATGATTGTATGTTTTTGTTTAAAATCATCTGTTTTATCAATTTTAGACCAATGTATATGGCAACCACTAGGCTTTATATTTGCATGTGTTTGTATGCTTGCATCATATTTTTATGAAGTCATGATCTTTGGAAATGACTGATAATGGTGACATTATAAAATTATTAAAGAAAAAACATATGAAAACTAATGCCACAGAGCCAATTCAGTATTGACTTAAAGAGGAAGTGTAAGCTCTCTCGGCACGACTGTTTTGAGCAATTACTTGCATTCCCCATATAATAACTATTCTGGAGCATCTATTCTTATAACTCCATGTTGTGCTATTTCTTTATTATTCCTGCTAGAAGTTATGAATCAATTACTAGCAGTTTACAATGAGGGTCCAGCTGGAGGTTACCTTTTGGGGGTTTATCTCTGCACAGTCTGACTCTATCCAATCAGTGCTGCAAGTATTAGACTGCGCAGGGACACCCCCCCTAACTAGTAACAGCCATCTGGACCTTCATTGCAAACCACTAGCAATTCATTTATAACTTCTAGTAGGAATAATAAAGGAATGATCCAAAACAGAGTCGTAAGAATAGATGCACCAGAATTGTTATTGTAAGAGGGATGCAATTAGTTTCTAAAACAAACATAGCAGGAGAAGAGACGGGTCCTCTTTAAAAATGGTAGAAAGCATTGTGAACTGTAGCTGTGATAGAAAATGCAGACATGTAAATAAGACATACACAGATGTCTGTAAGTATTGCGCTGGTAAGTTGCTATTGTCACGCTGGAGGCTGGGGAATAATAGAAGGAATGGGTGCATTGTGAGCAGTTTGCTGGTGATCCTGGCGGCAGATATGTCATCCTTTTAGAAAATTCACATACACTCAAAGCATTGGACTACTGGAGGATGCTTCGTCCCTGGGGAAAGGGGAAAGACAAAATCTTAAACTGGAATTGTAAGCAAAACAAGGTCTGAAAGGGAAGCTGTACACCGCTGGCGACAGGAAAATTGACTTGAGTGTTAGCGAAGCGTGCAGCCAGTTGTGGCGCGCGGAGGTTTGCTAGCGTTATCAGAGGAGATCTGGCAAGGCTGACAATCTGGTGCAGACAAGATCCAGGTTGCCACAGGCACAGATGCCCTAACACATTGCATGGAGCCATGAAAACGTGCAAACAGACTGAGATCGACACTGTCTAGAAAATATACAAACTGGATCAGCCAATGAGGCAGAAATGTGAACGGAGCTAAATGGTGGCAAGTGTTATAATCTAGAGAGACATGATAACGCAGGGAATAAAGTGATATTACAGTTACATTGTTTTATCTCTGCCCAAATACTATGCAGATAGATAGGGCTACACAGGTGTATGCGATATATACGATCTATATGATAATAAGCAATGAAGGATAAAGCACTTCACCATGAGAATGTCAGTGATAAATTGATGACTTAGTGTCAAAAAGCAATAGGGGGAAAAAGGCAGAAAAATCAGAAACAGAAAGGATAGAGAAATTGACCTTTAGACTTGGCACTTTCATCAGGATTGTCTCAGTGGAATCTTGTAGGTGCATGCAATGAGTGAATGAAGGGATTGTACACTTTCCACTACAGTAGCTTTCTGGCAAAGCAAATTAGAGGGAACTAGATATACAGGGAATTGCAAGGACATATTTTATGTATTTTATTGTAGTCTTTGCATCTTTAGCTTCAGTGGTGCACAATGAAAACTTGTACTATCGCATCCATCTGATAATGATTAATGGAAATAATGACAGTATTATTTATGCAAGTACGCTAAGAAAACGTCTGCAAAAATGACATTTTGACCCATCTATATACACACACTTATAAAAAAATAATAATTTAAAGGTGCTCAAAGGCTTTAACCTCTTCTGACCTACAGGTGAAACTCGAAAAATTAGAATTTCGTGCAAAGTTCATTTATTTCAGTAATGCAACTTAAAAGGTGAAACTAACATATGAGACTCATTACATGCAAAGCGAGATATTTCAAGCGTTTATTTGCTATAATTTGGATGATTATGGCTTACCGCTTATTAAACCCCAAAGTCACAATTTTGAGGTCCCCTTTGCTCAGGGGGTATGGATTAATTAGCTGACTAGAGTGTGACACTTTGAGCCTAGAATATTGAACCTTTTTTTTTTTTTTACAAAATTCTAATTTTAAGCTACATTAATGCAATTCTTTTTAATTTGCATTAATGAAATAAATGGACTTTTGCACGATATTCACATTTTTCGAGTTTCACCTGTATATGCATTCCTTGTGTAATAGCAATTCTGGAGAATCTATTTTTATGATTCTATGTTATGTAATTTCTCTATTATTCTTGCTACAAATTGTGAATGAATTGCCAGCAGTTTGCAGTGAAGGTCCAGATGGGTATTACCCAGTTGGGGGTCCCTGCACAGTCTGACACTTGCAGCGCTGATTGGATAATAACTGGTAACACCCATGTGTACCTTTGAGGCAGACTGCTAGCAATTGATTCATAACTTCCAGCAGGAGTAATAAAGGATTTAGCACCACATAGTCATAAGAATAGATGCTCCAGAATTGGTATTACATGGGGAATGCAAGTAGTTACTAAAACTGACATTACATGGCGCTAGCATGTTTGGATTGCTTAACTCATCCTTATTGTTTCATTTTAGAATTTCTATGTAATATACCCCTCTAAAGCCTGTTTCACACTTGTCTTCTTAATTCCCGTATTGAGATCCAGCAGAGGATCGCAATACCGGAATTAAACAGATCCTTTTAGATTTTGATCAGGATGCATCCGTTCTGTTAGGTTGCGGTTGTGTGAAATCAAAACAAAGAGAAATGGATCCGTTACTAAATACATTGAAAGTCAATGGGTGACGGATCCGTTTTTTAGGCTCCTAAGAAAACGGATCCGTCACCATTGACTTACATTGTTTTTAGAAAATTATAAATTTTTTCAGTGTTTATGAAGGAACACAAAACCGCATCTAGCAGCAGTTTTATGTCCAGTCAAAAACGGAATTCTAACGGAACGGAAGAAATCCTGATGCATCCTGAACGGATCTCATTCCATTCAGAATTCACAAGGACTAAACGGAAACATTTTTCTCCAGTATTGAGATCCTGTGCCGGATCTCCAGAAAACAACAACACAAGTGTGAAACAGGCCTGAGAGTTGTACTACTTTGCTTTCTAACACGTTAAACTTTAAATTTTTTAGCTATTGGAATTAAGTTTCTTACGTTTTTGGAAACTTTAAGTATGAAACCCAAAGCATATTTCTCTCCTATCAGAATACTTATGCTTTTATTAGGCAATGCATAAACAGGGCGGTATACACTGGAATTCCTGCAGTAAGTCCTGCACCATGGACAGTGGATGGGACAGGAAACACCTGCAGTTTTTTTATTCATTTCATAGAATGAAACGCGGCAGCAGTGCTAGAAGAGCCTGGTCCTTTGCCCATGGTCCTAGAGAATGAATGATTCTAAATAATTAATTGGAGGAGGTAGATTTTCTGTAGTGCATACATTCCATTATTTTTCGGCTTTCTAAAGAACAAGCTGATAAAAGGCTTTTACGACTTAAATCCTTGTTTGCACAAAGCACCACATGCAATATTATTATCAGTGACATTACAGATTAGGTCATAAATGCACAAGGAAAATGGAAATGCCATAGGATTATTTATCCACATTACATAGGACATAACAAGGGAGAGAAGTCAGAAATCTTTGGTAGAGGTGTGATGTCCTTGTCATAGATTTACTAAATCTTTTCTGCTTGAGATTGGCTTGGCCTCAGTCGTGTATTGTGAGCAAACAGAAATGTACCAGCTTGTAATTAAAGGGAACCTATCACAGTGAACATGCAGCCTGAGCGACAGACAGCATGTTATAAATCAGGATTAGCTGAGATTGATATATACTTGTAGAAAAATTCAAATAGTCTAATTAGGGTCTTACCTTATAGGGCGACCCCCACTGATGACATTGCCCTCTTTTTTTTTTTTTTAAAAAGACCGGCAGTTGCCCCCCGTTGATTTCGGCGCCTTATATTCTAATTCGCCGACTTGGTTATACTAGGTGGAGACTGGAGCGGTTCTCTTCTCCCTGGCTGTGAGCGCATCCAATCAGAGCGCACCGCTTATAGCCAGGGAGAATGAGCTCCGCCTTGGCTATGAGCGGTGCGCTCTGATTGGTAGATCTGACTCTTCTCAAGGCCTGGGCTGCAATGATTATGATGCTGGTTCTCGGCAACCACTTACTGTTATCAATTACTTTCGCTAACATCAGTTTTTCTGTCACTATTTTACTCTGCCCTCGGTGAGGTCAGCATAAAGTGGATGACAGGTTCCCTTTAAATGGGTTTTCTGGTAGTTTAAGGCCCCTTTTACATGAGCGATTATTCCGCACGGTTGCAATGCGTGATGCGAACGCATTGCGCCCGCACGGAATTCGGACCCATTTATTTCAATGGGGCTGTGTATGTGTGCGTTGGTTTTAACGCATCACTTGTGCGTTGCGTGAAAAAAACAGCATGTTCAATATTCTGCAATTTTCACGCAACGCTGGCTACATAGAAGTGAATGGAGCTGCGTAAAAATCGTATCCGCAAACAAGTGCGGATGCAATGCGTTTTTTCACGGATGGTTGCTAAGAGATGTTGTTTGTTATCAGTTTTTATCATGCGCGTGCAAAACGCATTAAATCGCATTGCACCCACACAATAAAAACTGAACAACTGAACGCGATCACAGACAAAACTGAATGACTTTGTTTGCAAAATCACAAATTTTTCACTCAACGCATTCGCAACGCATCCAGACCTAATCTGCACACGCTCATCTGCAAGGGGCCTAATACTGATGGCCTATCGTCAGGATAGGCCTCAATATCTGGTCGGTGGCCTCAGACATCCCACACCCCTAATGATCTGCAGTAGCTCTGGTGCAGGAAGTCGGCACAGCTCTGTCCATTTCTGTAGTGGATGGAGCTAGCTACTACAAAAATGGAGGGAGCTGTGTGGTCCCAATGCCAACCGGAGCTACTGCAGCTATGGCGCAACAGCTGATGAGCGGCAGTTCGGGGTGTTGAACCCCTGGCAATCAGATATTGATGGCCTATCCTGAGGATAAGCCATCAATATTAAAGTACAGTACCAAAAAAACCTTTAATATATTTCCTGACGTACCTCTGACCTGATATCATTTAATATCTGAAATCAATTACTTTCACAAAACACTAGTTAAAATTTTTAGAAAAAATTATATTTGTATGTGAAATTCCCATTTCATTTGTAATAGATGGTATAACAGGCAGTCACCGGTTACCCTTCCATATCTATCAATTCTGCTGTGACCCCCATCGATGAACCAATATACAGCAGCTCTAGACTGACATATCTCCGACAATTTACCATCTGTCTGCAGGATATGCTTTACTGCTACTGAATTTCATCTTCTATATTTTAACATTAAGATTACAGTAGCCGTTCTGTATGTTCTTCACATATTTTCTTAGTCCCTGCAATGGATTGTGATGGCATTTCAAATATCAATGATCAATAGGATTTCAGATTTTGTATTTTATAGTGTGTGGTGGATTCATAAAATAAACCATAACTGCGCTCGATTATTCTACTTGCGATGATCAAAAACGAAGGCTATAGTTAGAGTTTATAGTTACTACAAATAGTATATAAGGGCATTGATGACTGTAGTCAATTATTGTTGCCAGACCAATGGGAATAATGTAGATAGGTCACTACCAGCCAGCATAAAATAAAAACCAAAGATACAATTAAAACAGATTAAATGCAAATGAAAAGCTTTAATGATACATTCCAATCCCAGACGAGTTGTCTGGGATGTTAATATTGATGACCTATCTTTCAGACAGGACACGCATATCAGATCAGTGGGGGTCTGACTCTCATCACAGGTGCCAATCAGCTGTTTGAAGAGGCTTCAGTGAGAATTATTTTATGATACTTTGTGTGCTCAGCACACCATACGTATAGCAGACCATATGTTATATTTTTCTGTTTAATGGCATATAATTGATTGTAAAAACAATAGGTTTTGGTTTCCCAGTTCAGCATTTTACTCTTTGTCTGAGTTAAAGGGGTTTTCCCATGACTAATGCAAAAAATGAAAATACGACATCATATTGTACAAGACCAGCCCTGTACCTCACATGGATCTCCACATTCATTGCTATGCTAGATCTATATCAAGCTGAAAGCTCAAGGGAAGCGTCTTTTCTGCTGCAGCTAAAGGGGCGTGTCTCAGCATGTGCGGCTTATTCAGTGAGCAGGTCAAGGAAATAAGAAAGAAAAGAAACAGTAGGTGGCGCTACACAGATACATTTCATTGAATAACTCAGTGGCTTTGCTAAATTTTTATTTACATGCAATTAGAAAAGTATTCAGATCCAGGTGCTGGTTTGAAAACTGTAGAATATTTTTAATGGGACAACCCACGAAAAAGCAATAATTGCACTTGGTGTCTGAGGGGGGCCAAATACCCAACTGTTCCATAAGAAGACACTAGTATTATATATGGCACATGAGAGTCAGTGAGAAAGTTACAGATTTTACATTGGGACTCTACTACAAGTCTTACCTCTGCAGCTGCACTAGACTGTGGTACTCTAGAGACTTCAGGATTATACATGCCACAAGTGGGACAACTTGTTGCTGGCCTCTAGTATTGAGAGATATTTTCCATCATTAAAACCATACAGAATGTTTTTTTTTTTTTGGGGGGGGGGGGGGGTCTATATCCTGTGAATTCTAGTTATGCAAATGTTTTTCTTAATGTGGGGCTGAAACCTATCCATACTATTGGTGGCATGTCTGTAGCATCAACCTTATATCCTGACCAGATACTTTATCTTGGTAGAGTATTTGCTGTCTTGGCACCAGAGGTCACAGACATAGTATATTAAAGGGACACTGTCATCTGGATTTTACTTACTGAGCTAATAACATCACCACATTAGTCTCCACGATTTACATTAAAATATACTAGTATTACTACCCTGTGTCATTTATTTGGTCTATAAAATCAGTTTTATTAATATGTAAAGTACCTCAATAAGGAGCCCAAGGGGAAGTCCCTCCGGCAGTTGGAGCCCAGCCGCTCCCATTGCTTCGGAGCCCAGCACTGCCCCACTGCTTATTTATTCACTGCTCAGCGCTGATGTAATGTTTGTGCAGCGCCCGTTTGTGCAACCTGGCGCATGCACAATGAGTTCTGTGAGGCCGATGCCATATTTGAATGTAAATCGTGGAGACTAATGTGGCTCAGTAAGTAAAATCCAGGTGACAGTGTCCCTTTAAGGACTCTCAAAAGATTATTCTTTGTCAAGAGACTTTCAAGATTTCTATCTACTTGGGTAGATTATTAGAGATTTGATACATTACATTCAAAAGAAAATATAGATTTCACTTTATTTATTTTTTATATTATTATCTTTTCTAAATTGGAAGTTTAGTACAATTAGGAGGATGAGATGTTAAAGACAGTATTCAGTTTCCAAGGCAAGCACCGGGCAACAGTGTTTAGAGATAACAGTTTGTCTTTGAAACACTTCAACTATCTTCCAAACCATTGTAAGCAATGTTTGGATCTCTTTGATGTTTGAGTGATGTTTAGCATCACCATGGAACAAATTGTGTCCAACTTAATAGATATCTATGCAAAGACAGGAGATCTGCTGAAATTATCTTAACTGGGAAACTTCATATGGATCTCGAGAAGTTGCTTAGCACCTTCATTTGACTCATTCACCTTGCTTTAAAGCTGTAAAGGGCATCATTGGATTTACTTGTTATCAGGTTATTGACAACTACTCTACCTTCATCTCTTCTTTATCAATCATTGCTCTCACAGACCAACTTCTCCTTTGCTCCACTCCTCAAATATTCAGATCATTCTCTGCCTTTAATACTGAAACCTATGATATGTCCCAAAAATAAAAGTTGCCACCTTGATTGATTTAACTAAGCAAATAGTTATGAGGCTCCTATTGGATAATTACTGCATGGGCGATTATCTTTCAGCTGGCAACAAGTTATTTAACCCCAACTGGTGCAATGAGTTGCTTCTCGTTTCTTAAACAACCATGTTGAAAGACACATCTCGTGGTCGTGTAAAAGATGTTAGTCTGTTTGAGAAGGTTAAAATTATTGGCATCAAGCAGAGAAAACATCTAAGGAGATTGCAGAAAGTACTAAAATTGGGTTAAGAACTGTCCAACGCATTGTTAAAAACTGGAAGAATAGTAGGGACCCATTGTATTTGAGGGAGAAATGTGACAGGAAAAAAATCCTGAGGTCAGCTGACTTCCTGAACATACTGAATCACCAGGTTATTCCATCAATAGATTTTTTCTTCCCTGATGGCACGGGATTCCAAGATGACAATGCCAGGAATCATCGGGTTCAAATTGTGAAAGAGTGGTTCAGGGAACATAAGACATAATTTTCACAGATGGATTGGCCACCACAGTGTCCAGACCTTAACCCCATTGAGAATCTTTGGGATGTGCTGGAGAAGGCTTTGCGCAGCAGTCAGACTCTACCATCATCAATGCAAGATCTTGGTGAAAAATTAATGCAACACTGGATGGAAATAAATCTTGTGACATTGCAGAAGCTTATCAAAAATATTCCACTTTGAATGCATGCCAAAATCAAAGCTGAAGGCGGTTCAATGAAATATTTTTGGTGGCGACTTTTTTTTTTGGACGGGCAGTGTATGTGTAGGAGTTGTTCTCCTTTGGGTATAACAAATTGCAGAGTAGGATTTGCTTACTAGATGCTAGACTGTTCAAAAATCACATCTAAAGCAGTCTTCAAACTGAAAGGACAAATAAGGCGTTAGATAACTTTCTTTCGGTTTTTGTATCCACTGGTGTGAAAAATGCTGGTGTGACATAATATCTTTACATAATTGTCATATAGTAATCATCCTCTATATCATCACTTTTTCATAGTTTATGGATGAAACCAAAATTCCCTCCGCTTTCTCCATACTCAGGAGAGCATTTAGATGGTCTGGTCTGATTTCCTAGCAATTTGTCAAAAAATCTAAAGAATCACTGCACATTCCAAGCAAAGAATAACGTGTGAACAGAAGTAAATGTCTTCTTAGTTTCACCTTACAAGGTCCAATTGTCCACTCCATTCATTTATCTCTGATGGCACCTGGTTTTATTAGACTTTATACCATCCTCAAAGAATTTAATCCAGTTTCCAAACTCCACATCCCAACATCTTCTCAAATCCTTCTTGTGTTCTTTCATAACTGTTAAATGTTGCATTTTTCTAAATAATAATCTTTAACATCAAAAATGTCTAAAGAAGTAACAAGTAGAATGCCAAGAAATCAAAACCAATGAACAAACAATCTCATTTAGAAACTGAGAATGAAGTTAAATGATTTACTGAAATCCTACTTAGAATCAAAATATCTCTTTGGTAACCACATTTCACATTGTTTGAAATTCTGATTTAATAACAAATGAACTATCCTCCCGACATGTAACTAAAATACTCAGAACTGACATAAATATGTTTATAAGAAGAATATAAACTCCAGTTTATGAGATTTAATGAGTTGTATTTAATAGAAAATGCGGTAAATCATAGCTGCGTAACGTTTCGGCCACAATCCGGCCTTCATCCGACTGGTACCGCTTATGGAACTATTCGGATCATGGGCGCACGTTCAGTAGATACAGATTCCGTTCTGCTATGAGTTCTGTATCTACTGAACGTGCGCCCTTGATCCGAATAGTTCCATAAGCGGTACCAGTCTGATGAAGGCCGAAACGTCACGCATATATGATTTACCGCATTTTCTATTAACTACAACTCATCAAATCGCATAAACTGGAGTTTATATTCTTCTTGTTTCTACGGGGTGGGAACCCAACTTCCAGTAGCGTATCTACAAACGAGTGCCACAAAGTTCTCTCTTCAATACAAATATGTTTATAACATATTATTTGCTCAGGATATGCTTAATGTTTATCTGCATATATACATCTTCCTATTTATTAACCCTGTCCATTGTTCTATGCCTTACAAGCTCCACAATGTACTACCAACAATTATACTTGTGAATATTATTCATAAGTTACATTAAAATATCCCTTCATGTGTGCTGAGACCTGGACAACGAACACTTGCTGAGCCTAAATGTATCACAATCAGAGAGCCAAGTCTCTTAATAGCTGTGTCAAAGACACATAGAAATTTAATGAAACACTAACAACTACCATCAAAAGCCCGAGGGATTTAAACACGCTCTAGGGATCTTATTTGTAGGATGATAATATAGTCAAGGGTATTATCTCAAACACTTAATAGGACAGAATTGTATAAAAGTGTGTTTGTGCCGACCTTTCTTAGAGAAAAGGGTACAATATTTCCTGGACATGTACTAAATTCACTAAATACAAAACTAATGGTGGATTTACATTGCCGATGGACCAGAAAATTCTTGGGAAGAGACCGTTCCTTCTAAGATAACTGCCTGCTCGTTAGTAAAGAGCTGCATTTACATGCAGTGATCGCCTCCACTGTATGGAGATGAGTGACGGCTACTAGCATTGCTCACCCTCATACAGATTCATTGTTTCTGCACAGCAGAGTTCTGTTCACACAGCAAAATCTGCTGCCTAGAAAGATGATTGAGGTGTCCACACGTAAGATGAGTTCACCCAATGAGCAAGCATTTTGCTTGTTCATCGGATGATCTGCGTCAACTCTACATGGGCATATTATCGGGAAGAATCGTTCATAGTAACATTCTTTCCTGATAATCTGCCTAACAATCAGGCAGTGTAAAACCGCCAAAAATTGCTGAAGGTTTGTATGTAGATTTCATGCAAGTAATTAAGTTTGGAGCATGTTCACTAAAAAGAGGGGTCAATTATTATATTAGGCGTATTTCAGGCTCAGATTGCATTGCAATGGTGACTTTTCCCTGCTCACGCCAAGTCTAAAAAAGTTGGCGTGGCGCGGGCAGGGAAGGGGATAGGCCGGCAGGACTGTCTCATTCATCATTTTCTACGCCTGTTTTAGACATAGAAAAATAGGTCTAAACCAACAAAGAAGCTGGCTTACACTTAGACTGGTGCAGGAGAGGCCCGCGCCTCTTGATAACTTCAGTAGATCCATCACCAGATATAAGGCTTATTAAGACCGGCGTCTAAAACGCCAGTCTTAATAAATGACCCCCTAAAAGTTGTAAAAATGTTGTAAAATAACTAGAAATGTGTCTTTCTGTAATTTCTTCTATGTATACTGAATACTAAGAAAAAGCAACGTTATATAGTATATTTCACAGTGCCAGGATATCTGTTCAAGTAAGTCAGGTACCTGTAGACAACACCGTGCCAGTCTGGATGCCCTGCTGCAGCGTAACAAAATAATAGCAAAGACAGGTGCACTCTGCGGTCTTACTAAACCCTCAAACGGATTTTAAAATTGAGAGATTAGTCAACATGTCCTACGGTGTAGGACATGTCTAAGCCCGGGCACCACGCCAAGGTTTCTCAAGTAGCTCGGGACCTAACACTCTCCTACCTGAGCCGTATGGGCAATACCAGGAGCCAGTGGGCAAATTACAGGAGCATGAGGCCGACTCACAAACAACTCACCAGTTACCTCCAGCATGTAGCCATGCTTGCAATGGGAGGAGGGAGGAGTCTGCGAGTCCCACACAAGACTGGCTGATATGGCCCAGGCCTCACAGGTGCACCTAAATGTAGCCTGTAGATGGAAAACAGGCACATTTAAATTGGAGTTTATACACCTCCAAGAATCTCTATATATACAAACTAAAAAGAATAGCGTGGTATTAGCATGAGGTGCTCAAACCCACATGCAGTCGTGCATATATACAGGGGAGCAAATCCTGCACTTGTGGCCCGTTGCTAATGGCGATCCCCAGCAAAAATGCATACGGTGGAGGATGCCCGCAGCGAACCACAAGTACCACAATAGACATCCTACACAAGATAGCAATTATGTGGATGTGATAATCAATATAACAATATAACAAAATAATAGCAAAGACAGGTGCACTCTGTGGTCTTACTAAACCCTCAAACTGATTTTAAAAGTGAGAGATTAGTCAACATGTCCTACGGTGTAGGACATGTCTAAGCCCGGGCACCGTACCTGACCATTGTTCCACAACATAACTCATGTGATAGATACAGTACAAGGTTATAAATCTATTAGGGTGTCCTACTTCTAGCATTACAAGGAAAGTTCCCTTCAGCGGCCATGAGCTTCTCAGACTGCAGTCAGGTTAACAACATCTTCTCCATCTTCCGCCTACTGACATTAGGTCAATATCTCTTTCATGTAACAGTGCTTGGTTATCAGCAATATCAGAGTAGCTAGCGGCATTCTACATCAGGTGTTCCTTCCTTTTGTCTTCATTCTTCTTTCCCTGCCAAGTATCTTTTCACATTAGTAACAGATGCTAGTCACTGGATGAATTACTCATTGCGAATTACTTGTGCTTTTTTAACAAGATCCTAAAAACCCAATCTAGCATTGGTTCTTGAGGTAAAACTATCTCTCCCTCATGATAGCTATAATTATAAACTGTCTTGAGTACCCTCATTTTCCATGCATCTGACATCAAGGCCAGAGCTACACAAAAGCTCTAATTTGTAGAGTTACATTACAGTTATACTCTATGGGATTTTTCAAATGTCATGTAAAAATACTAAATCAATAAGAAAGACGTGGGTCGCAAAACGTTGTGCATACGTGGTTTCCTGATCCGGCAATCATTTAAAGTGATACTTGTAAGTCACACAATAGTTTAAATTTGCACATTCCATTGATTTCATTAAGGAGCAGAAGGGAGGACTTGAGTTCCTCTTACTTGTTGAGAGCTAGAGAGACAGACAGGCAATGGCTTGTGAGAGAGGTAAGTGGAGGTGGCAGGATTGTGGCAGGATTGGAAAAGGCAATGTGACCCAGCAGACTTGTAGAGACAGTGACCGTGACCGAGCTGCAGCTCCACTGTTTCTGTAACATGACAATGACAACAACTTCCTGTTAGTGAATTAGGGAGGAGAGGCCTACAATTGTTAACAATTGTAGGGTAAAGGTTTCACAAAACTACAGTTTATTATCATTGTGAAGTTTTTATTTTTCACTGGAGGTATACTTTTAATAGAAAATGCCTATAGTACTTGCTAAAAAGTTGTATTGTACCATAGTAGGTGCCGTTCTGACTGACCTGTTCTGCAGCGATGAAAGGGAAGCATTACATGATGGATAGAGGAGTGAGGGGACGTCTCTGGTGTCATATACAGTCAGGTCGATAAATATTGGGACATCGACACAATTCTAACATTTTTGGCTCTATACACCACCACAATGGATTTGAAATAAAAGAAACAAAATGTGCTTTAACTGCAGACTGTCAGCTATAATTTGAGGGTAAATTACAACAGTTTGCATATGTGCCTCCCACTTATTAAGGGACCAAAAGTAATGGGACAGAATAATAATCATAAATCAAACTTTAACTTTTTAATACTTGGTTGCAAATCCTTTGCAGTCAATTACAGCCTGAAGTCTGGAACGCATAGACATCACCAGACGCTGGGTTTCATCCCTGGTGATGCTCTGCCAGGCCTCTACTGCAACCGTCTTCAGTTCCTGCTTGTTCTTGGGGCATTTTCCCTTCAGTTTTGTCTTCAGCAAGTGAAATGCATGCTCAATCGGATTCAGGTCAGGTGATTGACTTGGCCATTGCATAACATTCCACTTCTTTCCCTTAAAAACACTTTGGCTGCTTTTGCAGTATGCTTTGGGTCATTGTCCATCTGCACTGTGAAGCGCCGTCCAATGAGTTCTGAAGCATTTGGCTGAATATGAGCAGATAATATTGCCCAAAACACTCCAGAATTCATCCTGCTGCTTTTGTCAACAGTCACATCATCAATAAATACAAGAGAACCAGTTCCATTGGTAGCCATACATGCCTATGCCATGACACTACCACCACTATGCTTCACTGATGAGGTGGTATGCTTAGGATCATGAGCAGTTCCTTTCCTTCTCCATACTCTTCTCTTCCCATCACTCTGGTACAAGTTGATCTTGGTCTCATCTGTCCATAGGATGTTGTTCTAGAACTGCGAAGGCTTTTGTCGTTTGGCAAACTCTAATCTGGCCTTCCTGTTTTTGAGGCTCACCAATGGTTTACATCTTGTGGTGAACCCTCTGTATTCACTCTGGTGTCTTTTCTTGGTTGATCTGGCCAACTGTTGTGAAGGGTGTTTTCTTCACAGGGAAAGAATTCTTCGGTCATCCACCACAGTTGTTTTCCGTGGTCTTCCGGATCTTTTGGTGTTGCTGAGCTCACCGGTGCGTTCCTTCTTTTTAAGAATGTTCCAAACATTCGGTACAGAAATTGGAGAAAGAAGTGCTCTCGTTAAAGGAAATGAATACTAGGATGGAACAAAAAATAATAAGTCAAGAAGACAGATCAAGGAGATCTAATATAAGATGCGTAGGGATTCCAGAGCGCGCAGAGGGTGATAACTGTACCGAATATATGGAGAGATGGATAAGGGATAATTGTACGGAAGGTGCTCTCTCTCCATTGTTTGCCATTGAAAGAGCACATAGGGTCCCTACAAGAAAGAGGGTTCCAGAAGAATCTCCTAGACAGATACTGGTCAAATGTCTATTAAGTAGGGACCGTGATACAATATTATCTGATGCCAGGACTTCTGAAAAGTACCAGATACAGGGTGTAAAGATTAGGTTATTCCCAGATTATTCTGCACACACTAACGCCCATAGGAAAGAATACATTGGTGTTAAGAAAAGATTAAGGGGTGCAGGTCTAAAGTATAGTTTACTTTTTCTGGCAAAATTAAGGGTGGAATATAAAGGCAGGACTGTTTTCTTTCAGACCCCGGAGGAGGTTAGCGACTGGGCGGATGGGGAGGGCCTATGAGACCGGGGGGTGCGGAGGGGGAAGGAGCTATTATGCTAAGGTATGGAGTCACCCCGACTGCTGGACGGCAGGGAGGGGGGCTATTCGGGAGGGCAGGGTGGGTGTGGGTCGTGGGAGAGGGAGACGATTTTTTTTTTTTTCCTTCTTCTTCCCCCTCTGCTAGATGGTTAGGATTGTCTCGCTGAATACGAGGGGTTTACGGGAGAGAGTGAAGAGGTATGCTATCCTCGAGTGGATGAAGAGGTTTCTGCCAGCCATCATTTGCCTACAGGAGACACATTTGGATAAGGAATCTTTAAGATGGTTGCAGAAGAGATGGATTGGGGAAAGCTACCATTCCGTATACACTACTTATTCAAGAGGGGTCTCAATTTTGGTTCATAATAAAATTAAATTTGAGTGTTTGACGTGTGAGGCCGATGACTATGGCAGATACCTCTTTCTATGTTGTAATATAGAGGGGGTTAAAATGGTAATTGCAAACATCTATATCCCTCCACCGTATAAGTCAGAGATTTTATACCAACTGTATGGATTCATGCTGGACAGGCAGGAATCTATAATGATTGCGATTGGAGATTATAATGCAGTAATGGATCCACTCAGGGATAGAACATCTAGCAGAGGGGGAAGAATACAAAAAGTAGATTTTTATAAACTAGCCCAGGAATTTAATTGGATCGACGTTTGGCGCCTCCAGAACCCGGATGAAAACATGTATTCCTGTTACTCCAAAACACACCAAACCTGGTCTAGAATAGATTTGGCCCTGGGAAATAAAAACCTGATGTCCTATAATAGGATTAAAATAAAGTACCTTCCCATGGCTCTATCAGACCATAATGCTGTGGTAGTGGAACTAGATTTGAACAAAAAGAAGGCTTTACTACCGTTCAAGTTTAACTCCCATTGGTTACCAATGATCCCAGATAAAGAAAGTATAATGGAAGAATTAAAAAACTTTTTTAGGGAGAATAATTATTCCGCGAGTAGGTTAATTGTTTGGGATACGGCTAAAGCATATCTAAGAGGATTGCTTTGTAAAAAAGTGAACCACTGGAAAAAACCACCAGGGAAAAGGGGATTGTTTTGGAAAAAAAAATTCAAGAATTGGCAATGACATGTATGAGATACCCCACTGACTACAATAAGAAAATATGGGAGGAAGAACAGGAAAAGTTAAAGGTATATCATATGGAGAGAAGTAGGAAAGAATTACATTTTCAAGGGATCCGGTTGGCCACAGAGGGAGAAAAAGTCGGTAAAATCTTGGCAAATATAGCAAGAAATCAAAGAGAAAAATCCTGGATAGGGGCGATTAAAGATAAAATGGGTAGGACAATTAATACACCAGAAGGAGTTAAAGAGGTGTTCCTAAAATATTTCCAGGAGGTATATAAGTCTAAGGCACAATATTCAAAACAAGAATTAGATTTGTATTTAGATCAGATTCCTCTTAGGGAGATATCCCAGGCCCAAAAGATATTTTTAGAAAAAGAAATATCAATTGCAGAAATAAATAAGGTCTTGGGGCAGGTAAAATCTGAAAAAGCACCCGGATGTGATGGGCTCCCATTTGAAATTTATAAATCCTTCTCCCAGGTGTTAGTACCTGAATTAAAAACAACATTGGACGAGGCTAAAAAAATTGGGGACCTTCCAGACTCTATGAAAGAGGCAATTATAACACTTATTCCAAAAAAAGGCAAAGAACAACTGGATCCGGGATCATATAGGCCAATATCACTTTTAAATACTGATGTTAAAATCTTGGCAAAAGTTTTGGCCGATAGGCTCTCAAAGGTGGTTAAAGGTATAATAAACATAGATCAAACAGGTTTTATACCTGGTAGAACGATATACTCAAACATAAGAAGGCTGTATCTAAATATTGAAGCTAATAGAACAGAAGCGGGGGAGAAAGCTGTATTATCATTGGATGCCCAAAAGGCATTTGACTGTATTGAATGGGAATATTTATGGGCAGTATTAAAAAGGGTCGGTATAGGGGAAGGATTTATAAGATGGATACAGTTAATATATCAGGATCCGCGGGCTAGAGTGATGGTGGATGGGAGCTTGTCCCTGCCCCTTGCCCTATCCCGGGGCACTAGGCAGGGATGCCCTCTCTCTCCACTATTATTCGCTATCGCGATTGAACCTATGGCATGTATAATAAGAAATTATGGGGAAATTAAAGGTTTTCACTATGAGGGTGGGGAAGAAAAATTGTTAATGTATACGCGGATGATATTTTGCTATTTATGCACAATACTGGAGACCAGTTTAATAGAATTATAGATATAATAGATAAGTTTGGATGCTTTTCTGGATTAAATATTAATTAGGGGAAATCACATATGCTGATGCTGGGAGATGCACAACCACAGGGGTTTTTGAAGGTTCAGGTGTTGGGAAAACAAGAAAACTTTAAATATTTAGGGATACAAATTTCCGGAAACATAGGAGAATATGAAAAATTAAATGTACTTCCCCTAATAAAAGAACTTAGGACCAAAATACATGTCTGGCGTAGATTACCAATTTCAATACAGGGTCGTGTAAATTTAATAAAAATGGTCTTCCTCCCCAAAATATTATATGTCCTTCAAAATGCCCCAATCAGACTGTCGCAGGACACTTTTAGATTACTGGATAGCTTAATGGGTGATTTCCTTTGGAAAGGTAAGATTCCCAGAATAAAGAGAGAGATACTTCAGCTCCCAGTGAAAGAAGGTGGACTAGCAGTTCCGAACTGGTTTTTTTATTATATAATCACGCAATATGGTCAAATAAAGAGTAGCTTAGATGGTTTGGTGGGTAGGCAGGTAGTAAACAGATTGGGATGGAAAGAAGAATGGAACTTTTTAGAAGTGCTGGAATCAGGCACTTTGGGGAGAAATAGTATTGGAAATAGAGTTTTAAACTTAACGGAATACATATGGGTGGAGATTAAAAAAATACTAGAGATTAAAGGGTTTCTGCAATACACACCTTTATGGAAAAATATTAACCTTAAAGAACTGCAGGGGATTAAGATGTATATAAACTGGGAAAAAAATGGGATGAAATATTTAAACCAGATATTCGAACAGGGTAAACTGAAAGATTTTAATACAATGGTTAGAGAGTTTGGTATACCGCATAAGGACTTATATAAATATTTTCAGCTTAGGAATGCATTGAGGTCAGCTATGCAAGAGGAAAAATATAAGATGGAAAGATCTGAGCTATTGTACAAATTCACTAATGTGGGTGAAAGAGGAGGCATAACGGCAAAAAGATATAAGATATTGATGGATGGAAAAAAGAAACGGGTTACAATATTAGCTAGGAGAAAATGGGAGAATGAACTATTAAAGAACTATTCTCGAGTCTCAAACAGGGGTTCACATAAGATCTCACAATTCTTTGTAGTTCATAGGTTGCATAGATCCCCATGGATATTGAAAAGAATGGGTGTTAGAGCCTCGGATGATTGTGTAAAATGTGGGGGAGAGAGAGCCGACTTAATGCATTGTTTTTGGAGATGCCCCAGATTGTTTAGATATTGGACAGAAATAACAGATACTATACATCGAATTTTGAAGGTTCAAATATCAGAAGATCCCATGACTTGTATTCTGGGGGCAACCGAACACCTGGGTCTAAATAGAGACATAAGTATGGTCCTGAGTAAGGTGCTATTTCAAGCTAGACTTTTAATACTTAAGAAATGGATAGGTGCTGACCCTCCAACAGTTCGGCAGTGGAGAAAAGCAGTGGATGATATGATTAAAGAAGAACGGGTGATGGAGGGCCATAGTAGTAAAGAAAAAACTATGGATGAAATATGGAAGAGGTGGTTACTTTAGGGCTGGATAGATACAATTTTTTTTTTTTTTTTCTTTTTCTTTTTCTTTTTTTCACACGTCTCCCTCTCCCACTCCCCAAGGGAGGTGGGAGGGGGCGTAATTGGGGAGTAAAAAATATTTGTATATGTATGGAATAGGATTGGAATGTCCTCTCTTTTTCGATGGCTTAAGAATGTAACTTGTATCCAATCTACTGATGAGGAATTTTGAGATGATGGAAATAAAGAGATATTTATAAAAAAAAAAAAAAAAAAAGAATGTTCCAAACAGTTGTTTTGGCCACGCCTAATGTTTTTGCTATCTCTCTGATGGGTTTGTTTTGTTTTTTCAGCCTAATGATGGCTTGCTTCACTGATAGTGACAGCTCTTTGGATCTCATCTTGAGAGTTGACAGCAACAGATACCAAATGCAAATAGCACACTTGAAATGAACTCTGGACTTTTATCTGCTCATTGTAATTGGGATAATGAGGGAATAACACATACCTGGCCATGGAACAGCTGAGAAGCCAATTGTCCCATTACTTTTGGTCCCTTAACAAGTGGGAGGCACATATGCAAACTGTTGTATCTCCTACACCGTTCACCTGATTTGGATGTAAATACCCTCAAATTAAAGCTGACAGTCTGCAGTTAAAGCACATCTTGTTTGTTTCATTTCAAATCTATTGTGGTGGTGTATAGAGCCAAGAATTGTGTCGATGTCCCAATATTTATGGACCTGACTGTATATATTGTTTACTGTACACAATGATTTCTAGTGGATCTGTGTAGGTGCGGAACACTGGACCACACAAACCTACATTCGTGATCATAAATCTCCTCATAAAGCCTAACTCTAGTGGCAAAACACTTCATGTATTTAACTGATACAACATGCCATGTAACACAATTGCAGTCATTTTCCAGTGTGATTTTGTCTATGACTAGCACAAACTGTATATGTTGTTGCAATCTAAAATGACTGAATGAGAAACCAGCATTATAAATACTCCGTGAAAAGATAGATAGATAGATATAGTGTCTGTGACCGAGCTGCAGCTCCACTGTTTCTCTAACATGACAACGATATTAATTTTCTGTTAGTGAATTCGGGAGCAGAACAAATGGGAAATGTTTAACAAAACTACTGTACATGAGCACTTTGACATTTTTATTTTTCACTGAAAGTATACCCATAGTACTTGCAAGTTGTATTGTACCATAGGAGGCACAGTTTTGATTGACCTGTTCTGCAGTGATGGAAGGGAAGCATTACATGATGGATAGAGGAGTGAAGGTACACCTCTGGGAGTATCTGTTTTACTGTACATGGATCTATGTAGGTGTGAACCACTGAACCACATAAAATTACATTCCTGGTCATACATTTGCTCATAAAGCCTAACTTCGGTGGCAAAACGACACTTGATTTATGTATAATGGGTACAACATGCCATGTAACACGATTGCAGTAATTTTCCAGTGTGATAACGCCCTTGATAGGCACAAATTGTATATTTTGTTGCAATGTAAGTGATGAGAAAACCAAGATTATAGATACTCAGTGCATCTAGGGACATATTTGCCACTTTGACCATGTTTTATACACGTAATAACCTTTTCAAGGACAGCTGTTCTAGACTGTAACAGAGCGGAGTTTATTAAAGTACTGCACTATAGATGTATCTCCTGCCTCATACATCCAGATAGCTACATGCATAGTGACATGGACACATATTTATTGCATTGCAGGGCCGCTGGGTAGGATACAGCACTCTCCAGGCGGTGTCAGCTTCAGTGCATCCTCTTTGCTCTCAGACTCATGCACTGTATCCTCCAGCCGCAGCGTGTGCAAACAATATCAATTAAGGCTCTGATCATAATTGGTGATAATCTCTGTGTAGCCATGCTGGATCCTGATCTAATTATACAAGACGTTTCCGAGCTTCCCTGCCAGCTCACAGACCAAGGGCAGCTCCCCCCTAAAGTAAATGCTGTTATTTTTGGGGAGGTTCCTATTTATTAGAGCTGTCCCTGGGAGCACAGCAGTCTCTGAGCTGTCAGTATGAAGAACTTTACATTCTTATCACGATACTTAAATTGGGCTCAGCAGAAAGCAATTTAAAGAGTGTCAGGGCAGGGGCTGAGTCCCCCCGCTAAGGGCGTCTGAACCGCTGCCTGATAAACGAGCCCCAGTCTGCCACAGCCAGGTCGATAACAAACACAAGAGGCTAGCAGGGCTACTTAACCCTTTCAATACCAAATACAGGGGAAAAAATTATGTAATTTGTTCCCATACACTTGCTGCACTAGCCAAGGGCCGTCACATGCAATCTTAATGGTGTATTAAATATTTAAAGGGAATGTCTGGTTTTGAAAACCCCTCTAATATGCTCAACCAATAGATGGATTCTACTCAGTGGGGTGTCCTTTTTTAGAGTCATGACACTGGCAGTAGCATCTGATCAAAGGCGTTCCTAGTAGGACCCACACACACACCTAATCTCACGGATGCCTAAGGCCTCTCTCACACATCCGAGTCAGTGATGACATCTGTGACAATGCAGTCAGTGTTTCACATGTGAAGAAGACCATGAAGCATCTGTGTTTAGTCAGTTTTTTGCCTTTCGTGTGTCATCGGTATTCCTGTGTACTGCTAGGCTGAAAAAGATATTTCCAGAGCATCTCCTACCAATGGTCAGTAAAAACCACTGCCAGAACATGGATGTCATGCTTGTTCTGTCACTGGTTTTCAGGAACCCATAGACTGCAATCGGCGTGTTTGGTCCACATCAAGAAGCATGTCTCTGCTGTTTTTCCACTCTCTACAGTCCCTAAAAAGATCTTTGAATAAACACATTAAAATCAATCAATCGATCAATCAATGTGTGCTGTCCATGGAAAACGCAGACAGCACATGCCCATTATTAAATAGGCCTTAGGGTATGGCCACACATTCCACACATTCCACACATTCAGGTTTCTTGAAGCAGTTTTGGAAGACAAAACTCGGAGTGGATCATAAAAGAAGATGAAGTATTAAGGACACATACTGTACTACATCTCGTCATTTTAAAATTCTCTCCTGGTTTTAATTTCCAAAACTGCATCAAGAACCCTGAATGTTTGGCTGTACCCTTACTCATGACCCAGATTGATTACTATTTGACCAAAGATAGCCAATCTGAAAACTTCATAAGTCCACATTGTTTATTTCTTCAATATCCATATACTGTACAGTACCAGAAAGTGAAAAAGATAGCACAACCATACTGATGCACACTTTATTTTTGGTTGTGTAGCAGGGTATATGTGGAGGCAGGGTAACTTTTATACTCTGTGGGATCTCCCTTTGCTGTGATACCAGCTGTCACTCTGGCATTGTAATGGTCATACAGACGCAGGATATCCTCCTGTGATATGTCATTCCAAGCTCTTTCAACTTGGACCCATAGTTCAGCCGAGACGGTTTAGGCTGCTGTTTGTGGGAGATCTGGCTCCTCATCCAGTACCAGACATTCTTGATGTGGGAGAGATCTGGCCATCAAACTGTCCAAGGAAACTGCCATCTCCTGAAGACCACATTGTGTAGCGCAGGCAGTACTGTATCTGGGTGGGCGTTATCTTCTTGGAATACTATGAAGACATTTATTAAACCCTTTACGCCACTATAGTCACGTAAAAAAGTTGCCCATTATGGTGCATGTCATAACTGAGACTTTTTATGAGATAAAAGGGGTGGGACTTAATGGAAGGGGCAGGGCTTCGCTCCACCTGCCGCATGTACTATGACTTTCGTGAGAAACTAGCAGAAGTTATAGCTGAAGTCTATGCCATTCTGTAGTTGGTGTAGACTTCAGGTTCTGGTACATGTCAAGGCAAAGATGCACCTGATTTGTTAAGAGGCACCTGCCCTTTTAATAAATTAGGTTCATCTCATACCAGATTAGTGTCCCTCCATGTCTCCTAACTGAGTTAAAGAAGTCTGTAGAGCTGGTTTCACAGTGTTCTGGAAAGACCGAAGGCTGGTCAATGTTCACTCCACGAATACCAGATGGAAACAGGCATGATAGCTAGTGGTGACCTTCACTTTGACACCTGGTGTTGGTCCTGTGTGTATCCGCATTATACATTACATGATGCTGTAGGCACTCTCCAGCCCTCCTGTGATCTCTGATGTGGCAATCAATGGCAAACAATAGTGTTCAGTGATAAAAGCAGGTTCTGCCTTGGAGCTAATGATGGCTGCATGTATAGCAGCCAGAAACCACCTTGGCTGAACTATGGGTTCAAGTTGAAAAAAGTTTGGAATAACATACCACAGGAGGATATCAGGCATCAGTATGACTAATACCATGCTAGACTGGCAGCTTGTATCACAGCACGGGGAGATGCCACTCAGTATTAATGTGATCTTGTCTCAAAATATACCTGGCTACAAAACCCAAAAAAGGGTGCACCACCTTGGTTGTGTGATCATTGACCAAACACCACTAGCAGTTTATATTCAGGTGTTCTTTTTAATTTTCCGGTAGTGTACTTATTACGATATCTATGGTATTTGGAATAACATTATAGTAATGCAAAAATAGCTCAACTGAAGTATTTATATTGTAATAATCTGGTTTATATACTGTAAAATAAAAACTTCCCTATGAAAACTGAAACCTGATGATCACACTCACATACTAGAAGGTTTCAGAACAGTTGACATCTATTGGTTATCAGTAAGTGGCTGCAGATAATTACAGTACATCTCTAGCATTCCTACAGATTTTTGTCTTGCCCATTTGTCACTGCTAGTGGCTGTAAGGTGGAATCAATATGTTGCAAGCAGCAGTACTGTTAGTGCCTACAACCATTATTTTTAGAAATCTGTGAGCTGTTGAACACCACTGCCAACTCACCCAAGACAACCAGTCCACCGTCTAGGACTTCTATTAATACCATACAATGAAATGGGAAGTCTGAGTCTATGTCATATGCACCAGGTCCAAGGCTTGGGAACTATATTGTAGATCGGTACGCCTCAGTCCACCCAAGGAGTCAAAAGGGCAGAAGACAGCACTGCCAATTAGCAGTTTCACAATAAGGGGCCAGAATAAGACTGCCATTCCAACATCAGGCCACAAAATACAGACGTATCTGCACATCCATATGGTGACTGGTGTGTCTTTTTTCTTTTTTACCAGACCCCAGGGACATTGCTAGGGTCTCAAAAGATCCGGGGCCCAAGCCCCAATAAATATGGCCCAATTTTCGCAACCCCCCTCCCCCCACACACCGCATTTTGCTGTACTTGCTATACAGCAGCACATACCTCTCATATCCAGGGCCTCCCAGGTGACGTCTCCTCCGATGTAGATCTTCTCTGTTATCATTTTCTCCATCTGGTCCTTACAACTTCTTTCAGCCGCACCTCATCTCTGCAGAGTGTGACACACAGACATCTTAGCTTCCTCACATTTCTATCATCATCCCCCAACCTGGAGTCCCCACAGTGTTACCCTGCTGCTCGCTGTGCCCCCCAATACCCCCAGATACTATCCTGAAGAAAAATTTGTGTCCCCATAGTAATAGTGCTCCTCATAGTGTTGGGGCAAAACCCCCTTCTTCTATAATTGTCAGGGTCCCAAGTGAAGTTTTCTTTATGAGCGCTCAGAGAGCTGACACAGACACATTGCTGAATCAGATTATCTCCCTTTATTCCACACACGTACAGGGCCGTCTTTAAAATTTATTGGACCCTGGGTAAGAATTTACTTGGGGCCCCTGGATCCCGCCTTCCTACACCCTAGCATGCAATCACACCCTTCACCACAACACACACACACACACATAAAATTCACACACCTCATAGAGTAGTAAACTTTAATAATGATGAGTGGCCACTAGAGGTGTTCCTTGGCAGTATTACATTACTGCCAAGGAACACCTCTAGTGGCCACTCATCATTATTAAAGTTTACTACTCTATGAGGTGTGTGAATTTTATGTGTGTGTGTGTGTGTGTTGTGGTGAAGGGTGTGATTGCATGCTAGGGTGTAGGAAGGCGGGATCCAGGGGCCCCAAGTAAATTCTTTTTTTCTGAAAAGGTAGTGTTTACATTGAAAAGCTTGCAGAGACATGCTATAGACACCACAACTACTACGTTTAGCTGTAGTAGTACCATGCAGATAGTGCCCTTCAATTATTATTGGCACACAGTGCACTAAAATAACTGTGCCCACCAAATAGTGCCCCTGACACTAATAGTGTAAACATAACGTCCCCCAAAAATAATTGTGGTAAGCTGATACTGTGCCAAGGTGCCCCCACAGTAATAGTGCTCCCAAAAGTCCCACCAATAGGAATAATTCTCTGCTAGAGCACACATGGTAGTAACAGTGTTTGTACAGTGCCCCCAACATGTCACCACTGTGCCCCAGAAGTAATAATGCTCCCATAGTTCCCCTGCTAGCAATCATGTTCCCCATAGAGCCCCCAGTAGTAATAAAGCCCATCATAATGCCCCCCAGTAGTAATAATTCTCCTTATAATGTGCCAGTGCAAAAAATACTCCCTTTTAATGCTCCAGTTGAGCTAATGTCCCCATAGTGTTCCCATAATGTGCCTGTATAAAATACCCCTATATAGTACCCCCAGTAAATTCCCCATAGTGCTCCTCTCCCCCTTCTTCTTAGTTCCCCCCATAATGTACCAGTATAAAATGCCCCATATATAGTGCCCCAGTAGATGCCCTTAGTGTCCCCCATAATTTGCAAGTAAAAAAAAAAAAACCTTATTAATGCCCCCCATAGATGAGCCCATAGTATTCCTCACTCCCCTTCCCCATAGCATCCACCATATTGTGCCCCAGTATAAAATACCCCTATACAGAGCCCCCCATATAAAATATGCCTTCTTTGTGGCCTCAGTAGGAGCCCCCATAGTGTTCCTCTCTCCCCTTCCCCCATTTAAAATAACCCTTCTTTGTGGCCTCAGTAGATGCCCCCATAGTGCCCCCAATAATGTGCCAGTAAGAAGTACCCCCATAGATGTCCCCCAATCATGTGCTAGTAACAGGTGCCCCATAGATGCCCCCCAATCATGTGCCAGTAGTAGCACCATATAAAAAAAATAAACACTTTTACTTACCTCCATCAGGCTGGCAGCGATGCGATGCAGGGCTCTTCTGGCCTGTATCCCACGCTGTACGGCTCACGCGGCGCAATGACGTCATTGCATCGCCTACACCGGCCTCTGATAGGCCTAGTGCCTGCAGCCTATCAGAGGAACGAGGAAGGGAGACGCCTCTCCCATCCCTGCCCCGCTGTAGCACTTCTATCTGTATCGCTGTCCTGAGGACGGCGATACAGATGACTATGGAGATGAGCACTTCCTGTGCCCTGCTGCCCCTTTAGCCCCACGTTAAAGATGGCCCTGCACACGTATGCATCTTTATAACACTGCAGATAATCATAGACAAATCTGGCCCACCACTAAGGGGGTGGAAATCGAAACTCATGATTCGATTCGTTATTCATAAAAGGCAATACTTCCGTAGTATACTAACAGAATTCTAATAATTAAAAAGTTTCTGCAGCATCTTATATCAAAGTTGACATTCTTCAGAAGTACATCCCGAAACTGAGAAAACAAAAAATAACTTTCTTGGACATCAAACTCTGATAAGGGGAGCAACGGAGCTGCTTACCTTGGCCTTGTAGCTAGAACACTCCCCCTTCCCTCGTCCTTCAGAGCTGGCTCAGTAATTTTCCACATATGCACAAGATGGAGGACATGTTTATACAAAATGGATTCTTATCCCTCACAATTCCTCCATTTTAAGATATCTTGGAACTGACATCTAAACCCAGAGGTACTTCAGTTGGGATAGGTCCAACTGCCAGCCGGAGGCCAGAATACCTCCCAGGTATCGATGCAGTTCCTAAGACCTCTCAATAATCCTGGTAGTTTCTCCTTTTGGTACAAAACCTGTTGGCATACATAAATATAAGATTAATCACAGTATATACTACTATGATAATCAATACTACTTGCATTATTGTTTGTCTTGCCACCAGGGAGCCTCCAACCACTCTGTTATGGGGAGAGGTACTGCAGTGGGGTTATACTTTTGATCATCAGGCCCTGGTCTTCTTTGTGAGACAAACTTTCAACAAGACATATGAATAAGTTCTTTGAAAGTCAAAGGGATTGCCAGATAAGGCATAGTTCTTGAACTCCTGGGACTGTGAGTACAAATCCAACAGTCCTTAATTTTACTGTCAGTGTCATTGAGACCTCTAAACAGCACCTGGTGGTGTCAGATAAGTGCATTGTCGCAGTTATGCTTCAGCTGTTGGTACAGGGCCGTTGTTCCCAGGATTACGGCGGCCATCAGCAGCAGAATCCTCATCCTCAGGCGTCGGAACTTTCTTGCAGTAAGAAACGTGTATCCAATTGGGCTTTCCTTCAACTTTTACTGCTGTATGAGTAGTCAACAGGACTTAGAAAGGACCATGAAATCTGGGATCCAGGCTTTTTCTCACATGTCTTTTTATCACCACCCAGTCTCCTGGTTGCAGACTGTGTGTTCCTTCTATTGAATCTGGATCTGGAAGGAAAGCAAACACTTGTTTATGGGTGTGCTCAATCCTCTTTGTGAGGGCCCGCATGTAGCTTGTTAGGCTATCATTGTTCATTTGCAACTGTTGTGGAAAATACAATCCTAATCTGGGGGCGCTTCCAAACAGAATCTCAAATGGGGATAATCCTGTCCGATTCAAAACTTCAGGGACACCATAACTGCACACCAGTTCACTGACCAGCTTCTTTGCTGTGTTATTTGCATTTGCTTTTGCTACTGGGAAAAATCAACACACACGAGGTAAAATTCATATACTCCTACGTTAAACTGTTGTATATAGTCTATCTGCAGTCTCTGGAACGGCTATAGTGGCCTAGGGGTGTGCTTGGTTGGAGTCTTCACCATTTTTCAATGCAAAGACCATACATCCTTGTATTAACCGAGCGGCTACTCTAGTAAATCCTGGCGCAATCCACCCTGCATTAACCACACTTACCATGGCACGTTTTGATAGGTGAGTGGGCCCGCGGGCCTCCTGAGCCATAGCTGGGTATAAAGGGCGTGGTAGAAAAATATTGTCCTTGTTTCTCCAAATTCCATCTTCATCAGGTTTAGCCCTTGTTTTGCACAAAGTTCTTTTTCGTCAGGAGGGCTTGTTCGAGCATTCTTTGAAATGTACGTACTGAAATGTCCTCAGGACTCAATGCTCTCACCGGGGTGGCGTCAGCATTTAGTGGCTGGAGCTTGTTTGGCTGCCTTGTCTACTCAATCATTGCCTTTTGCTTCCACTGTGGTACGTCGTATATGAGCTCTTACCTTAATAATAGCAACCTCCACTGATAATAAGAGAGAGTTTATAAGTTCAAGTACAGAGTCTTTATTTTTATTTGGCTGGCCTGCTGATGTTAGAAAGTCTCTAGCCTGCCATATGGGTCCTGTGTAGTCCCATAGTCATGTGCAATGCCAAAAGCATACCATGAGTCCATGTAGATGTTCACCTTCTTCCTCTTGGTCAATTTACATGCCTCAGTGAGTGTCTTCAGCTCCACCTGCGCTGACATGTGAGGTGGGAGTGGTTTAGCTATCCCTACCTTATGCTGTGTGACCACTGCATATCCAGTGTGGAACCGGCCATCCTCTCCCATGAACCTGCTTCCATCTATAAAATACTCAAAATCAGGGTTATCAAGGGAGTTTTCATGTACATGATTAAAGCCTGACGTTTCTTGTTGCATTAATTGTACACAGTCATGGGGGTCATGTTCCATCATGTCATTTAGGAGACTGCCTGTACCTTCTATGCCCCCTTCCCTCATTTCTGGATCTGTGATTGCCAACAAAGTAGCAGGATTCAGAGTAGCACATCTTTTGAAAGAAATGTTAGCGGGCATGAGGAGTGTACAATGGAGTCTAAGTTGCCTACCCATAGAAATATGCTTAGGTTGAACATGTGTTGATATGCCCTGTATGTCATGAGATGTTTCTACAATCACCAGGTAGTCTAACACAATTTCAGAGGGTTTTTCTATCATTGCCTGCACTGCCGCTACCGCTCTGACACAGGAGGGGGAGCCTCTGGCGACAGAATCTAATATGGCTGAAAAGTACACCACTGGCCGCTGGCAGTCACCATGTTTCTGAGTCAGCACAGCCTTGCTGTTACCCTGCATTTCTGAACAGAACAGGTGAAATTCCTTGTCATATTTTGGAATACCCAGGACTGGGGCCGAGGTTATGCACAGCTTCAATGTATGAAAATTATTCATTGCCTCTTCTGTCAGGTGAAATGGGTCAGATGACAGCCAATCATACAGAGGCTGCATTAACATGGAGGCATGTCCAATCTACCTTTAGGCTTTGTGCTCCTTTGGGCACTTGTATCCTTTCAACAGCCTCTCTTTCTGGGGTTAGGTGGCCAGCTCAGTGGGAGAGACAGTGTCCTAGAAATACAACCTTGTTTTTACAAAACTGCAGCTTCTGTTTTGAGGCTTTACACCCGTTCTGATGTAGGGAAATTAAAAGAGATATAGTTGCTTCACAGCAAATTTCATTGGTTTCAGCCCACAGGAGCAAATCATCCACATATTGTAACAGGACCACTGAGCCGGGCAGTGCCCAGTCTGTAAGGACCGAGCCTGTGTATACATGGTCGGGAGTTCTGAGCTCCCCGAGGCAGGACAGTCCAAGTGTACTGGTTACTCTTAAATGTAAAGGCAAAAACTAACAGTCAGGATGCAGAGGGACACTAAAGAAGGCATTTGCAAGGTCTATCACTGTGAAACACGTAGCAGTTGATGGAACTTGTGACAGTAAGGTATGTGGGTTTGGCACTATTGGAGTTTGTAAGACTGTCACCTTGTTAACTTCTCTAAGATCATGAACCATCCTGTAACTGACAGACTGTCCCTTAACTGGTTTCTTCTTTATTGGGAACAGCGGGGTATTAGCGGGAGATACTGTTTTTATCAATACACCGGCTCGGAGGAAATCATTAACTTGACTGGCCACTGCTATCTCCTGGGCATGACTGAGGGGGTACTGCTTTACTTGAGGGGTCTGACATCCTGGCTTAAGATGCACAGTGACCGGAGACACAGGAAGTTTCCCTGTGTCTGTTTTTTATGTTGCCCATAAATGCTTTGTTACAAGCAAAGTCGGATTGCAGTGCTCACCCGGCTGTTCAAAACCCAAGGGAGGCGCGGATAGACGTCAGGAACCAAGCGCCAAATGCAAAATATCAAACAGAAGAAAAATCCAGCTTCCCAAGAAAAGTGATAATCTTTAATACATACGTGCCTTAAAAGCCGACATACATGTCTGTGCGTTTCGGATCACAAAACGGTGGACCCTTACTTATGACAAAAAACAGAAGTATTCACCTGACATAAATAGAGAACGATATCAGCAAAAACAGGTGTAAACAATTAACATAGACTCCACCCCAAAGGCTGCTTCTAAGTAACATAATCATAAAAAAGCAAACTGAGACTAAACAGGCTAAAATAAACAGTAATTTTATTAAATACAAAAATATGACAAAAGACACAAAAGCACATCAAAAGATGTGGTACGAATCACTCCTGAGGAATAGTATAACACAGATGTATATAAATGGAGGCTTGCAATAAAATGCTAAAACGTCCCTGGAGGTGGAAGGGAAGATAAGTGATCAAGTGGGGCTGCCATGAAAAAAACAAAACAAAAATTAAACAAACAGAAGTTGTCTTGTTAGTTTTAAATCGCAAAGTAGCAATACAAAGAGGTAGTGCAACACAAAGGTAAGGTATATATTAAACCCTAAAATAAGGGAAAATGTCAAAAAGTATATGCAACTACCTAAATTGTATATAAATGTAAAAAAAAAGACAAACATTAAACTGGCAGTCACAGTAAATCACTATCAATGTATGCTTCCCAAACCTCCTAACAGAGATAAAGTGCAAAAGCAAACACAATGCCCTCATATTACTAAATTGCGGAAGAAGGCAGACGCCGAAGCATGCGTTGGGGTGTACGGCTCTCCTGAGGAATCATCTCCCCCTAACTTTATGGGTAGGTTTATGGGATTCTATTGTCAGTAATATGAGGGCATTGTGTTTGCTTTTGCACTTTGCACTTTATCTCTGTTAGGAGGTTTGATTCACTGTGACTGCCAGTTTACCTGTTTGTCTTTTCTTACATTTATATACAATTTAGGTAGTTGCATATACTTTTTGACATTTTCCCTTATTTTAGGGTTTAATATATACCTTACCTTTGTGTTGCACTACCTCTTTGTATTGCTACTTTGCAATTTAAAACTAACAAGACAACTTCAGTTTTTTTGTTTAGTTTTTTCATGGCAGCCCCACTTGATCACTTATCTTCCCTTCCACCTCCAGGGACATTTTAGCATTTTATTGCAAGCCTCCATTTATATACATCTGTGTTATGCTATTCCTCAGGAGTGATTCGTACCACATCTTTTGATGTGCTTTTGTGTCTTTTGTCATATTTTTGTATTTAATAAAATTACTGTTTATTTTAGCCTGTTTAGTCTCAGTTTGCTTTCTTTATGATTACTTCATGATGCTGAGCTGGCTTCTTTAGGGTCAGACAATTTTGCCCAAAATTTATGTGAGTTTTTCTTGTGTATGTTAACCTGCGCATTCTAAGTAACATAGCATACAAATACAAAAAAATATATACATTTGTGCTTTTAAAAAATATACAAAGAGACAGAATAAGAATCAATAATGTAATATAAGATCATGTTTGCAGTTAAGACCTTTTGTAACACGAGAATCCATATGGAAAATCCAAAAGGATTCCCTGTTTAAGAGTAGCCTTCTATGATCTCCCCCACATTTAGGTGGATTGACTCATTTATGAATCCCAGAACCTTATTATGTTAGAGGATACTGATACTTATTTAGAACTAAACCACAACACCACAGTATCAACAGGAATTGTTGTCCCTTTTGTCCTTTGGCATTGAACATGATTTTCTAAATCAAAAACAAGTGGACTATACATATGTTCCTCATCCTGTTACTCCTATATTTCATTTATTGCCAAAGGTACATAAGGGAGGTTTTCCTTCGCCTATGCGTCCTATTGTAGCAGGCATTGGATCTTTTACACAGAGGTTATCGGCATGGATTGACAGTATTTTGCAGTCGTTGATCCAAAGCGATTCCGGGCTTACTTTCGAATACTAGAACTTTCCTACAGTCTTTTTTTTATTTTGTATGGCGGCCCGATTACGGTTGGATCACAGCTGATGTAACCTCTTGGTATACAACTATTCCGCACAACTTGGCTATTGTTTCTCTCAAATGGTTTCTGAATATATATTCTGAGTTTAGTCCTGCTTTTCAAAATTATATTTTGGAAGTGGTTTTGTTTTTGCTTAAACATAATGTTTTTATGTTTAATCAATGCTTTTTTTACAGTGTATTAGAGTAACCATGGGGCCAAGTTCTCGCCCTCCTTGGCAATCATATATATGGCATGGCGGGAGCATAACTATTTATTTTCTTTTGATAATCCTTGGGGAGTCTCCTTGCAATGGTATGGTCGTTATATTGATGATTTGTTATTTATATGGTCAGGGGACCATGCGACAATGCCGCTGTTTGGAGAGTTTCTTAACCATAATAAATGCAATCTCGAATTTACACTTTATTCTGATGCCTCCACCATCCCATATTTGGATCTCCTTGTCATAGGCAATATCAGTACTTCCAAGGTGACCACACATACATATCGTAAGGAAACCGCCGGCAACACCACTCTTCTTGCTACATCATGTCATCCCCCACATGTCATTTACAATATACCTAGGGGTGAATATATACACGCTAGATGCAATTGTTCTGACGATGAGGCTTTTTCAAAAGAGTTGAATGTGGTTGCCTACCGTCTAACATTACGACAATATTCAAATCAGTCCTTAAATCAAGCTAAAAGATATGTTTCATCTACATTGTGCGGATTTGGTTTTTCCTAAAAAAAAAAGCTCTAGTCAAGCAATACAGAAAAATAGAGAAAAACTATCTGCTTTAGTTTTTGCTACTAATTTCAGCCTTGAATACCTAAAAATCTGTCATATTATTAAAAAATATTTACTAGTACTCTGTTCTGATGTACAGTGGACAGATATCGTGTCTTCAGGAATAAAATGTGTAGCTCGACGTGCACAGAAAGTTAGTCTAAGTTTATTCTCTAGTGTGAACAGCACCCAGTCCACTTGGCTTCGTTTCAAGGGCAATTAAAGGTGTGGACATCGCATATGCTGTGGATTTATTCAGACTGGTCAGTCAGTTTTTTTCGATTGAAAACCTGCACCTTCACTCACTGCGTCTGCGCCGAATACTAAACGGGACGGCGCAGGCGCGGGATTTTACTTTCAAAGCGCAGAGCAGAGATGTCCATCAAGCCAAAATGGGCGTGACGAACGGTGAGGAGACAGAGCCTCTAGATGCTGCAGCAATGCCCCAATAGCACCTAGAGGCTCATTTGCATATCGCTAATGTCAGCCAGCTACATAACGAATTTCATACATAACGAGTCATGTTAATTGTTTACACCTGTTTTTGCTGACATCTTTCTCTATTTATGTCAGGTGAATACAGTTTTTTGTCATGAGTAAGGATCCACATTTTTGTGATCCGAAACGCGTAGACATGTATGTATTGTATGTCGGCTTTTAAGGCGCGTATGGATTAAAAATGATCACTTTTCTTGGGAAGCTGGATTTTACTTCTGTTTGATTTTTTCCATAAATGCTTCAGTACCACCTCAAGAACAGCCTGGTCTACAATGGTTAATTCTGATGGTTCAGTCTCAGGCAGGGCCAGTGTCACTATTTAGGGACATAATACTCCCTCTGGGGCCCCAAAATCTACACAGGTAGTGCCGTCGGAGTAAAAGTGTATGTTGGCTCCCAGTGCTTGCAAAACATCAGTCCCTAAAAGAGGTTCTGGCAGGTTTTCTTTAACTAACAATTGGGTAACAACCGTACTTTTATCTTTAGTTTAACTGGCTCAGATTCACAGACAAAAAACTGTTTCTCCTGTAAATCCCACAGCCGGTACATAACAAGGGGTTAACTGATGTGGCTGCAAGAAACTCTGGTCTACTACTGTTTTGGCTGCCCCCGTTTCAACCAGGAATGGTACTGCGTTTCTGTTTCTGAGTATACCAATCTACCTCACACAACTTCTCCTCTCCAATCCTTCAGTTTCAACCTCACGAGCTACTTTTATCCATGTATCAACCACTTCTTCACATCCATGATCCTTTATCCAACCACAATGTGTTCTGAATCTTTCCCAGACTTCTAGGTTAAGATTCCCATACTTCTTCCCTGCCTTCTCTAACACTCTGTCCGCATTCTTCAGACCCTCTTTACCTCCTCTTTCCTTCACCAATGTTTTGGCTGTCTTATAACCTTCGGGAATGCTAAAATTATTTCGCATTGCTCTTCAAACTGTCCCATAACAACTATAGAAAGTTGTAAGATGAAGTCTCTTACCTTGCAGCACTGTCTTTCATATCTGTCTGTCCCGGTCAGGATTATCCAAGTTGTCGGGTGGCAAGTTTTGTTGGGGCAAAACCCCCTTCTTCTATAATTGTCGGGGTCCCAATTGAAGTTTTCTTTATGAGCGCTCAGAGAGCTGACATTCTCGCCCTTTATTCCACACACGTATACATCTTAACACTACAGATAATAATCATAGACAAATCTGGCCCACCATCAAGGGGGTGGAAATCGAAACTAATGACTTGATTCGTTATTCATAAAAGGCAATATTTCCACACTATACTAAAAAAATTATAATAATTAAATGTTTCTGCAGCATCTTATTTCAAAGTTGACATTCTTCAGCAGAACATCCCTGTTACGACCAGAGGATGTGGATCCTCTGTGTCAGCTGATAGAGGACTGGAATTAGTCCAATATCGCTGACTGCTGACTCTCAGAGACAGGACCCTGGTGTCTGCACCTGTTACCTTGAATGCAGCTACCTGCAGTAGTGTGAACACAGTCCAACAAAGGCAGAATAAAGTAACAGATGGTCTTTACTGGCCGACAGTATTCAAAAAGTCACTTGACAGATACAGGCAACACAAAGTTCAGAGCAATATAGCATGCAGATATAAGCAGTCTCAGAGGCAGCGCAGGGTCTGGATCCAGGCAGACTTTACATGGGCAGATGCATAATCAGGCAGTGCAGATATAAGCAGTCTCATAGGCAGCACAGGGTCTGGATCCAGGCAGACTTACAGGAAGAGATGGACAGATGCGTTGTCAGGCAGTGCAGAGGTCTATAATCCAGGAGGTCCAATAAACAGACAGCAGGCAGATGCGTAGTCAAATGAAGCAGAGGTCAGAATCCAGGAAATCCAATAAACAGACACAGTGGAATGCTTCAGCGGGAGTCAAGAGGTACAACAACCACGCTTGGGCACTTTATGATGAGTGAAGCTGCCTTAAATACAAATAGTCCCGCCTCCGGGTGGGGATGATAATCAGGAACCAGCTGCCTACTCCTATAAGAAAGGGAGAGGTGCGCGCGCGCGTGCTATAGCTCATCAGATGACACCTGGCAAAGAGGACGGATGCGACGGTATGCTGGCGGGCACCTGCGTCTCCTACAAGGTAAGCCAGTACTGGGACCCATAGTGCTGCAATGTGTAGACAGCGATCTGCCACCCTGCAGTGGAGATGCAGATCCCATACTGACAGTACCCCCCCCCTCTTACGCCCCCTCCTCCACACGGCTGACCTGGAGAGAAATTTCTTCAGCAACAGAGGGGCATGAATATTCTCTGCAGATTCCCATGACCTTTCTTCAGGCCCGTAGCCCTTCCAGTCCACCAAATAGAAGGTCTTACCTCTGATAATCCTCCTGTCTAGAATGTCCTTAACTTCAAACTCATCATCCATAGTGACAGGAGGAGGGTTCTGTGAAGTGCCTTTGCAAAACCTGTTAAAGACAGCTGGCTTAAGTAATGAAACATGAAATGAGTTGGGAATCCGCAAGGTAGCAGGTAGTTTGAGCTTGTAGGCAACAGGATTAATTTTCTTGATCACAGAAAAAGGTCCCAAGAATCGCGGAGCCAGTTTGTAAGAGGGAAGTCTGAGACGGATATTCTTAGAAGAAAGCCATACCTTGTCTCCAATGGCAAACTGAGGAGGAGGTCTGCGCCTCTTATCCGCAGACCTTTTCATCTGGTCCGCTGTTCTCCGAAGCGATACTTTAGTGTCAGACCAGACCCGAGACAGCTGCTCCACACAGGAATCTGCCGCAGGAACTCCAGAAGAAGGCCGCACAGGAAGAGGAACACTTGGATGTCGTCCATAGACCACAAAAAATGGAGATTTACCTGTGGCTTGGTTGACTCTATTGTTATGAGCAAATTCTGCCCAGGGAAGATGCTTCACCCAGTCATCCTGATGGGCATTGGTGAAATGTCGCAGGAAGCTGACCAATATTTGGTTCATGCGTTCCACCTGGCCGTTAGACTGTGGATGATAGGCAGAAGAGAAGTCCAAAGAGACATTCAGAGACTTACATAAAGATCTCCAGAACCGGGAGGTGAATTGTACTCCTCTATCCGAGACGATATGGAGGGGAAATCCATGAAGGCGGAAGATATGTAAAATGAATAGCTCAGCAAGACGAGGAGCAGATGGCAGACCTGGAAGCGGAATAAAGTGCGACATCTTAGAAAAACGGTCAACGACAACCCAAATGACTATACAGCCCTCAGAGACAGGTAAATCGGTTATGAAGTCCATACCAATATGCTGCCAGGGGACCTCAGGCACCGGAAGAGGCAATAATAAACCTGCAGGTTTCAGTCTGGGAGACTTATTCTGGGCACACAAGGTACAGGAAGCCACAAAGTCTACAATATCCGCTGTTATGGATGGCCACCAGTAATGTCTGGAGATGAGATTCAAGGTCCCCCGTTGACCTGGATGGCCGGCAATATTGGATGCATGCCCCCACTGTAAAACCTTCCTTCGTTTAGATTCCGGAACAAAGATCTTACCTGGGGGAACCTTGGACAGGTTAACTGGAGCCACTGGGACTACTTTAGTTGGTTCAATGATAAACTGGGGTTCGTCTTCTGAATCTGTGGTTTCAAAGGACCTGGAGAGAGCGTCCACTTTGATATTTTTGTCAGCGGACCGAAAATGCAATTGAAAATTAAATCGGGCAAAGAAGAGAGACCAACGGGCCTGACGAGGATTAAGTCGTTGAGCTGTCTGCAAATAGGTGAGGTTCTTATGATCGGTGTAAATTATGACTGGTAGGCTAGAACCTTCCAGAAGATATCTCCATTCCTCTAGAGCCAACTTAATTGCTAGGAGTTCCCTGTCCCCAATAGAATAGTTTTTTTCGGCAGCGGAAAATAACTTAGAAAAAAAACCACAAGGAGACATACGACCTGAGGCATTCTTCTGTGACAGGACGGCCCCGGCTCCCACAGAGGATGCGTCCACCTCCAAGAAGAACTGTTTGTTGGGTTCTGGGCGTCTAAGGACTGGAGCTGAAGAAAAGGCTTGCTTGAGGGAGGAAAATGCTGTCTCTGCTTCAGGGGACCATAGTTTGGGATTGGCACCCTTCTTGGTCAGGCCAGAAATAGGAGCTGTTAGGGTAGAAAAATTACGGATGAATTGACGATAATAATTGGCAAAACCCAGGAACCTTTGTATTGCCTTCAGGCCGGAGGGACGGGGCCAGTCGAGCACTGCTGCCACCTTTCCAGGATCCATTTTGAGACCATGATCCGAGATGATGTACCCCAGGAAGGGCAGGGACGACTTTTCAAAGACACACTTTTCCAATTTAGCGTACAGACGATTCTCTCGTAAGCGTTGTAAGACCATCTGCACATGCCTGCGATGAGTTCTGATGTCTCTGGAAAAAATAAGAATATCATCCAAATAGACAACAACACAAGAATAGAGCAGATCTCGAAAAATGTCATTGACAAACTCCTGGAAGACAGCAGGGGCATTACTGAGCCCGAAGGGCATCACGAGGTATTCATAGTGGCCATCCCTGGTATTAAAAGCTGTCTTCCATTCGTCACCCTCACGAATCCGTATTAAATTATATGCCCCCCGCAAGTCCAACTTAGAGAAGATCCGAGCCCCACGGAGTCTATCAAATAATTCAGAAATTAACGGTAAAGGGTATTTATTCTTGATGGTGATCTTATTCAGACCACGGTAGTCTATACAGGGGCGAAGAGACCCATCTTTCTTTTTCACAAAAAAGAATCCTGCCCCTGCAGGTGAGGAAGACTTCCTGATGAAACCCCTCTCAAGGTTCTCCTTAATGTAATCTGCTGTTGCCTGCGATTCGGCAGGGGACAGAGGATAAACACGACCCCGAGGAGGAGAAGTCCCAGATAGTAAATCAATTGGGCAGTCATAGGGGCGATGGGGAGGTAGTGTCTCAGCCTCTTTTTTATCGAACACATCCGCAAAGGAATGATAGACCACTGGCAAGGCCTCCAGGTTTTTAGGGAGGGATATAGAGACCCTTCGTTGAATGGAACATAAGCACTTGCCTTGGCACAGCTGTCCCCATTGAAGAACCTCTCCAGAGCTCCACTCGATTACTGGATTGTGCATCCTAAGCCAGGGCAACCCCAGCAAAAGAGAATGGGACAGTTCAGGGAGCACATATAGAGAAATCTTTTCAACATGTAACCACCCTACCTGCAGTTCCAACGGCTCAGTGATGAACCGGACTGGATCCGTCAGTACTTGTCCACTGACGGCAGTCACCAGCAGGGGATTTTGAAGCAGGCGTACAGGAATGTGGTATTGACTCACCATAGCTTGGTGTATGAAGTTCCCCGCAGACCCGGAATCCAAGGAAGCAGATATGGAGACCTTGATGCCCCCAAGAACCAGAGTCACAGGAATTTGGAGAGTGGAGCAGTTTTCGCCTAGAGCCGCCTCTCCCAAAGACCCTAAGCATTGGAGTTTCCCGACTTCTGGGGACAGTTGCGGACACGGTGACCCGAACCACCACAGTAGAGGCAGAGTCCAGAAGACATGCGAAGACGACGTTCCTCATCCGAGAGCCGAGTGGAATTCACCTGCATGGGTTCAGGATCCGAAAAGGAGGTGCGTAATGGAGGTTGAGACATATTAGACTTAAACAGTTGTTGTGGAAGTCTTTTCTCTTGACGGGCCTCCCGAGCTCGCTCCGAAAACCGTATGTCGATTTTAATAGCCAGAGAGATCAGAGCCTCAAGGGAGGTAGGCACATCACGACCTGCAAGTTCATCCTTAATACGTCCAGACAACCCTTCCCAAAAGGCCGCCACCAAAGCCTCCTCATTCCACAAAACTTCAGACGCTAAGGTGCGGAACTGAATCGCATATTGGCCCACCGACCAGCTTCCTTGACGGACGTGCAGCAGAGAGGAGGCCGCAGAAGAAGCTCGACCTGGCTCCTCAAACACCTTCTTAAAAGAGCCCATGAATAGTGCCACATTATTGGTGATAGGACCAGATCTCTCCCATATTGGATTCGCCCAGGCCAGAGCCTCACCCTCGAGATGAGAGATAATGAACGCCACTTTGGCGCGGTCTGATTGAAAGTGATGAGGAAGCAGTTCAAAGTGAATTGTACACTGGTTAAGAAACCCACGACAGGCTTTCGGGTTGCCGCTGTAACGGGGCGGAGCAGATAATCGTGGTCCAGAAACGCTTGGCAGTGCTGCAGCCGCAACAGGGACAGCAGGAGCAGTAGGAGCCTGTGCAGACTGTGCTGTAGCAAGGGAGTCCAGGCGAGCAGCTACATGCTGCAAGTAATTTATCACTTGTTTCTGGGTGGTACGCTGTTGTTCAAGTTCATGTAGTACTTCAGACATTCCTGGTTTAGAGCCAGCGGGATCCATGGCCCAAGCGTACTGTTACGACCAGAGGATGTGGATCCTCTGTGTCAGCTGATAGAGGACTGGAATTAGTCCAATATCGCTGACTGCTGACTCTCAGAGACAGGACCCTGGTGTCTGCACCTGTTACCTTGAATGCAGCTACCTGCAGTAGTGTGAACAGAGTCCAACAAAGGCAGAATAAAGTAACAGATGGTCTTTACTGGCAGACAGTATTCAAAAAGTCACTTGACAGATACAGGCAACACAAAGTTCAGAGCAATATAGCATGCAGATATAAGCAGTCTCAGAGGCAGCGCAGGGTCTGGATCCAGGCAGACTTTACATGGGCAGATGCATAATCAGGCAGTGCAGATATAAGCAGTCTCATAGGCAGCACAGGGTCTGGATCCAGGCAGACTTACAGGAAGAGATGGACAGATGCGTTGTCAGGCAGTGCAGAGGTCTATAATCCAGGAGGTCCAATAAACAGACAGCAGGCAGATGCGTAGTCAAATGAAGCAGAGGTCAGAATCCAGGAAATCCAATAAACAGACACAGTGGAATGCTTCAGCGGGAGTCAAGAGGTACAACAACCACGCTTGGGCACTTCATGATGAGTGAAGCTGCCTTAAATACAAATAGTCCCGCCTCCGGGTGGGGATGATAATCAGGAACCAGCTGCCTACTCCTATAAGAAAGGGAGAGGTGCGCGCGCGCGTGCTATAGCTCATCAGATGACACCTGGCAAAGAGGACGGATGCGACGGTATGCTGGCGGGCACCTGCGTCTCCTACAAGGTAAGCCAGTACTGGGACCCATAGTGCTGCAATGTGTAGACAGCGATCTGCCACCCTGCAGTGGAGATGCAGATCCCATACTGACAATCCCGAAACTGAGAAAACAAAACATAACTTTCTTGGACATCAAACTCTGATAAGAGGAGCGAGAGAGCTACTTTCCTTGGCCTTGTAGCTAGAACATTTGGTTTATTCACAGAAACTACCTCCCCCCCTCATCCTTCACAGATGGCTCAGTAATTTTCCACATATGCACAAGATGGAGGACATGTTTATACAAAATGGATTCTAATCCTGCACAATAGTCCCACCATAGTAATTCCCTTCTAGAATGCCCTCATTAGTAAGACTACAGTACCCCCAACAGTGATAATGCTCCCTAAGAATGCCCCATTTGTAATACTGCCCCCTACAGTGTCCCCAACCGTGATAACACTCCCCAAGAGTGCCCCCATTAGTAGAAGAGCCCTCCAGTATTAATAATACCATCACAGAGCCCCAAGTAGAAATAAAGCCCCCTATTGTTCCCCAGTGGTAATAAAGCTCTCCACAAACCCCTGAGTAGCAATAAGTCCCTCCTATAGAGCCCCCAGTAGTAATAAAAATGCCTATAATGTCCCCTGCATTTATAATAGCCCTATAGTTCCCCCAGTATTTATACTGCCCCCTGCTGTTATAATGCTCACCCTGAAGTGCGCCTAGTATTTATAATGCCCCCTTGCAGTGCCCCTGTAGTTATATTCCTCCTTCCACCATAGAGTCCCATGTAAATGACATCACACCATCTCTCCAGCTCCCTCCAATCTACAGTCGTGGCCAAAAGTTTTGAGAATGACCCAAATATTAGTTTTCACAAAGTTTGCTGCTAAACTGCTTTTAGAACTTTGTTTCTGTTGTTTCTGTGATGTAGTGAAATATAATTACACGCACTTCATATGTTTCAAAGGCTTTTATCGACAATTACATGACATTTATGCAAAGAGTCAGTATTTTCAGTGTTGGCCCTTCATTTCCAGGACCTCTGCAATTCGACTGGGCATGCTCTCAATCAACTTCTGGGCCAATTCCTGACTGATAGCAACCCATTCTTTCATAATCACTTCTTGGAGTTTGTCAGAATTAGTGGGCTTTTGTTTGGGATTAAGATCTGGGGAGTTTGCAGGCTATGGACCCAAAATGTCAACGTTTTGGTCCCCGAGCCACTTAGTTATCACTTTTGTCTTATGGCACGGTGCTCCATCGTGCTGGAAAATGCATTGTTCTTCACCAAACTGTTGTTGGATTGTTGGAAGAAGTTGCTGTTGGAGATTGTTTTGGTACCATTCTTTTATTCATGGCTGTGTTTTGGGGCAAAATTGTGAGTGAGCCCACTCCCTTGAATGAGAAGCAACCCCACACATGAATGGTCTCAGGATGCTTTACTGTTGGCATGACACAGGACTGATGGTAGCGCTCACCTTTTCTTCTCCGGACAAGCCTTTTTCCTGATGCCCCAAACAATCGGAAAGAAGCTTCATCGGAGAGAATATGACTTTGCCCCAGTCCTCAGCAGTCCATTCACCATATTTTCTGCAGAAGATCAATCTATCCCTGACATAATGATCTCCAGCCTTGTGCTCGTCAACATTCTCACCTGAGTTAACAAGACGATTACTGAAATGATCCCAGCAGGTCCTTTAATGACAGCAATGAAATGCAGTGGAAAGTTTTTTGGGGGATTAAGTTAATTTTCATGGCAAAAAAGGACTATGCAATTCATCTGATCACTCTTCAGAACATTCTGGAGTATATGCAAATTGCTAATATAAAAACTTAAGCAGCAACTTTTCCAATTTCCAATATTAATTTAATTCTCAAAACTTTTGGCCACGACTGTACAGTCCCATGTAAATAACATCCCTCTCTATCTAAAGCCCCCTCCAAAATACAGTCCTGTGTAAATAACATCACCTCCTCCCCAGCTGCCTTCAACATACAGTCCCAAGTAAATAATATCACCCCCTCACCAGCCGCCTCCAATGTAAACATCACCCCCTCAACATTCATTCCCATGCAAGTAACATAATTCCCCTACCAGCCACCTTCAACATACAGTCCCATGTAAATAACATCGCCCCTTAACATTCAGTGCCATGTAAATAACATCACTCCCTCCTTCAGACCCATGTAACATTCAGTTCCATGTAAATAACATCACTCCTTCCCACAGCCGCCATCAACATACAGTCCCATGTAAATAACATCACTGCCTCCCCCAGCCCCCTCCGACATATAGTCCCATGTAAATGACATCACTTTTTTTTGCCATAGACCAATGGTCTGTGCTGTAAAAAGAAAGTGTGAATTATATCATTTACTTTACGTTTGTACTAAGTCTGGATATCACATGGATGGAAAGTAAACTACTGTAGCATTCTTCACCCTTTTTTTTATTTTTTCCTCTCATCTTTGCAAAATTGTCAAAGCCCCTTCAAGTCGCGGATTGGAAGGGAACAGCTATTTTTAAGTCCAGACACAAATTCTCAACCTGTCTGAAGCTTGACATTTATATAATCTTTAACCTCTATGCACAAATCAACATAACTGTATATCGCTGCTTTAACCTGTTACGGACACAGGGCGTACAGGTACGCCCTGATGTCCTGGTACTTAAGGACAAAGGGCATACCTTTACGCCCTGTGTATTTCCGATCGGAACAAGTTGCCTGCACAAATCATTGAGCAGGCACCTTGGTACAATGCGTGTCGGCGATCGTGTCGGCGATCGCAGCAAACCACTGGTCAATTCAGACCTGCAGTTTGCTGCGTTTCCGGGTTATTCGGGTCTCTGGTGACCCGATAACCCGGAATAGGACGGTGATCGGTGGTATGATAATACACCACCAATCACCGTCCTGCGATCCTGAGAGGTGGCGGTTAACCCTTTAGGTGTTCCACAAGAGTTAATGGAAAATGGAGATAAAATTTCAGAATTTAGATTTTTTGGGCAAATTTTCCATTTGAATCAATTTTTTCCAGTAACAAAGCAAGGGTTAACAGCCAAACAAAACTCAATATTTATTGTCCTGATTCTGTAGTTTGCAGAAACACCCCATATGTGGCCATAAACTACTGTACAGGCACACAGTAGGGCTTAGAGGGAAAGGTATGCCTTTTTTTTTTTAACCCTTTAGGTGTTCCTCAACAGTTTATGGTAAATGGAGATGAAATTTCAGAATTTCTATTTTTGGTAACCTTGCCTCACAAAAATGTAATATAGAGCAACCAAAAATCATATGTACCCTAAAAATAGCCCCAACAAAACTGCCACCTTATCCTGTAGTTTCCAAAATGGGGAAGCTTTTTTGGAGTTTCTACTCTAGGGGTGCATCAGGGAGCTTCAAATGGGACATGGTGTAAATGAACCAGTAGCAAAATCTGCCTTTCAAAAACCACACGGCGCACCTTTCCCTCTACGCCCTACCGTGTGTCCGTACAGTAGTTTACGGCCACATATGGGGTGTTTCTGCCCAAAAATTTAAATTCTGAAATTTCATCTCCATTTGCCAATAACTCTTGTGGAACATCTAAAGGGTTAACGACGTTTGTAAAATCAGTTTTGAATACCTTAAGGGGTGTAGCTTCTTTGATGGGGTCACTTTTATGAAGTTTCTACTCTAGGGATGGATCAGGGGGCTTCAAATGGGACATGGTGTAAATAAACCAGTCCACCAAAATCTGCCTTTCAAAAACCAAACGGCACACCTTTCCCTCTAAGCCCTACTGTGCCCGTACAGTAGTTTACGGCCACATATGGGGTGTTTCTGCAAACTACAGAATCAGGGCAATAAATATTAAGTTTTGTTTGGCTGTTAACCCTTGCTTTGTTACTGGAAAAAATAGATTCAAATGGAAAATTTGCCCAAAAAATCTAAATTCTAAAATGTTATCTGCATTTTCCATTAACTCTTGTGGAACACCTAAAGGGTTAACGACGTTTGTAAAATCAGTTTTGAATACCTTGAGGGGGGTAGTTTCTAGAATGTGGTCATTTTTGGGTGGTTTCTATAATGTAAGCCTGACTTCAGACCTGAACCTCTAAGCCTTGTAACGTCCCCAAAATTTTTTATGTCATTCCCAAAATGATCCAAACATGAAGTAGACATATGGGGAATGTAAAGTAATAACTATTTTTGTAGGTATTATTATATATTATAGAAGTAGAGAAATTGAAACTTGTACATTTGCAAATTTTTGGTAAATTTTGTTTTTTTAATAAATAAAAAAATTTTTTTACTCCATTTTACCAGTGTCATGAAATACAATATGTGACCAAAAAAAAAAAACTATCTCAGAATGGCTTGGATAAGTCAAAGTGTTTCAAAGTTATCACCACATAAAGTGACACTGGTCAGATTTGCAAAAAATGGCCTGGTCCTTAAGGTGAAAATGAGCCTGGTCCTTAAGGAGTTATATAGATGGTGGTGGTACCCAGGTGTAGAAATACCAGAGTGGTGTAAGGGTAGTCTATTATGTCCCTTTAGATGTTGCTGTGCACGTGTCAGAGTGCTCCTACCTGGATATTCTGGAACCCCAGGCGTAGGTGTCCGCAGCAGTGCAAATAGGGGGAATAGTTGGGGGATTTGTAGAATGAATTGAGTCCAGACCTTGTATATAGTTGATGACAGCTTTACTTGAATAAACTTTTATCAGGAAACAATCTTCCTACCTTATCTTGGTTACCAGCAGGTTTTGGCTAAATTTCTGGCAGGCAAACACACTCAGCTCTGCTACATATGTTGCTCTTTGGCTCTGCTGTGCTAACAGGATTAGATAGAAATCCTTTCCTTTATCTTTATCTTTCTCCTTATCTTTATCCAGGGAACTTTACTCCTGGCTTGTGAGGCTTGCAGCTTTGGCCTCCATGTCCAGCAGAGCTTAGGGGTGCTCAGCTGGCTTGCACACAGCCTTCCCCTTGCAGGGGTTACTCTGAACTCCCTTCTGCAGGCCTCGTCCAGCAGGGACGATGGCCTGCTGCATTCCCCAGCCAGGGGGTAAGCTAGACACAACCTCTCCCCTTGAAGGGGTAGGTGAGACTCTCCTCACTAACTAAACTCCTCCCTCTCTAGAGAGGGATAGAATGGAGAGAAGGGTTCCATTCTATGTAACATAGCTCTGCCAAGCTTGCTGCCACCTGCTGGTGAACCAGGCACATTACTTTTGAACATAACAATTGCAAAGAAATAGGGATACACATTTTGCAGACCCTGGAAATTATTACAGGTTACCCATGGAAGATAGTGGAGAGGTGTAGCAGTGGTAATGCACCTCTGGGGCGTTACACATACACATAAAATTAACATGTCCTATGCTTGTCTGCAAAGTGCTGAATGTGGACCCATTGAACTCAATGGGTCTGTAAAAAATGCAGATGTAACACGAACCGCATCTGTATTTTGTAGATCCTCAATTTGCAGACTGCAAAATGGATGCGGTCATGTGCATAGGGCCTTAGTGTGATATATATATTTAACACTACACAGCTAACCTGTGTTAAAAACACACAGCTAACCTTTAAAAGATAAAAGAAACACACTGTGGGAAGAATGACTTCTACAGACGCATTCTTTACTGACTCAGCATACACTGACAGTGTACAGCTATATGAGTATGTCTGATAGTAGCTCTCCTGCCCTTTGGCTGATTAGGGAATGTGATACGCAGAGTTGTTAACCCAGATTTTTTATAGTTTCATTAATAAAGTATATTTTCCTTTTTGATTTTACCATTAGTTTAGGAAATACCGGTAAATAGTTTTTTTATTTTTATTTGAAACGCAATGCTGCAAAATTTGTAACTCAAAAAACAATGGTGAAATAGCTTTTTTTCAATTTCCCCCGACAGCATTAATAAAAGTTAATTAGTAAGTTTTATGTACCCCAAAATAATGCCATTGAAAAATACAGCTCATCTTACAAAAGCCAGTCCTCAATTACACTGATGGAACAGTAAAAACATTATGACTGTTGGAATGTGACAATTAACAAATTGCTTATTCCTAATGGCCAAAATAAGCCATTAAGGGGTTAAGTTATTTGTATGTTTTTTTGACTCAATGTTTAGAGTCATCTTGCTGGGATCTAAATCTTCATTCTGTGGATTTGCTTACAAATGAAAATTTCTGCAACAAAAAATCAGTTCCAATCTGAATCAGGTTGTTTCTACAGCCAATCAAAGTGAAGGAAAATTATCAAAACTGCCTCAGTGCCACTTAGTTACAGGTCTTTAATACCCTGCTTCCAGGGGCATAGCTAGAAATGACTGGGCCCCATAGCAAAAAAAATTTATGGCCCCCCCCCGGATCTCCCACCCTCACATACCCCTCGGACCTCGCCGCCACATCCGCAGCTCCTCATGCACTTGCGACGGTTACGTGTTGGTCACTGGCAACGCATTTGTACCAGTGTAGGAAATGTATGAATAAATATCTGTGTATTAAAGAAGATTGTTAAGTTGTACAGGGGTCTGTAGCACAAGAAGGTGAAAGTACATATCGTGGGGTGTGTATGTGTATTAGACAGAAGGTAGGGATATGTATCTTGTGTAGTTTGGGTATTAGGGAGAGTAAGGTGTATATATCTAGTGCTGATACACGTGTAGGTGAAGAGCGGCTCTGTATCAGCACTAGATATATACCCCTTACTCTCCCTAATACCCAAACTACACAAGATACATATCCCTACTTTCTGTCTAATACACATACACACCCCACGATTTCACCTTCTTGTGCTACAGACCCCTCAGATAGGATTAGGTGGCTGTGTAATAGGGATTAGGGAAGATGCTGAGATCCGGCTTTACCTCACTGTAAGGTATAGCCGGATCTCAGCATCTTCCCTATTCACACATATACTTGCTGAAGCCTGGCAGGCGCAGCTGCATTATTTAATAGTGTGGTGTGGTAATGGTTAATGGCATTTTGGCGAAGACACAGCCACCTAATCCTATCTGAGGGGTCTGGACCCCTCAGATAGGATTAGGTGGCTGTGTCTTCGCCAAAATGCCATTAACCATTACCACACCACACTATTAAATAATGCAGCTGCGCCTGCCAGGCTTCAGCAGGTATATGTGTGAATAGGGATTAGGGAAGATGCTTTGATCCGGCTATACCTCACACACACAGATGAAATAACTTTTACTCCAGTCTCCACTTGTCCACTACACTAGTCTCCAGTACTCCACTGACTGACGCTGCTGCTTCGGTCGGACATACACCGATACAGACTACAGTGACAGACTCAGTCAGTCCCACTCCCCAGCCAGACCAGAGCCAGCCCTGAGCCCTCACCTCAGTCCTCAGCCACTTGAACTGACCGACTCCAGCAGCTCGCCTCGCAGCTTTGCCTTCATTGTACTTCCCGCTCCGAGTCCGCGACTCCGCCTCCTCCACTTCCGGCTAGGACTAGTTAGATGAACCGCCGCCCAGACTGCCTCTCTGCCTCCGGCTCCGACTGCCCCCTATCACAGCGCCACGCCCGGCCCACGCCACACAATAAATTGTATTTATTTTTTTAAACCTCAGTCGGCGGCGGGCCCCCAGTGGCGTAGGGCCCCATAGCCGCTGCTATGGCTGCTATGGCGATCCCTACGCCACTGCCTGCTTCTATTGAGCATCGTTGCATATACACTTGGATTTGAACTTACTTTTGTGATTCAGCTTTCCAGACCATTGTCTTCGAACCCCTTTAACTCTTTTAAGACCCTGGGATTTTCCGTATTTGCACAGTTTTTTTTACTCCCTGCTTTCCCAGGGCCATAACTTTTTCACTTATAGCTGTATGAAGGCTTGCTTTTTGTGGCACAAGTTGCACTTTCTAATGGTACCATTTAATATTGCATATGGAAGCTGGAAAAAAAAAATTCAGTTTTGCGGGCCGTTTGTTGCGTTCCGTATATGGTCCGTATACGAAACCATTCATTTCAATGGTTCCGCAAAAAAAACTGAATGTACTCCGTATGCATTCTGTTTCCGTATTTCAGTTTTTCCGTTCCGTTGAAAGATAGAACATGTCCTATTATTGCCTGCAAATCACGTTCCGTAGCACCATTAAAGTCAATGGGTCCGCAAAAAAAAACGGAATGCATACGTAACGCATCCGTATGTCATCCGTTTTTTGCTGATCCGTCATTAACAAATGCTAGGCCCAGCCCACTGTGGCCATGTGTTTCTTGTTGCCAAACTTTGGCTGAGCGCATGTACAGGTGCTGAAACCGGTTTGAAGCTGTCTGGCTTGGCTGCAAACCAAGCGGATGCTCTCTGTGGCTGAGAGTGCTGGGAATGTGTTTCCAAATTATTATACACTTCATATATACACATGGTTTGTATACCATTCTCTCTCATTCCACAGAACTGTTGACAGCCTGGAGCCACCGAGGGAAACTGCCAACACCAGCAGTGATTCGGACCAGGCAGCGTATTGGCCGGACTCCCTCGTCCTTGGGAGCAAGAGGTGGAACCTGGACAGCAGCTGCCAGATGAAGAGAGGGAGGAGTCCTCTGCTCCGGAGGGACCATCTAGAGCCCTAGAATCCAGTCCCCAGCCCAGAAGGAGAAAGCCACGCAGAAGAAGGGTGGCACCTCCGAACCCTGATTCTGCCGCATATACTCAGGCACAGGTACAGACTCAGGTGCTTAAGTATTTGCGGCAGAGACATTTAGAAGAGAGTGAGGAGAGGATGCTAAGCGGGCTTGCTCATCTTTTGAAAGAGCTGCCCTTATATAAGCAGACACTGTTTGTTGATGTCATGACATCTGTTGTCACTATTTTTAAAACACCATTAGATCCACATGAGGTTGTGTGTTGTGTGGATAACCTCAAAAACAGAGCTTTCCGGTTAAGCACAACCACAACCAGGGCCCAGCATGGTCCCTCAACATGCTAGGCCCAGCACAGCTTCGCAAAGCAAAGCTTCATCTTTTTTCACAGGAGCAGCCATTTATGCCCCACCAAACTTTGCCTGGACCCGTCACCTACCAACCCTCAGACCCATTATTCCACACCACTGACCACACCATGTATCCTCTGGGTGGGTAACCCGGCATCCTGGGTGACTAAACTGGGGCACGCATATCTTTCGTGCTGCACTTCAGTCAGGTGCATATGCTCTTATCTATGAGCCTCCTCAGGAACGACCTTGTTTGCAATATATTATTGCCAACCTCAGTGTGTATGTTGGTAGTCGAGTTCACTCACCACGCTGCCAAAAACGTATGTAAACTGCCATTTGGCAATCGTTTCATTACTGTGGGTCTGCAGTGTCATAAAGGATTGTCTATTCCTGTTATATATGCACGCACGCATCACTGAACTGGGGCGGCCATAACCATTGGCAATGGTCCCATTATCTTTGCATACCTACTACACGTAACCCCCTGATGAACCCTCCGTTTGGGTGAAACGCGTCGGGGTTTGTAGGTCATCTATAATTATCTTAATATATCTATACCCAATTGTGCGTTTTGTTAGTATATTTTATCTTCTAGGTGGGCCCTGTACCTCCTGGTTACGCCATGAGGGCAGTATACAGTGGACACCTTTGTAACCTATCCTTTCCTATCTGTGCTTGTTTTCCATGTTAGACACCACGTATATCGTCCCACTCCATCACTCACCTCACCAGGGATAATTAGGAGTTGGAGTTCAGGTACGGGGACAGGGCGCCCCCACCATCAGGAGACGTCCCTGGGCAGAGGACCAGATCAGGGAATCAGTGCTAGGGATAACTTTCCCCGGCCTCCCGCCTGTGTATACCTGTATCTTAGGTATCCATATTCTGGCCTCTACATGGATCATTTGCATAGAACTGTTTTGTCTGTATATATGTAAATTCTGAACTTACCTATTAAATTTAGTTACTTAATGGATAAACAGGGTACTCTTGCTGGACTAACTTATGTTTTAATGACCATAAAAAAAATCTAAAAAACATTCTATGTGTCGACATTTATTAAATCATTCACTATAATCTCTAATGTTATACTTTCAATGTATTTGATCACATGCATACAGTGCAAATATTGTACGAAGTCTTTATTGGATTATACACATACATACAGCTAGGACAGGGCATATATTCTTTGACAACTATGCTCAACCTGATGGCCAGCAACTTTACTATCCAAACTATTAATCCCGGCATGTCATAATTTTAACTGTAGGATGTGCAGCCATGCTGGGCAATGAAGTTTGGCAACAGCTAGAGGGCCGCAGGGTGATCATTTCTGCTGTAATCCAAACATACATATGGCTCATAGATTGCTAGCCAATTCTTGTAAAAAGAAAGTGCGGACATCATCTCAAATGGTAGGACCTTGGACAGCGGTGTGAAATAATCTGCCTGCGTAAAGAAAGAAAAGATGTGTTACGATTTCACAAACTATCATTGCACGTCTGCTAACTCTACAAACCTATTACAATATTACTTATTTTAGAGGTATTAGAGGGTTATTGTAGTACCAAAAAAAAAGAGATTATCACTAACATGTTATCATTGAAAATGATTGACAACATAGATTTTTTTTTTGAATGGCCCTACATTTTAACCGCAGCCCACAAGCCCACGTAAAGGGTCCTCTTTGTCTTGTGAGTCCCTACACTATCTACATATAACCCCCCCAAAAAAATAATAATAATAACATCACTAGAAAACAACAAATACTAAGATGAGCAGAGTCCAGACACTTCATAGTCTGCCATGAACTACGTCCATCTGCCACGGCAATGCTCCCTCAGAACTTGAAAAATATTGCTCATAGAGGGCCCGAACTGCAAGCCCTGCTGTTCCAGATTGTCCATGTAGGGTCTGGTCCAACACTCCAGATGATGAAGAAGTACCAGGTGCAACATCATCAATTTCTGACGGAGCATGAATCCCGACAAAGTTATGCAGGATCACACATGCTTTAATAACCAGGGTGGCATTGTCTGGCGACATCTATATGGATGACAGTAATATTCTCTATTTGTGTGAGAGTATTCCAAATGCACCTTCAACATACCGACGTGCTCAACTCAGCCGATAATTAAATATACATCTGCTGTCATCCTGGTTGCGTCTGGGGAAGGGCCGCATGACATGTGGTGTCAAAGCAAACCCTTCATCAGCCACAATAACAAATGGAGCCGGTGGTCCCGCAGAACCTGGCAGCAATCTGGGCTCTGGGAGGGCAAGCTGGTTGGCTCGAAGTCTCTCACACAATCTAGAAGTACTGAAAATGCGCGCGTCTGCAGTGCTCCCATAGGCCCCAATATCCACAATTATAAACTTGTAAGTACTGTCGGCCAAGGCCATTAGCACGACAGAAAAATACTGTTTATAATTGCAGTACCGGGACCCTGAGTGAGGAGGCTTCTTAATACGTATGTGTTTGCCATCCAGTGCCCCAATACAGTTAGGAAAATGTGCATCGACATGAAAACCCTCAGCAATTCGGATCCAATCCTCAGCCTTGGGCTCTGGCATCACCGCTTCCCGGAGTCACTGCCAAATCAAATCACAGGTTTGACTAACTATCCCAGAAATCGTTGAGACTCCCAGCAGGAACTCATAATGCAGAGATGAAAATGAATTCCCAGTTGCCAAAAATCTGAAAGACACAATAAAAAAAAACGTAATGCAACACACATATACTGTCGCTCCCCACATTTTACATTTATCGTTAGATGCACATGATCACATTGCATCTACACTATCACATAAATATATAAATAATGATAAATATACATACATCAGCGTGACGATGAGCCGTTCCTCAGGAGAAATGCAGCGCCTCAGATGTGTGTCCTGGTAGGTGAGGCCAGGGCGCAGAGACGCTAACAACAAGTCAACGCTGTTCACAGACATACGACAATACCCATGAAATTTCTCAGGATACTGTCGCAGATCCATGTACAGCGTGTGGAAATGACCCTTCCTGCGCCGCTGAGAGACAATTGGGTGAACCCAATGCCTCCTCCTCGGTTCCACGTTCACCATAGTAGGCTGATGTCCGTGTTCCTGAGAAACCAGTCAGCACAAGAGAACCATTTCCTCCTCAGCCATGATGCAACAGAAAATTGTAGCCAGAAACCAATGTCTGCCAAACACAGGATTCCAAGTACGCTCTCAATGCTGCAAGTAGCTGCATAAAATGGAGTCACAACTATCACATGACCAAGTTAAATAGGGGGAGTGAAAAAGGGGATGTGCTCAAAATGATGATGTCAAAATTTTTTTGCTTCCTGTTTGGATCCGTAAAAAACGGATCGTATACGGAAATCATACGGAAACCGTACTGAAAGGTTTTTGCGGACATACGGAACGGAAACGGAGACACAACGGAACCAAAAAACGGAACAACGGATCCGTGAAAAACGGAAAGCAAAACACTGAAATCGACATACTGTAGTGTGAAAGAGGCCTTATGTAGTAAAACTGACCTGTTCCCTTCATTCACTGGGTCACTACGATTATAGGAATACCACATTTATGTAATTTGTTTTAATACATATTTAAAAAAATAAAACTTTGAAAAACCTGACTTCTTCCTTTTGCTATATTCTAACACCATACCTTTTTTTTAGTTAGGTCTACAGAGCTGTGTGTGAGCTTATTTTTTGTAGGGCGATCTGTAGTTTTCAATTATACCATTTTGGAGTGTATGCCTTTTTTGTTTTTTGAGTGTATCACTTTTTATTAAATTTTTTGGGGCAGTGAAGAGACAAAGAAACAGCGAATCAGCTACTTTTATTTTTTCCCCATTATGGCATTTACTGTTTCAGATAAAGACTTTTATATTTTAATATTTCTGCCATTTTGGGACATAGTGGTACAAACGATCTGTGTTTTTTTATTGTTTATTTTTATTATGGGAAAAGAGGTGATTTAAATTTTTATATTTTATTTTTCTTTTGTTTATACCTATATTAAGTCCCTATAGGGGACATGAACCATTGCAGCCTTGGGGACATTCTGTACAGACTTGAATCCTTCAGACGGACCGAGGCAACGAACAGCTTCCCCGATCTCAGCATGGAGAAGCTGTCCAGGCCCTGGAAACACAGCGTTCCTGGGGGAAAGCCTCTCAGATGCTGTAGTTACATTTGCCCATGGCCTCTTAGGGGTCAAATGTCTGTGATTGGTGTTAACGTCAATAACAGACATTAATCCTGGGTGTCTGCTGTTTAAAACAGTAGAAACTTATTGGCTATGGTGCCTACTGCTCTCTGGAGCAGGCACCATCTTTAATGGGGTTAATGTATCCAGCCTTGCTTGACTACTTTTACCTTATCACTGGCTTATCTGACTACTCTCACAGTTTTGCCTGAGCTCCATCACATAACAATTGGCTTGTCTTAACACATTAACCTTTACTGCTTACTACCACATTCCTGATCTTGAGTGGCCTGATCACCAACCCCTTGCTGTTTGTGCTCCAGAACCCATGCCACTCTGTCCAATCCTCCCTGGTATGTTTATAGCGACTGCTACTGTTATAATTACACTCGCTTGCTAGTCAATATCTATGGACTAGATCAAAACCTAAGGGCACCTAAGGCTACTTCCACACTAGCATTTTAGTTTTCCGATATTGAGATCCATCATAGGGTCTCAATACCGGAAAAAAACGTTTCAGTTTTGTCCCCATTCATTGTCAATGGGGACAAAACTGAACAGAACGGAATGCTACAAAATGCATTCCTTTCCGTTTAGTTCCGTTTCCATACTGGAGAGCAAACCAAAATGTTGTAGTTTGCTTTCCATCCTGGGATGTGGAGCAAGACAGATCCGGCATAACCCCCAATGCAAGTCAATAGGGACGGACCTGTTTTCTCTGCCACAATAGAAAACGGATCCATCCTCCATTGACTTTCAATGGAGTTCATGACAGATCCGTATTGGCAATGTTAACGATAATACAACCGGATCCGTTCATAACGGATGCAGATGTTTGTATTATCAGTAACGGAAGCGTTTTTGCTGAGCCCTGCCAGATCCAGCAAAAACGCTAGTGTAAAAAGTTGCCTAAATCCTTGAGGTAATTCTCGGAGATTGATTCTTTTCTGGGGTATCACACAAACCAGACCTTTACAGTTATAAGTGCTATTTGGTGTTGTGGAAAATTTCTTGTATCCATCTGGTCACTGGTACTTTGCTATAACCTTGTCACAGACTTGTACGAAGTACTCTTTAATCTTCATGATGTCACTTTTGCCAGGAAACAGACAAGACATCTGTTGAAACATCTTGACCATAATCAAACAATCTCCGTTTGTCTAATTATGTAACTTCAAAAAGCTTTAGTGTGTCATGGTAACATGGGTGAATTCAGATACTTTGTTTTTAAAGCATGCCTCCAAGCGCTGTCACAGGAAAGATAACGCTGGTTAAACTTCTAGCCAATGTATAAAAAATAACAAGATATACAGATTACTTGGGTCATTTATCAAACTGGTCTAGTTGCCCATACCAACCAATCAGATTCCACCTTTTATCTTCCAAAGCAGCTGTCAAAAGTGAAAGGTGGAATCAGACAGTTTTACTTTGCACCAGTTTCATAAACAACCCCATACATCTCTATTATAAAATACTGCACATATAAGTTATGAAATATACAATTATAATTGTGATAAGTGTCTGGTGGCGGGTGGTCTGACTGTTAGGATCCCCACTATTCATGATATTGGGGTTCCAATTCCCCGTTTTTAATGGAGTGGTGGTCGAGCACGTCCATTGAAGCTCCATTCAATCTCTAGAGCTCAGCTATCTTCGGCAGTCGTGTAAGCTTTGAAAGGAGCAGCAGTGCCTATACTTAACTGCTATTCTATTCAGAGGAGGTGATAACCTTGAGGCCATTGATCAGACAATTATCAGATATCGTTTGAATAGGTGAAAATTATCGATCTTGGTACAACCTCTTTAAGATCATCCTTAGACCTTAGCAAGGAAGCAATTTTGGTGCCATAATGTAGCATGACTACTCTATCTGTAAAGAACTCTGTTATAGCGGCGGTAATTACTAGTTGGGGCAATTTTACTTTGCAGGGCACATAAAGGGGCATTGTTACTTTCTGGGTGGGGGCACTGAGGATAACATTTTGTGTGCAGAGAAGAGTTGCTACAAAATTCTTCATGGTCTTGGCCTACATAGAGAAAAAAAAGACAGTGAAGTATCCATTCAGATAAATCGTCACCTGTGAGTCACTGGATGTAACCGTACTGTATTCACCTATCTGTCCATTATCTGGTGACTGTGTTATTTACAGCTGTACTATCACACATATAGCTCACCCACTGTATCTAAGCCAACTGTTTTAATCAAGTTGACTTATAGATAATAATATGCTGTCTCTGATACCTACTTTTGTTTTGGTCTGGGGACAAAATATATGTCTTGGGGCTTGTGCCTCTAATGTTTTAAGACTCCAGCAATGCCCCTGCATTTATCAATATACAATCATTGACAAAAATAAAATGCACCAAGAATGAGTGTTTGGAACTTAATTAAACTTTCTATGTGTGCCTGTAAATGTAGAAGTAAGTAATTACCATATTAGAGTGAAAGGATACGATTGAAAAAAGGCCTCTATGAGATATAGTTGGGCATGGAGGTATACAGGTTCCATATAGTATCCTGCAGCTTATTGGCCCACAGGTGTTGTAGTTGGACATGTAGATCCTGCACACTCTTAGGGTCCATTCACACATCCGTTGTTTCTTTCCTGATCTGTTCCGTTTTTTGCAGAACAGATCTGGACCAGTTCTGTACCCATTCATTTTCAATGGGTCCTGAAAAAAATCGGACAGCACAATGTCCGATTTTTTTTCAGGACCCATTGAAAATGAATGGGTACAGAACTCTGGTCCAGATCTGTTCCTCAAAAAACGGAACAGTTCAGGAAAGAAACAACGGACGTGTGAATGGACCCTTAGATTGCTGAAGACGGTGTCCTAGTTGGTCCCATAAATGCATGATTGGCGAACATTTATGGGACCAGTTTGGCCTGCCTGATTCGGTGACTCGGGAGGCCAAGAAAGTGTTGCAGTCTGGTGGAGACATTCCTGAGAAGCCCCTGCTGTGTGTGGGTGAGCATTGTCCTGATAAAAAAATGTCAGTTGGAAGCTCTGCCATGAGAGGCAACATATATGGCTGCAGGATGTCCTGCACATATCACTGAGCTGTTAGTATCCCTTATATCACTACTAGGGGTGACCGCTGTTGTATGAGATGGGTCCCCAAATCATCACATCAGCAGTTGGAGCAGTGTGTCACTCCACAGCAAAGGAAGAAATGAAGTGCTCATCACAAGGCCTCCATACTCCAACTTGACTGTTTTGAGATCTCAAACAGAACCTGGATTCGTCACTAAAGATGGCATGGTTCCAGTCAGTAGCAGTCCAAGTTTATCATTCACAACACCACTGCTAACAAAAGAAGCGATGGCTGACAGTCAATGGCATGACACTTAATGGGATCTGTGACAGCAAATCCACTTCTGTGTGTAACGAAGGTACCACCTATGTCTGCATGGTGAGTAACGAAACTGTGGGAGCTGATTGTGCTTGTCTGCAGATCAAACAATCCTCTCTATTGGTGGTCTGTTCGTCAAAACGACCATCCTGCTTCTCTCAGTCCAGTGATGAGCCCTCTCTCAAAGTCTGTCAACTGGGCAAAATGTCTTGGAGTGCATCGTAGATGATTGTCAAGCAGTCTACAATCTCTCACCAAGAAGTACACCACCCAAAAGTAGCCTCTGAGAGCCTTTTTGTAGGTCTAATGTGACCACAACTGTAATAATTAACATATATGTTTCTTTCTGCATGCATTATTTTTTTTCAACAGTGAGTGTATATCACACTGCATGGATGAGATACATGTAGATAAATTCACCTCATCAGAAGCTGTAGATCTCCATCAGTGTAGCAGAGGTTCTCTGGGCTACAGATATTGATGAACTATTCTCAGGATAGGACATCAATATCAGATTGGTGGTGGTCCAACACATGGCAGCTACACCGATCAGCTAATTTGGGCCACCGCAGTACCGGAGGCTGACTGTGTAAGGAGTGGATGCAGAAGGCTCCATACACAGTGTACTTTCTGGCACCAGCATACTGAAACTTAGCTCCTGTTCATGTGAATGGGAGCTAAGCTACAGTCCCCACCATGGCCACTATACAGGGTATGCCGCTGTCTGCCTCTATCTCTATACACCATATAGCATTTGCAGCATGGCAGCCCAAATCAGCTGATCAGTAGGGTGCTGGTTGTTGGACCCCCGGCGATCTGGTATTGATGACCTATCAGGAGGCTAGGTCATCAATATCTGTAGCCCAGAGAAGCTCTTAATGTATACTAAGTAGTAGGGGCAGTGAGATATTTTAGCCTTGCTTATATTTTATGAGAGCCATGAGAGACATACATGCAATAAAGAAAATGCATCTCAATCAACGCAAATTGGCATACAGATGCAGCAAAGAAGGGCAAGAATTAGGAATTCATCATTTTAAATGTCACGCTATGCAAAAGGTCAATCGTGCAGAAAATTTGATTATTTTTTTTTAACTTAATTCTATGATTGTTACACGGTTCCTTTAACACATGTTACATGCAGTCGCTCATTATTTTATTTTGCCTAATGATGTAAAATAAAACACCATCTAATTCCTTATGTGCATTCCTCCACTGCTAAAAGGACTTCCCAAGTCAAACATGTCCCAGGGAAGAGGAGGGGGTGAGGCACTTGAGCTGACAGGTGCCTCTGCCGGTTTTCATTTCCTGTTGCTGTAATTTCACTTGTCACTCAGCACGGGGAATGGCACTTCTTATTGAGACGATACAAAATGAGCTGTTTATTTCCTTCGGTCCAGAGAGATTTGCTGCTCTGCGCTCCTGTCTCTCTTGCCATCTCTCTATCCTGACAATCCATGGATGAAATAGAGGGGTGCTGACAGGCAATGGTGCCTCTCTATCAAGTGATTGCTTGACCATGGTTTAACCATTGCAAGTCCAATGACTATGCTTGGCTTGTCTATGATAATGAGACTAGTATGAAAGACCCTCAAACGAATCCAAAACTATAATAAGCTGCAAATCATCTGATCGCCAACTTCACGGTAATCAATAACTTCCTTGCATTGACCTTGCTGGGAAGTTGTTTTGTATGATTTATGATCTTTTGCATAGTAGTGTTTAATCTGAGCAATTTGTAGCAAACAGAATTAAATATTTCGAATCCATGCACAAGGCATTACTATGTACACAACTTTCAAACTGTGGCACATGGAGTCTTTGACGGTCTGAGCATTCTGTGTATCTTTGTGAAGCCCCATATTCGTTCTTAAAAATAAAACAACAAGCATCAAAAAAACCTCAGGCTGTCTTCATACAAAACTGTGGTAAGGTTCCCACTGCCCAGAACTCCCAAAAATTTAACTTTCACTTTGAATTCTGTGTTAGGGTATGACCACACGGCAGAGTCGTAATCCGGTCAGATTGGCGGCCATGCTGGGGTCAAGAATCGCCAAGTCGCCAATTAGCCGGCAGCTGCCTTTCATTTAACTAATGAAGACTGCACTGTTTAGTTGGTCTTCATTGTTAAAGGGATTCTGTCACTAGCATGTCCGCAGTATACCTGTCCCATATCTCTGAGTGGTTTTATTGAATGTAAAAAATGATTTTATATATATATATATATATATATATATATATAAATCAGCCAGGTAAGGAGCCCAAGGGGCTGCACTAACCGTTCTGGATCCCAGCCACGCCCCCTGTGAAGAAGCCCAGCACCGCCTGTATCCAGGAAGTCAGATCGCCGTAATCTCGGGATGCGTGAGCTCGCACATGCGCAGTTCCTTCCCTGAGGCTGATGCCAGTACAGGGAAGGAACACTAGGCCGGCGAGATTACGGCGATCTGACTTCATGAGCAAGGAGGAGATTCCTGGATACAGGCGGTGCTGGGCTCCTTCACAGGGGGCGTGGCTGAGATCCAGAACGGTTAGTGCAGCCCCTTCGGGCTCCTTAACAGGCTGAGTTACATATATATAAAATCATTTATTACACTCAATAAAACCACTCAGAGCTATGGGACAGGTATATTGCGGACATGCTAGCGGAGATCTAGCCGTGCATGTCCGCATCTCTATAGGGTAAAAAGAAGTGACAGAATCCCTTTAATGGCTGCACTGCAACTTCAATACCGCACGGCCATTAAGAATGAAGACCGACTATACAGTGCAGTCTTCATTAGTTAAATGAATGGAAGCTGCAGGCTAATTGGCCACGCAGTTCTTGACCACAGCACGGCCCAACTCGACTGGACCATGCCGCGCGGTTGTACCCTTAAATCCCTCTTGATAGACCAAGACGGTCACTGAACGATTAGATTGCATCAGCCCATAGAAGCAGGAGCTAGCAGCTGTTAGAGAGACAGAGCTACAGACATGCTTCAGCGGCTATTCGTAAGTGTTTTACTGTCTCACAGCTACTGGTTTCACATCAGTACACTGAGAACTTCTCTATAATGTCCTATATGGTGATTGTTAGTGAATAACAGAGAGTTAGGAAACAGAATCTGCTGTATCCAAGTGTACTCTATGGCCAGACATAATCAGAGTAATATAATGCTTACAACTCAGCAATTACTTGTGAATGCACTTAGGACAACTTTAGAATTGTGCTTAACTTTTGTGTATGCCAGATGCCTAATTCTGGAGGTTTGGAGGTATCATTTGCTTGTGTTCTTTAGCAGCGCTGTGAGATGTATGCTCATAGGCTCCTATAAAGGAAATTTGTCATTAAAAAATTACCTATTCTTTAAATCATGTTTTTATGTTAAACACGTTGTTAAATAATTTTTGGTGAATTTATTTTAAATTTTCCATGTCACTATATTCAAACAAAAACCATAACATAATTTACAGATATAAGACTCATTCACACGTTCGTGTCCATGCTCAAATCTGTGAGTAAGTGGTCAGTGATGCATCCGTGAAGCTGTCCGTGTGTCTGTTTTTTGCTGTCCGTGTTGCATCTGTGTTTCACTGACATTGAACAGCTGAAAAATAGTTTTCAAAGCATCTCTTCTTAATGATCCGTGAAACACGGATGCAACACGGATGGCATCCGTGTTTTTCACGGACCAAAAGACTATAATGGACTTGATGGATTCATGAACACAGACAAAATAGAGCATGCATCCGTGCTAAAAACACTGGCCCACGGACTGTGCTAAATCACTGATGTGTGAATACACATCTTCTGCCATCTGCTTTTCCTCCTTTTCCACATCACCTAAAATCGATGAGAATTTGTCATCAGGAACATCTAGCCCCTCTTCTCTCTGAATGTTGCTAACTTTTCTAAGACATGGAGACTTTGAAGGATGATTTGTAAGAGGTAAAGCCAACAAAGGATGAGGGTGGTCATTAGTGTTTAGGAAAGCACAGCATTCGAAGCAGAAATAGGTCCAAAGTTCGGACCAACGAATCCGAATTTTATCGCACTTCGTAGGAATGCGAGATCACCCATAATGCTGTGCAGCCAGCCAATCTGCAGATAGCCATCCCCTGTCACAGCCCTATAAAACCCTCATCCCACGTGGTCTCTACCATTGTCCTGTGAACTGAACGAAGCAAAATGTGGCAAGCACTCATGCGCTAGGGACAGTGTTGCTGCGAAGTGTTTTAAAAAAGAATATTGGGGAGGGAGAGTGCTGGCACACTGTAGGGAGAATGCAGGGAGAGTGTATCATGGTGTGCATCATGTTCTAGTGCACCGGAATTCAGAGTTAATCTGCTATTTTAGTGATACAGTTAGTGTGCCTCAGTATTAAAGGCAGGTGTAATATATTGCCATGTGCATCACTGTGCAGTGCACCGACTTTCATAGTTAATCAGTTCTGTTAGTAATACAGTTGTTATACACTATGGCCAACAGATAGTTGCCTTGGCCCTCCAAAGGAACGGGCAGTGGCAAAAATTATGCTGCAGCCGTCACAAGTAGCAGCAGAAGAAGGAGGGTGGTAGCAGCTGCTGCAACAAGCCAGAGCTGCCACTGTCATTTAGCGGTCGTGTTTTGACCAACAATCATCTCAAGTAACAACAGATACACAGCCAGGAATCAGTGGGTTCCACTGACATCACGCTTAGTTGTCATGGCCCAGGAACTGCCTCTCCTTTGTCCTGAACCTGCCTCTTGCTTTTGCTGCTCCTTCTGATAGACAAGTATTGATAGCCATCAGCTCTATTCTGCTTTTCTGCGACAATGTGTTTTGTTAGGACAGTCAACAGTTACAGGCCAGCCCAGACTTGCAAGAGACAGGTGAGGGTGACACAAGTGACGAGAAAACAGATGTAGATGATGAAGTAGCCAATCGCACATGGGAGCCAGGTGAGAAGGGGGCATCGTCATCATCAGGGGGCGAGGGTGGCATCATGCCTTTGAGACAGTAGGGTGGAAGGGGTACACTGTCTGTTAATCAGAAGACTACCTTGAACACAGTACTAGTGCATAGGCTCATAAAAGCAGCAACAGGCAGGCATCACACAGTGGTGGATGGGAAAATGCGATATTCAGCAGTGTTGGAATTTTTCACAAAGTCAATAGGGGACATTAGCGTGGAGGCATGCAGGATGTATGGGCATGATGGCCCTGTGTCAACACATGGAGTGTCACCATAAAGTGGCGTGGGAAAACTGTTCCACTTTTTTTACTCTTACAGCTGGATGCAGCCACCACTGCATCCCCCACTGGACCACAACACCTCTCCAGCAGTCAGGGCTCATCACCATCAGCAGAAGGAAGTTGTCATTCCTTCCAATCGACTTCAATGTCATCTATTGCTCCTGATACTCCTCCTTCTTCTCCTCATCACTTGTTTCTATAGCAATCGATCACCGAGTCAAATGCAAAAAGACAACAGTATGCGTGCACTCATCCAGTGGCGCAGAAGCTGAACGTGCACCTGGCCAAGTTGCTGGTACTACATTTCCTCCCCTTCCATGTAGTTGACTTTGCAAATTTCAGAGAACTGATGGCTTGTGCCCACCCAAGGTGGATAGTCCAAAGCTGACATTACTTTTCCAAAAAAGCTGTACCAGCCCTGCACACTTACATTGAGCAGAATGTGGGCCTGTCCTTGGGCCTCTCGATGTCTGCTAGAGTTCCCACCAGTGCTGATGTATGGAGTTGATATATATGTCGTTCATAGCCGACTGGCTAAATGCTGTTCTGGGCCAGGCACATCAGCAATTTGGCCAGATGATGACAATGGTGCCTCCGTGTTGTAATAATGAGATTTCTGCGCCAATGTGCTCCTCATCCTCCACTTTGTCCTCACCCTCTCTTCTAGGAACAGTACACAGTGGTCCTCCATCATATCACCTATGCAAAGCTAGGCGTTGTCACACTTTTCTGCACCTTGTTAGACTTGCTGAATGGAGCCACACCGGAACTGCTCGGAGTCATCAATAAAGAAATAGTACACCGGCTGTCTCGCCACTAACTGGAGATAGGAACCGTAGTTAAAGATAATGGAAAGAATATTTTGTCTACGCTGCATCTTCAATCTCGTTATCACCCAGTTCCTCAAGTCTTCCACTGAACTGCAAGAGCTGTTAAAAATGAATTATGTCATTCCACTCCTTCAAATCTTGATGTAGACATGCGCCTACATCTCATGGCTACCTGAGCCCTGAGGAGGATGAACGGGCAGAGGAGGAGGACGAGGACATAAACGCCCAGGAATTTTATACACAATTAGGTGGTTTATCTGCCCAAACTACAGGAGAGAAGCAGGAGGACCAGGAGGAGCTGGATGGCGACAATGAAGACAACTCAGATGACCCTGACAGACCGTGGCAGTATGCAGTGGAGATGGAGGCAGCGAGTGGCCAGATGCATGCTTTTTTTGTTTGCATACTGACAGCCGCATTGTCAGGATCCAGCAGTGGGATGACTACTGGTTTACAACATTGTTAGACCCTCACTACCGGTCAAAAATGGGTGCATTTTTTAGACCTTCTGAGAGGGATGCAAAAATTGACTACTTTTGAGACATGCTGTGTAGTCGGTTGGTCGCTGCCTACGAGCACCATCGCCTGTCCTCACAAAGGTCTGACCGGAGGGACCCTCTGGACTCACGCTCCACTGTCATGACTGGTGGATAGCAGGAGCAACACCAGCTCCATAAGCAGCTATTTAAGCCTGGAGTCTCTGATGACCAGTTTTCTACAGCCGCCTTCTGAAGAAACCATCTAGCTGCAGCAGTGTGGCATGCAGCAGAACCTCAATAAGCAGGTGTTGGCATACTTGGACTGCAACCTTTCACCCATGATCCAAGATCCCCTGGACTACTGGGCATGTAAACCTGAAGTGTGGCCGCAAATGGCCGAGTTTGCCATGGGCATAATTTCCTTCCTGGCCAGTAGTGTGGCATCAGAGTGGGTGTTCAGCGCAGCAGGGGACATAGTTACCCTTAAGAGAACTCGCCTTCGCTCACAAAATGTTGAGAGACTAACCTTCATAAAGATGAATCAACCATTATTTCCAGATACTGGTGACTAATGCAACAGAATAGATCATTCTGCCACTAATGATCATACTGTAGTGTGGTGGCAGACTGGAATATTAGGCAAAATGGCCGTTACTTCTGGCCACGTGCTGCTGCCACCATTCTGATGCTGCCACCTGCCTGATGCCACCGCCTGCTGCATCTTTTGCCATTCTTACAAAGGGGCTTCTTGGCCCCCTGATATGTACATGTTACATTTTTACGAGGATATGCATACCACTGGTCCTGGGACTGTCACACTGCTGTTGGGTTCTGCTACTACTATGATCTGCCATTATCTGTATGCCACTGCTGCTGGCCACCCTCCTCACTCTGTCATGGGACCACTACTGTCACTGTTACTGCCACTGCTGCTAGCCACCCTCCTCACTCTGTCATGGGACCACTACTGTCACTGTTACTGCCACTGCTGCTAGCCACCCTCCTCACTCTGTCATGGGACCACTACTGTCACTGTTACTGCCACTGCTGCTAGCCACTCTTCTCACTCTGTCATGAGACCACTACTGTCACTGTTACTGCCACTGCTGCCCCCCTCCCCACTCTGTCATGGAGCCACTGTTGTCACTATTGCTGCCACTGTTACTGCCACCCTCCCCACTCTGTCATGGGGCCGCTACTTGAATATTGGTGCACTGCACAGTTACCACGAAGCATGAGAAAATTAGGATTCATTGCGAATTGAAGTTTTCCTAAATTTTGGACCGAATTCTGCTTCAAATGCTTTGCTTCATTCTACACTAATTCCTATTTAAGGTTGACAGTAGTTTGCCACAGCTGATATCAGAGACATTACGCTGCATAAATAAGGGTGGGTTTGCACTTGCGTTATGGCATTCCGTTATAGGTTTAGTTTATAACAGAATATAACAAAATGCCCAGACGGAAGCCTTTAAGAGGCATTTCGTTTTGAGCCATCATAATAGAAGTCTATGGGCAAGCATAACGGATCTGTGTGGTTTCCATTATGCAGAACGGAAAAAATCTTTTCTCCATATACTGTAATATCCAGCTCTGTCATATGTGATATAATACATAAAACTCCCTTTGTGCACATAACACTTGTATTGTGAACAGTCTACATGCATACCTACACTGCGGTGGATAAATTCCTGATATGAGGAGCTTAAGGTTTAGTGACACATGGTATGATATAAATTGCCATCTCCCCTCTTTGCTCCTCACCTGTCACTTTATGCCAAAGGCAATACAAAGGTGACAATGATGACAAGTCCTTTATTGTAAAGCAACAGCTTCTATTAGAGTTATAGAATGTAGTGAATGGGGGGAGACACAGTGGGATCTGATCTGAGTGATATAATGAAGTGCATATGATGGACAAGCTGCAGATGGAAGATAAAAAAAAAGGGTCACAGCTGATCAACCATTGTATGATACAATACAGGCTTCATGCTCCACGCTACATAGCTTCATATATATCTTATTCTCATTAGCATTGTTATAATGTAGCACATTCTACCTAAACAGGGGATGATCATCATGTCTTCAAACCATAAGGCTCCATGCACACCACTGTATTTTTGGTCCACAATCAATCCGCATTTTTCGCAGATTGGATGCAAACCCATTCATTTCAATAGGGCTGCAAAAAATCTGTATGTCCTGCAAAAAAGATAGAACATGTCCTATTCTTGTCCATTTCGCAGACTAGAAGAGGCATGGCTGGTATCTGTGTTTTGCGGGACGCAAAATAGATGCGGTTGTGTGCAAGAGCCCTAAGGCAGGAGTCGCACATTCTCTACCAAATTATGGGGAAATAAAGTAAAACTGGGTTAATTACACCACCAGAGATATTTATTTTGAGTGTCTACCCTCCAGGTTCATTGAAGACCCATTCTCTATCATCAATAAGTCTATCTGATTAATAACTCAAACATGAAATAAACTCCAGCAAAAAGTAACATGTCACAAAATGTGGTTTCCCTCTGCTGGACCACATGGGCTATGCTTTGGTAAAGCCTTGGAACTGGTCAGAGGTTGGGCCCATGAAGGTATGTTATAGACCACTAGTGGGACAGCCTGGCAACAATTTACCCCTTTGCATGAAACAGCGTGTAGTTACATCGTCCATCTGCAGGGAGTGCATGAAGCAGGCTCATGAGTTGAGTTGTCTCCATATATATTTGGTACCGGCTGTTATTTAGCTTACGCCTGGTAACTGTGGTTGGGATCAGAGATTATGGCTGTTTAACCACTCAATACTGACCATAGCATCTGAGCATTAGACAAAGGTAGGAGGCTCTTCCACTTGCCGACTCCCCCCTGAAATCACAGGGTGACTATTGATTGCTGACAGCCTGGAGCATTGTGAAGGTTCTAGAGCCTGCTATTGTTAACTGACTACAACAGAGCTTACTACCGGTAGACAAACCATAGAATCCTCCTATGAATGCTCACATGTTCAAGTCTCCTAGGGGCCAAAGGTAAAAAATATTTTTAAAAATATAATATAAAAAACAAATGTGTCAAAAATTCATATCACCCATTTTCCAATTTTACGTATAAAAATAAGCAATTGAAAAATAAATGTAACTAGTATCGCCACATCCAAAAATGTCTGAACTATTAAACTATAAAATTATTTATCTTGGACGTGAAAAATGGAAAAAAAAAATCTACATGGCTAAGTTGACAATTTATTGGTTACCTTACCCCCTGAAAAAAATGAAATAAAGAGTCATCAAAAAGTCATATGTATCCTAAAATGGTACCAATAAAAACTAAAGCTGAGAATCAAACACTCACTCAGTTCTGTAGACATAAATACAAAAAAATTATGGGTGTGAGAATTGTCTCAAACCAGCGGATGTGAACCCACTATGCTATGTGTCCTACCTCCTTTAAGGGCGTTGTCTAAGTGAACCCCTCGATCTTCACAGTACCCCTGAAGATGGGGATAGACTTTCCTGAGGGGAACACCAGGTCGCTACCTTTTGAGGAGGATTGGCACACAAGGCAGCTGGTCCATGCGAACCAAGAGGTAACTGAGTAAGGTATCAGAGGTACAGACATGGTCAGCAGGCTGAGTCATAACCAGGAGCAACAGTGCAGGACCGAAGGATGAGGCAGAGGCGTAGTCAGACAGGCAATAGGTGAGGGCAGGTGGCACAGATACAGGTCAGGCAATCCGGATCAGCAACAGGAGAGTCAAAGGCAAGCAGGCAGGGATCAAACAGGTAGCAGAGTCCAGGAATACAAGTACGAGTCAGGAACACTAGCAGATATCAGGAACCTTAACAGGACACAAGGACCTTAACACTGAGGCATCTGGGGAGGGGGCTGAGCCACTTATATATGTGCAGGAGGGCTAGGATTGGTCAGCAAGGTCACATGACCTAACCCATAAAGCACAGGAAGTGACGTGCACCGGCCCTTAAGGAAGTGCTGCTGGGAACAAGCAGCAAGCATGCTGTGGCCAGAGCTGAGAGGAAACTGTGGAGCGGATCCCAGAACAACAGTACCTACACAGACAGAGCCCAGAACTGCAGAAGTGAATGGGAAGCACTGGCAGCAGATCACCGCTGAACATGGCGCCCCAGACCACAGCAGTATGCAGGGGAACAGCGACGCACAGCAGCCGCTGTTACAAGAATATAGGAATACAAATTATTATTTTTTATTTTTCCAAAAAATTTTGTAAAACATAATAAAAACTATATAAATTTGGTATCGCCATAATCGTACTTACCCGCAGAATAAGACTGTCTGTCATTTTATTTTTTAGAGCACATTGAACAATGTAAAAACAAAACTCAAAAACCATGGTGGAATTGCCTTTTTTTTTGTTACATCCCCTCTGTACCCCTAGATTTTTTCCCCATTTTTATGATATGGTAAATTAAATGGTGGCATTAAAAAACTTAAAGGGGTTTTGTCATTTCAGCCAATGGCTTTTATCATGTAGAGAACGTTAATACCAGGCACTTACTAATGTATTGTTATTGTCCATATTGCCGCCTTTGCTAGCTAAATTCATTTTTCCATCACATTACACACTGCTGATATCCATGGTTACGACCCTGCAATCCATCAGCTGTGTACGTGCTTGCATGTTAAAGAGCTTAAAAGAGGTGGGAAAAAGTCCAGAAGACCCCAGAGTATCACATACAAATTTTCTGTGCAATTGGGGCCCTATCAATTTAAAATGGAAGGAATCTAACTGCAGACTCGACCTAATCAACCCCATAACGGAAATTTGCTGAACTCTAGTAAAATATATATGGCTCTTAGGAGACAATGATGAAAAAAAAGAAAATAAAAAAATGAAATTTAACCTGGCTTTGAAGGGGTTATGTTTCCCTGTGTAAATAGTACAGTAACATTAGGGACATTAGGCATATGATGGGAAAGGAGCAACAAGGGATAAATAAAATGAAAGATCAAGAGTATTTGTGTGTGTGTGTGTGTGTGTGTGGGGGGGGGGGGATTCTAAAATCACTGCCTTTGGCATCAGCAGAGCTTGTCCCACCCTTGATATTAGGTGTTACATGAACATGGTCATCATTTCATAGGCAAGGTGCATTCACAATCAGGGCTGCCATCAGAAATTTTGGGGCCCCTTACACAGCTCAAGGCCTGCCCCCCCCCCCCCCCCCCCTCCTACCCCGCTCATTTAGAATCCGTCCTGACTCCGCCTCCCGGCCCCCCTCCACCTCCAAGGACCCACCCCGAATTTCATTATTTTTTACAACTACAAAGACAGTAAAAAGTGCTAATTCAGTAAGGAATTATTTTTTGACCAAAGAATATGAAGCCTGCTACCACGACAAGGTAGACTCTTTAACAGGACCTTACACTAACACTAACTTCACTACCTGTTCTAATCTGCCCTAGCAATCTTCCCCTAACAAATCATCTAAGAAATAAACAAAACTTCTACAATACACAAGGTACTCTTTTGAGAAGGACCCTACACTAACTACATCTTACATAATAAAACAAAAAAAAACTTTTTTGTGTCCCTTTAAGCAAAAGCCAGAATAAAATAAAATACAAAAAAAAGACATTAAACTGCATTTATAATAAAGCAATTTGCTTACAAAAGAAGCGATTCAGTCGTCTGCTGTGCCGTCTTCTGCTTGCTTTTTCAGATTCTTTCCCCTCCTTTCTCTCTCTTCCTCAGTGCACAGGCGCACTGTTACGGGGGATCTGTGGATGACACACTGTTATGGGGGATCTGTGGATGACACATTGTTATGGGGGATCTGTGGATGACACACTGTTATGGGGGATCTGTGGATGACACTTTTATGGGGTATCTGTGGATGACACTTTTATGGGGTATCTGTGGATGACACTTTTATGGGGGATCTGTGGATGACACTTTTATGGGCATCAGTGGATGACACTCAACCATTCTCAAACCCAACTGGTCAAACTTGTTAAATGGCTCCCAAACACAATATGCACAATAAGCCCCCACCCCCCACCCCCTCCAACACTTAATTAACTCCTTCATGGCCTAAATAAAATTCAATGCAGAACACACAGCTAAATGGGGCTGGGTGGGCTGGCAAGGGAGGGGTTAATAACAATAAGTGATGGAGGATCATAGCCCTGTGGGATAATCCAGAAAACAGCTTTGCATTTTACCCCCGAGCAAAGACCACACAACATAGAGCTGCCTAGACAACATAAGGATCAATATGAAAATAAATAATTTGGAGCCTTTGAAATAGCTCAGCTCAGTATGCCACCATTAACAGTAAAATGATAACTTATCATTTTACTGTTAATGGTGACATACTGAGCTGAGCTATTTCAAAGGCTCCAAATTATTTATTTTCATATTAATCCTTATGTTGTCTAATGTAATGATAACATCATGGAAACAACCTAATGGACCGTCACCTTAATGAATCAGTGGGGTCCAACCAGTCCAACATGTGATGGAGACAGTGGAGGCTGGAGCATGGAGCCGGCACTGACTCCTTCCTGGGCTGGCTAAGAGGGTACTAGGGCAGGCTTCCACAAAAGTTAGAGACCAGAAGCCTGCAAACCAGAATTGACTGTCTGGCAGTGGCAGGCGTCACGGTAATCTAAAGGCGGCGTGAGGCAGCGGCCAGCGTCTGACATCACGTGCGCAGCTGCTCTCCTCTGCGCTCTTCTGCACAGCGACAGTGTTTTAAAGGGAAATGCAGCGCCGCCAGCGGTACGGGAATCAGCGGGGGGGACGGGACCGGGGCGGACTATGTAGCGACGCGGACTATTAAGTCAGTGAAGTCACTGATAATTTTGACAAATGACAAAAGTAAAAAAATAAATAAATCGGGACTGGCCAGGCCCCCCAGGGGTCCGGGCCCCTTATTGGAGTATCGACTGTACCCCCCTGATGGCGGCCCTGTTCACAATACAGTATCTAGGGTAGCACCAACTCTAAATACAATAATCTCTCAAGATACAATGGCCTCAGGGTACAATATTTTCAGCATACAATGGTCTTTTCTGGGCCATCGTAAATAGAAACTGGATTCAACATACCATGTCTCAGGCTTAACCAATCAACATGGCCATTTCACTGGTAAAACACCTTTATTGGTTGTCTAGTAGCTTCTCTGCAGTACTACGTGTTCTGTACCGTCCCCTGTCTGTGCCGGGATGAGCTGTTGCTTTGGACACCAAGTGAGCTGTGGCTTCATTTAATTTTTCTGGTACATTTACACTCACCTAAAGAATTATTAGGAACACCGTACTAATACGGTGTTGGACCCCCTTTTGCCTTCAGAACTGCCTTAATTCTACGTGGCATTGATTCAACAAGGTGCTGATAGCATTCTTTAGAAATGTTGGCCCATATTGATAGGATAGCATCTTGCAGTTGATGGAGATTTGAGGGATGCACATCCAGGGCACGAAGCTCCCGTTCCACCACATCCCAAAGATGCTCTATTGGGTTGAGATCTGGTGACTGTGGGGGCCATTTAGTACAGTGAACTCATTGTCATGTTCAGGGCCGTCTTTGCCGCAGGGCAAAAGGGGCAGCTGCCCCAGGCCCAGTTGCTCCTGGGGGCCCATGGGAGCTCCGTTTCCCGACTCCCATTCACTAGTGGGCATTGCTAGGTTAAAACATTCGGGGCCTGGGCCCCGGATGTTTTGTCCCAGGCCCCGAATGTCCTGCCTGCTAGATACAACTGTATTGCCGTACACAGAACGGCAATACAATTGAATCTAATACACTGGGAAGAGGCGAAGGACCTGTGGTGACATCACAGGTCATGTGATCAGCAAAACAGGCTGTGATAGGATGACCTGGATGATGTCACCATCATGTGACCAGTGCAGGATTGGACCAGAGTGAAGAGGAGGAGCCTAATGCAGGACTGGAGAGGTAAGTGAAGGGAGAGGCAGAGCAATACTGGGAGTTGTAGTTATTTAACTGGGATGTATGTTAGGGCTGAAGGGAGGGATGTTATTGACATGGGACTGTATGTTGAAAGTGGATGGTGGGGGGGAATAATGTTGATGTACATGGGTTTAGGCTACGTTCACACTTGCGTTTGGGGATCCGCTTGTGAGATCAGTTTCAGGTCTCTCACAAGCAGCCCCAAATGCATCAGTTTAACCCCAATGCATTCTGAATGGATGCGGATCCATTCAGAATGCATTCGTTCGGCTCCGTACAGCCCCCCGTTCCGTTTTGGAGACGGACCCCAAAATGCTGCACGCAGCGTTTTTGTGTCCGCATGGCCTTGCAGAGCCAAACGGATCCGTCCTGACTTACAATGTAAGTAAATGGGGACGGATCCCTTTGCATTGACACAAAATGGTGCAATTGTAAACGGATCCGTCCCCCCATTGACTTTCAATGTAAGTCAGGACGGATCCGTATTGGGACTTAGAAATTCAAATCTAATACAAACGAATCGGTCCTGAACGGATGCATTCGTTTGTATTATCGGTGCGGATCTGTCCTGTACAAGTACAGGACAGATCCGCACGAACGCAAGTGTGAAAGTAGCCTTAGGGGGTGATGTTTACATGGGATTGTGCGTTGGAGGTGGCTGGGGAGGAGGTGATGTTATTTACATGGGACTGTATGGTGGAGGGAGGATTATAACTGCAGGGGGCACTGCAGATCCAGGGGACATTATAGGCATCTTATTACTACTGGGGGCTCTATAGGAGGGTCTTGTAGATCCGCCTTATTTCTACTAAGCGCACTATGAGGGCCTTATTACTACTGAGGGGAACAATAGGGGGCCTTATTTCTACTAGGGACTCTGTGAGGGTATTATTAATATGGGAGGGCTCTTCTAATAATGGGGGGCATTGTTGAGGAGCATTATCACGGTTGGGGCAGCGTTACTAATGAGGGCATTCTAGAAGGGAATTACTATTGGTGGGACTATGAGGAGCACTATTACTATGGGGGGCAGTAATGTTTCTTCAGGATAGTATTTGGGGGTATTGGGGGGGGGGGGGGGTCGGGGCGTAACTAAAGGCTCATGGGCTCCGGTGCAAGAGTTCATCTTGGGCCCCCCTTCCCTCAGTGCTTTGTGTGTCTTCTTATGCGGCACAAGTGTCTTTGGGCCCCTTCATGCTCCTGGGCCCGGTAGCGACTGCTACCTCTGCACCCTCTATAGCTACACCCCTGGGGGGGGGGGGAGGGGGGCACAGCAAGCAGCAGGATAACACTGTGAGGACTCCAGTTGGGGGATAATGATAGAATGTGAGGAAGCTAAGATGTCTGTGTGTCACACTCTGCAGAGACGAGGCGGCTGAGAGAAGTTGTCCAGACCGAGTGGAGAAGATCTACAGAGAAGATGATGACAGAGAGGAGACGTCACCTGGAGGCCCTGGATGTGACAGGTAAGTGCTGCTGTAGAGCAAGTACAGCAAAGCGCGGGGGGGGGGGGGTGTTATCCAGGGGGCCCAAGTAAATTCTTGCCCAGGGTCCAATCAATATTAAAGACGGCCCTGGTCATGTTCAAGAAACCAATTTGAAATGATTCAAGCTTTGTGACATGGTGCATTATCCTGCTGGAAGTAGCCATCAGAGGATGGGTACATGGTGGTCATGAAGGGATGGACATGGTCAGAAACAATGCTCAGATAGCCCCACACCATTACACCACCACCACCAGCCTGCACAGTTGTAACAAGGCATGATGGATACATGTTCTCATTCTGTTTACGCCAAATTCGGACTCTACCATTTGAATGTCTCAACAGAAATCGAGAATCATCAGACCAGGCAACATTTTCCAGTCTTCAACAGTCCAATTTTGGTGAGCTCGTGCAAATTGTAGCCTCTTTTTCCTATTTGTAGTGGAGATGAGTGGTACCCGGTGGGGTCTTCTGCTGTTGTAGCCCACCATTCTTTCCCATTCTGACATTCAGTTTGGAGTTCAGGAGATTGTTTTGACCAGGACGACAACCCTACATACATTGAAGCAACTGCCATGTGATTAATTGACTAGATAATCGCATTAATGAGAAATAGAACAGGTGTTCCTAATAATTCTTTAGGTGAGTGTATGTACTATGTGCAGTGGCCAGGTACGGGTGGATAATATTCTGTACTAGCTGAAGGACCCGGCTTCGCTCGGGTATATTTAATCTATTTCATTTAATGTTTGTGTGTGTCGTTAAAAGATATCAACACTATCCTCTATAACAGTGACATCTAAAGCACCCTGCCCCCTTAACAGTGACCTCAACTGAGCCCCCCCCCAGTGGGCCTCCATAGCACCCCACCCCCTTAACTTTGACCTTTACAGCAGCCTTTCCCTTTAACAGTGACTTTCACAGCATACCACCTACTTGACAGTGACCTCCACAGGGGCCCGTCCCCTTACACGTGGCCTTTACAGCAATCTGCCCCTTAACACTGACCTCCATAGCAGACCATCCCCTTAATTGTGACCTCCACAGCAGTCTGCCCCTAGGGTGGCCATAGGTCCAGTTTTAGGCCGGACAGTACGACTCCCTGTCCTCCGTCTGGCGCAGGGCCTGGAGGGACACAAGGATGTCCTTTTGAACAGCTCGCTCTCAGACAGCAGCACTGTGCTATCTGAGTGTGAGCTGTAGGAAGAAAGTCACCCTCCCTCCCACTCCTGCAGCTTACAGAAGCAGATTTTTAACCTCATTTTCTCAATCCCTGTCGGCTGAGAAGTGGGAAGGGCGTGGTCTAACCATATCAGGGCGTGGCTTAGCGGGATCTAGCAGTTGATTTTTAACTTCATTTTTTCAATCCCTGTCGGCTAATAAGTGTGGGGGAGGGGCTCCTAGTGGGACCTAGAAGTTGATTTTTAACTTCATTTTCTCAATCCCTGCTAAGTTGTGGGAGGGGTGTTGCCTAACAGGATCAGGGCGTGGCTTAGCGGGACCTGGGGCAGGGTTTTAAGTTCATCTTTGTGGTAGGGGGCGTGTCTGGACTGCTTCTTACTGGCTCATTTGCATAACAGATAAACTGGATTTTCAGAGGATAAAAACATCTATTGCTGGAACAAAGGCACATCTTGAAATAAGGTACTAACTGCTATTAGGCCATGGCTTTACTTCAATAGCGATTATCCTTGTGACAGGTTTCCTTTAAAGCTCACCTACAGCAGTGAAAATAAATGGCTGGGTTGTTATGGAAACCTGGAGTAAAACTGTGTATGTGGAGGCTGGAGGACCTGCGAGCTTCTATTGGCTGATAAGGGTGATGTGACCAAGCTTCTATTGGGTAATGCATTTTTGGGAATAACTCAGGAACGATACGTCCTAGAGAGCTGAGACCTGTTTTAAAACCTTCACGGACACCTGATGTATCTTTGTACCAAATTTCGTGATTGTAAATGCGATGGTGCGGATTCCTTTAGCGGACATACACACACACACATACACAGCTTTATATATTAGATTTGTTGTGACGCCAATTGCAGCGTGCGCAGGGTACTATCCCAGGGCCCTTCCAAGGTGTTATAACGCACGTCCCAGGTTAGGAAGGCCAGAGTGGTGTAATGGTCTATAATGTCTCTGTAGTATTGTGGTAGTTCTGTCACTGTGTCTCCTACCTGGGTACGGCTGGACTCCTGGCTCACAAGCAATAAATTTGAATGTAGTGAGGAGTAATATAGGAACTTTGCAGAATAAATGATGTCCAGACCTTTAGATGAAGTTCAAACATTGTTTAACTTGAAATAACTTGCATCCAAACAGTACACATCTTTGGTCCTTGGTCCCAGCAGGTTTTGGCAATGATTGGCAGGAATGAGTACTTCTGCTTTAAATGTGGAGCTGGCAGGATAAACGTCTGCCTGGTAGCTCTGCAACTGTGGCAGGGTTAGCTTCTGCACTTATCTGTACCTTCTGCTTTGTGGGGACAGACTAGCTGAGGAGGAATGGCTTCTCCTAGGGCTCTGGACTTATCTCATAGATGGATTCTCAGGGGATGCTTTCTTCCTGGTACTCTGTAGTTTGGCTGTAGTTTCTGCTCTCTTCGTCCTGCAGAGCTAAGGTGCTCAGACTGGGTATATGGCCACGTCTCTTGCGGAGACGTGTCCCTACTTTCTTCCCTAAGGAGGGAGTACCACTCAAAACCCTCCTTTCCCCAACTATAACTGGCTCTAACAGTTTTTTCCCTCTCCTTGCAGGAGGAAGAAAGACTTGCCTTCCTCTCTCCAGAAGGGGGGCAGAATAGAACAGGAATGTTCCACTCTGAAGTGCCATAACATTAAGACTATCTCTGCCAATGATGCTGCCACCTGGTGGTAACCAGGCTAATTACATGAACCATTACATTTAACATAGTTTTTATATACACATTTCTGGAGGACATAAGCAAAATCACATCAGATGACAGTATAAAGGCTCTTAGAAGATAGTAGTGAGGTAGAGGCGTGTAGTAACACAACTCTGGGGTGTTACATATGCAAGACCCTAAAGTATCTCCTGTCCTTACCACAGAAAGTGATTTACAGCTTCCAACATCTATTTCTGACTGACTTGTCGGGAATAGATAACTGACTTGTTTTATTTGTCTTGGTTTTCTTCTTATTTTCTTAAAACTTCATTTTTTCCTCTTTTGAGATGATATTTTTGGGCTTTGGAACCAATTACTGGTTTCACATAGAGTTATAAACACAGGTTACAATGGTTTCAACTTAAAATGGTCGTCCCGTAAACAATTAATATTGTAACTTGAGGGGCCATCGTACTCCCATTTAGCATAGATAACTGTAATGTGGCAAAGCAGATGCAGTCATGGTGATGGTTGCAATCTTCAGTTTCTTGCTATAAACTAAATAAGTAATGAATATAAAATCATGTCTAGGCAAGAAGACGACCTTGGGTCGCTTTATATTAAACAAATAGTGTTCCAGTAGTGTTTGTTTTCATGATATGCCAGTGTGCATAATGAACCACAGTGCTGTATATCAATAACCTCATCAGGGACACATACATATTTCATCCTTCCCCAATAAGCGATCACATATGACAGGAATGTGCATCAATCAAGCTAACCTGCAGCATCCTGAGGAATGCATCTCAGGAGCAGGCATGACACACACACCACTAGCCCACCCCCTCCAATGGAGACGACAGGCCTAGGTTTAATGTGCTGTATGAGTGACTATGATACTGTTCCGTCATGTCATAGAATATCATATTAGCGTCAGATAAGTCTGTGATTAACCACCTCAGCTCCCCTAGCTTAAACCTCCTTAATGTCCAGACCACTTTTTACAATTCTGCACTACACTACTTTGACGGTTTATTGCTCGGTCATACAACTTACCACCCAAATGAATTTTACCTCCTTTTCTTCTCACTAATAGAGCTTTCAGCTACAGGAGGTTCTCGATGATCTCTTCCTGAAATTTGAGGAAGGATCCTGTTCTCCCAGCCTTACTGTAGAGAACAAAACTATTGTACATCGCCAATTGAATTAGGTATACAGACACCTTCTTATACCAGCGTCTGGTCCTGCGGAAGAGTAAATAAGGAGCCAACATCTGGTCATTGAAGTCCACGCCTCCCATGAGCGAATTATAGTTGTGGACACAGAGGGGCTTTTCAATGACTCCAGTTGCTCGTTCAATTTCGATTGTCGTGTCTGCGTGAATGGAGGAGAGCATGTAAGCGTCAAGCTTGTCTCTCCATTTCACTGCGAGCAGTTGTTCGTTACACAAGGCAGCCCTCTCCCTCCTTGCAAGACGGGTGGTAACGAGCCATTGGGGGAAGCCCCGGCGACTAGGTGGCACGGTGCCACAGCAGCCAATCTGTTCTAGAAACAAATGCCTGAAGAGGGGCACACTAGTGTAGAAATTGTCCACATAAAGATGGTACCCCTTGCCAAATAAGGGTGACACCAAGTCCCAGACTGTCTTCCCACTGCTCCCCAGGTAGTCAGGGCAACCGACCAGCTCCAGGGTCTGATCGTTACCCTCATAGACACAAAATTTGTGCGTATAGCCTGTGGCCCTTTCACAGAGCTTATACAATTTGATGCCATAACGGGCGCGCTTGCTTGGAATATATTGTTTGAAGCCAAGGCGCCTAGTAAAATGTATCAGGGACTCGTCTATGCATATGTTTTGATCAGGGGTATACAAATCTGCAATTTTGATGTTAAAGTGGTCTATGAGGGGCCGAATTTTGAGGAGCCGGTCAAAAGCTGGGTGGCCTCTGGGACGAGAGGTGCTGTTGTCACTAAAGTGCAGGAAATGCAGGATGGTCTCAAATCGTGTCCTGGACATGGCAGCAGAGAACATGGGCATGTGATGAATTGGGTTCGTGGACCAATATGACCGCAATTCATGCTTTTTTGTCAGGCCCATGTTGAGGAGAAGGCCCAGAAAAGTTTTAAATTCGGAAACTTGGACGGGTTTCCACCGGAAAGACTGGGCATAAAAGCTTCCCGGGTTGGCGGATATAAATTGAGTGGCATACTGGTTTGTTTCTACCACGACTAAGTCCAAGAGCTCCGCAGTCAAGAACAGCTCAAAAAACCCCAGTGCCGATCCGATCTCAGCTGTCTCAACCAGAACTCCAGACTGGGCGGTGAAAGGGGGAACTACTGGGGCGGCTGAAGTTGGGGGCTGCCAATCAGGGTTAATTACTGATAAAAAAAAAAAAATCGATTTAGGGTTGGCAAAGTGTGCAAATAATCTTTTCAGACATTAAATTCTCCTTGTTATTTTTGTAATCACAAACAGAGGAAAACCACAGCACCCACCACTTATCTTGAGACCCTTATTAACTGTTTAGGGTGGGTCAAACACAGGGTGCATATACACAGGGTGCACCAAGAAGATGCACTCGATACAGGAGGAACAGAGCTTGAAGTGCTATTGCTATATATGTTTCATAGTTTGTGTGGCATTATCTATAGGGGGCAACAAGCATATGCCACTATATACAGAGGGCACAGAGTCTTTAGCACTAGCATAAGGGGCACTATGTGAGACACTAATATTTATTATACTCACTTATATAGCGCTGAGATATTCCGCAGCTCTTTACAGACATTACCTTCCACCCAATGGGGCTCACAATCTAATGTTCTTATGAGTATGTCTTTTGGAATGTGGGATAAACCCGGAGTACCCGTAAGCACATGGAGAACATACAAACTGTGCACAGTGTATGTTGCTATTATATTGAGGGCACAGCGCAGCGTGTGGCACTGAGAGGCGTTTTTCTTAGTATGTAGGGTGCCGAAATGTGTTGGTAAAGCAAGAAGCTGAAGAGATCTGGGCTGCAAACTCTGCAGAGACAAGTTGTGGCCAGGAGAAGTCATGATGGTGGTCTGAACCAGATGGAGAATAACTCTGAAGGAGACATCACCTGTGTGTCACTGAATGAAAAATGTTTATTCTGCCACTGCCCGCGTCTGATCAGTGCTGTAGTCACCCGTATGATCTACAGCTGTTGACGGGTGGTAGCATTCTGTTTTGTGAAACAACAACTCCTAGCAGACCTTTAAAACTGTTTCGACCATATCAAGAGCTGAAGTTTAAAAGTGTACAAAATTATATGGGAAGGACTAAGCCCAATATGCAAATGGAATCTGTACTGGACTTTTGAAGCTGGTGATGGTATATATGTAATGTCCTTGGTTCTGTATTTATGGTATGAGCTTCTGGTGGTGCTTTTGACACGTGGGCTTGGTTCTGGTGCTGTATTGCCCTATGAGCTTGGTTCTGGTACTGTATTCATGTAATATGCTTGTCCAGTGTTGTATTTATGTAGTGATTTTGGTTCTGGCACTGTATTGGAGTGTTACACTTGGATCTGATACTATACTTTTATCTGATGCTATTTATTCACATTTGCATTGAAGGCTCTGTTTGGGGCCTCTGTGAAAGATTCTGTTAAAAAAACAAATGCAAGAATTTTCTGTCCAGTGAAAAAGCAGCATCCCGAATAGAAACTAAATGGACCTCATTTGTAGTCAATGTATTCTGTTCAGCTCAGTTTGTTTTAGTTATGTGCTGAATTCAGCCCTTCCGTTATTTTCAGCTTTTCATCTTTCTGCTTCCATTATGGAACGCTTTTGTGAAAAAGTAAAACCTGGATTTAGGGGTGTAAGAAATGCTGCAAAGTTTGCTGTGCAAAGTACATCTTATCCCCTTCTCTCAGTGCAAAGTGATTGTGTTGTCTATGCAAATGACCACATACAGGTCTATAATTAAGTTATACATGTAGTAGTGACTGTTTGTGAGTAGGTATATATGTAGAAGTTATATCTATAGTACAAATTTGCCAAGTCTCCTGAAACATCTGGGAGTTTCCCGGAAAAAGGGGAGTCGTGCCAAACTTGTTGGTAAACCCCCCAGCACAAGGCATCCACATCCATACACAGAAGGAGGTGGAGTTTTAGGAAAAGGTGTGTGTCCAAACCTGAAAAAAATTCAAGGCTTCTCCTCCCTTCTGCGGACCAACTTGTTAATGTTGTCAAGTATGCTACAGTATGGCGCATACTGCACTGAAAATTCTTTCTGATTTACTCCAAACAAGTGTATGAGTCTTAGACTCCATTCACACGTCCGCAATTTTGCTCCGCAATTTACGGAACGGAATTGCGGACCCATTCATTCCTATGGGGCAGCACGATGTGCTGCCCGGACACGGAATTGCGGACCCGCACTTCCGGGTCCGCAATTCCGTTCCCGAAAAAAATAGAACATGTCCTATTCTTGTCCGCAACTGCTATTCTATAGTGCCGGCAATGTGCGGTCCGCAAAACGCATTGCCGCTGTCCGTGTTTTGTGGATCTGCGGCTACGTGGATCCGCGAAACACGTTGCGGACGTGTGAATGGAGCCTTACTAAAATAAATGTTATACAGTATGTGGTGGAGGAGGGCTCCATACTCCTGCAAACCTTAATCTAGACCTGCCTAGCTTATTATGCTAATTAAAAGTCTACATGAAGTGTGACACAGGGGACAGACATGGGTTTTATTTTCTCCTGGTGTTTTTGTTATTTTTGTTAATTATGCATTAGTTTTTTTTCTTTCTTGCTTCTTTTCAAAAACACAGCATGCTGGAGCTCTTGGCATGTTTCTACTCATTTAGACAAAAACACTGTGAACTAAATGCTACTGGGCAAACACACTGTTTGCAAAAAATACCTGAAAAAAATCACACAAACGTGGCAAAAAAAATCATGTCATTATTCTGCATTTTAGTGGTAAAAAGTACCAGAGAAAATTCATATGTGTAGGGACCCTAAAAGCAAAAGACAAGGAATGAGAGATGCAGGTGAGGGCTCTTTCTTGTACTTTCGTACATGAAAAACAGCAGTCACCTGTATCTGACCTTCGATAGTCTGTGAACTCAAGATCACTGGTGAGTACAGTGGCTGTTTTGGATTTGCATTGGGCTGGAATGTGTCTGTTACTTTACAGAGTGCCATGAGTGGGGGTCCCAGGTGTTTGTGGCTTCACTTGTGCGGTAGGCAAGTAGCAGTGCTGCCCTCATTTCGCTTTGACTGAAGACAAACCACAGAGCACCAGCAGATGTAATAAGACTGGCCTCAAATGATTTTGCAAGCTGGAGTGGATCAAGACGGCTCCGGCAAATCTATTGCCATTTACACCTAAAAACAGACTTATTCAGTTGGTCAATAATCAGGGCCGTCTATAATATTGATTGGACCCTGGGCAAGAATTTACTTGGGCCCCCTGGATCCCGCCTTCACACACCCTAGCATGCAATCACACCCTCCACCACAACACACACAAAAAAATAATAATCCACACACCTCGTAGAGTAAACCACGGATCCGCAAAAAAACGGAAGCCGCCCGTGTGCTATCCGCAATTTGCATAACGGAACGGGCGGCCCATTGTAGACATGCCTATTCTTGTCCGCAAAACGGACAAGAATAGGACATGTTCTATTTTTTGGGCGGGGCCACGGAACGGAGCAACGGATGCGGACCCAAACAACGGCCCTGTGCATGAGGCCTAAGCACATGCAGTCTCATGAGTGGTTCACACCACACCCCTGCCTTGCAGCCTCATAGGAGTACAGGACCAGTATCTGCACACGTATGTATGGCATAATTGGGATGCACATCACACATGACATGACACAGGTCTTTACCAGGCTGCAGGCCAGCAGACACATTATTATTGCCACATGTGTCACATGCCACTACTGACTGTACAGCCATTCAGAGTTGAGACAGTTCACAGTTCCACTTCCTTCAGAAAAGCGAGCCTGCCGTGCACTCCAGCGACTTACAGATAGAGGCAGTGGCGTTGCTATGAATGGTGTCACCCTTTGCTCAGGGGGGCCCTCATGGTGTGGTGTGGAGTGGTCATTTTTTACTAAGGAATATAGTTTAACCGTTTATGTGCAAAAGAGAAAAAAATAAGTCACTAAGTCAGCTCCAATCAGATATCAATCTGCACATAGACCAAGACTCTTGGTCTATGTGCAGATTGATATCTGATTGGAGCTGACTTCTTATTTTCTCTTTTGCACATAAATGATTAAACTATTCTTCCTTAGTGAAAATGACCAGTCCAGTCCACACCATGAGGGCCCCCCTGACCCTGAGCAAAGATTAGTAAATGTGGCCGGTGGTGGGGCCCCAGGCCACAGTTCAGCAGCAGACTGCAGACAGAGAGAAGCCAACCCAACCCCTTATGTCTCCTGGGGCCATCTGTCTCTATCCCCCACTAATTTATGAATGGATCTAATCATCTGGGGTTATTATTATTTCGGGGTGACCTGACAGACTGACCGGCCTAAATTTGTAATATAAAATAAAATCAATATGCGTGCTGCTTTTTGCTTTTCCCACCTCCTCCCCTACTGGCGCAGAAGTGGCAGGTCTCAGGTTTGGCTGTGTAAGGTAGGAATTAGGTGAGTGAGTCACTGGTGCCTTGGTCTGGTCATGAGAGGCCGTGAGTGACTCACCACCCAATCCCTTTAGCTCCGGACCGTAGGAGGAGACTTAGTCCCTGGACTCCCTGCTGCTGGCCTGGCTGCTCCACCGTGGCGCCACTCACCAGGCTGCGGTGAGTGAGTCACACACACACACGCTTTTACCACGTGACGGCGGGGCGCCGACGTGCTTGCTAAGCAGCACTTGTAAGTTGTTCTAAAGACTGCTGCTGGCGCTGCGCATAGTGTGAATCAGAATGGGATGGGACTGGTAGTCGGGACTTGGGAAACAGAGCTCCCTTGGGTCCCCAGGAGCAACTGGGCCCTGGGCAGCTGCCCCTTTTGCCCTGCGGCAAAGACGGCCCTGTCAATAATGCTTGGTTTACACAGGGCAATTCCGTGCCGATAACCAGGAATGATCGTTAGTAGAACACTCTTTCCTGATAATGGGCTTGTGTAAAGATGCCGTAGATCACCTGATGCCGACAACTAAATCATCATCTCTGGGCAGCAGATTCTACTGTATAAACAGTGCTCTGCTGCTCAGAAACAATGTCAAATACATATGTTTAAAAGAACTAAAAATATTAAATTAGAATAAAAACATGGCTAATGAAATCCCCTGTCTTGAATAAACCCCAAATGATAATAGGTGAAATTCGATAACACGTAGTCGTCACAGGTGTTAAATTCCTTCGAGGCCCCAACAATTAGGCATTCACCGTACAGAAAATATCAAGTGATTATGTGGCTGGAGGTATATTAGACGGTCATTGGATATCAATTTTACTGCAGGCCAGTGGAGTATAGGCCCCAAACATTAGGCATTCACTGGACAGAAAAAATCAAGTAATTATATGGGTGGAGGTATATTAGATGGTCATTGGATATAAATTTTACTGCAGGCCAGTGGAGGACAGGGCCCAAACATTAGGCATTCACCGTATAGAAAAGAACAAGTGATTATGTGGCTGGAGGTACATTAGGCGGTCACCGTATAACAATTTTACTGTTGGCCAGTTAGATTACAGGCCCCAAAAATTATGCATTCATCGTACAGAAAAGATCAAGTGATTATGTGGCCGGAGGTATATTAGACGGTCAATGGATAACAATTTTACTGCAGGCCAATGAAGTACAGGCCCAAACATTAGGCATTCACCAGACAGAAAAGATCAAGTGATTATGTGGCTAGAGGTATATTAGACAGTCATTGGATAACAATTTTACTGCAGGCCAGTGGAGTACAGGCCCCAAACATAAGGCATTCACCGTATAGAAAAGAACAAGTGATTATGTGGCTGGAGGTACATTAGGCGGTCACCATATAACAATTTTACTGTTGGCCATTTAGAATACAGGCCCCCAAAATTATGCATTCACCGGACAGAAAACATCAAGTGATTATGTGGCTGTAGGTATATTAGACAGTCATTGGATAACAATTTTACTGCAAGCCAGTGGAGTACAGGCCCCAAAAATTATGCATTCACCATACAGAAAAGCACAAGTGATTATGTGGCTAGAGGTATATTAGACGGTCATTGGATAACAATTTTACTGCAGGCCAGTGGAGTACAGGCCCCAAACATAAGGCATTCACCGTATAGAAAAGAACAAGTGATTATGTGGCTGGAGGTACATTAGGCGGTCACCATATAACAATTTTACTGTTGGCCATTTAGAATACAGGCCCCCAAAATTATGCATTCATCGTACAGAAACAGAGCTCCCTTGGGTCCCCAGGAGCAACTGGGCCCTGGGCAGCTGCCCCTTTTGCCCTGCGGCAAAGACGGCCCTGTCAATAATGCTTGGTTTACACAGGGCAATTCCGTGCCGATAACCAGGAATGATCGTTAGTAGAACACTCTTTCCTGATAATGGGCTTGTGTAAAGATGCCGTAGATCACCTGATGCCGACAACTAAATCATCATCTCTGGGCAGCAGATTCTACTGTGTAAACAGTGCTCTGCTGCTCAGAAACAATGTCAAATACATATGTTTAAAAGAACTAAAAATATAAAATTAGAATAAAAACATGGCTAATGAAATCCCCTGTCTTGAATAAACCCCAAATGATAATAGGTGAAATTCGATAACACGTAGTCGTCACAGGTGTTAAATTCCTTCGAGGCCCCAACAATTAGGCATTCACCGTACAGAAAAGATCAGGTGATTATGTGGCTGGAGGTATATTAGACGGTCATTGGATATCAATTTTACTGCAGGCCAGTGGAGTATAGGCCCCAAACATTAGGCATTCACTGGACAGAAAACATCAAGTAATTATATGGGTGGAGGTATATTAGATGGTCATTGGATATAAATTTTACTGCAGGCCAGTGGAGGACAGGGCCCAAACATTAGGCATTCACCGTATAGAAAAGAACAAGTGATTATGTGGCTGGAGGTACATTAGGCGGTCACCGTATAACAATTTTACTGTTGACCAGTTAGATTACAGGCCCCAAAAATTATGCATTCATCGTACAGAAAAGATCAAGTGATTATGTGGCCGGAGGTATATTAGACGGTCAATGGATAACAATTTTACTGCAAGCCAATGAAGTACAGGCCCAAACATTAGGCATTCACCAGACAGAAAAGATCAAGTGATTATGTGGCTAGAGGTATATTAGACAGTCATTGGATAACAATTTTACTGCAGGCCAGTGGAGTACAGGCCCCAAACATAAGGCATTCACCGTATAGAAAAGAACAAGTGATTATGTGGCTGGAGGTACATTAGGCGGTCACCATATAACAATTTTACTGTTGGCCATTTAGAATACAGGCCCCCAAAATTATGCATTCACCGGACAGAAAACATCAAGTGATTATGTGGCTGTAGGTATATTAGACAGTCATTGGATAACAATTTTACTGCAAGCCAGTGGAGTACAGGCCCCAAAAATTATGCATTCACCATGCAGAAAAGCACAAGTGATTATGTGGCTAGAGGTATATTAGACGGTCATTGGATAACAATTTTACTGCAGGCCAGTGGAGTACAGGCCCCAAACATAAGGCATTCACCGTATAGAAAAGAACAAGTGATTATGTGGCTGGAGGTACATTAGGCGGTCACCATATAACAATTTTACTGTTGGCCATTTAGAATACAGGCCCCAAAATTATGCATTCATCGTACAGAAACTGAGCTCCATTGGGTCTCCAGGAGCAACTGGGCCCTGGGCAGCTGCCCCTTTTGCCCTGTGGCAAAGACGGCCCTGTCAATAATGCTTGGTTTACACAGGGCAATTCTGTGCCGATAACCAGGAATGATCGTTAGTAGAACACTCTTTCCTGATAATGGGCTTGTGTAAAGATGCCGTAGATCACCTGATGCCGACAACTAAATCATCATCTCTGGGCAGCAGATTCTACTGTGTAAACAGTGCTCTGCTGCTCAGAAACAATGTCAAATACATATGTTTAAAAGAACTAAAAATATAAAATTAGAATAAAAACATGGCTAATGAAATCCCCTGTCTTGAATAAACCCCAAATGATAATAGGTGAAATTCGATAACACGTAGTCGTCACAGGTGTTAAATTCCTTCGAGGCCCCAACAATTAGGCATTCACCGTACAGAAAAGATCAAGTGATTATGTGGCTGGAGGTATATTAGACGGTCATTGGATATCAATTTTACTGCAGGCCAGTGGAGTATAGGCCCCAAACATTAGGCATTCACTGGACAGAAAACATCAAGTAATTATATGGGTGGAGGTATATTAGATGGTCATTGGATATAAATTTTACTGCAGGCCAGTGGAGGACAGGGCCCAAACATTAGGCATTCACCGTATAGAAAAGAACAAGTGATTATGTGGCTGGAGGTACATTAGGCGGTCACCGTATAACAATTTTACTGTTGGCCAGTTAGATTACAGGCCCCAAAAATTATGCATTCATCGTACAGAAAAGATCAAGTGATTATGTGGCCGGAGGTATATTAGACGGTCAATGGATAACAATTTTACTGCAGGCCAATGAAGTACAGGCCCAAACATTAGGCATTCACCAGACAGAAAAGATCAAGTGATTATGTGGCTAGAGGTATATTAGACAGTCATTGGATAACAATTTTACTGCAGGCCAGTGGAGTACAGGCCCCAAACATAAGGCATTCACCGTATAGAAAAGAACAAGTGATTATGTGGCTGGAGGTACATTAGGCGGTCACCATATAACAATTTTACTGTTGGCCATTTAGAATACAGGCCCCCAAAATTATGCATTCACCGGACAGAAAACATCAAGTGATTATGTGGCTGTAGGTATATTAGACAGTCATTGGATAACAATTTTACTGCAAGCCAGTGGAGTACAGGCCCCAAAAATTATGCATTCACCATACAGAAAAGCACAAGTGATTATGTGGCTAGAGGTATATTAGACAGTCATTGGATAACAATTTTACTGCAGGCCAGTGGAGTACAGGCCCCAAACATAAGGCATTCACCGTATAGAAAAGAACAAGTGATTATGTGGCTGGAGGTACATTAGGCGGTCACCATATAACAATTTTACTGTTGGCCATTTAGAATACAGGCCCCCAAAATTATGCATTCATCGTACAGAAACTGAGCTCCCTTGGGTCCCCAGGAGCAACTGGGCCCTGGGCAGCTGCCCCTTTTGCCCTGCGGCAAAGACGGCCCTGTCAATAATGCTTGGTTTACACAGGGCAATTCTGTGCCGATAACCAGGAATGATCGTTAGTAGAACACTCTTTCCTGATAATGGGCTTGTGTAAAGATGCCGTAGATCACCTGATGCCGACAACTAAATCATCATCTCTGGGCAGCAGATTCTACTGTGTAAACAGTGCTCTGCTGCTCAGAAACAATGTCAAATACATATGTTTAAAAGAACTAAAAATATAAAATTAGAATAAAAACATGGCTAATGAAATCCCCTGTCTTGAATAAACCCCAAATGATAATAGGTGAAATTCGATAACACGTAGTCGTCACAGGTGTTAAATTCCTTCGAGGCCCCAACAATTAGGCATTCACCGTACAGAAAAGATCAAGTGATTATGTGGCTGGAGGTATATTAGACGGTCATTGGATATCAATTTTACTGCAGGCCAGTGGAGTATAGGCCCCAAACATTAGGCATTCACTGGACAGAAAACATCAAATAATTATATTGGTGGAGGTATATTAGATGGTCATTGGATATAAATTTTACTGCAGGCCAGTGGAGGACAGGGCCCAAACATTAGGCATTCACCGTATAGAAAAGAACAAGTGATTATGTGGCTAGAGGTATATTAGACAGTCATTGGATAACAATTTTACTGCAGGCCAGTGGAGTACAGGCCCCAAACATAAGGCATTCACCGTATAGAAAAGAACAAGTGATTATGTGGCTGGAGGTACATTAGGCGGTCACCATATAACAATTTTACTGTTGGCCATTTAGAATACAGGCCCCCAAAATTATGCATTCACCGGACAGAAAACATCAAGTGATTATGTGGCTGTAGGTATATTAGACAGTCATTGGATAACAATTTTACTGCAAGCCAGTGGAGGACAGGGCCCAAACATTAGGCATTCACCGTATAGAAAAGAACAAGTGATTATGTGGCTGGAGGTACATTAGGCGGTCACCGTATAACAATTTTACTGTTGGCCAGTTAGATTACAGGCCCCAAAAATTATGCATTCATCGTACAGAAAAGATCAAGTGATTATGTGGCCGGAGGTATATTAGATGGTCAATGGATAACAATTTTACTGCAGGCCAATGAAGTACAGGCCCAAACATTAGGCATTCACCAGACAGAAAAGATCAAGTGATTATGTGGCTAGAGGTATATTAGACAGTCATTGGATAACAATTTTACTGCAGGCCAGTGGAGTACAGGCCCCAAACATAAGGCATTCACCGTATAGAAAAGAACAAGTGATTATGTGGCTGGAGGTACATTAGGCGGTCACCATATAACAATTTTACTGTTGGCCATTTAGAATACAGGCCCCCAAAATTATGCATTCACCGGACAGAAAACATCAAGTGATTATGTGGCTGTAGGTATATTAGACAGTCATTGGATAACAATTTTACTGCAAGCCAGTGGAGTACAGGCCCCAAAAATTATGCATTCACCATACAGAAAAGCACAAGTGATTATGTGGCTAGAGGTATATTAGACAGTCATTGGATAACAATTTTACTGCAGGCCAGTGGAGTACAGGCCCCAAACATAAGGCATTCACCGTATAGAAAAGAACAAGTGATTATGTGGCTGGAGGTACATTAGGCGGTCACCATATAACAATTTTACTGTTGGCCATTTAGAATACAGGCCCCCAAAATTATGCATTCATCGTACAGAAAAGATCAAGTGATTATGTGGCGGGAGGTATTTTAGATGTTCAATGGATATCAATTTTACTGCAGGCCAGTGGAATACAGGACCCAAACATTAGGCATTCACCGGACAGAAAACATCAAGCGATTATGTGGCTGTAGGTATATTAGACAGTCATTGGATAACAATTTTACTCCAAGCCAGTGGAGTACAGGCCCCAAAAATGATGCATTCACCATACAGAAAAGCACAAGTGATTATGTAGCTGGAGGTATATTAGACGGTCAATGGATATAAATTTGATTGCAGGCCAGTGGAGGACAGGGCCCAAACATTAGGCATTCACCGTACAGAAAAGAACAAGTGATTATGTGGCTGGAGGTACATTAGACGGTCACCGTATAACAATTTTACTGTTGGCCAGTTAGATTACAGGCCCCAAAAATTATGCATTCATTGTACAGAAAAGATCAAGTGATTATGTGGCTGGAGGTATATTAGACGGTCAATGGATAACAATTTTACTGTTGGCCAGTTAGATTACAGGCCCCAAAAATTATGCATTCATCGTACAGAAAAGATCAAGTGATTATGTGGCTGGAGGTATATTAGACGGTCAATGGATAACAATTTTACTGCAGGCCAATTGAATACAAGCCCAAACATTAGACATTCACCAGACAGAAAACATCAAGCGATTATGTGGATGGAGGTATATTAGACGGTCATTGGATAACAATTTTACTGCAGGCCAGTGGAGTACAGGCCCCAAACATAAGGCATTCACCGTATAGAAAAGAACAAGTGATTATGTGGCTCGAGGTACATTAGGCGGTCACCATATAACAATTTTACTGTTGGCCAGTTAGAATACAGGCCCTAAAAATTATGCATTCATCGTACAGAAAAGAGCAAGTGATTATGTGACGGGAGGTATGGATATCAATTTTACTGCAGGCCAGTGGAGTACAGGACACAAACATTAGGCATTCACCGGACAGAAAACATCAAGTGATTATGTGGCTGTAGGTATATTAGACAGTCATTGGATGACAATTTTACTGCAAGCCAGTGGAGTACAGGCCCCAAAAGTGATGCATTCACCGTACAGTAAAGCACAAGTGATTATGTGGCCAGAGGTATATTAGACGGTCAATGAATATCAATTTTACTGCAGGCCAGTGGAATACAGGCCCCAAACTTTAGGCATTCACTGTACAGAAAAGAACAAGTGATTATGTGGCTGGAGATATATTAGGCGGTCACCGTATAAGAATTTTACTGTTTGTTAGTTAGATTACAGGCCCAAAAAATTAATGCATTGACCGTACAGTAAAGATCAAGTGATTATGTGGCTGGAAGTATATTAGACGGTCAATGGATATCAATTTTACTGCAGGCCAGTGGAGTACAGGCCCCAAACATTAGGCATTCACCGGACAGAAAACATCAAGTAAGTGTCCGTTCAGTGTCCTCAGAAATTATAATTCCTCGGGCCCTCCACCATACAGTCCCATGTAAATAACATTATTTCCCTCCCTATATCATAGAGTCCCATGTAAATACCATCACACCACCTCTCCAGCCCCCTCCAATATACAGTCCCATGTAAATAACATCCTTCTCTACCTACAGCCCCCTCCAAAATACAGTTCCATGTAAATAACATCACACCATCCCCGAAAAGTTTAAAGCCTGCTCTTCTTGCTCCTCCTTCTCCACCTCCCCCCAGGCACCATCCTCCTCTGACTCCTCTTCAGACTCCTTCTGACTTGTCTCAGATGGAGTAGCCCCCCCTGGGAATTCATTCAACATTGCGACTTCCTCATCTTCCAGCTCCCCGACAGCTTGATCAATGACACGACACAATGCGCACTCCAGAAAGAAGGCGTAAGGTACGATGTCTCTGATGGCGCACTGGCTGCGACTGACCAGTATAGTGATCTCATCAAATGGCCGCAAAAGTCTGCATGCGTCGCGCATGAGCAACCACTGGCACGGTGAAAAGAAACCAAGCTCACCAGAACCTGTCCTGCTGAAGAGTTCGCACAGGTAGTCGTTAACGGCACTTTGCTGCTGGAGCAGCCTATCAAGTATATGCAAGGTGGAGTTCCAGCAAGTTGGGCAGTCACAAATCAGACGTCTGACGGGCAGGTGGTGTCGCCGCTGAACGTCAGCAAGGCGTGCCATTGCAGTGTAAGATCTTCTAAAATGGCCAGAAATTTTCCTGGCCTGCCGCAAGACGTCCTGGACCCCGGGGTATTTGGCAACTCATCGCTGCACGACTAAGTTCAGGACGTGTGCTATGCACGGCACGTGTGTCATTTTGCCCTTTTTCAGTGTGCTCAGCAGATTGGCACCATTGTCGCACACCACTTTACCAACTATGAAATTGAGCGGGGTTAGCCACTGATCGCCCTGTGACCGCAGAGCTGAAAGCAGTGCAGGACCGGTGTGGCTCTTGGCTTCCAGGCACAACAGCCGCAGCACAGCATGGCAACATCTCACCTGGCACGTCGAATAGGTTCTGGGGAGCTTGGGGGGTGCAGAGGAAGAGGCGGTAGCAGTGGAAAAGGAGGAGTCAGAAGAGAAGAAGAGGAAGGCCTGCATGCAATCCGTGGCGGTAAGACCAAATCCACATGGATGCCACGGGCTGCATGCTTGACAGCCATCAGAAGGTCCACCCATTGGGCAGTAAAAGTTATGTACCTTCCCTACCCGTGATTGTTAGACCACGTGTCTGTGGTCAGATGTATCTTGGCACCGACACTGTGTGCCAGAGATACATTCACTTGCCGCTGAATGTGGCCAGATAGCTCTGGGATTCTCTTCTGGTAGAAATATTTCCTTCTGGGGACCTTCCATTGTGGTGTGCCAATGGGCACAAATTTTCTAAAGGCCTCTGATTCCACCAGTTTATATGGCAGTAGTTGGCGGGCTAGCAGTTCCAACAAGCCAGCGGTCAGCCGCTGGGCAAGAGGGTTATCCGGCGTCATAAACCTTTTACGTTTGAACATTTGGGCCACGGAAGTCTGCCTTTTTGCCAGATGAACGCGACGAAGGGTCGGTGGAAGGTGGAGTGGAGGAAAAATGGGAGGAGAGAGGAGAAGGAGAAAAGGCAGGACGTGGAGCGTTGGGAGTGGGGCTTTGTGGGTTCTGACGGTGTTGTGAAAAGGAAACGTTCCAGCACACAGGTAAATCCACACGGTTGTTAGTCTTTATTGGTCTTCAAAATAAAATCACTTACAGCATGTATCTACACCCACCACCGTGGACGGTTAACATGTTTCGCACCTTACATGGTCCGAAACATGTTAACCATCCATGGTGGTGGGTGTAGATACATGCTGTATAAAGACGAACAACCGTGTGGATTTACTAGTGTGCTGGAACGTTTCCTTTTTACTGCATCTGTTAAGACTTGTTCGGTCGAGTTCCGTGCACCTTAGCTGGTATGGTGAGCTGGAAAAGCAATTTCTCTACATTTATTCTTGACGGTGTTGCTCCCACTGTGCTCGGTGATGGGAGGCCAAGTGCCTTCTTAATGTGGTCATCCCTAGGTGAGTTTTGGGCTTACTGTGACTTATGCGTTGACAGCACAGGCTGCAGAGGGCAACACTACACTACGTGCAGAATTATTAGGCAAATGAGTATTTTGACCACATCATCCTCTTTATGCATGTTGTCTTACTCCAAGCTGTATAGGCTCGAAAGCCTACTACCAATTAAGCATATTAGGTGATGTGCATCTCTGTAATGAGAAGGGGTGTGGTCTAATGACATCAACACCCTATATCAGGTGTGCATAATTATTAGGCAACTTCCTTTCCTTTGGCAAAATGGGTCAAAAGAAGGACTTGACAGGCTCAGAAAAGTCAAAAATAGTGAGATATCTTGCAGAGGGATGCAGCACTCTTAAAATTGCAAAGCTTCTGAAGCGTGATCATCGAACAATCAAGCGTTTCATTCAAAATAGTCAACAGGGTTGCAAGAAGCGTGTGGAAAAACCAAGGCGCAAAATAACTGCCCATGAACTGAGAAAAGTCAAGCGTGCAGCTGCCAAGATGCCACTTGCCACCAGTTTGGCCATATTTCAGAGCTGCAACATCACTGGAGTGCCCAAAAGCACAAGGTGTGCAATACTCAGAGACATGGCCAAGGTAAGAAAGGCTGAAAGACGACCACCACTGAACAAGACACACAAGCTGAAACGTCAAGACTGGGCCAAGAAATATCTCAAGACTGATTTTTCTAAGGTTTTATGGACTGATGAAATGAGAGTGAGTCTTGATGGGCCAGATGGCTGGATTGGTAAAGGGCAGAGAGCTCCAGTCCGACTGTCATGGACGGTGTACAGGAAATAAGGCAAAGCAACATGTATAAACGACTCGCTGGATCCAAAAACTAAGGAACCAAGGGAGACCCCTGCAGAAGACCTGGCACTTTCCCTGGCTGCTCAGCCTATGCAAAGATCCGAATGGTGGAGGTTTGCATATCCACGAACCTTGACTATAAAGCCCTGAGCACCCTACAATAGTGAGGGGACACGACCACCGGCTCCCTACACAAGATACGGAGTCAGGGTCACCTGGGATCCAGCAAACAGATATTAACAGATAAAGGTACACTTAGCTTTGAAGCAAACAGGAGGACATATCAGCGTGCACACACACTCCAGGAAGTAATATAAGCCGCTCAGAAAATCCTTCTGGGGAAGAATTTAAAGGGAAGCAATTAACACATGACAGCTGAGAGAGGCTGACGAGAGGAGGAGCTGAATACCACAACACAGAAATTCAAGGAGGAGGTTCTGAAAGGCCTCTGTCAGAGCTTCTCAGCTGTCTGGTTGTGACAGTACCCCTCCCTCTACGAGTGGACTCCGGACACTCAGAACCCACCTTCTCAGGATGGGACCTATGGAAAGCCCTGATGAGACGAGAGGCCTTAATGTCCGTCACTGGGACCCACATCCTCTCCTCAGGACCATACCCCTCCCACTGAACAAGGTACTGAAGAGAACCGCGGACAAGACGAGAATCCACAATCCTAGATACCTGAAATTCAAGATTCCCATCAACCATAATCGGAGGAGGAGGCAAAGGCGAGGGTACAATGGGTTGAACATAAGGTTTCAATAAGGACTTATGAAAAACATTATGGATCTTCCAAGTCTGAGGAAGATCAAGACGGTATGCAACAGGATTTTGTAAGGCCCAATAAACCTAGGACCCAACTTCCAGGAGGGAACCTTCAATTTGATATTCTTGGTAGACAACCACACCAGATCACCAACATTCTGGTCCGGACCAAGCACACGTCTCTTATCAGCCACACGCTTATATCTCTCACTCATGCTCTTTAGATTATCTTGAATCTTTTGCCAAATAGATGACAAAGACAAGGAGAATCTGTCCTCATCAGGTAAACCAGAAGACCCCTCTCCCGAGAAAGTCCCAAACTGTGGATGAAACCCATATGCCCCAAAAAATGGTGACTTATCAGAGGACTCCTGACGACGGTTATTTAAAGCAAACTCAGCAAGGGACAAAAAAGAACACCAATCCTCTTGATTCTCCGCCACAAAACAACGCAGATATGTCTCCAGATTCTGATTGACGCGCTCTGTCTGGCCATTCGACTGCGGGTGGAAAGCAGAAGAGAATGACAACCGAACCCCCAAGCGAGAACAGAAAGCCTTCCAGAATCTGGAAACAAACTGCGTGCCCCTATCAGAGACTATGTCTGAAGGAATACCGTGCAGTTTGACAATGTGATCAACAAATGCCTGCGCCAGCGTCTTAGCATTGGGCAAACCAGGAAAAGGGATGAAATGCACCATTTTGCTAAAACGGTCCACCACCACCAGAATCACAGTCTTCCCCGAGGAACGAGGCAGGTCCGTGATAAAGTCCATGGACAGATGTGTCCAAGGACGGGAAGGAATGGGTAAGGGAAGGAGAGGACCTGATGGCCGTGAATGAGGGACTTTGGCACGAGCGCAAGTCTCGCAGGCTGCCACAAAACCCTCAACCGACTTACGAAGCGCAGGCCACCAGAATCTCCGAGCGATGAGATCCAGTGTGGCTCTTACCCCCGGGTGCCCAGCAAGGACCGTATCGTGGTGTTCTTTAAAAATCTTGTGTCTTAAAGCGAGAGGCACAAACAACCTCCCAGGAGGACAAAGATCAGGAGCCTCTGACTGGGCTGCCTGCACCTCTGCCTCCAATTCAGGAAAAAGAGCAGAGACCACCACACCTTCAGCCAAAATGGGACCCGGGTCTTCAAAATTCCCGCCTCCCGGAAAACAACGTGACAGGGCATCTGCCTTCACATTCTTAACTCCAGGGCGGAACGTGACAACAAAATTAAACCTAGAAAAGAACAACGACCATCTGGCCTGTCTCGGGTTCAGACGCTTGGCTGACTCCAAGTAGGCCAGATTTTTATGGTCAGTAAATACGGTAATAGGGTGTCTGGCTCCCTCTAGCCAATGGCGCCATTCCTCAAAAGCCAACTTGATGGCCAACAATTCCCTATCTCCCACATCGTAATTTCTCTCTGCGGAGGAGAGTTTTCTTGAGAAAAAGGCACACGGTCGCCAATTGGCAGGAGAGGGACCCTGAGACAAGACCGCCCCCACACCCACCTCAGAAGCATCAACCTCAACTATGAAGGGTAACGAAACATCAGGTTGCACCAAGATGGGAGCGGAAGCAAAACTCTCCTTGATATCAGAAAAAGCCTTACGCGCCTCTACTGACCAAGAAGAAAAATCTACCCCCTTTCTGGTCATATCAGTGAGTGGTTTAACAATAGAAGAATAATTCAAAATGAACTTCCTGTAATAATTGGCAAAGCCCAAAAAACGCATCAGCGCCTTTTGATTCTCAGGAAGCTCCCACTCAAGCACAGCGCGGACCTTCTCGGGGTCCATGCGAAAACCAGAAGCGGAGAGAAGAAACCCCAGAAATTGAATTTCTGGAACCGCAAACACACATTTTTCCAGTTTCGCATATAATTTATTCTCCCGCAGGATGAGCAAGACCTGACGTAAATGTTCCTTATGAGTTTTGAAATCGGGAGAAAAAATCAAAATGTCATCCAAATACACCAATACAAATTTTCCCATCAAATGATAAAAAATGCTGTTCACGAAATGCTGAAAAACGGCTGGGGCATTCATCAAACCAAAAGGCATAACCAAATTCTCAAAATGGCCCTCAGGGGTATTGAAGGCCGTCTTCCATTCGTCCCCTTCTCTGACCCTGACCAGGTTGTATGCCCCTCTTAAATCTAATTTGGAAAAGACTTTAGCCCCAACAACCTGGTTAAATAGGTCCGGGATCAGAGGAAGCGGATAAGGGTCACGAATTGTGATATTGTTCAGCTCCCTGAAATCCAGACAAGGTCTTAAAGAACCATCTTTTTTCTTAACAAAGAAAAAACCAGCGGCAACAGGTGACTTTGAGGGTCGTATGTGTCCCTTTCTCAGACTCTCAGAGATATAAGCACGCATAGCGATCCTCTCAGGTTGGGAAAGATTGTATAAACGAGATTTAGGCAGCTTGGCGTCTGGGATGAGATTAATAGGGCAATCGTACTCCCTGTGCGGGGGCAAATCCTGAACTCCACTCTCAGAGAAGACATCCGAAAATTCAGAGAGAAAAGATGGTACAGTCTTAGTAGCAACCTCAGAAACAGATGTCGTGAGGCAATTCTCTCTGCAAAAGTCACTCCAACCATTTATTTGCCTCGCTTGCCAATCAATGGTGGGGTTATGTTTAGTGAGCCAGGGTAGCCCCAACACTAGAGGAGTTGGCAAACCGCTAAGGACGAAACATGACACATCCTCAACATGAGCATCACTCACAATTAAACGGATATTGTGAACTATGCCCTTTAATGACTTCTGAGAAAGTGGAGCGGAATCGATAGCAAACACAGGAATATCCTTTCTCAAAGCGCACACCTGGAAACCATGAGTTATCGCAAAGTGATTATCAATGAGATTGACCGCTGCTCCACTATCCACAAAAATCTCACAAAAAATGTTCTTGCTCTCTAGCGCCACCCTAGCCGGCAGGACAAAACGGGAACTACAAGCAAACGGAAAACCTTCAATCTCCGCCTCAACCCTGCCAATAGTAACAGACGGAACATTTTTCAAAGATTTTTTCCTCTTTGTTTCTTTATTATACCCAGAGAACTGTCTGAATCTCCTAGAGGGACAAATATTTGCCAAATGATTAATACCTCCACAACAAAAACAAACCCTCCCATGCGGGCTGAATCTTCTATTGTCAGAAGCAATCAACCCCAGCTGCATGGGCTCCTGCTCAGAAGGGGCTGACAGCGACTGAGACCCCTGCGCAGAGAATGGGACCGCTGCACAGTCCTGGGACCGAGTATGACAGGAAGGAGAGATCTCTCCTCTCTCTCTAAGACGCCTGTCAATACGAACGGCCTGAGACATAGCAGAGTCCAAAGAAATAGGCCTTTCATGAAAGGCGAATGCATCTTTCAATCCCTCTGAAAGACCATGGCAAAATTGACTTCGGAGTGCAGCATCATTCCAACCAGTATCAGCTGCCCATCTCCGAAATTCTGAGCAGTATATTTCTGCGGATTGTTTACCCTGGCATAGGAGACGTAATCTAGACTCCGCCAGAGCAATACGATCCGGATCATCATATATCTGACCCAGGGCTAAAAATAATTCATCCACTGAACGGAGAGGCCGTGCCCCCTCCGGCAGCGAAAAGGCCCAAGACTGAGCGTTACCCCTGAGCAGCGATATAATGATCCCCACCCTCCGTTCCTCATCACCAGAAGAATGGGGAAGAAGGCGAAAATGGAGTTTGCAAGCCTCTCTAAAACGCACAAAATTCTCACTACCCCCGGAGAACGTATCCGGGAGCGAGATCTTAGGCTCAGAGCAAACTCCATGAACGCCAGCTGAACCGGTCACTTGAATCTGAGAAAAAGTCCTGCGGAGATCAGCTACCTCCAATGAAAGACCCTGAAGGCGTTCAGCCAAAAGTGAAACCGGATCCATGCTTGAGACGGTTATGGCGGCTTATAATGTCATGGACGGTGTACAGGAAATAAGGCAAAGCAACATGTATAAACGACTCGCTGGATCCAAAAACTAAGGAACCAAGGGAGACCCCTGCAGAAGACCTGGCACTTTCCCTGGCTGCTCAGCCTATGCAAAGATCCGAATGGTGGAGGTTTGCATATCCACGAACCTTGACTATAAAGCCCTGAGCACCCTACAATAGTGAGGGGACACGACCACCGGCTCCCTACACAAGATACGGAGGGAGTCAGGGTCACCTGGGATCCAGCAAACAGATATTAACAGATAAAGGTACACTTAGCTTTGAAGCAAACAGGAGGACAGATCAGCGTGCACACACACTCCAGGAAGTAATATAAGCCGCTCAGAAAATCCTTCTGGGGAAGAATTTAAAGGGAAGCAATTAACACATGACAGCTGAGAGAGGCTGACGAGAGGAGGAGCTGAATACCACAACACAGAAATTCAAGGAGGAGGTTCTGAAAGGCCTCTGTCAGAGCTTCTCAGCTGTCTGGTTGTGACACCGACTCAGACGCCAGCAAGGTGGAGGTGGAGTACTGGTTTGGGCTGGTATCATCAAAGATGAGCTTGTGGGGCCTTTTTGGGTTGAGGATGGAGTCAAGCTCAACTCCCAGTCCTACTGCCAGTTTCTGGAAGACACCTTCTTCAAGCAGTGGTACAGGAAGAAATCTGCAAGGTAAGAAAAACATGATTTTCATGCAGGACAATGCTCCATCACACGCGTCCAAGTACTCCACAACGTGGCTGGCAAGAAAGGGTATAAAAGAAGAAAATCTAATGACATGGCCTTCTTGTTCACCTGATCTGAACCCCATTGAGAACCTGTGGTCCATCATCAAATGTGAGATTTACAAGGAGGGAAAACAGTACACCTCTCTGAACAGTGTCTGGGAGGCTGTGGTTGCTGCTGCACGCAATGTTGATGGTGAACAGATCAAAACACTGACAGAATCCATGGATGGCAGGCTTTTGAGTGTCCTTGCAAAGAAAGGTGGCTATATTGGTCACTGATTTGTTTTTGTTTTGTTTTTGAATGTCAGAAATGTATATTTGTGAATGTTGAGATGTTATATTGGTTTCACTGGTAAAAATAAATAATTGAAATGGGTATATATTTGTTTTTTGTTAAGTTGCCTAATAATTATGTACAGTAATAGTCACCTGCACACACAGATATCCCCCTAAAATAGCTAAAACTAAAAACAAACTAAAAACTACTTCCAAAAATTTTCAGCTTTGATATTAATGAGTTTTTTGGGTTCATTGAGAACATGGTTGTTGTTCAATAATAAAATTAATCCTCAAAAATACAACTTGCCTAATAATTCTGCACTCCCTGTATTGTCAGCAGCTGATACGTTAAAAAAAATCCCACACTGCAGAGCTATGTGCTGCCATCCTGGGAGCGCCAGATGTGACCGTGCATGGTGGATGGCTCGCTCCAGATACATTTGTAATCTGGTAGTGTCTTTAGGGGTGCACACAGCAGAGAGTGAGGAGGGTGCAGATACAGAGGATGAGGAGGGTGCAGAAGCGTAAGGCTGAGTGAGCCACTTAACCAGCTCTGGTGCATCCTTTGACTAATCGCACGCACTTTCTCCAACTTCCCACTTAGACTCCGGCCTGGTGCACCTGCCCGACCCCTACCACCCCTGCGGAATGGCCTGCCTCTTCCTCTGCCTGTCATTTTCAAAATAACCCTGTGACAAAGTTCCTATAGAAGAGCAGTATTTGTGGAAGCGGGTATATTGCAGGCCTAAATCAGTATTTGGTGGAAGCCGGTATATCAATCCCCATTATCAGTATTTTGTGGAAACAGGTATATCGAACCCCTTAATGGGTATTTGCTGGAAGCCGGTATATCAAACCCTTTAATCAATATTTGGTGGAAGCTGGTGTATCGCAGGCCTCAATCGATATTTGGCGGAAGCTGGTATATCAATCCCCTCTATCATTATTTTGTGGAAACAGGTATATAGAACCCCTTAATGAGTATTTGCTGGAAGCAGGTAAATCAAACCCCTTAATCAATATTTTGTGGAAGCTGGTGTATCACACCCATCAATCAATATTTTGTGGAAGCCGGTGTATCACACCCCTCAATCAGTATTTTGTGGAAGCAGGTATATCAAACCCCTTCATCGGTATTTTGTGGAAGCAAGTATATCGCACCTCTTAATCAGTTTTTTTTTTTGTGGCAACAGGTATATCACATCAGTTGCAATAAGTTATTCCAATAGTGTTTGTCCCTCTATCTAGCTGCGGTATCTCAGCAGAACCGCACACAACTGCTCCACAATACAAATGCACTATAATATACTTTCCATGTTCAAAGGTATATTATAGGTATAATACAACCCTCAGTATGTCACACTTATTGATAGCACACCTATACCAGTCCTTAAAAGGACTTTTAAGGACCTATTAGCTAGCGTTTGGTGTCCCTAACAGTCTGTCCCCGCTCCACACAGCAACCTCTCCCTACACTGGCAAAAAACATAATGTAAAATGGCTGCCAGATCTTGTTTATTTATAGGGTAGGGGGTGTGTCCATGTGCTGAAATGTCTCAATTGGCTGTCTTGTCCTACCTGATAGATGTGTCATGGGTCAAAGTTCCATACAGATCTTGTCCACATTTTTCAGGTTTCGGGGCTGTCGCTGGGCTACATTAAGTTTTAGCCCTCGCCAAAGATTTTCAATTAAGTTCAGGTCTGGAGACTGGCTAGGCCACTCCAGGATCCTGAAATGCTTCTTACTGAGCCACTCCTTAGTTGCCCTGGCTGTGTGTTTTGCTGGAAGACCCAGCCACAACCTATTTTCAATGCTCTCACGATACATGGCCCCATCAATCCTCCCTTCAATATGGTGCAGTCGTCCTGTCCCCTTTGCAGAAAAGCACCCCCAAAGTATGATGTTTCCAGCCCCATGATTCACAGTTGGGACGGTGTTCTTGGGGTTGTACTCATCCTTCTTCTTCCTCCAAACACGGCGAGTGGAGTTGATACCAAAAAGTTCTATTTTGGTCTCATCTGACCCCATGACCTTTCCCATACCTTCTCTGGATCATCCAGATGGTCAGTGTTGAACTTCAAACGGGTCTAGACATGTGCTGGCGCAAGCAGGAGGACCTTGCGTGCCCTGCAGGATTTTAATCCATGACGGCGTAATCTTTGAGACTGTGGTCCCAGCTCTCTTCAGGTCATTGACCAGGTCCTCCAGTGTAGTTCTGGGCTGATTCCTGACCTTTCTCAGATTCATCCTTCCCTATCCTTACTTCCATTTTCTAATAATTGCGACAGGTGTTGCCTTCTTACCAAGCTGATTGCCTATTGTCCTGTAGCCCATCTCAGACTTGTGCAGGTCTACACAAGGCCCTATTCTCTTCAATATATTTATTAATGATCTTGTAGAAGGCTTGCATAGTAAAAAACACTAAACTGTGTAAAGTAATTAACACTGAAGAGGACAGTATACTGCTGCAGAGAGATCTGGATAGATTGGAGGCTTGGGCAGATAAGTGGCAGACACTCAGTAACACTGACATGGAAAAGGATGGATCTAGGAATTTTTAAAAACAGCAAACTAAGCTGCAAAAACCAGTGCCAGCCAGCTGCTGCCAAGGCCAATAAGATAATGGGTTGCATCAAAAGGGGCATAAATGCCTGCGATAAGAAAATAGTCCTGCCACTTAACAAATCGCTAGTCAGACCACACATAGAGTATTGTGTACAGTTCTGGGCTCCTGTGAACAAGGCAGACATAGCAGAGCTGGAGAGGGTTCAGAGGAGATTATAAAAATTAGGGTTATTAACTTTAGAAAAAAGACGACTGAGGGGATATATAATTAATATGTATAAATATATCAGGGGTCAGTACAGAGATCTATCCCATCATCTGTTTATCCCCAGGACTGTGACTGTGATGAGGGGACATCCTCTGCGTCTGGAGGAAAGAAGGTTTGTACACAAACATAGAAGAGGATTCTTTACGGTAAGAGCAGTAAGACTATGGAACTATCTGCCTGAGGAGGTCGTGATGGTGAGTACATTAAAGGAATTCAAGAGGGGCCTGGATGTATTTCTGGAGTGTAAAAATATTACAGGCTATAGCAGTGGCGTGCCCAGGGGGTTTGGCACCCGGGGTGTGTCATTTCTCTGGCACCCACCCCCCCAATACTTGACCATATACCTCTTACATCCAGGGACATCTCCTGTCATGTAGACCTTCTCTTTCCTCTTCTCCTCCGTTAGACCGCCATGAGAAATTCTTTCAGCCGCATCTCGTCTCTACAGAGTTTGTAACACAGACACGTTAGATTCTAAATTTTTCCATCAACCTCTCTATCCTGGTGTCCCCACAGTGTCATCATGCTGCCACCCCCAATACCTGTGCCCGTTGTGCCCCCCAATGCCCCAGGTACTATACTGCTGAAAAAATAGTGACCCTAATAGACATAATTGGAGTCCTTTATCAAACTGGTGTAAAGTAGAACTGGATTTCCAAAAGAGCTGTCAAAAATGAAAGGTGGAATCTGATTGGTTGCTATGGGAAACTAAGCCAGTTCTACTTTACACCAGTTTGATAAATGACCCAAAATGTTCCTATAGTGTCTACAGCAGCTATAACGTCCCCTAGAATACCCACAGTAATAATAATAATACCCTATATTGTGCTCCAGGTAATAATCCCTCTATAGTGTCCCCAGAAATAATAGACTGGCCTCTACAGTGCCCCCCCAATAGCAAGGCCCCCATGCTGCCCCCCACACTGCCCCCATACAGTAGTGTCCCCCATGCTGCCCCCACACAGGAGTGTCCCCCACACCGCCCCCATACAGTAGTGTCCCCCACACAGTAGTGTCCCCCACGCTGCCCCCCCACACAGTAGTGTCCCCCATGCTTCCCCCACACAGGAGTGTCCCCCACACTGCCCCCATACAGTAGTGTCCCCCACACAGTAGTGTCCCCCACGCTGCCCCCCACACAGTAGTGTCCCCCACGCTGCCCCAACACAGTAGTGTCCCCCACATTGCCATCCCTCCCATAATAAATTGCCCCCCCCCACTGTGCCACACAGTATCCCACCATATTCCCCCCAATTCCTCCTGTGTGCACCCCCCTCATGTCCCCCAAAGTTGCCACATTATAAAATAAAAGTTTGCCCCCATACGTCCTCTGTCCACCCCGGCCCCCTCATATCCCCCAAAGTTGCCACATTATAATATAAAATAAAAGTTTGCCCCCACACGTCCTATGTGCACCCCGGCCCCCTCATGTCCCCCCAAAGTTGGCACATAAAAAGAAAAAAAAAGGAAACCCTAAAAGCTAAATACTTACCTGCGCTTGCTAGCAGAGTCCCGGCACTGTGCTGCTGAGTCCCGGCAACAGGCGCGCGCGATGACGTCATCACGCGTGCCTGCGCCGGGATTTCACTACCGCATAGGCTTCAGGCCTACTACGCCTGAAGCCTATGGCGGTGATCGGCGGCGGGGCAGGGAACTATGCGCTCCGCTCCCTGCCCCGCCGCAGTATGTGGGACTGGGTCACGGGTGTCAGCGCTTCAGCAATGATGGAAGCGCTCATTGCTTCTGGGCCTGCTGGCACCCCTATCAGAGCTGGCACCCCCTAAAAAGGGAAAATTGGCGTCTACCTCAGTTTTTTTTTTTTGCCTTCCTCTGGATCAACTTGCAGAATGACAGGCCGAACTGGATGGACAAATGTCTTTTTTCAGCCTTATGTACTATGTTACTATGTTACAATTTTATCCCTGGTGTCCTTAGACAGCTCTTTGGTCTTGGCCATGGTGGAGAGGTTGGAGTGTGATTGATTGAGTGTGTGGACAGGTTTCATTTATACAGGTAACGAGTTCAAACAGGTGCAATTAATACAGGTAATGAGTGCAGAGTAGGAGGGCTTCTTGAAGAAAAACTAACAGGTCTGTGAGAGCCAGAATTCTTGCTGGTTGGTAGGTGATCAAATACTTTTTTTATGCAATAAAATGCAAATTAATTATTTAAAAATTATACAATGTGATTTTCTGGAATTTTTTTTTAGATTCTGTCTCTCACAGTTGAAGTGTACCTACCATAAAAATTACAGACCTTCTTTGTAGGTGGGAAAACTTTCAAAATCGCCATTGAATCAAATACAAACCGGATTCCCAAAAAGTTGGGACACTATACAAATCGTGAATAAAAACTGAAGGCAATGATGTGGAGGTGCCAACTTCTAATATTTTATTCAGAATAGAACATAAATCACGGAACAAAAGTTTTAACTGAGAAAATGTACCATTTTAAGGGAAAAATATGTTGAATCAGAATTTCATGGTGTCAACAAATCCCCAAAAAGTTGGGACAAGGCCATTTTCACCACTGTGTGGCATCTCCCCTTCTTCTTACAACACTCAACAGACGTCTGGGGACCGAGGAGACCAGTTTCTCAAGTTAAGAAATAGGAATGCTCTCCCATTCTTGTCTAATACAGGCCTCTAACTGTTCAATCGTCTTGGGCCTTCTTTGTTGCACCTTCCTCTTTATGATGCGCCAAATGTTCTCTATAGGTGAAAGATCTGGACTGCAGCCTGGCCATTTTTAGTACCCGGATCCTTCTCCTACGCAGCCATGATGTTGTGATTGATGCAGAATGTGGTCTGGCATTATCTTGTTGAAAAATGCAGGGTCTTCCCTGAAAGAGATGACGTCTGGATGGGAGCATATGTTGTTCTAGAACCTGAATATATTTTTCTGCATTGATGATGCCTTTCCAGACATGCAAGCTGCCCATGCCACACGCACTCATGCAACCCCATACCATCAGAGATGCAGGCTTCTGAACTGAGCGTTGATAACAACTTGGGTTGTCCTTGTGCTCTTTGGTCCGGATGACATGGCGTCCCAGATTTCCAAAAAGAACTTTGAATCGTGACTCGTCTGACCACAGAACAGTCTTCCATTTTGCCACACTCCATTTTAAATGATCCCTGGCCCAGTGAAAACGCCTGAGCTTTAGAAATGGCTTCTTCTTTGCACTGTAGAGTTTCAGCTGGCAACGGCGGATGGCACGGTGGATTGTGTTCACTGACAATGGTTTCTGGAAGTATTCCTGAGCCCATTCTGTGATTTCCTTTACAGTAGCATTCCTGTTTGTGGTGCAGTGTCGTATAAGGGCCCGGAGATCACGGGCATCCAGTATGGTTTTACGGACTTGACCCTTACACACAGAGATTGTTCCAGATTCTCTGAATCTTCGGATGATGTTATGTACAGTTGATGATGATAGATGCAAAGTCTTTGCAATTTTTCGCTGGGTAACACCTTTCTGATATTGCTCCACTATCTTTCTGCGCAACATTGTGGGAATTGGTGATCCTCTACCCATCTTGGCTTCTGAGAGACACTGCCACTCTGAGAAGCTCTTTTTATACCCAATCATGTTGCCAATTGACCTAATTAGTGTTAATTGGTCTTCCACCTCTTCGTTATGCTCAAATTTACTTTTTCCAGCCACTTATTGCTACTTGTCCCAAATTTTGGGGGATTTGTTGACACCGTGAAAATTTGAATCAATGTATTTTTCCTTTAAAATGATACATTTACTCGGATTAAATGTTTGATCTGTCATCTGCGTTCTATTACAAATAAAATATTGACATTTGCCATCTCCACATCATTGCATTCAGTTTGTATTCACGATTTGTATAGTGTCCCAACTTTTTGGGAATCCGGTTTGTACTTATTTTCCCCACTGTATTTTAATTCTAACAGTGATGCTATCCAATGTGATGGTAACATTTATTATGTCATTCATTACTGTATAATGTCATTAGTTTGCATTTGCGAAATCAAACATTGTGAGTCATTTAGATACCAGCCATTGTGAGACGATCAACATCACACGAGCTATGTAATGTTTTGGGTCATTACAAATTTCATTTTGAAGATATCATCTGAAAAGCATCATTAGCAACATTTAGGTTATGTTCCCACATGGATTATTTGTTGAGTTTTTTTTTATTTTATTTGGTGAGGCTTCTGCAACAGCAGTCTGCAACTGCATACAGTACAACACATGTGAATGAGAAATTAAAAATCCCATTAACATGCAGAGTAAAATATCCACTCAGATTGCATAGCCTGCTGCAGATTTAAAAATGCAATATTTCACATAAATTTTTATATACATGTTAAAATCATCAGTGCTGCTTAGAGCTCATGCAAACTACAGCTATAGTAAGGGGCTATAATATGGAGCTCATAGAAGTCAATGGTGCCCTACTGTACCTTACTATAGGGAAAAGTATACCAAATCTGTGCATGTGCCAAATAGAAGTCCCCTACCAGTGCCTACAGGAGCAGGGATTTCATATAGCTCTACACTTATATTATTAAACAAATTGCTCTGCTTGCATCAGTTCTTACATATCACTCCGATTGATATAATAGGAGTTGATTAATGTAACACAGATAAGGCAATTGATATAATAGAATGACTGGATTATGGATTTGTAGTTTACATCTTAGACTCAATTGAGCTAAAAAACTAATGAAGCAGAACCATATGTCGTGTTTTCATGGGATGTAAAATAGAATGATTTGTCAGAAGCTTGCCATGAAATGCTGCTTGACCGGTGAACATTAAAAACCACCTAATAAAATTCCTATTAAAATTTACTAGGGAAATATAATTTACCAATTGACTGCATTGCTCTGGTTCCGCAAAAGTGAGACAAATTGATGCTTAAAAAGTGTGATTTTATTCTGACAAAGCAGACATGGACTGATTACAGTTCTCAATCAGTTATGGATATTTATCAAGAGCGTCTGTCCGATGGAGTCGGGGAAGTATTCAGTGGTGTGTGTAGTATGTAAATTCAACACTTTTTGTCATATCATGAGCACAGATGTCAGCTTATAGAATAACCCCATTCACTAAATTACAGATGAAATTTACTTATAAACGGAGAAGGTAAAATATCATGGAGAATGGCAATTTTATTCTTATTCCAAATGCGTCCCTCTGGAGCCAGAAAGAGTACAGCCGGGGGTGAAGTTCTCACCTTAATATACTGGCTAATCCCTACAGCTGATGTTAAGAGCTGAGACTTTAGCCAATGTATTCCTGTCAGGAACACATCGGAGCCCTTTTGCACCACTGTCAAGGTATCTCAGCGTGGCATGGGTTCCTACCACTGGACTACCTAAGGTGTGTGAACACGTTCTGAGAGGTGCTAAGATACAACTTACAGCCAAGCTCCCATATACCTCCATAGTGAAATCACTCATGAAGTGGGAGAGATGATAAGGCTGTAAGCCCCACCTATAACAGGAGGTATGTGGGAGCTTGGCTGTAAGTTGTATCTTAGCACCTCTCAGAGCGTGTTCACACACCTTAGGTAGTCTAGTGGTAGGAACCCATGCCAAACTGAGATACCTTGACGGTGGTGCAAAAGGGCTCCGATGTGTTCCTGGCAGGAATACATTGACTAAAGTCTCAGCTCCTAACATCAGCTGTAGGGATTAGCCAGAGTTGTCTGTTGCATATCATTGTGGTGCACCTTTCGAAGTGATTTATGTATTTTTATATTTGCATCCACACATTATTCCATCTTGTGTAGGATGCCATTGTGGTGCATGTGGTCCGCTGCCGACATCCTCCATTGTATGCATTTTTGCTGGGGATTGCCGTTAGCAATGGATCACATGCGGAGGAATTGCTCCCCCAGTTATAAACATGCCACAGTGTTTGGGGTTTTTGAGCGTTTCCTCCCATTTAGGCCACTTTATTTCAGTTCTTTTTTGTAAGTTCTCACCTTCCTCATGGATAGCACTAGTCTTGAGTGAATTGAAACCAAACAAATTGACTTCCATCCGAATTTCAGGAAAAATTTGTTTCACCATGAAGCCGAATTTCCTTGCGCTTTATGGTAACAAATCTATTATTCCTGAAATGGCGGCAAAAAAAATCATACTCCCCTTATCCATTTGCTCACAGAGAGACTGTCGCGGCCACCTTGATTGAAGAAAATGCGTGAAATCTTGTGACGTGTGACCCCGACCAGCGTGATAACGTCATGTCGCATTGTGAGATTTTGCACAATTTATTAAATCAAGATGGCCATGATGGCCTCTCTGCAAGCAAATGAATATGTTTTTTTGTTTTTTTTTGCCCTCCTGATTAACTCCTGAAAGGCCATCATTTTAACATCAGATGCCGTGATCAGTGTCATTGCGCCCACTACTTACAAAGGAATGCGATTTGTGACTAAGTAATTTGTAACAATTTCTTTTGAAATTCGGTGAAGCAGCCAAATCTAATTTTTCATAACTTCGCTCAATCACCTGATTGGGGTGATGAGTTCATCGAGTCCTACTAATATTTAACCATTATAATTTGATTTTAGAGAAGTTTTCTCAGTTTTAACTTTTGCCCTTTGAAAACCACCATAAAACCATCAGTTCTGTTTTTACCTTAAAGAGGTTTCCACGACTGACATTTTTTAAACACTAGCCCTTTCCCTCAACCTGTAAGGGAAGCATACTTACCTGCTCCCCACCACTTGGTTCTGGCAGCCTGGGTCCACTGCAGTTTTCACTGTGCTTTGGTTCTCACATGTAAACTTCTGGAATGGATAGGTCATGCGGGCCGTTGAAGCCAAAGCCTGGGCTCAAAGGTGAGATATCCCCAGGTGGCACATGAACCAGCACTGATATTCCACTTGTGCACACATCACCACTGAGGCTAGTCATTAGTTACAGGGATGCACACGAAACCATTCAAGGAAAAAGTTTACATGTGTAGACCGAAGCTCAAGGACCCATGAAGGGGACCCACGGAGCAAGAACTGAGAAGCGGGGAGCATATTAGTATACTTTGCTTCACAGGTCTGTACGGGGGAGAGAGTGGACTTTAAAACAGCACATCAGTTCTGGACAACCCCTTTAATATTTGAAATTCCACCCACTAAAATCCTTTACTTATAGTTCTAAATGATCTTAGGAGTTCAATTTAGTGACTAACTGACTAACATAAGTCACTGAATAAATAGTATGGAGTTTTTGGGAGAGAATATTCACTATTCCTATATTTTATCATAATTGACATATTCTAATAGCATTGGTCCATATAAATATTTTCAAAGGTTCTAATTGTTCAGACTACTGATACCAATAACACACACAAATACTTCACAAATAATTCACAGATGAAACATGAATTCCAGAAGCACATCTTGGTGAGACCAATTGCAAGATATTCATTAGTAGTTGAAAGATCAGATAACATGAGAACACATTTCTTATTTGCACATGACATGTATGCAGTTGGTCTGTTCACACCTACAATCCTACAATCTTCTTCACGCCTTTCACAATGCTTGGCTCATATTATAAAAGTTGTACGTTAATCCTCCCCAGCAGTGATCTGGTTCATTATCATACTGACAAGTATGAATTGAAAGTCCCTTATAGATATATATCTTATTGAACTAACAAGACATCTATCTTGGAGCACCCTTCACCTCCAACCATCCATCCTTTGGACAGGCAGCATTTATTACACATTCTGAGAGGAGGAGGGATCTGGTTTCTCTTCCAAAGGCAATTAGAGAGACAGCTGGGTGTTGGGGGTAGTGATAAGGAAAGATCGGAAAGGCAAACAGCTGCAGTCCATTCCATTTTATTCACTACACATCGACCTGTAGCTTCTCAGCACATCTTCTTCATTGCAAGTAACTAAGTATTTAGGGTCATTTATGCAAAGTGATTGTCCATCAGATACAAGCAGTTATAAATCTTGATACTGTAATGATCTTTACCCTATATATAAATGAGCCAAATGATCAATGTTGAATGATGTAGACAATTCCATTCATAACTAACAATTCGGATATTCTCCCATTGATACAAACAGGGTCGGACTGGCCCATCAGAGTACGAGAGGATTCTCAGGTGGGCACAGGCTCTGATACCATAATGGACCCCAAAGATCCGAGAGAAAAAAAAACATTTGGCTGTCTTTGGAGGCAATCACTTGCCACTATGGTCTATTTATCTGATTCAAAAAATCCAGAAAGAGAAAGGAGGACTAGAAGGACCAGAATCAGCAAGGATGTGCACTGGAGTTGGCCAGCAAGGTACAGTATTATGCTTGTTTATGGCTGATAGAGACTGCTGCTGTGAGAGGGAACATTGCTAAGGCACCCTTCCACATTTTGAGATGGTTTGGCTGACGTTATTTTAATTCTGTGCCCCTCAGCCTGGGAATTACAGAAATATATACTAACCTCAATTGCATTCCTAAGTTTCTGCAGAGAGACTTTAAAAAGACAGAGGGAAGGAGTACCACAACCCCTCATCATTGCTGCAATCTATCCACATTCACCGGCCATTGCATCTCCATTCACTCTCCTGCCTTGTACTGTTGGGGCAAAGACCCCAATGCCGTATGAGCGGTGGACTCCGAATTAGAAGTTATGAGTACTCATAGAGAAAAACCAACATAGGCATAGAGCTGTGTATCAAGTGTTTCTAACTTTATAGAAAATAAGCAGAGGTTAATATAGTATTTTTCTGGATCATTTCCAACTGGAGGCATAGTTAACCATTTACACCACAATCTGAAATGATCATCTCTTGGCTTTATGCCTGGAGCATCTCCTTGATTCTAACTGTAGGTGTTAATCACGTACCAGTCTTTCCACTAATTATAGAAATTACTTACTAGACGAAGTTGGTGGGGGCTAGGAGTGACCTTGATGTTATAGTAACCTTAGCAAAGAAGTTCACAGTTTATAACATAGAATGGCAGTAGTACGCACAAGATGATGTCTCAAGGCACAATATAGAGTCTCAACCCTCACAGTACCCTGAACACCAAGGGCACCTCGACTACTACCAGGAAGGAGCCCTAATGGCAGGGTATGCCCCAAGGGAAGAAAGGGTACTCCCTTCTATCATTGCACAGCCCTAGCGAGCATCGGTGTGAAGGTTGCCACTGTGTTCTGTGTGCACAACGATCATTGCCAGAGCCACTACCACTCCTATCCTCAGCTTGCTGCATTTGCAGCTGCCCTTTCCCATGTACTCCTGCATTTCATGCACACTCCCACATCTGGCATGATGGTGAAGAACATTTCAGGTCATACCTCTAGTACCATCTCTTACTTTCTTACCCTTTGAAGGCCACACTCCACTAATTCTATTTGCACTCTTATTCACTCTCTTATAATTACTTTGCTACCAGGCTGTGAAATACCAATACCCATCATGGGCTTCATTAATATTGTCATTAAGGAACTATTTCTCTAAGCTTCTCTCCCTTTCTCTTCGCCCTTGGGCCTCACAAACTCAGGAAGATGGCAATGTATCCTAGTAAAAGAAAATGTATTCTTAGGATATATAGACAGCATTTACGTTGCTTTTCTGCTAATGGGATTTACTCAGAGGGACTGATATTATTCTAACCTAATGAATCAGTCGTTTAGACAGTTAGAATATACTAACCCACAGTGCGAGTATAAGGCCCATTGTATTTCTTATCAAACTCATAAATTCAAGAGTCTGGGAAACTGATGATGGTCCCACTAAGTCTGGGAAAATAGTTTCAGGGTGTCAAAGAAGTATCCCTCCTCATTGATATAGGTTGCAAAGGTCAAAGGTAGCATAATTCTGATGTTACTATGTTACACAACAGTACCATCTGGAGACAGGTGGATATTATGACACCATTCACAACAATATTGCATTCTGGATAAATATGATCTCATAGGATCATATGAGCACACCCATCTGATGTGATTGGAAAACCCTAATCTGGAAGGGTGTAATCATTTGATAAGTTTTGGATAAGAAAGCACACAGAGAAAGGAGGGAAAAGGAGGAGAGAAAAATAGAAACAAAAGAATCAGGGGTCTATCAAGATGAAAGCCATGGCAAAACATGCGATGATGGACCACCCAGCTTTCCTAGGAGCAGAAGTGAGATTCCTACTAGGACTTGGTAAGAGACACAAAGAATGATATTTAATTTTAATAAGACTAATTGGATAGTGTGGGTGAAATTATACCATCTACAGTAGATTGGCGAATAAATAAATAAATTAATTTATTGATCATCTCTATATTGAGATGAAGTCTTAGAATATTGTGAGACTTCATTCTACCTGCAGAAGAATCAAGACTTATAATCTAGCAAAGCATTAAATGATTGCTTATATATATATATATATATATATATATATATATATAGATAGATAGAACATTCTTCGCCAGGCTAAATGATAGATTCCCACAGGAAAGACTTGTTTCAAGTCCTTCCCATTTAAGATATGGTCTAGCAAAGATCCTAGATCCCTGTTATTTGTCTCAATAGTCTTACCAAAGTCATATTTGTGAAAATAGTCCAGGGTGGGGCAGAAGGATACAGTTATCTCTTCTAAGTTATATCCTTGAATGGATTTGCCCATTCTGGAAGTCATGTGATGTGTAGTTGGTTAGAAGGGGGTTGTCACGGATGATGTTGCAGATAGCTAAAAGTTATGAATAAACGTCCGACTGCCTTGATCCCAAACTAAGGAGCATATAGGTGACCCCTATAAAACCCTAAGAGCTCACCCTGACTGCTAAGCACATACAAGGGTCTCAAAGGTAGATGATTGTATGCCCACGTACCTAAGACTGAGTGACACCTGAAAACCCTATAATAGTGAGGGGACACGACCACCGGCTCCCTGCACTTCATACGGAGGGATTCAGGGTCACCTAGAATCAAGCCAGCAAGGAAACACAATACATGAAAGGAATTATCTGAACAAGCAGCAGCAGAAGCCTCCAGCAGTGAACACTTCAATCCAGGAAGTACTATAAACCACAAAGTGAGGCAGTATGGGAGGGAATATAAAGGGAAGAGGATTAGTCTAAATAGGTGACACCTGGGAGAAGGAAATGAGATGAGAAAGTGAAACCAAAACAAAGAACATATAGAGAAGAGAAGGACGTCTGTCAGACCTTCTCACAGAGCTGGCGGTGACAGGGGTGGAATGTATTTAGCATTTCATATTGATGTCTAGGATTAGACATGCCCATCCTGATATCATCATAAGGTTTCCTCTGAACAGAAGTGATGTATATAACTTATGTTCCTATTTTGATATCCTAACCTAATAATAGCTTTGTTATAATGTGACAAGTTATTTCCACTCACATGTATTGTTAAGCTTGTAATGCTTTATATCAATGCTGAATATATTCATTTGCATTTATCATTGTGTTTATTTATTTGGTTTATTTTTTATTTTATTTATTTTTTCTGCGCGGGCCACCACAGTTTTTTTTTTTTATTTAAATATCTTTATTAATATATAAAGGAAATACACAAAGAAAAAATTAGTATATATACAAATTATACAATGAATACCTTTTTGTTTTCTTTTCCCTCTTCCCCAAACCCAACCCCCCTCCCCGGCCCTGTGATGCGTCCACCCTCCCCCCCCCCCTCCCCCCCGATACCCCTTCAACAAAGGAAAGGGGCAGGAGACAGGAAAAGAGAGAGAAGAAAAAAATAAAATAAATCATTTAAAATATTATTTCAATCAGATCTTCCAGCCATCCCATATCTTAATCCACTTCTCATCTACATCTCTCTGCCTATAAAGAATCTGTTCATAATTTTTTACCTTATTAACTAGGTTTATCCAAGTGTTTAGTTCTGGAGTATGACAAGTAAACAAGGTCCGACTAATCAGGATTCTAGATAACAACAGTATCCTACCTAGAAGAATCTTTTGCTTTTTATGGAAAAATCATTCAGAATCATTAATTATTCTTTCCATAAGTTTAAAATATTTATCATTAATTTATCTTTCCATCCTCCACCGATTCAGCAAAGACCCCCAACAATCTAGGGAGAATACTCTCCTTATATTTACTATAAAATTCATATGGGAGTCCGTCTGAACCGGGGGTGGAATTACGCGAGCATAATTTAATTGCGCCATCAAGTTCCTGGATCGTGAAGTCTACCTCAAGTGTTTTCTTTTGAGTAATACAGTAATTGTTGGGAAAACAATACCATCGAGATAAGAATCCATCATTTTATCTGTAATCTTAGATTCAGCTTTATAGAGATCTGAAAAGTAGTCCAAAAAAAGCTTTCTCTACAGAACTTTGTCCACTAGCCATCCTATCATTGGCCAGTCGGACATTATCTATATATTTTTCGGATTCTTGGCTCAAAATCACTCTGGATAGAAGTTTCCCAGGTCGCCCTGACTCTGTGAAATATTTTTGCCCCTTAAAAAATAAACTTTGTTGGGCCTTATCCAACAAAAAGTTAGAGTATGCTTGTGTAGCCTTCTGCATATTTCCCCTATTCTCCTCCGTCTTATTTATATAGAAGGATTGTGTAGCTAGGAACGCTAGTTCTTCTAAGTTTTTCTGTTTTTCCCCATACTCCTTTCTCAGGTTCGCAATGTTACTGACCATTATCCCCCTCATATAGGCCTTAAAGGTATCCCATACCACCTGGATTTTTGCTGAGCCATAATTAGTGTCCCAGAATCGGTTAATTTCCTTTTTGTATTATTTCCTGTCTCTTTATCACTGATAACCAATACGGGTTTAATCTGAATGGGGGCCTCTCTATGTATTTCTCATGAGTCAGACAAAGTTCAAGGAATAGGGGTAGATAGTCCAAAATTGACCTTGTCTCATACTTCATTCTCTTTACCAATTTCACATATTTTTTATTTATCAGGGCAAGGTCTATTCTGGACATAGATCTACCTGATTTGCTGATGCATGAAAAAGCCCTTTTCCCATAGCCCAAGCGTCGCCAAACATCATCAAACCCGGCCTCAGAACAAAACCGTGCCAAGGGGGGACCTCTGAACAGGAGTGTCTCCCTTGACACCCATAGAGACCCTATCCAGCACAGGATTAATAACACAGTTGAAGTCTCCAATAATCAGTGTTGGCCATTTCTCCATAAATGTTAGCAAAGAATTGAGAACTGAAAAGGAAAATGGAGGTGGAACACAGACAAAGGCCAGAATAGATGTCTTCCCCATGAGCCTGCAATATAGGAAGACAAATCTCCCTTGCTGGTCAACAGAGGATGCCTCGCACACAAAATCAATTGTTCTATGTATGAAAACGGTAACTCCCCTAGAATAACTAGAGAAGGTAGAGTGATACGTGTGCATAGCCCATCCCCTGCTAACCACCCTGGAGGTCTCCCCAGTGAGGTGCGTTTCCAACAAACATACTATTGCTGGGAGATGGATCCGCGTGAGATCAAAAACCGCCTGTCTCTTTCTTCTATCCCCCAGACCCCGTACGTTCCAGGCAAGGATTCTGATAGACATTATGAAAAACTAGATGTTGAAAAAAAAAAGAAAGAAGGAGGACGCATCACAGCCCAGGCCCAACCCCCCCCTGTACAGGTAATTCACCACATATTGCAGCAGATCTCTCTCCTATGACCATCCCTCCCACACTCCCCCCTGCTCGGCACCTCCCTGCTAATTAAACAGAGAAAGGTTGAGAGTATAGAAACCCTCTACAAATTGTTATTCCCAGCAAAGCCTACAACAGTTAGATCATATATAATTTCGTTCAAGCCAATCCGCGGCTTTATCCGAGGTATCAAAAAATAAAGTTGTGGTCGGGGCACTCACGAAAGAAGGACTCCTACCTGCTGGCTAGCTAAAGTTATGCCGAAACCGCGACGTTGAAGGGATAGCTGAAGGAGGCCAAAAAGAACAACAATTCCTATCATATCGCAAAGCTACAAACATTTATTCATAACACCAAATTCTGACAAGCAAGATTCAGGAATGTAGCGGCTGCAACAGGACGAACGCCAATGACCTAGTCTTTTAATTACATGTGCTGGAACCCGATTCCTTGAAGCGGCGGATGCCGCCCCCTATGCAAAACGAATGCCCGGATATTGAGGACGGGTCCACTGCAAGATTCGTCAGTAAACACGAATATGAGTTATGAATTGAGGACCGGTAAGGTGAGTATTGTTGAATGGTAGCAAGGACTGTCGGGCGGCTTGTTTGGCAGAGAGGACAGAAGCTGTTGCAGCACGGGACACCAATGATGAGAGGTCGGGAAGAAAAACACCTGGGTCGGAGGGCCTAGCTGAGAGGTCTTGGTGGTGAGTAGCGAGAGTATGAAAGCATCTCTAGAAGCCGAGAGCTGACTGAGAGTGACGTATCTGCTACTGTTAGGCTACTTTCACACTAGCGTTCGTCGGTCCGCTCGTGAGCTCCGTTTGAAGGAGCTCACGAGCGGACCCGAACGCTTCCGTCCAGCCCTGATGCAGTCTGAATGGATGCGGATCCGCTCAGACTGCATCAGTCTGGCGGCGTTCAGCCTCCGCTCCGCTCGCCTCCGCACGGACAGGCGGACAGCTGAACGCTGCTTGCAGCGTTCGGGTGTCCGCCTGGCCGTGCAGAGGCGTGCGGATCCGTTCAGACTTACAATGTAAGTCAATGGGAACGGATCCGCTTGAAGATGTCACCATATGGCTCAATCTTCAAGCGGATCCGTCCCCCATTGACTTTACATTGAAAGTCTGAACGGATCCGCGCAGGCTACTTGCGCACTTGTGAAATTTTTTAAAGTTATTAATGCAGACGGATCCGTACTGAACGGAGCCTCCGTCTGCATTAATATGATCGGATCCGTTCAGAACGGATCTGATCAAGCGCAAGTGTGAAGTAAAGCCGGGGAAGTAAACTCGGCCGGTCTCAAAACTAGTGTTGAGCGCGAATATTCGAATAGCGAATTTTTTTCGCGAATATCGGCACTTCGCTAATTCGCGAATATTTCGAATATAGTGCTATAAATTCGATATTTCGAATATTCGACTTTATTTTTTATTTTTTAATTGTTATATTTTTTCCTTTCCCACTTCCCTAAAGTTGTTCTTACCTGTCCTTTGGATTCCTGGCTTCCTGGCTGCTCCAGTCAGTGCCCGTTGCCGCTTCTGCCGCCTTCCGTGCTCATGGAGCGTCCCCATCTCCATGGGAACGTCTCCATATACTAGAATGTACTGTCGGATTTGAGAATTACGTTGAAATCGCAAATGCGATTAATATAACTTGAAATAATCGCATTTGCGATTTCAACGTAATTCTCAAATCCGACAGTACATTCTAGTATATGGAGACGTTCCCATGAGCATGGAATATAGCATTACTAAGTTGAAATCGCCATGCGATTATTTCGTGTTATATTAATCGCATTTGCGATTATCTATTTTTATTTTTTTTATTTTTTTTACTATGGTTGGCTTCAATGGTAGAATTAGCGAATATGACGAATATATTCGTTATATTCCACAAAACGAATATACGAATGTATTCGTCATATTCCACAAAACGAAGATAACGAAGTATTCTGCATCTTCGTTTTATCTACCTATTCATCAACTTCGCTAATTCTAGCAATCATATAGGACAGCTTACTATAGAGACAGATAAGTTTAATTCGCTATGCGATTATATGACTGCTTTTTTTATATAAATAGAATAATTATAATACCTGATAATTATTATAATCTATTTATAAAAAAAAGCAAAGTAATATAATCGCATAGCGAATTATACTTAGCTGTCTCTATAGTAAACTTTCCTATATGATTGCTAGAATTAGCGAAGTTGATGAATAGGTAGATAAAACGAAGATGCAGAATACTTTGTTATCTTCGATTTGTGGAATATGACGAATACATTCGTATATTCGTTTTGTGGAATATGACGAATACATTGGTATATTAGTTTTGTGGAATATAACGAATATATTCGTCATATTCGCTAATTCTACCATTGAAGCCAACCATAGTAAAAAAAAAAAAAATAGATAATCGCAAATGCGATTAATATAACACGAAATAATCGCATGGCGATTTCAACTTAGCAGTGCCAACTTAGTTAGCACTGCTATATTCCATGATCATGGAGCGTCCCCATCACCATGGGAACGTCTCCATATACTAGAATGTACTGTCGGATTTGAGAATTACGTTGAAATCGCAAATGCGATTAATATAACTTGAATTAATCGCATTGCTATTTCAATAGGAGAGTAGCCTTTAAGTTAAAAATCGCATGTGCGATTATTTAAATCGCATATTATTCGCGATAACTAGAATAATAACGAATATTCGATTTCGACGAATATAAAACGAATATTCTATTGAATATTCGCGAATTTCGTCTAAATCGAATATGGCACCTGCCGCTCATCACTACTCAAAACCCGTAAAAGGCCGGGTACATAGCAGCTTTTATTACCAAACTAAGCAGGGCACCGAATGGTTTTGTCTAACAAGTCGGAAAGGTCGCGGAAAAGCTGGCCAGTGACTGGTAGCCGGCGAGTGCGTGACTCGCAGTCGCTTTTCTCGAGACCCCTCAGAGTAGCTTTACTGGCATGAATTGAAAATAATGAACCTGACTGAGGGAAACTCATGGCTCTAAAATGTTGCACCCCTGCGAGGTAGGACTTGACCATGGTGTGGGATAGTTTCAGATTGGTGTGACAGTAACCTATGAACGCCAGGATGTACGGAACGAACTCGGTGTCACCTTGCGGACAAGAGTCCTGAAATGTCTGGAAGGCTCTCCAACCTGTCTGGTAGGCTCTGGCTGTATTGGGTGAGAGGGACTTGAGTAACAGTGACCGAGCGGTGGCGAGATGAGCGTCTATGGAAGGATTAGAGCAGCGTATGGAGGGACTGGGCTCCCGATGGCGTCTGCTTCTGGACAGATCTGTGAAAAAGGGGTAAAATTAAAACGAGATAACGCGTCGGCTGCTACGTTGTGGTTACCGGCTACATGTGAAGCTACGTAACAAAATTGGTGTTGTAATGACAGAAGGACCAGGCGCCGAAGAAATAACATGACACATGGAGACTTAGAAGAACCACTATTGAGAATCTCGATGACGGCTGTATTATCGGACACGAAGGACACAGTCTGACCTGACCAACTTTGACCCTAGGTATAGGACACTGCCACTAAGGGGTAGAGTTCAAAAACTGCTGAGGTACGGAAAACCCAGGAATGGAACTAACTTCGATTGGCCATCTGTCTGCTAACCAATGGTTGCCAAAAATAGCCGCGAAACCTGTATTGGCAGTGGCGTCGGACAAAATTACGGGAGAGTTGTCGGATATTGTGGGAACAAAGGGTGATGGTCAGCGGACTGTAAGTTCCTGCTCTCGTGTGTAGACTCTGGAAGGGCCACCACCCCGGTGTGGAAACCGAACCTAAATCCTGTACTAAGGAACTCCACGAAGCCTGGGTCAGAATACCTGCGTAAGAACTGCTGCAACCGAACTATATTAACAACACACATGTAATTATCTGATTTTAATGAACAGACTACTTTAGGGTGGGAAGCAGTTTAGTACATATGTGTAGCAAGCGACACTGACTGAAGTTACAGGATGCGTAGTTGAAATTATTACAAATCTGTGACCTGCCGAGTAGTTTGATGGGTCTACCCAGCTTGTCAACTAAACCAGAGGATCTGTGTGAATCGGACGGGCCGGAACAGGACCTGTAGAACTGGACCCCTCACTTAAAACAGCCTTATGACACCACACAGTAGAATGGTCAACTGAATGGCACAGGGAGCACGAAGGTGCCCTAAGCCCGGCGAAATGCCTACAAAAATCTCTGTATCAATGTTAGCCCACTTTGTGAGAAACTGGAACTGACTTAAAGTGGCAGCCGCCTCGGCCGAGAAAGAACAATGGTAGCCGTAGAAGGAACTACCACCACACATGTATCCCAACTCCGTTATCCTAAATAAATACAAATCAAGTTCTTCCCTTCTCTCATTCAACATCAGATGGATTTGTGTCAGAGAATTCTGAACTGTGACCATGGGGACCTCTTCCTGCTGCTGAGGGCCTGAGTTAACGACCAGTAACCGGTATAACTCGGCCTTCCTAGCAGAAGCGGGATACGAAATACCCCTTCTGGACAACTCCGTCATCAGCCTAGGGACGGTCCAACTGCGAAGAGACGACACACTGCCCCCTTCTGACATCCTGGCGGGGTTCTCGTCGACCGAAGTCTCCACTATGTCTGAAGCACGTGACATATCCTGTGGATACAGTATGCACAAATCAAACACTGACTGTCAACCGACACCGGGATCATGTGACGTAAGCTGTGAGTAGGTTGAGACCCATGCAACTGTGAAGAATACGAGTGAAAAGGGACGAGAGGACCTGAGCCAAGGAGAAGCGATAGCTGAACCTAGAACACCCCAGTGATTGATGAGTCTGACGGTGGCACAACTGACCCACCACCAGAAGGAGAGAAGAGGAATAGTAACACGACACAGCCACTGCCATACTGTACCCTGATGGTTGAACAACGTGCAGAATATATTTGAAGAAGGACGACACAGATCCTGGAATAAATCACATGTAAGATCCCTGCAAACGACATACCGCCAGGCATAGAGGCGTGCGCCCAACAATACGGAGATCCTCTAACTAGCACTGAACAAGTGTGACGCCCCTTCCCTAAAACACAACTCTATCAATCAAAAAGCATGTATTCTCTTTTTTTTTTTTTAACAACCCTAACTAAATCTCCCCAAGGTGGTCATAGCTCTGGTGGCAACTAGATGGAGCAAACACAGAGCACAGAGCCATGGACTGCACTGCCAGCAGTCACCACAAGAGGGAGCCTGCACCATCCAACGCTGCTCATGGACTGTATTGGCTCCAGCGGCCACCAGGGGGAGCCCACACAGTTACCAGCCACCTGTAGCTCGTGCAGACAGCAGAGGAGACCACAAGCAGGAACGCACGGGTAAGTGTGCTGCAAGATGACATGGGGCCAGTGCGGGCATAAAGGGGGGGGGGGAACCATGCTGCTGCCAAGGACCCTGCCTAACTAGTGGCACAGCGGCCTGTGCCAGACATTGAAGGGGGGAGAAATTTGAAGCGGGATCACGCTGACCCCTGCACCCTACGATTCATGCCACGTGGGAGCTGAAGCTGCCTGGCAGACGCTCCGATGCAGTGTGGCTCCCCCTTTACCTAGGGAGCCGGCACTGCCGGCCGGACTTGTGAGATCGAGACTGCAAAGCGTGGCAGTCACTTACCTGATCCAGTAGCTTGCGCACAAAACAAACCTCTGAGAAACGAACTTCTGGAAGCTTGACCAGAGGCAATCCTCACGCACCGAACGCGGCCAGAGTTTGACACGTCGTTCATTGAAGGAGGGGCAGAGGTGCCATGATATAGGCAACCGTGCCCCTCCCACAAATACAGGCCAATTAATCGGCCTTAACACTTGTATCCTTAAAAATAATCCCCAAATTTGCTGGGAAAATAAGTGAATATTTAATATCCCTTTCTCTTAGTCTCTTTTTGACCGTCATAAATGAGCGTCTCTTTTCATGAATATCCTTTGAGAAATCGGGAAAAAAGGCCAATCTGTTTCCATCATATAGAACAGGTGAACATTCCCTCGCTCTTCTTAATAGCATATCTCTATCCCTTGAAACCAATTACTTAACAAGGAATGTCCGTGGTTGTCTCCCAGGGATTGGTTTGCCACCTGGGTCCCGGTGAGCTCTTTCTATCATAAACAAAGGGGAAAAAGAATCCCTCCCAAAATTCTCAAGAATCAACATCTGTATAAATTGGGTAGGGTTCTTATCTTCGGCGCCCTCTGGAACCCCCAGGATTCTCACGTTGTATGTTCGTGATCTATCTTCGAGGTCCACCACCTTTCTTTTAAGGAGATTGAGATCTGTCTTCATGGTGGACATCTCGCATTTATTTTTTGGGATTCATTCTGTATAATAACCATAGTGCTCTCCACGTTGTTAACTCTATCTCGAATTTTTGACAAATCATCTCTAATCAATCCCACGTCAACTTGGATAGACCCGAGTTGGGTTGTAATATCCTGGATTAAGTTCTCATTCTGTTTTACTGCCAATAGTATTTCTTTTAGCGGGGAAGAATTGGCACTAGACATATCTTCTCCCTCTGTTCCCTCTTCCCCTTGAGGGCACCCAAGAACTTTTTGTGATTCTATTTCCATCACCTCAAAATTGTCAGTTTTTTTTGGAGCTAGTGTCCTTTTGTCCACCTCTCGTATTAATCCTTGGGGACCTTAAAAATGTATCTATTTTTATCCCTTCAAAGGATTTAATGGCCGCTTTCTGGCCAGAAAGAGGTCTGCCGAACGCCTACTAGCCTTTGGAGCCATTCCCTGTTCCTCTTTCTTTTCCTTCTTTCCTCTTATTCTCCCTCCCTCTCTCCTTTTTTTTTTTCCCTTTTTCTTTATCTTTTAAGTATGTGTTTTTTCCTCCTTTTTTAAAATCTTTTTTCCCCTTTGTTTCATTTTCTTCCCTCTTTCTCTCCTTTCTTTCCTCCTCCTTCCCTCTTCTACTTTTTTTCTCTTTTCCTCCTCCTTTCTTTTTCCAATCTCTATTTTCCTTTGCGTCCCCCCCCCTTTTCCTATTTCTTTGTATTTATATTTGTCTCCTTGTTATCCCTCAGTAGTAACCCAGATAAAATGTGGGTTAGATATAGTTTAGTATAGTTTGAATACTTTTTGTTAGTTTGTTAGTTGATTAGTAGGGACAGAGGGCCATGGGAGAGCAAAAAATGGGAAAGAAAAAAGGAACAGTCTCACCAGTCTTTTCTGCTCCAAATGCCCACCTGGAAGCCACACAGGTACGTCCACAAGGAGACCGCTTGGTCCCGGAGACACTGGAGGAGCGACGGAGCAGAAGGAGGGGGAGACCGCCAGAGAAGAGCCGAGGATGCAGGACGTGGAAGGCTGCTAACCAGACTCCAATGGCCACCGCAAACAACCCAAGCCGCAGGAGAGGACCTGCCATGAGGAGGGGAGCGCCGTCACCAGTGGACACCAGGAAGTCAGAAGGCACAGCGGGGAGGCACAGAAGAACCAGGGACCATAGACCAAGGACCCAAGCTGCACCGGGAGCCCCCCGCTTCGGTAGACCGGTCGTGCCAAGCCCCGCCAGCCAAGAGACAGAGGGAAGGAGTAGTCCAAAGAGAGAGGACGACACGGAGCCCAGGGAGGAAGTCCACAATCCGAGCAAGGTAGGAGACAATGGGATGCAGAGGAGAGACGAAGGAGGCCAAACACCGCTAGAAGCAGGACCGGCAGGGTCGGGAGCCGAAGCAGCAACACGAATCCCGGGTCCAAGGAAGCAAAAGCGGCCACAGAGACACAGAAGCAGTGGGGAAGCCGAGCCGCAGGATCACGTCATCCGTGCGGGCCACCCACTTATTTATGTTTATAACCTTGTAACCAATAAATCTGCATATTTTTATAATATCTGTGTATTATTGTATAATGCAGAACTACATTTTTATCATTAACATTATCTCACGTCAAAAGAACTTATTATCTGAGGAAATAGTCGGACTCAGATTGAATTGCATCGATTAGTTTGTCTACAACTCACCAGGTCATGATTTTAAGAATTTATGACAAATTTTATACATTTTATTTTTTCATGGTTAATTATTTTTATGACCACAATTAATAATTCTTGATTTACCGCCCGACATCCTGAACCATTTGGGTGGTGTTTCCATCAATTTCTGACCATGAACCAGGCACCCTCCCCTCTTCAGAGCAGGGGGTGCCTGGTTTAATTCTTGGGTTCTCCTATTGACTTCCATTATACTCGGGTGCTTATACACTTTGGTGCTCAATCAACACTAGTATTATGATGTTTTTCCGCAGTTGAGGTGTGTATTATGATGTTCTGCAGCAGCTGATTTTTCCCCAATGCAAAACCTGTAAGGTGCACAAGGCACTATTATGAGGCCAGTTTCGCATTAGTGGAATAGCCTGCTGGGAGTTCTCCTTATCTGGCATTTCCGGATGCTACCAGAATGCTTGCTCACCCAATAGACTATAAAGGGGTCTGGCAGAGATCCGGCCGCTACATGGCAAATATGCTTGAATGTTTTTTGTCTGACCAATTTCTGGTGTCTTCTATGTGGATAAGGGGTCTTTGATTCCACAGGCTCAATGTGACCTCTTAACGCTTCTATAGTTATATGACTGGCCAAAGAGACTCTGCAGTGTTTGGGAGCACTTTTCATGGTGGTCTGGGAGAATGGGGAAGAAAAAAAGTGAATGAATAAAGTCAGAGAAACATCAGTTATGACTGACTGGATTAAATCATTAAGTATTCTGAACCTACACCATTTAAAATGTATTTATTAGAAAAGTAAGGTAGTTTTTAATTTGCCTAATCTGTCTAGGGCACCAAAATAACTTGTCCAGTCCCTGAGTATGTTCTGATATTAACTGTATCTGCGTCCTGATGACACAATTACAGTGGTACTCTGTGGTACAATACTATGTTATAGCAAGGAGCCACCTGCTGCCTGCTTCACCATCCACTGCTCTCCCAGGAGCATGCGAGATGCGGTGACACCAATTGCATCTGCTGAACTGGGCAGGATACTAGAGTGCACGCAGGCCAAGGATCAATCCCCAGCCAGGCAATCAGCCTGTGTGCTCTCAGCTTAGCAGGCGCCACGACGTCACCATGTCACAGCTACTGCTGGGGAGAACATAATGTTCTCCATTTACCATGGTAATGGGGGTAGGTGAGTACTACTTTTTTATTTTATTAACACTAGGGTGACCGCAATACTGTGTTGTGGCACTATGGGGATTTTTACTGTGGGGGGGGGGGGGGGTCATTCTATTATGCTTGGGCATAACTACAGTGTGGGGTACTATGGGGACATTCTGCTATGTGGGTACACTACTGGGGCACAACTATTGTGTAGAGTCACTATAGAAGCATTTTACTTTGCGAGAATACTAAAGGAGCATTCTACTGCAAAAGAGGCATAATTGTGGGGTCACTAATGGTAAATAAGAGTGGGGCACTAACAAGGCTGTCTTACAGAGCATGAGGCACTATAGGGAGGGACAATATGGTAAGCACTATAGGGGGAAATTAAGCATAAGGGACTACAGGTAGCACAGAGAAAGAGGGTGGCAAACTCTACAGGGACAAGACGTGGCATTGAGAAGTTATCATGGTGGTCTGAACCAGATGGAAAGAAAAGGAAGAGAATAACTCATGAAGAGATGTCACCTATAAGTTAATATGTACCATGCCTGGTTTCGGGGCTGTATTTATGTACTGTGCTTGGCTCTGGTGCTGTTTTTACATAATAAGCTTGGATATGGTGCTGCATTTATGTAATGTGCTTGACTCTGGTGCTGTGTTTATGTAATGAGCTTGGTTCTAGCGCTGTATTTATGTACTGTGCCTGATTCTGGTGATAAATTATGTACTGTGCTTGGTTATTGTACTCTACTTATGTAATGAGCTTGGTTCTAGTGCTGTATTTATGTACTGTACCTAGTTCTGGTGCTGTATTTATGTACCATGCTTGGTTCTTGTGCTGTATTCATGTAATGAGCTTGGTTCTTGTGCTGTATTTGTGTACTGTGCTGGGTCTTGTGCTCTAGCTTTGTAAGGCTCTCCATTTATTGCTATGGGACTAAGGAAAATAGCCAAGCCAGTACATTTTCAGAAGTCCCATATTGGCAAATAAATAGGTGGTCATGCATGTGTGGCTTGCTCTCCATTCATTTCAGGGCCACATCCTTGAGATAAGAGCAGCTCCCAGAAGTGTGAATTGCACCATTGGACATTTATGGTATATCCTATCGATATGCCATAAATGTGCCTGATGGGACAACCCCTTTAAGCATTACCTGCAAATTCTTTACATTTTAAAGTTGATGCTACTAATTTAATGTATTTAGTACTCTCTAATAGTTGTGGAGGTGTGTGTGTTGGGGGAAAGGGGCACCAAAATGACTTCTCACACGGGGTAACATGTAACCTAAGGCCATCCCTAGACATCGGTATATTGACACGGAAATTATAGATAATTCTATTTTATATAGCAAGCATTTAATTTTCAACAAATTAACAATGTTGTTGAACTTTCTGTTGTAAGACTTTCAGTATCACCATCCATTACCCTCTTTCTGCTCCCTTGTGTACAAAGATAAATGTTTCTATGCTCCTCTCCCCTCCCCAACTTCCATGCATGGAGCTAAATTGTTATGTGCTTCTGTCTCCAGTCACCTGGGCAACCCCTGACAAATAGACATTTAAATCAGACAATTAGAGATCTGATTGTCTGACATTTTTAGCGTATTAATGTGCATCAGCTGCTAATACATATAAAATTCCCATAATAACGCTGCTTGGTTCAGCTCAGCGTGCGAGTCTGGCACTGATATATGATTCCAGAGAGGCTGCGACTCTGCGTTTGCATTAATTACTGGAAAACTGACAAGCCGACCTGACATTAAATATTACAGAGACGCTTCCTTAGCACAATCTTCACCTCCTTCTGACTGCTGGGTGTGTGAACGCGTGCTTGTGTACAGACGTGCGCATGCATTTCTTGTATTCCCATCTGTTCTACTGGAAGCATGCATGTGAGGAATCGACATTTGTTTTTTTGACAGCTACTCTGTATCAGAAATAGTGTTATATCATACACCCAATATGTTAGATTTCATCAGGGATGTGATTGTTTTTTTCCATTTATATTTCAGTTGCAGGCATATGTGTGCTATGGCATCTATCTGCAAGCTCAATGGTTTTAAACCAGTCCTAATGCCTGGTAGGGTTGATCATGCTGAGTGTACCTTTGTTATGTAACTCTGTTGGGCCGTTCATGAGGAACTCGACTTTTAACAAATATGCAAATGATTTTTTTGTGCATCAAGTGGCAGACTCAAGCCCCCTGGTGAATCTTAGCGACTCCACTGTGTATCAGTTGCCAGTGCCAGGCATCTCGCCATACATGTGCATCTGTGCCATGCATTTATACTGTGGGCGCATATGGAGTATATCTATACGGTGCAGATGACTACTGCGCATGCACCAATTATCATTCTCCACCCAAAAGGATGGGGGCCCATGGTTACTCTAACCACCCACCATTTTGAAATACTACTGCAAGAGACAGAACCGAAGTGGCTGCTGAATTGCAGCAGGCCACATCTACAGACAGTTAGGAGGGGCTGCCAAGTGGCGCCCTACATGTTGTCATTAGCATCAAGCGCTTGGCCTGGTGGTCTTGATTTCTGGGGGAGATGCTACTTTCAACAGTATCCGCAACTTCAAACCACAGATAAAGATAAACCAGTTACATCGAGGATGTTATCTTCCACCCTCAAGAAAAGAGGTTCTGCTTGGCATGGAGAAGACATCCACTGCAGCATGGAGAATTGTAACCTTTTGCCAAGTGTTTCTTCTTTTGGGTGGGGGATGATGTCATGGGAGCATGCCCATTAGATATCTATAATGGTGGGAGAGCAGATGTACTGTACATGCACTGATAGTATAAATGTAGGGCACAGATGAGGGATTACCAGACCAGGCTACATGACTGACCCTGTTAATCAAGGGGAGGCAGAAGATGCAATTGATACACAGTGGAGGGACTAAAGTGCACTGAGGGGCTCAGGCCAGCACTTCGGTGCACTGTACAACTCATTAGTATAGTAATTAAAAGATTAATTTCTCATGAATGCCCCAACAGATTTACATAACTATAAAAAATATGGTAAATTAAATAGTGTCATTACAAGTTCAAATTGTCCCACAACAAAAACACCTCATCTGGCTATATGAACAGAAAAATAAAAAATAAAGTTATGGCTCTGGGAAGTCAGGGAGGAAAAACAAATTGGTTGGGTTTTAAAAAAACAAAACATTAAAAACAGCTACAAATGTTTTTATTACTTGTGTCTTCTTTCCTCTGGTGATCCAGAGATGGCATCTGTGAGCTGTCTATGGTTATCACGGACCTAGTCTCAAATGAGCATGTTTGATCTGGAAAAAGGAGGTACATACCTCTGTTACTCACATGCTTATGGACAATGGTTGTGGAACTACCGTGCCAAGTAACTGGTTTGAGGTTGGGCCAAACCCTGAGGTTGTTATTCTAGCGCCTTCCAGACATTCACTCTTTAACCCCTGAACATGGTTGTGGACTTTGCTGTGGGTTAGCGACCAGACCGTTACCTCCTGGGATGGTCCTGTGCACTTGGCAGTTGACCTACAGAGATCAGAGACACTGGTAAAAACCTCAGAGACAAAGGCATGGTTCAAAACATGGAGCACTGGCAGACAAACAGATTAGGAATCCATGCAAATGTAATGACTCAGAGTGCCATTACCACTCTTTGCACCTTGCTACTGTCTCTAATGTGCTAACTTATGTAATCAGAATGTATTTTATGTCTTCTGTAAATAATGTGCATATTTATTTCTATTAAACTGTTCATGTTCATGTAATTGCCTGGTTTACAACAAGGTGGCGGCATTTCTGGCAGAGCTGTGCCATGTAGAATGGAACCCTTCTTCCATTCTATTCCCCTCTCTAGAGAGAGAGGAGATTTATATTAGCTGTAGGTCAGTGTAACCTACCCCTCAGGGGGAGAGGCTGTAGGCTCAGCTTGTCCCCTGTTGGGGAAAAGCAGGCCTTGTCCCCCCTAGACAGGCCTTGCCTGTGAGTTCCTACATGGTTGCATGTCCCCCTCCTGGGCTTTCATTGCATAAAAATCCGAGCTAAAGTGAGCTTGAAGCCAGGAAGAAGTTTCCTAGGATTACAGTGAGAGTCAGACTACAGAGAGCTAAGTTGCAACCTATAACAGAAAGCTAGAGGAAAAGTTCCTATTTAATCCAGCCAACATAGCAGTGCTTTGGATGTAGCAGAGCTGAGAGTGTTTGCTGCCAGAACTTCACGCCAAAGCTGCTGGAAACTAAGACCAAGTCTGTATACTGTTTGGATTCCCGTTTACCCAAGTAAAGCTGTTTTGGAATTATATACAAAGTCTGGACTCTATTATTCCTTCATCATCCAAGTTAACTACTGCTTTTGCACTGCAACGGACAATCACGTCTGGGATCCAAGGATAACCATGTAGGAGCACCATGACACGTGCACACAACACCTTCAGGGAGATTGTAGGTCACTCTACACCACTCTGGCAATGTTACATCTGGGTACCCACCATGAAATCACTAAAAGGGGACTCCATGTCCTGGCGTCACGACTACTTGCTCTATAAGAGGGACATATATCGTAAAAACCTCCTAAGGGGCAAGGGATACCCCAGATGTCAGGCTTACCGTACGGTGCACAGACAGGCTACAAGAGTCAGACATACAGACTTTAGAAGCTTGGATACACAGACTTTAGGAACGGACTTCAGGAACCCAGATGCACATAGTGCATACTGGATGTCAGTTGATGGCATGTTTTTCCACTGACCATTGATTTACAAGAAAAATGCTGAAGCATGCACTACTTTGGTCCCTTTTGTGGACAGAATATGCCAATTCTATTCAACGGGTCTGTGAAAACCACAGATTGCATATGGATGCTATCTGTGTGTGGCCTGTTTTTCACTGATTCATAGCAAAGAAAACTGATACAAAGTTTGTTAAAAAAAATACTAGATTTCCAATTTTTGGGGTCCACAAAATAAAGAAAAATGTATGTTCTGGAGAGCTCCCATAAAAGTGTAGTGCCCTGGAGTAAGGGTACTTGGGGACTATGGATGCTTGTGGACATTTGCTCCTATTGCTACTATGCAAAGCCATCAACTCCTTACTTTATTGCACTTTGAAGAGTTAACTTGCAATGTGCATTTTATGCTGTTGTGTGCCCTTATACTCTTTTACATTGTTGTACTCTATTTTATACATAAATATTGGAATATATCCTGTTGATTTGCACTGTTATTGCACAATATCTGAACTGCAATATGGAAAGAGTTAATGCACCTTTAGCTAATACTAAGATACTTTGGGACTTTCAATATATGTACTGAGAAGCTAGTAATTTTCCACAGTTACTATAAGGGACTATGCAAAGTTTTAGAGGGAAAACCAGACTCACTGACCTTTTGACTGTCTGGTTTAGCTATGTTGTTTATATCTGAAGACTTGTTTATGTCTGGGAAAAACTGCTTATTCATTCCCATAGACTTTTATTGAAGCTCTATACAAATTTATGGCAGTCTGAAATTGCAATAATGTTTTTGTTTAGGCTGTGCTTCCCCACTCCATCCCTCCCACTAGACGTTTCTAGTTCAGCTAAAATCTGTATATGAGGAGAGCAGTCAGACCACCTAGTTTTCTGCTGATAGGGACTAGTGCTTAGTAAAATAGACTTTACCAGACTGAATGAGTAACCAGAAGATGCTGAGCCGAGGACACTCTGCCACAGACCCTGGGTCACCAGCCCTTTGATCAGAGAGCCATGAATTTCGCCACCAGCATCTTTGGCTAGGGTACCAGCCTTCTGACAGAGAGGGACAGCTAGTTCAGGCCTTTCCTCAGCATGAAATCTTCTTTTGTAACGAAGGAGACTGTAGAAGCCAGCTCAGTGCCTTGCCTGTATTGTTTTGCACTTGAGTTCCTCCAGTAAAGAAGCACACTGGTTTACTGCAGATCCTGGCTCTCTGGAATTATTTCACAGTGGGGTGCACCATGTCTCGATGGTGTCCTGGGGGCCTAGTGTAGCATTGGAACTAGGGCTGAAAAGATTACTTGAATGAATCGAGTAATTCGACACAAAAAATTATCTGTGCAAATTTTTTGCATCGAGGACTCGTTTGTATCATGTGACCATGGAGTGGGAGTGAAGCTCTTGCTATTATTCACTGCTTCATGGTCACCCGCCGGCCCATACCACTCTGCACTTTCCTCCTGACACATCGTCAGGACATAGTGCACGTAAGCATGCACTATGACCTGACGCTGTATGATGTCAGGACGACAGTGCAGTGCACAGAGAAGAAGATAGACGAGCTATGGAGCGGCACCCCTACAGAAGAGGTAAGTATTTTATTTCACTGGTGCTGGGGACATGGCTAGGAGGGGGAGATGGTGGCACTGGGGGACAGCTGATGGCACTGGGGACAGCTGATGGCACTGGGGGACAGCAGATGGCACTGGGGGAAGCTGATGGCACTAGGGGGGAGCTTGATGGCACTGGGGGGAGCTTGATGACACTAGGAGGGAGCATTGGGGGGAAGATGATGGCATTGAGGGGGCAGCTGGTGGCACTGGGGGGGCAGCTGGTGGCACTAGGGGGAAGCTGGTGGCACTGGGGGGGAGCAGATGGCACTAGGGGGCAGCTGGTGGCACTGGGGGGGGGGCTGAGATGGCACTGACTGAAAGCTGTTGGAACTGGAGGGGAAGCTGGTGGCACTGAGGGGGCAGCTGATGGCACTGAGGGGGCAGCTGATGGCACTGAGGGGGCAGCTGATGGCATTAGGGGGAGCATGATGGCACGGGGGATGGCTGATGAGTTTTTTATTAAGAAAAACATTCTTTTAATTAGTTTTCTGCTATTAGAGTACTCGATGAATTCATTGTTGGATTAATCAATAGAATACTGGAATACAAAAATAGTCGATAGCTGCAGCCCTAATTGAAACCACCCCCAAAAGAGAGGATCCATACTATTTTGTTATTTTGGGCTATATGAGATCTATATATACCCCTGCATACAAAGAAAGCTGTCAGTCACTGATTAGAACCACCCACTGGACTCCAAAGGGTGCTGCCACAGTTTTTTATGCAGTCTTTGAAGCCAAAATCAGGTGTGGATCATAAAGAGATAGAAAGAATTAAGAAAAAAATTATACTTTTTTAAACCATTCCTGGTTTTGGCTTCAAAAACTGCATTAAAAACCTGAATGTGTGGCAGCAAGGTGAGAATTAGTGTTGAGTGAAGCAAGCTTCAGATGCTTCATGCGAAGTCACTTCATTAAAAACTTCGGAATAATACTGTACGCGGATCCGTCTCTGTACAGTTTTAAAATGTATGGGCTCCAATGAGCCGAAGTAAGTTATTCGCAAAGTCGCGCGTGGAAAACCACTTTAAAACTTGAAACCGAACTCGGCTTTGGTTCCTACTAGTACATCGGAACCGGAGCCGAGTTCGGTTTCAAGTTTTAAAGTGGTTTTACACTTTAAAAATCAATTACCGAAGTTATTTAACGAAGTCACGCACGACTTCGCGAATAACTTACTTTGGCTCATTGGAGCCCATACATTCTAATACTATACGGAGACGAATCTCTGTACAGTATTATTACGAAGTTTTGAACAAAGCGACTTTGGATAAAGCATCTGAAGCTCGCTTTGCACAGTATTATTGTAATCTATGATGCTGTGCGCTCCCGTGAGCACGATCAATGCCTCTCCGGGACAGTATGTCTCAGAGGCCATACGGTCGTGTGCAAGGGCCCTTAGGGTGGATTCACACATAGGTTTATTTTATGGCACTTTTGCTTCTTAGAGGTGTTTCAGGCATTTTTCTATTTCCTTCTCTATACGGTAAATACATGAAAAAACTTACTCCAAAACTTACTACAAAAGCTACTACAATAGTCTTTAAAAACACATACAGTATGAGTGAAAAACACAGTTTCAGTTTATATGGATTTTTTTTGTATTCAAAAAATGCCAGACCGATTTCATGTGTGTAAGAGTTCTCTCATTAATTATAGACATTTATGACATACCCAGGCTCTGCTGTAGAGATGGGGCCACATTGTTATAGGAATCAACACTATTTGTTGCTCTTTCAGTGAGCAGGACTTGAACACTGCAAGTATTCAGCATGTACGAGTAAAGGGGTTGTCCCACAAAGAAAATTTTTCATTTTGCAAACCAGCACCTGGATCTGAATATCTTTGCAATTGCATGTAGTTAAAAATTTAGTATAACCACTGAGTTATTCAGTGAAATCTATCTGGCATAGCGCCACCTGCTGTTTGCCCTTCTTCTAAATTTTCTGCCCAGCTCACTGAGGTTGACATACATGCTCAGTCCTTCAACTGCCAGCAGCTGCAGCAGAAAGCACACCCCCTCTACAAATGCAGCAATGATTGGGCAGATCTCTGGATCCATGTGAGGTACAGGGCTGTGTCTAAGCGCTTGTTCACACGACCATATGTATTTTGCGGTCTGCAAAAAACGGATTTACAAACAATACGGATGACATCCGTGTGCTTTCCGTATTTTGCGGAACGGAACAGTTGGCCCCTAATAGAACAGTGCTATCCTTGTCCATAATGCGGACAATAATAGGACATGTTCTATTGTTTTTCAGAACGGAAATACAGACATACTGATACGGAATGCACAGTTGTTTTTTTTGTGAACCAATTGAAATGAATGGTACTGTATACGGTCCGCCCCCCAAAAAAACGGAACGGACACGGAAAGAAAATACGTTCATGTGCATGGGCCCTAAGTTTGTTAAAAAGAGATTGTCATGTACTATATGATATTGGATTTGAATTTTTTACATTACTCATGGCATAACCCCTTTAATTGACTGATCAGTAGCAAACTCTTGTTGTTTTCTTTGTGCTGTTTGGCCACTTTCACAGTCGGTATTTGGTCATTATTTTTCATTGATCAGTATTTGTAAGCCAAAACAGAAGCGCACCCTACAGAGAGAAAGTAGAATAGGAAGATTTGGACCTATGCTGTGTTTTGGACTCAATCCTGGTTTTGACTTACAAAGGGTCCGTACACATGAATTTTGTCTGGCATTTATTTTACCAGCAACTCCAGAAAAACTGCATGTGGTTTTTTGTTATCTGTGTTTCCTACTGTGTTTTTGGGGCATTTTTCTTTGCAAACAGTATTTGACCACTGGCATTTTCTTCATGGCATTTTCCCCTATGGAGAAGAAGATGGCAAAATGCCTGAAAAATGCCATGTTACATCCACAAAGAACACCACCTAATTAACAAAAATGCCAGTAGCATAAAAAGCACTTGTGTGCCTTGCCTTTCAAATTTCCTATAGATCTCCAGCTAACATCTAGAGCTGGCGTTGTTGCAAAAAACGCTACTAAAACGCAAAAGTGCAAAAAAAAAAAACCTACGTGTGAACCCACCCAAAGGCCTCATGCACATGACAATTGTTTTTCTCGGCCTCCGTTCCGTTTTTTTTTGCAGATAGGATGGGGACCCATTCATTTCAATGAGTCAGCAAAAAAATGCTGATAGTTCATCCGTTTGTGTTCCGCATCCGTTGTCCGTGTTTCCCTTCAGCAAATAAAATTGTGCATGTCCTACTTTTTTCACATTTGCAGACAAGGATCGACATTTATTACAAGGAATCTGTGGAAAAAAACGGATCCTCCCCAAAAAAACGGATGCCGCATCCGTTTGTTTTAGGGCGGACGCACAATTTCCGGACTCAGAAAACAACTGTCGTGTGCATGAGTCCATACGCTGATAAAAAATACTGACTGTGGGAAAGTGGCCTTTTGATCCCTGTCTAGCAGTGATATCATGTCTTCTCTGCACAACTCTGCTGCATAACTTATAAGGCTATATGCACACGAACGTTGTTTGTTTCCGTGTCCGTTTTGTTTTTCTGCGGATAGGATGCAGACCCATTCATTTCAATGGGTCCACAAAAAATGCGGACAGCACACCATGTGCTGTCCGCATCTGTATGTCCATTCCGTAGCCCCGCAAAAAAATTGAATATCATCTTGTCCGTTTTAGGCATTGTTACAATGGATCCGCAAATAAAAACAAATGGCATACGGAGGTCATCATTTTTTTTTGCGGATCCACAATTTGCGGACCACAAAACACATACGGTCCTGTGCATGTAGCCTAAGACCGTCGTAAGCTGCAATTAAAGGCATTCCTTCAGGTGCTTGGGAAAAGAACAAATGTATTGCCACCTCTTAGTGTCTCAAGTCAATCCTCCTTCTCATTTACATTGTGGTTTTCTCCCTGCCGCTTCCTGGACCTGTCTCCCGTCTGTCACAGCTCATCTCACATCCCATCCTCTTTCCTATAGTTCATCTCACACACCTCCCAGCAGTCTCGGCTTGAAGCCCCCACCTGTCAGTCTTCTGAAGAAGCCTGGATATGTGCCCATGAGAGAAGGGTTAGAAAGTACTAGAAAAGCAGCGTACAACTATCCTCCTATTTAATAGAACACTGCAAAAGAGACAAAATCAACTTGTTTCTTTTTACTTCTTGAACCGTTTGTCTATGTTCACATGGTGGATTTTGTCAATGTCAAAACCCATTGCGTATTCCACGGTAGAAACCGCCACAGTTTCTGCCTCCGTTTTCAAATTCAATACCATGGACCTGCTTGCAGTTTAGCCCCACAGAACAAATCCACCATGTGAACATAGCCTTAAAGGCTCTGTACACCTTTAGGAGGCATTTTTTTTTTTATTTCATTGAACTTATTTTGAGCTAAAAATAATTTTTTTATTTGGTCTTTATTAAAAATATGGCGGTTTTTTTTCTGTACAGAGCTGACATGCTGTAGTAGCACCCTTTGGATTTTCAGTCTTTTCCGTCGGACCAGGAACAGACAGACTCCTTATATTTGCTCTCTGACATTATAAACACTCATTATAGCTCAGTTCTTATCTTCCTGATAAGAAGAATGTGGCTTAAATAAGTGTTTATGACTGCATTGACAAATTTTGGGCTAGAAATCATTTTCACAATTGGTCTTTATTAAAAAAAAATTAGCAATTTTTGAGATCCATGGGTTAAATTTCAGTCTATTTGCAAACTGTCACTTTCTGTTTAGGCTACTTTCACACCAGCGTTTTTGCTAGATCCATCATGGATCAGCAAAAATACTTTTGTTACTGATAATACAACCATCTGCATCCGTTATGAACGGATCCGGTTGTATTATCTTTAACATGGCCAAGATGGATCCGTCATGAACTCCATTGAAAGTCAGTGGGGGACAGATCAGTTTTCTATAGTGTCAGATTGTGTCAGAGTTAAACGGATCCATCCCCATTAAATTACATTGTGTGTCAGGACTAGTGATGGACGAACATCTGCCGGGACGCCGATCAGATGCTGATGATCTAGTTAAAACAAAGTCAAGAAGTTCGGGTCTGGGTACCACAGTCAGTTTTTTATCAAGCGCGTGCAAAACGCATTGCACCCGCGCGTTAAAAACGCATTGAACCCACGCGTTACGGAACGCAATCGCAGTCAAAACTGACTGCAATTGCGTACCTACTCGTGTGGGTTTGCCGCAATGCACCCGGGACGCATCCTGAGCCAAAACATGACGCCTGTGTGAACCCAGCCTTATCTCTAATTTCCTGAACCCATAAACATTCATTATAGCTAAGGCTACTTTAACATTAGAGTTTTTTGCTTCATAAATGGATCCGGTTGTATTATGTCTTCTATAGCCACGACGGATCCGTCCCCATTGACTTACATTGTGTGCCAGGACGGATCTGTCTTGCTGCGCACCACATTGCAGGCAGTGTTTTGCTGTCCGCCTCCAGAGCAGAATGGTGACTGAACGGAGGCAAACTGATGCATTCTGACCGGATCCTTTTCCATTCAGAATGCATTAGGGCAAAACTGATCCGTTTTGGACTGCTTTTGAGATCGATGACAGCGATCGATCTCAGAAACAGAAAGCCAAGACGCTAGTGTGAAAGTAGCCTAAATTAATTACAAACTGATATGAATATTGTTTAAATGCGTGTTTATGAGATCAGGAGATCAGAGATAAGAGCTACACACGATTATCTGACGGGACTCAGAATAAACAGAAAGTGACAGTGTCTGCAAATAGACTAACATTTAAACCCTGTAGAACAAAAACTGCCGAAAATTTTTAATAAGGACCATTTACAAAAATGATTTTTAGCTCAAAATAAGGCTAGATTCACACGACCGTATGTGTTTTGTGGTCCGCAAATTGCAGATCCGCAAAAAAAGGATAACGTCTGTATGACATCCATTTTTTTGCAGATCCATTGTAACAATCCTTATCCTTGTCCACAAAACAGAGAAGAATAGGACACGTTCTATTTTTTTTGCGGGGCTACGGAACGGACATATGGATGCGGATAGCATACGGAGTGCTCTCTGCATTTTTTGCGGACCCTTTGAAATGAATGAGTCCTCATCCAATCCGCCCCCAAAAAAAAAAAACAGACACGAAAACAAAATATGTTTGTGTGAATGTAGCCAGTGGATGATGATCCTGAGGATAGGTCATCAATATTAAAAAACACTTTAAGGGCTCATGCACACAACCGTATGTACTTTACAGTCCACTAAAAACGTATCAGCGAAAAATACGGATGACATCCGTGTGCATTCCGTATTTTGTGGAATGGAACAGCTGGCCACTAATAGAACAATACTATCCTTGTCCGTAATGCAGACAATAAGGCCTCTTGCACACGAACGTATTTTATTTCCGTGTCCGTTCTGTATTTTTTGCGGACCGTAAACGGAACCAATCGTTTCAGCGGATCGGCAAAAATAACGGAAGGTACTTTGTGTGCATTCTGTTTCCATATTTTCTGTTCCACAAAAAAATAGTACATGTCCTATTCTTGTCCGCATTAGGCTGGATTCACATGTCACGTTTTGGCTCAGGATGCGTCCCGGGTGCATTGTGGCAAACCCGCGCGAATAGGTACGCAATTGCAGTCAGTTTTGACTGCGATTGTGTTCTGTTGTTCAGTTTTTATCGCGCGGGTGCAATGCATTTTGCACGCGCGTGATAAAAAACTGACTGTGGTACCCAGTCCCGAACTTCTTCACTGAAGTTCAGGTTTGGGTTCGGTGTTATGGTTATAAGGGAAAATAATAGCATTCTGAATACAGAGGGTTAAAAAAGGGTTAAAAGATAAAAAAAAATTGAGGGTTAAAAAAATAAATAAATAACTCACCTCCAATTAATCGCGCAGCTGCCGGTCTCCTGTTCTTTCTTCAGGACCTGTCAAAGGACCTGTGGTGAAGTCACTGAGCTCATCACACGGTCCAATCACATGACCCATCACCACTTTGATGGACCATGTGATTGGACCATGTGATGTGATGTCACCACAGGTCCTTTAGCCGTCAGCTCATGATTAAAGAAGTAAGAAAACATCGGCAACTACGAGATCAAGTGGAGGAGGTGAGTTCATTTTTTTTATTTTTTAACCCTCAATTGACCTTCTACTAAGCATTCTGTATTAAAGAATGCTATTATTTTCCCTTATAACCTTGTTATAAGGGAAAAATAATACAGTGAATAGACTTTCATCTTAGCAACCATGCGTGAAAATCGCACCGCATCCGCATTTGCTTGCAGGCCCGTCTCATTGGCAAGGTTGGCAGGCCCGTCTCATTTCTCATTTTTTACGACAGTTTTTGGCGTAGAAAATTATCTAAATCTACGCCAGCAAGGAAGTTGCCGTAGATTTAAAGCTCTTCTACACCAGCGGTGGATACGTCTAAGTTATGTAGAGGCCAGCGCCTCTACATAAATTAGGCACCTCAAGCGCCAGCGCATGGTTATTAAGACTGGTCTTAATAAATGACCCCATATGCACCTATAACGGTCAGAATATATGTGTCAAGGTGGCAGTCAGGCATCATACATGTATTGAGCTGCTACATTTACTCCTGAATGAGCACAGGGTCTTATACGGAAATACAATCTCAAAACTAATTAAATCAGATCCCTATTTGATATGTTAAATCTAACCAAGACATAAGGTTCAACCTTTTTCTAAAGATCAATACAATGTTGTAAGTGAAGGCTTAGTGTTAAAGGCTATTTTGTTAGCATAGGATTAGTGATATAAGTAGGACCAGGTTTACAACTGCTGGGGCCTGAAGGTACGCAACTATTCTAGCCACATTAGTTTACACAATTTTTGATTGGCTTTCTAGTTGTCTCATGAAGCAGAATATAGGGGTCATTTATATTCCCTATAGCTACCGGTGGATCCACTGGATTCACCGCCGATTCTAAATGTAAGACAGCTTCCCAGCTGTCTTACATTTAGACCATTTTCTACATCTAAACCAGGCATATAGAAAATGGTAAATGAGATGGGTCTGCTGGCCCGTCCCCTCCCCCATCCATGCCACACCCCTACATTTTTAGACCTGGCGTGAGCGGGCAGTGGCGCAGCATTGGTTGCCAGAACCCAGGGCAAGCCATGTATTGCGCCACCCCCAGATAACCCAGTGATAACTCTCTGAGTACAGATCATGTAGTAAATGTCACCTGCAGTCCTATGTAACACCACAGATAACACAGTGATAACTCTCTGAGTACAGATAATGTAGTAGATGTTACCTGCAGTCCTATGTAACACCACAGATAACAGTGATAACTATCTGAGTACAGATAATGTGGTAGATGGGTGTGAGGCCCCAGAATTCAGAACACGCACAGTGTGACCTGAAGTCTGGGGCCAGGATGCGGCAGGGTGGGCCAAATTCTCAATCTCCTCCCCCAACCCTACCGTGAAACAGATATGTGGATAAACATTACATACACTCACCTAAAGAATTATTAGGAACACCTGTTCTATTTCTCATTAATGCGATTATTTAGTCAACCAATCACATGGCAGTTGCTTCAATGCATGTAGGGTTGTCGTCCTGGTCAAGACAATCTCCTGAACTCCAAACTGAATGTCAGAATGGGAAAGAAAGGTGATTTAAGCAATTTTGAGCGTGGCATGGTTGTTGGTGCCAGACGGGCCGGTCTGAGTATTTCACAATCTGCTCAGTTAGGCTACTTTCACATTTGCGTTCGGGGCTCCGCTTGTGAGTTCCGTTTAAAGGCTCTCACAAGCGGCTCTAACGCATCCGTCCAGTCCTAATGCATTTTGAGTGGATGCGGATCCGCTCAGAATGCATCAGTCTGGCAGCGTTTGGGCTCCGCTCAGCAGGCGGACACCTGAACGCTGCTTGCAGCGTTCGGGTGTCCGCCTGGCCGTGCGGAGGCAAACGGATCCGTCCAGACTTACAATGTAAGTCAATGGGGACGGATCCGTTTGAATATGACACACTATGGCTCAATTTTCAAACGTCCCCCATTGACTTTCAATGTAAAGTCTGGACGGATCCGTCTGCGGCTTCTTTCACACTTAGAATTTTTTTTTACAATATAATGCAGACGGATCCATTCTGAACGGATCCATTGTCTGCATTATATGAGCGGATCCGTCTCAGACGGATCCGCTCTGAACGCAAATGTGAAAGTAGCCTTACTGGGATTTTCTCGCACAACCATTTCTAGGGTTTACAAAGAATGGTGTGAAAAGGGAAAACATCCAGTATGCGGCAGTCCTGTGGGCGAAAATGCCTTGTTGATGCTAGAGGTCAGAGGAGAATGGGCCGACTGATTCAAGCTGATAGAAGAGCAACGTTGACTGAAATAACCACTCGTTACAACCGAGGTCTGCAGCAAAGCATTTGTGAAGCCACAACACGCACAACCTTGAGGCGGATGGGCTACAACAGCAGAAGACCCCACCGGGTACCACTCATCTCCACTACAAATAGGAAAAAGAGGCTACAATTTGCACAAGCTCACCAAAATTGGACTGTTGAAGACTGGAAAAATGTTGCCTGGTCTGATGAGTCTCGATTTCTGTTGAGACATTCAAATGGTAGAGTCCGAATTTGGCGTAAACAGAATGAGAACATGTATCCATCAAGCCTTGTTTACCACTGTGCAGGCTGGTGGTGGTGGTGTAATGGTGTGGGGGATGTTTTCTGGGCACACTTTAGGCCCCTTAGTGCCAATTGGCCATCGTTTAAATGCCACGGGCTACCTGAGCATTGTTTCTGACCATGTCCATCCCTTCATGACCACCATGTACCCATCCTCTGATGGCTACTTCCAGCAGGATAATGCACCATATCACAAAGCTTGAATCATTTCAAATTGGTTTCTTGAACATGACAATGAGTTCACTTTACTAAAATGGCCCCCACAGTCACCAGATCTCAACCCAATAGAGCATCTTTGGGATGTGGTGGAACGGGAGCTTCGTGCCCTGGATGTGCATCCCTCAAATCTCCATCAACTGCAAGATGCTATCCTATCAATATGGGCCAACATTTCTAAAGAATGCTATCAGCACCTTGTTGAATCAATGCCACGTATAATTAAGGCAGTTCTGAAGGCAAAAGGGGGGCCAACACCGTATTAGTATGGTGTTCTTAATAATTCTTTATGTGAGTGTACATCGCAACAAAATATATAGTAGAATACAGCACCACATACTTCAACGTCTTCATTTAGCGATAAGACTATCATGATACCTTCTTTCAGCCGCTTCTCATCTCTGCAGAGTTACACAGAAAACATTTTTATATTCTTCACTTCACTATCATCCTCCCTCTCCTGGTGCCTCAACACTGTCATCCTGCTGCTACCCCCAATACTGTGGTAGAGCCAGACAGATAGGAGGACCTGAGTTGAGGAATGCGAATATATACTAATAATATAGAAGGGGTCTATTATATATACTAATAATACAAAGGGGGCCATTATATATTATACTAATACAGAGGGGCCATTATACATACTAATAATACAGAGGGGCCATTATATATTATAATAATACAGAGGGACCATTATATATTATTATTATTATTTATTATTAAAGCGCCATTCATTCCATAGCGCTGTACATATGAAAAGGGGTATACATACATAATACAGACAATTGCACTAAGCATAAACAAGACGAGTAACAAACTGGTACAGAAGGAGAGAGGGTCCTGCCCGTGAGGGATTACAATCTACATGGTATGGGAGAAGGACACAGTAGGTGAATGTGAAGTTGGTCATGGTGGTATAGAGGCAGCAGGGTCACTGGTTGTAGGCTTGTCTGAAGAGGTGGGTTTCAGGTTTATTTTGAAGGATTCCACTGTAGGTAAGAGTCTGATATGTTGGGGTAGCCAGTTACAGAGTGTGGAGGATGAGAAATCTTGGAGGCGATTGTGGGAAGAGGTGATCAGAGGAGAGGAGAGAAGGAGGTCTTGTGAGGATCGGAGAGTGCGTGTGGGGATGTATCGGGAAAGTAGCTCAGAGATGTAGGGTGGGGACAGGTTGTAGACGGCCTTGTATTTGTTAGTATTTTGAAGTGAATTCGCTGGGCAATGGGAAGTGATTGGCAGAGGGGAGAGGCAGAGGAGTAACAGGGTGAGAGGTGGATTAGTCGGGCAGCAGAGTTGAGGATATATTGGAGGGGTGCGAGAGTGCTAGATGGAAGGCCACAGAGGAGAATGTTGCAGTAGTCTAGGCAGGAGATGATGAGGGCATCAGGTACAAGCATTTTTGCAGATTCAAAGTTAAGGAAAGCGCGGATGCGGGAGATGTTTTTTGAGTTGGAGGTGACAGGTGGTGGAAAGGGCTTGGATGTGTGGTCGGAAGGAGAGGGTAGAATCCAAGGTCACTCCAAGGCAGCGGACTTGGTTGATCAGGGAGAGTGTGCAGCCATTGAACGTGATAGATAGGTCTGTTGGGGGGGTTGAGCAGGATGGGGGAAAGATTATGAATTTTGTTTTATCCATGTTAAGTTTTAGAAAGCGAAGGGAGAAGGATGATATAGAAGATAGACATTGTGGGATTCTGGATAGTAAGGTGGTGATGTCTGGACCAGAGAGGTACGTATATTTGTGTGTCGTCAGCATAAGGCCTCATGCACACAGACGTTTTTTTTTGCGGTCCGCAAAAACAGGTTCCGTAGTTCCGTGATCCGTGTCCGTTTTTTCTTCCGTGGGTCTTCCTTGATTTTTGGAGGATCCACAGACATGAAGGAAAAAGTCGTTTTGGTTTCCGCCTGGCCGTGCGGAGCCAAACGGATCCGTCCTGACTTACAATGCAAGTCAATGGGGACGGATCCGTTTGACGTTGACACAATATGGTGCAATTGCAAACGGATCCGTCCCCCATTGACTTTCAATGTAAAGTCAGGAGTCCCTATTATACCATCGGAGTTTTCTCCAATCCGATGGTATATTTAAACTTGAAGCGTCCCCATCACCATAGGAACCCCTCTATGTTAGAATATACCATCGGATTTGAGTTGGATCGTGAAAACTCAGATCCGACAGTATATTCTAACACAGAGGCGTTCCCATAGTGATGGGGACGCTTCAAGTTAGAATATATTACTTAACTGTGTACATGACTGCCCCCTGCTGCCTGGTAGCACCCGATCTCTTACAGGGGGCAGTTATCAGCACAATTAACCCCTCAGGTGCCGCACCTGAGGGGTTAATCGTGCGTATCATAGCCCCCTCCCTCCCCAGTTTTCATTTTATTGGTGGCCAGTGCGGCCCCCCCTCCCTCCCTCTACTGTATTAATTTCATTGGTGGCCAGTGTGCGGCCCCCCTCCCTCCCTCTATTGTATTAATTTAATTGGTGGCCAGTGTGCGGCCCCCCTCCCTCTATTGTATTAATTTCATTTGTGGCCAGTGTGCGGCCTCCCCTCTCCCCCCTCCCTCCCCAGTTTTAATTTCATTGGTGGCCATTGCGGCCCCCCGTCCCTCTACTGTATTAATTTCATTGGTGGCCAGTGTGCGGCCCCCGCTCCCTCCCTCTATTGTATTAATTTCATTGGTGGCTAGTGTGCGTCCCCCCCCCCCCGTCCCCCCCCTCCCTCTATTGTATTAATTTAATTGGTGGCCACCAATGAAATTAATACAATAGAGGGAGGGGAGGCCGGGGGGGGGTTCGCACACTGGCCACCAATGAAATTAATACAATAGAGGGAGGGAGGGGGGGCCGGGGGGAGGCCAAACACTGGCCACCAATGAAATTAATACAATAGAGGGAGGGAGGGGGGGCCGGGGGGAGGCCACACACTGTCCACCAATCAAATTAATACAATAGAGGGAGGGGGGCCGTGGGGGGCCACACTGGCCACCCATGAAATTAAAACTGGGGAGGGAGGGGGGTCTGCCCCCTGCTGCCTGGCAGCCCCTGATCTCTTACAGGGGGCTATGATACGCACAATTAACCCCTTAGGTGCGGCACCTGAGGGGTTAATTGTGCGGATCACAGCCCCCTGTAAGAGATCGGGTGCTGCCAGGCAGCAGGGGGCAGTCATGTACACAGTTCGTAGTATATTCTAACTTGAAGCATCCCCATCACCATGGGAACGCCTCTGTGTTAGAATATACTGTCGGAACTGAGTTTTCACAAAGTGAAAACTCAGCTCTGAAAAATCTTTTATGCAGACGGATCTTCGGATCCGTCTGTATGAAAGTAGCCTACGGCCACGGATCACGAACGCGGATGTCAATCTTGTGTGCATCCGTGTTTTTTCACAGACCCATTGACTTGAATGGGTCCGTGAACAGTTGTCCGTCAAAAAAATAGGACAGGTCCTATTTTTTGGATGGACAGGAAACACGGATCACGAACGCGGATTAACAACGGTACATTTTCCGAGTTTTTAACTGATCCATTGAAAGTCAATGGGTCCGCAGAAAATCACGGAAAACGGCACAACGGACACGGATGCACACAATGGTCGTGTGCATGAGGCCTAAGAGTGATACTGAAAGCCATGGGACTCTATGAGCTGTCCCAGGCCAAAAGTGTAGATAGAGAAGAGCAGGGGTCCTAGGACAGAGCCTTGTGGGACACCAACAGAGAGGAAATGAGACAAGGAGGTGGTGCGAGAGTGGGAGACGCTAAACGTCTGGTCTGTGAGGTATGATGTGATCCAGGAGAGGGCCAAGTCAGTGATGCCAAGAGATGAGAGACTTTGCAACAGAGGGGAGTGGTCAACAGTGTTGAAGGCAGAGGACAGGTCAAGGTTTTTGGTTTTGGCTGTTAGTAGGTCATTGGTGACTTTGGTAAGGGCAGTCTCAGTCGAGTGGTGGGGTGGGAAACCAGATTGTAGCCGGTCAAAGAAGGAGCAGGAGGAGAGGTGAGAGGTCAGTTCCGAATGGACATGTTCAAGTAGCTTTGAGGCATATGGAAGAAGTGATATGGGGCGATAACTGGACAAAGAAGATGGGTCAAGTGAGGCCGTACTGAGACGAGAATTTAGGTGAGCAGCCATGATAGGGTTTGGAGTGAGGGGGTCGGCAGTGTAGGGGCTAAAGTTTTGGAAACAGGGGGGTGGAGTGTAGAAGTGGCGGGTTTAAGGCTTTATAAGAAAAGGAGGTGATCAGCGCTATTTAAGTTTCAAAATTGAAAGAAAAGAACTTACAATATGCAGACAGTGGAGGCTCTGATCCAGCAGTTGCGGGCAGCGGCGGAGGCTGAGGGACCCGAATGGCTGCAGGAGCAGGTGTCCGGCTTGCTACAGGGGGCGGCGGTTGGTACAGCAAGCTCACCGCCACGTAATAGACGGCCATGGCGGGTGCACCCGCCGGCGTGCCTTAGTCCAGATATGACCCCCAGGGCTCGGCGCCAGGTGAGGAGCCCCTCCGGGGACCCTCCGCTGAGGGAGGCTGACAGAGCACCTGTGGCCAGTTCCTCCTGGCGCGGGAGGAATCCTTGTGCACGGCAGAGCCCAGTAGCAGGCTGGCGGATTCCTCCCCAGTCTTCAGCAGCGCGAGGCGAGGATTCCGGACAAGGATTGGCGGGTGCCCCCAGTCCGGGGTAGGCCACTCGGCGGGGCAACGTTGTGATTTCGGTCACGGCTGTGCGCAGGGAGACGGTGAAGGCCCACAGGCCGCAGGAGACGAGCTGGCAGCATGGCGGAGGCTCCGCCCACCGAGGTAGAGACGACAAGCGATGGCCTTTGCAGAACACATCCAGCAGGGCTGATGCTGGGATGTCTGAGTCGCCTGGTGAAGTGCCTCTGGGGCTGAGAGGTAAAGATGGTGCAGCGCAAGAAGCTCATCAGGAGGCAGGATCATCAGCTGCAGGGTTCACAGCCCCCCGGCAGCTAGGTGGGGCTAATTGGGGTACTGTTAATGCATGGACGGGCTGCCCAGGGGGGGTTGGGGAGCCACAAGGGGACCTGGGTAGGGGTTTGGGTCAGCTTTTTCATAGTTTGGCGGGTTGGGTGTCGGGTTTTGGGGCTCCAGGCGTTTCCCCGGTAGCGGCGTGGGGGATGGGGTTAGCAGGGGAGTGTTGCGGGCAGGGCATGCAACTCGGTGTCAGTGCAGACACAGGTCGGGGGGGAAGAGGATAGATCAAAGGTGGACGATGCAGCTCGTGGAGAGGTGTACGTTCGCTTTGAGGGACCGTTGGGGGCACATTTGAAACAGGAGGTGCGGGAACGGATTTGGAGGGGGGAGTATGTGGAAATTTTCTCCTTGCTCCCCTTGGAGAGGTTTAATTTAGACAATGGTTTAAAGGATGACGGGAAAAAGGAGGAAGAGGAAAAACGTAGGTTTCGCTTAATTCCGTGCACTTTTTCTAATTGGCTCCAGGCATTCGCCATTTTGGCCAGTGTGGTAGGGGAAAAGAAGTCAGAGTGCTGTTCGGCTCTTTTTTGTTATATGGATGTGATTGGGGAGGCGTTCCGGGTGTACGGGGGGACAGGCTGGCTGCGATATGACAAGCAGTTCCGACAGAGGATGGCGTTGCGAAGTACCATAGGATCATAAGGATATCGGGTTATGGATGCAGGTGATGGCGCGGGTGCGTAAGGGGCAGTCCTTTCGGGGGGAGTCAGGGGGGTCAGGGAAGTCAATATTTTCGGTGGCTTCAGCAAAAGTGCCATGCTTCCTCTTTAACGAGGGAAAATGTAGATTCGGGGCAAAATTTCAACACGAGTGTTCGGCGTGCAGCGGTAATCATGGATTTAACCGTTGTTTCAGAGGGAGCAGGCAAAAAGGAGCAGAGGCCGCTGGAAAAGGGCTGGACTCCGGTATGGGTGGAAAAGATGGGGCCCTACTTAAGTAGATACCCTAATCAGGGGGTGGCAGAATTTTTGAGGGATGGTTTTACTAGGGGTTTTTGTATTCTTTCGGCGCCGTTGCCGGTTGTTATGGGGCGAAAAAATCTGCGCTTGGCGGCTGAACATCCAGAGGTGGTGTCGGATAAATTGAGCCAATTTGAGAGTATCACCTTTGGGGATTGTACCTAAGAAGGAGCCGAATAAGTTTCGGCTCATTCATCATTTATCCTATCCTAAGGGTGCGTCGGTCAATGAGGGTATTGATCCGGAACTCTGTTCGGTGGTGTACACTTCATTTGATGAAGCTGTGGATTGGGTGCGTAAGTTGGGGGTGGGGGCCTTGTAAGCGAAAATGGATATTGAGGCAACCTTCCGTCTTCTGCCAGTTAATCCGGACAGTTTGCATTTGTTGGGATGTTATTGGCAGGGGGATTATTTCGTGGACAGGTGCTTACCAATAGGATGTTCGGTGTCGTGCGCATACTTTGAAGCATTTAGTTTGTTTTTGGAATGGGTCGTAGTGGACGTTTCGGGTTGTTCATCCATTATTCATTACTTGGATGATTTTCTTTGTTTGGGCCCGGCGGGGTCTCGGGTTTGTTCTTTGTTGCTTAGCACCTTGGAATCCGTTTTTGGTCGGTTTGGGGTGCCGTTAGCGGAGGAAAAACTGTGGGTCCCACTATGGAGTTGAGTTTTTTGGGTATAGTCATTAACACGGACAGGATAGAAAGTAGATTGCCTGAGGAAAAGGTACGAGATCTGCGCATCGTGGTGGACCAGGCACGGAAGGCGCTAAAGATCAGATTAAAGGATTTACAATCCTTGCTTGGAAAACTCAACTTCGCGTGTAAGATTATGCCAATGGGGAGGATTTTTTGTCGATGATTAGCGGGGGCTACGGCGGGTGTGACGGCCCCACATCATTTTATTAGGTTGGGGAGAGAATTAAAATGGGATCTAGCAGTGTGGGCAGAATTTCTACAGCACTTTAATGGTAGGACTTTCCAATGAGTATCTTTTAGGAGGGCATTTTTAGGCATTCGGATTCCAGACTTCTTCTCACGCTTTAGGGCTCCTAAAATGCCAGGGCAGTATAAATACCCCACAAGTGACACCATTTTGGAAAGAAGACACCCCAAGGTATTACGTGAGGGGCATGGCGAGTTCCTAGAATATTTTTTTTTTTTGGCACAAGTTAGCGGAAAATTATTTTAAAAGAGAAAAAAATAACAAAAACATTTTCTGCTAACTTGTGCCAAAACAAAAAATATTCTAGGAACTCGCCATGCCCCTCACGGAATACCTTGGGGTGTCTTCTTTCCAAAATGGGGTCACTTATGGGGTATTTATACTGCCCTGGCATTTTAGGGGCCCTAAAGCGTGAGAAGAAGTCTGGAATATAAATGTCTAAAAAAAGTACGCATTTGGATTCCGTGAGGGGTATGGTGAGTTCATGTGAGATTTTATTTTTTGTCACAAATTAGTGGAATATGAGACTTTGTAAGAAAAAACAAAAAAATTAAAATAAATTCTGCTAACTTGTGGCAAAAAAAATAAATTCTATGAATTTGCCATGCCCCTCAAAAGTGATCTTTATAGCGTCACAGCGATTTTACGGTGTTTTTGCAGTTATCAGAAAAAAAAATTCTGTCACTGCGGTGGGGCGGACTGTCACTGCGGTGGGGCGAACACTGCGTTTTTTGTAGAGCCTGTAGAGCATGTCCTATTCTTGTCCGCAGTTGCGGACAAGAAAAGGCATTTTCTATATAGTTCTGGCAATGTGCGGATCCGCAAAATGCAGAAAGCACATTGCCGGTGTCCGTGTTTTGCAGATCCGCGGTGTACGTGTTTTGCGGATCCGCAAAACACATACGGACGTCTGAATGGAGCCTTACAGGGGGGTGATCAATGACAGGGGGGTGATCAGGGGTTAATAAGGGGTTAATAAGTGACGGGGGGGTGTAGTGTAGTGTGGTGCTTGGTGCTACTTATTACAGAGCTGCGTGTCCTCTGGTGGTCGATCCAAGCAAAAGGGACCACCAGAGGACCAGGTAGCGGGTATATCAGACGCTGTTAACAAAACAGCGTCTGATATACAGTACAGACCAAAAGTTTGGACACACCTTCTCATTCAAAGAGTTTTCTTTATTTTCATGACTATGAAAATTGTAGATTCACACTGAAGGCATCAAAACTATGAATTAACACTTGTGGAATTATATACATAGCAAAAAAGTGTGAAACAACTGAAAATATGTCATATTCTAGGTTCTTCAAAGTAGCCACCTTTCGCTTTGATTACTGCTTTGCACACTCTTGGCATTCTCTTGATGAGCTTCAAGAGGTAGTCACCTGAAATGGTTTTCACTTCACAGGTGTGCCCTGTCAGGTTTAATAATTGGGATTTCTTGCCTTATAAATGGGGTTGGGACCATCAGTTGCATTGTGGAGAAGTCAGGTGGATACACAGCTGATAGTCCTACTGAATAGACTGTTAGAATTTGTATTATGGCAAGAAAAAAGCAGCTAAGTAAAGAAAAATGAGTGGCCATCATTACTTTAAGAAATGAAGGTCAGTCAGTCCGAAAAATTGGGAAAACTTTGAAAGTGTCCCCAAGTGCAGTCACAAAAACCATCAAGCGCTACAAAGAAACTGGCTCACATGCGGACCGCCCCAGGAAAGGAAGACCAAGAGTCACCTCTGCTGCGGAGGATAAGTTCATCCGAGTCACCAGCCTCAGAAATCGCAGGTTAACAGCAGCTGAGATTAGAGACCAGGTCAATGCCAAACAGAGTTCTAGCAGCAGCCACATCTCTAGAACAACTGTTAAGAGGAGACTGTGTGAATCAGGCCTTCATGGTAGAATATCTGCTAGGAAACCACTGCTAAGGACAGGCAACAAGCAGAAGAGACTTGTTTGGGCTAAAGAACACAAGAAATGGACATTAGACCAGTGGAAATCTGTGCTTTGGTCTGATGAGTCCAAATTTGAGATCTTTGGTTCCAACCACTGTGTCTTTGTGCAACGCAGAAAAGGTGAACGGATGGACTCTACATGCCTGGTTCCCACCGTGAAGCATGGAGGAGGAGGTGTGATGGTGTGGGGGTGCTTTGCTAGTGATATTGTTGGGGATTTATTCAAAATTGAAGGCATACTGAACCAGCATGGCTACCACAGCATCTTGTAGCGGCATGCTATTCAATCCGGTTTGCGCTTAGTTGGACCATCATTTATTTTTCAACAGGACAATGACCCCAAACACACCTCCAGGCTGTGTAAGGGCTATTTGACCATGAAGGAGAGTGATTGGGTGCTGCGCCAGATGACTTGGCCTCCACAGTCACCGGACCTGAACCCAATCGAGATGGTTTGGGGTGAGCTGGACCGCAGAGTGAAGGCAAAAGGGCCAACAAGTGCTAAGCATCTCTGGGAACTCCTTCAAGACTGTTGGAAGACCATTTCAGGTGACTACCTCTTGAAGCTCATCAAGAGAATGCCAAGCGTGTGCAAACCAGTAATCAAAGCAAAAGGTGGCTACTTTGAAGAACCTAGAATATGACATATTTTCAGTTGTTTCACACTTTTTTGTTATGTATATAATTCCACATGTGTTAATTCGTAGTTTTGATGCCTTCAGTGTGAATCTACAATTTTCATAGTCATGAAAATAAAGAAAACTCTTTGAATGAGAAGGTGTGTCCAAACTTTTGGTCTGTACTGTATATTATGAGGTAACCATCTGTCACACCAGTAAGTGAATACATCTAAGGTACTTTGTAGTAGTTCATGATTGTATATAATTAGTTAGATTATAATCAAATATCCACATGACAGGTTCCCTTTAATAATTGGTTGAACTTCCATTGGCAGCAATAACTTCAACCAAACATTTACTGTAGTTGCAGATCAGACGTGCACAACGGTCCGGAGTAATTCTTGACCATTCCTCTTTACAGAGCTGTTTCAGTTCAGCAATATTCTTGGGATGTCTGGTGTGATTCGCTTTCTTGAGGTCATGCCACAGCATCTCAATCGGGTTGAGGTCAGGACTCTGACTGGGCCACTCCAGAAGGCGTATTTTCTTCTGTTTAAGCCATTCTGTTGTTGATTTACTTCTATGCTTTGGGTTGTTGTCCTGTTGCAACACCCATCTTCTGTTGAGCTTCAGCTGGTGGACAGATGGCCTTAAGTTCTCCTGCAAAATGTCTTGATAAACTTGGGAATTCATTTTTCCTTCGATGATGGCAATCCGTCCAGCCCCTGACGCAGCAAAGCAGCTGCAAACCATGATGCCACCACCACCATACTTCACAGTTGGGATGAGGTTTTGATGTTGGTGTGCTGTGCCACTTTTTCTCCACACATAGTGTTGTTTGTTTCTTCCAAACAACTTAACTTTGGTTTCATCTGTCTACAGAATATTTTGCCAGTACTGCTGTGGAACATCCAGGTGCTCTTGTGTAAACTTTAAACGTGCAGCAATGTTTTTTCTTTGGACAGCGACAGCAGTGTCTTCCTCTGTGGTATCCTCCCATGAAATCCATTCTTGTTTAGTGTCTTACGTATCATAGAATCGCTAAGAGGGATGTTAGCATATGCCAGAGACTTTTGTAAGTCTTTAGTTGACACTCTAGGATTCTTCTTCACCTCATTGAGCAGTCTTCGCTGTGCTCTTGCAGTCATCTTTACAGGACGGCCACTCCTAGGGAGAGTAGCAGCAGTGCTGAACTTTCTGCATTTATAGACAATTGACTGATGAACAGCAAGGCTTTTGGAGATACTTTTATAACCCTTTCCAGCTTTATGCAAGTCAAAAATTCTTAATCGTAGGTCTTCTGAGAGCTCTTTTGTGCGAGGCATCATTCACATCAGTCAATGCTTATTGTGAAAAACAAACCCAGAACTGGTGTGTGTTTTTTTTATAGGGCAGGGCAGCTGTAACCAACACCTCCAGTCTCATCTCATTGATTGGACTCTAGTTGGCTGACACCTCACTCCAATTAGCTCTTGGAGATGTCATTAGTCTAGGGGTTCACATACTTTTTCCACCTGCACTGTGAATGTTTACATGGTGTGTTCAATAAAAACATGGTAACATTTAATTATTTGTGTGTTATTAGTTTAAGCAGACTGTGATTGTCTATTGTTGTGACTTAGATGAAGATTTTAACGACACCCCGGGCATAAAAGTGGGTAAAAGTCGTTTAATCTCCCAAACTGGAAACCATATGAATGCTGCATACAGCCGAATACAAAAAAACATATGAAAGGTTTACTCTCCTAGCAGTCGGACTGGAACAGCATACAATCCCCCAAAGAACGAGACCAAGCTCTGTGTTGAGGGTAAAGCAGTGGACAGCCAGAGCTGTGGGTTTATTGTTCTTATATACACATTCTTACACATTAGTACCACCCACAGGGTTTTGTAAAACAACCAGTAACCATGTACAATACACTTAGACACTCCCACACAAAATCCACCCCTCTGACTGTGATACAATTACCTTACAAAATGGGATAATGTAATTATCACAGGCAGGGGAATACACAGTTTTACACAATGTCTTCTGTCCTGGAGATAATTAGGAAGTAATCCAATTTATCTCCAAGGGCAGAGGCAAAACTTCATTAGCCACATAGTAGCAAAAGACAATAATAGACATAAAAATATTTAACTGTGCAGCTATAGCATAAAACATGAACATTTAACATATCCCCAGATAGCTCAGGTCTGAGTGCATTCAATTATTAGGTGAATGGCACTCAGACTACACGAATACAGTTCAATTGCCATGGAGCTAAATTCTTTCACATAGTCTTTGCAGGTGAAAATCAAGCGTTTCAACATGGGGCCATAGTATAAAGGAAGCAGGCGGGCAACCAGGCTTCTCCAATGCAATGTGGCGAGATTGGTCTCGCCACAAAGATCAGATCACATTTTATGACCAATTTTTGCAGAAATCCATATCATTCCAAAGGGTTCACATACTTTATTTACGGCTCCATTCTTAGGGTATTGATAATTTTTCTCTGTGTATTTATAGAGATATGTACTTGTACCTTGATATGATCTGGATATTTTTGATATTTATGTGATATTTACTCCCTGTATATTTATAGAGATATGCACTTGCACTTTGATATGATCTAGATACTTGTGATATTTATGTGATACTTTTATATATCAGTGTATTTGGTGTATATTCTAGCCAATTGTGGTTGCCTTATTGCCCTCTACCTATTGGTTTATTGTGTTATGTCCCCTCAGGTGCAGTCCACCTTTTTATCTGATGTATTACATCATATATATTTTTTTAATGAGAATTATTGAATAAAGTATATTTACATTTTGCTACTAAACCCGTTTAGTCTCAGTTTATCCTTTGTTTGTGTATGTTGATGTACACTGAGTAGGAACGTTACTGTAGGGTGTTCTTTTTCGCATAGGATCACTATATGTGAATGCAAATCTATGTGTATTTTGTGACTGATATTGTTTAATCCTCCTACACAACCCAGCAGCGTGATGTGTAACAGTATCCTGCCTGCTTCTGCTGGGGAGCGGAGGGTGAACTAGGTGACTACAGTTTTTTTTTTCTTCCTGTGAAGAGGGCACATATCTGCACATAATTACTGTGAAGGGGGTACATATCTGGGCATTGCTACTATGAAGGTTGCACATATCTGGGCATAACTACTGTGAAGGGGGCACACATGGGCATAACTAAGGTGAAAGGACACATGTTGGCATAACTACTGCAAAGTGTGCAGATGTGGGCATAACTACTGTGAAAGGCACACATATGGGCATAACTACTGTGAAGGGGCACACATATGGGCATAACTAATGTAAAGGGCACACGTGGGCATAACTACTGTGAAAGGCGCACATGTGGGCATAACTACTGTGAAGGACACACATGTGGGCATAACTACTGTGAAGGGCACACATGTGGGCATAACTACTGTGGGCAGCACAATGTGGCCATTGTTTCTGTTAGGGGCACAATATGGGAATTACTACTGTGAAGGGGCACAATGTGGGCATTACTACTGTGAAAGGGGCATAATGTAGGCATAACTGCTGTAAGGGGCACAACTTGGATATTGCTACTGAAAAGGGTACAATTTGGGCATTACTACTGTGATAGAGCACAATGTCGGCATAACTACGTCAGGGGGAACAATGTGAGCATAACCACTGTGTGGTGGCACAAAGGGGAAATAATTAATATCTGGGGTCATTAAGGAGACTGGGTGGGATTGGGTGTGTATAGTTATGAGTTATGTTATGAGAGGTGTAGCCTAGTATGAAAATATTAGCACTGGTGCACCACACATATTGTCCCTCTTTGTGCTTTTCAAAAGTTGTATGGCATGGTTATGTTTTTTTTTATTGTATGCTGTAACCGTTACTACCAGTAAGGAGTGGATGGCAATTGTTGTCAAGGAACAGGGCTATCCACCCTGTTCCTCCACTCTTGGAGTGTATTTGGAGTGGACTGCCCCTGCTTCCTGCCAGGAGGGGGAGTTCCTGTAAACCACAGAGATGAGAGGAAGCACCCACCTGAGCCCATGCTCCCGTGAAGGGTTCTCCAAAGAAAATAACTAAATATGTCCTCAAGCAGATACTTGAGTGGAATCAGACAGCCAAGACCATTAAAAGACACTGTTGTGAGGTGAGGGACTATAGCTAAGACACCCATGACCCAGAATAGTACTAGGCCACTACTAAGTGCTAAACTGCAGCTATCCAACCTACCTCTACAATCCTTACTGGTGCCAGAATTGCACTTGGAATCCGCTGCTATTGAATATACCTGAATTTATATTTAGCACTTAGTAAAATAAGCTGTTCTACGTTTATTTCTGGCCTCATTCTTAAAAACTACATTTTCAATGCAACGATCCCCAGGGACTAACAGCCTGAGGCAGTACACCATGACACAACACTTTATCAGGGCCACTCCCATCCTCTGCACTGGTTTTTCTGGGACTCACTGCAATAATGTGCTTGAGACCATCAGTTGTGTTGTAGGGAGGTAGAATTGGTACAAAATTACAGAGATTATCCCTATCTAATCCATAGTAGGGCAAGAACCACTCAACTAAGTAAAGTTAAATGACAGCCCATCATTACATTAAGACATGAAGGTCAGTGAATCTGAAAAATTTACAGAACTTTAAAGGTATCCTCAAGTGCAGTTATGAAAACCAGCAAATGGTATAATGAAGCTAGCTTTAATGAGGACCACCCCAGGAAAGGAAGACCAAGAGTTATTTTGCTGCAGAGGATACGTTCATTAATTATCAGCCTCAAAAAACACAAATTAACAGCACCTCAAATTAGAGCTTTACAGTGATCAAGTACCAGACATATCTCAACATCAACTCTTTGGAGGAGACTTCAGGAAATAGGACTCTATGGTCAAATTATTGCAAAGAAGTCACTACTGAGGAAGAAGAAGAACAAGAGAATGTCTTGGGTCAAGAAACACAAGGAATGGACATTACACCAGTGGAAATCTGTACTTTGGTCTGATAAGTCAAACTTTGAGATTTTTTGTTCCAACAGCCAAAAGTAGAGCAGATGGTTTTTCTACATGTGTGGTTCCCAATCGTGAAGCATAGAGGGGGAGGTGTGATGGTGTTGGGGTACTTCACAGGTGTCACAGAGATTTATTAAAATTTCAAGGCACACTTAACCAGCAACACTACAACAGCCTTCTCCAACAATATGCCATCCCATCTGATTTGCGCTTAGTGGAACCATCATTTCTTTTTCAACAGGACAATGACCCCAACATACACCTCCAGGCTGTGTAGGGGCTACCTGATTAAGAAGGAAAGTGATGAACTGCTGTGTCAGATAACATCGCTTCCACAATCACCTGACCTTTTGAGATGGATTAAGAAACAACCAAAAAGCGCTCAGCACCTCTGGGAACTCTGTCAAAACTGTTGGAAAATGCTTACGTGCCGCTAATAGTTTAGCTCCTTAGTTGGGTGGTATGTGTGTGTGATGTATATATGGTGTATTTATGTATGTGTGTTGCATATATACAGTGTATGTGTATATAAACGTGTGTGTCGTGACACTGACACCGCCTTTCCGCCGCTCAGTAGGGAACCTTTTGTTAAAAGTTTAAATCCCACCCCTGCCTGCGGGTGAATCTGACCATGAACTCCATATGTTTATACATATACAGTACATTTACCTTTTAATTTTTTATTTTATTTTAGACAGTTTGCAGCCAAATAAGTAATAAGAAGCCCACAGTAGGAATAATAAACATTGGGAAACCTAGTACATATAGATATATACAGACGTGGACAAAATTGTTGGTACCCTTTGGTCAATGAAAGAAAAAGTCACAATGGTCACAGAAATAACTTTAATCTGACAAAAGTAATAATAAATTAAAATTCTATAAATGTTAACCAATGAAAGTCAGACATTGTTTTTCAACCATGCTTCAACAGAATTATGTAAAAAAATAAACTCATGAAACAGGCATGGACAAAAATGATGGTACCCCTAACTTAATATTTTGTTGCGCAACCTTTTGAGGCAATCACTGCAATCAAACGCTTCCTGTAACTGTCAATGAGACATCTGCACCTCTCAGCAGGTATTTTGGCCCACTCCTCATGAGCAAACTGCTCCAGTTGTGTCCGGTTTGAAGGGTGCCTTTTCCAGACTGCATGTTTCAGCTCCTTCCAAAGATGCTCAATAGGATTGAGGTCAGGGCTCATAGAAGGCCACTTTAGAATAGTCCAATTTTTTCCTCTTAGCCATTCTTGGGTGTTTTTAGCGGTGTGTTTTGGGTCATTGTCCTGTTGCAAGACCCATGACCTGCGACTGAGACCAAGCTTTCTGACACTGGCTAGTACATTTCTCTCTAGAATTCCTTGATAGTCTTGAGATTTCATTGTACCCTGCACAGATTCAAGACACCCTGTGCCAGACGCAGCAAAGCAGCCCCAGAACATAACAGAGCCTCCTCCATGTTTCACAGTAGGGACAGTGTTCTTTTCTTGATATGCTTCATTTTTTCGTCTGTGAACATACAGCTGATGTGCCTTGGCAAAAACTTCGATTTTTGTCTCATCTGTCCACAGGACATTCTCCCAGAAGCTTTGTGGCTTGTCAACATGTAGTTTGGCATATTCCAGTCTTGCTTTTTTATGATTCGTTTTCAACAATGGTGTCCTCCTTGGTCGTCTCCCATGTAGTCCACTTTGGCTCAAACAACGACGGATGGTGCGATCTGACACTGATGTTCCTTGAGCATGAAGTTCACCTTGAATCTCTTTAGAAGTCTTTCTAGGCTCTTTTGTTACCATTCGGATTATCCGTCTCTTAGATTTGTCATCAATTTTCCTCCTGCGGCCACGTCCAGGGAGGTTGGCTACAGTCCCATGGATCTTAAACTTATGAATAATATGTGCAACTGTACTCACAGGAACATCTAGTTGCTTGGAGATGGTCTTATAGCCTTTACCTTTAACATGCTTGTCTATAATTTTCTTTCTGATCTCTTGAGACAGCTCTTTCCTTTGCTTCCTCTGGTCCATGTCGAGTGTGGTACACACCATATCACCAAACAACACAGTGATTACCTGGAGCCATATATATAGGCCCAATGGCTGATTACAAGGTTGTAGACACCTGTGATGCTAATTAGTGGACACACCTTGAATTAACATGTCCCTTTGGTCACATTATGTTCTGTGTTTTCTAGGGGTACCATCATTTTTGTCCATGCCTGTTTCATGAGTTTATTTTTTTACATAATTCTGTTGAAGCATGGTTGAAAAACAATGTCTGACTTTCATTGGTTAACATTTATAGAATTTTAATTTATTATTACTTTTGTCAGATTAAAGTTATTTCTGTGACCATTGTGACTTTTTCTTTCATTGACCAAAGGGTACCAACAATTTTGTCCACGTCTGTATAAGCATACAATGCTGTACAGAAAATAAATGTCTACTTACCTACCTTGACTAATGATAACGTCTTCTAATATTTTAACAACTTCATTATATGCGGCTTATTCATTGCCCTTGTATCTAACTGTTGTAATTTCTTCTATTTCTGGTACAAGAAACCACAATTTCAATATAAGGAATACATTTAAACTATAGGATATGGATCGTCCACCTAATTAAACACTTATGCAATCATATTTTAATGGATACATATGTTGGTATTTGAACTCTTAGGGCCTTTAATTAGTTGTCTGCTGTCATGGAATCAGTTGTGTAAGTGTTATTTGCTTGAGGGTTACAGGTAATCAATTCCCCTCATTAAGTCAATGAGGTTATTATTCCCAGTTGGAGGCTTCACATTGGAGGACGCTCCTCTTAGCCTAAATGAAAATATTTCACAATTCTCTGGGAAGCAACACTTTGATAAGCGCTACACATGTAATTCTCACTGTCAACAGAAGGATATCATTGCACACACAATGAGAACAAAATACAAAACACTGGCCAGAAATCTGCGGCCATAATCCAAATCATTGCATTTTAAACATATTGGACTAAGGCTGAGTTCACGCGGGCGAGTGTTCCGCGCGGGTGCAATGCGGGAGGTGAACGCATTGCACCCGCACTGAATCTGGACCCATTTATTTCTATGGGGCTGTGCACATGAGAGGTGATTTTCACGCATCACTTATGCATTGCGTGAAAATCGCAGCATGCTCTATATTGTGCGTTTATCATGCAACGCAGGCCCCATAGAAGTGAATAGGGCTGCGTGAAAATCGCATGCATCCGCAAGCAAGTGCAGATGCGGTGCGATTTTCACGCACGGTTGCTAGGAGACGATCGGGATGGAGACCCGATCATTATTATTTTCCCTTGGTGATGGATCATGTGATGGACCATGTGATGACCGGAGTGACATCACCACAGGTCCTTTTCCTGCACACAGCAAAAAAGAAGACAGAAGAGATGCCGGCTCCGTGAGCAAGTGGATTAAGGTGAGTTAAGTTATTTTTTATATATTTTTTTTAACCCCTCCAGCGCTATTGTACTATGCATTCTGTATTAAGAATGCTATTATTTTCCCTTATAACCATGTTATAAGGGAAAATAATACCATCTACCAAGCACCTAACCCAAACCCGAACTTCTGTGAAGAAGTTCGGGTTTTGGTACCAAACATGCTGATTTTTCTCACGCAATGTTACAATGTTTTGCACTCGCGCTGAAAAATCAAGCATATTCCCGCAACGCACCCGGACCTTTTCCCGCAAGGCCCGTGTGAACTCAGCCTAATAATCATTTATTCCGTTTTTTCTACAGCCTTGACTTTCAGTGTATCTGCAGACCATCTTGCTTTCTATTTTACAATGAATCTGTTATGACACTGCTCTGATGGCTAAATGTGTAGACTAGAGATGAGCGAATCGAATCTCACAAGTGGAATTCGATCCCAATTTCAGGATAAATTCGATTCGCTTAGAAACCGAATTTCCTCGTGCTTTGTGTCAATAAATCGATTTAACCTGAAATAGTATAAAAAACAAAAAAAATTCAAACTTACCTCCTCCATTTGCTTGCCACGGGCCGCCAGACTCCATCTTGCTTGAAGATCTCGGCTAAAATCGCGTGTGGCACGAGATTACATCATCACGCAGGCCGGTGTGATGATGTCATATGTCACCACGCCAGCCGGCGCGATGATGTAATCTCGCGCCGCACAGGATTTCAACCGAAAACTTCAAGCAAGATGGTGGCGGCAGGCCCGTCGTGAGCCAATGGAGGTGGCAAGTTTGATAAAAAAAAAATGTATTGTTAATTTTTCACTCAGATGCCACGATCATGTATGAACGCGGCATCTGAGGGGTACAATGACGGGGGCGGCGCTATCGCAGCTCCCTATCATTGCACCCGCTACTTACAAAAAATGTGCTTCGTGACTAAGTAACTCACTAAGTAAATTTTTTTGTGAAGTTCAGCGAATCCGTGTCCGTTCTATTTCTTTTGCGGACCGTATACGGAACTATTCGCTTCAATGGGTCCGCAAAAAAATATGAAGTTACTCCGTGTGCATTCCGTTTCCGTATGTCCGCATACCCGTTCTGCAAAAAATAGAGCATGTCCTATTCTTGTCCGCATTAAGGATAAGGATAGTACAGTTCTGTTAGGGGCCAGCTGTTCCGTTCCGCAAAATACGGAATGCACATGGACGTCATCCGTGTTTTTATTGCAGACCGCAAAATACATACGGTCGTGTGCATGAGCCCTAAATTTGTATTAAACTGATAATAATATGGCATATATGAGTGTGTATAAGCTGTCAGGAGTTCAGCAATAAGGGCTACACATCCAGCCTTCAGTGCAGTTCCTTGAAGGATTCATTGTAAAGTACTGTAGAAAGCAAGATATTCTGAACATACACTGAAAGTGAAGGCTTTAGAACAAAAACTTTAAATTTTTTAATAAAGACCCAATATGAGTAAAATGCAGTGATAAAAGTATATTTTTAGATATGTATTTGTGTTCCTAGAGTGGTTCAAGTTGCACTGTGTTCTTTGGTGATTTCTGTTTTGTTTAAGTAGGCATGCTAAATCTGCGGCCCTCTAGCTGTTGTAAAACTACAACTCCCTGCTGTAGGCTGATAGCTATAGGCTGTTTTGGCATGCTGGGAGTTGTAGTTTTGCAACAGCTGGAAGGCCGCAGGTTGAGCATGCCTGGTTTAAGTCATACACATATATCTCCCTCTGACATGCATGCTTGTGGATTTTAAAGTTCAGAGCTCATTGAGGGTCACTTACTAAAGCACATCATATTTGCACCCTAATTTGAAACTTTTTGAGCTTCTCGCCACTTTTCTAAAGTGACAAGAAAAGGGGTGGGGCTTAGCAGGAGGGGCAGGCTCACATACCCGCTAACAAAAGGACTTGGCATTTCAATTCGCCGTTCCTGATTATCGATGAGCTGTCATATGGGAGAGTAGGAAGGCTATCACAAACATTAGCTGCTTGACCAACCCTTTAATTTTTAGTGATTGTTTTTGGATTTTGAGTTAACAAAAAACATCACTTATCCTTCCATTTAAACCTGAACGATATAAATATAATTTTTTTTTAAATCCCTTTAATTTTTAACTAGCAAAAGTTGTACACAGAGACTGCAAAATGTCATTTTTATCCAGATAATGTCACCATTATAATAATATTTCCCTAGAACTAAGAGCTATTCCGCCCCGGACACAACTCATGCCTACACACGTTGCCTCTTTAGTATTGCGCCTGCCATCTTCTGAAAGAGGGGGCTGTCAGTGACGGACAGTTCTAGCCCCCCCTATGGAAAGAAATCAATAATTCTGACCTTTAGCTGGCTGCTGAGGTCTGATTCACAGCACTGAGCTCCCTCCTGCAGCCCAGAACCACACGCCTAATTCATTGAATCAGTCTGACAGGCAGCTGAGGGAGAGACCCACAAAATGTTCAGCCTGGCTGTCTTTCTCTAACTTGCTCTCGGATGATCTTTTTTTTTTTATCTCTACTTTATTCCATGTCTCGCTTTCTTTTTTTATCGCTTTCTTTCCGTTAAATTCCATCTCTTGTTATCTCCCTAGCCCTATCCATTGTCTTGTGTGTAGTGCTCATACAATGCATCCTGTGCCCTCTGCCTATAGCTTCTCCCTATCTATCCTCAGCGTGTCAGCATGGCCATACCTCATCTCTGCTCACCGACTCTCCGCTAGACCCCTCAGAGACCTGCCAATACAATATTTCCATGACAACTAGAATCCAGGGAGGTAACACACATTGTTTAAAATAATCAGAATCTGTGTAGAAATACTGCGGGTTTAATATCCATGGATGTGATTTCATAGCGGTGAACTCTACTAGGCTGTATGCAGGAAACGAAAAATATCATTGAAATTTTGTAATAATATTACATAGTATAGTGTACTAATACTACATGGTAATGTGTACTAATACTACATGGTATTGTACACTAATACTACATGATATTGTGTACTAATACTGTGTACATGGTATTATGTACTAATAGTGCAAGGTATTTTGCAATACTACATGATATTGTGTGCTAATACTGCACGGTATTGTGTGCTACTACTACACGGTATTGTGCACTAATACTACATAGTATTCTGTAATAATACTACATGATATTGTGTGCTAATACTACACGGTATTGTGCACTAATACTACATGGTATTGTACGCTAATACTACATGATATTGTGTACTAATACTGTGTATATGGTATTATGTACTAATAGTACAAAATATTTTGCAATACTACATGATATTGAGTGCTAATACTACACGGTATTGTGCACTAATACTACATTATATTTTGTAAGGCTACTTTCACACTGGCGTTTTGGCTTTCCGTTTCTGAGATCCGTCATGGGCTCTCACAAGCGGTCCGAAACAGATCAGTTTTTGCCCTGATGCAGTCTGCATGGAAAAGGATCCGCTCAGAGTGCATCAGTTTGCCTCCGATCAGTCTCTATTCCGCTTCCGAGGTGGACACTAAAACGCTGCCTGGCACACAATGTAAGTCAATAGGGACAGATCCGTTTTCTCTGACACAATAGAAAACGTATCCGTCCCCTATTGACTTTCAATGGTGTTCAAGACGGATCCGTCATGGCTATAGAAGACATAATACAACCGGATCCGTTCATGACGGATGCATGCGATTGTATTATTGTAATGACGGATCTGCAAAAACTGTTGGTGTGAAAGTAGCCTTACAATACTATATGATATTGTGTACTAATACTACATGGTATTGTTTACTAATAGTACAAGGTATTTTGTAATACTATATGATATTGTGTAGTAATACTACACGGTATTGTGTACTAATACTACATGGTATTCTGTAATAATACTACATGATATTTTAATATTACATAATATTGTGTACTAATACTGCATGTTATTTTGTAAGGATACTACATGGTATTGTGCACTAATAATACATGACATTTTGTAGTAACATTATATGGTATTGTTTACTAATACTACATGGTTTTGTGTAAAATACTACATGATATTTTGTAATAATACTACATAATATTGTATACTAATGCTACATGTTATTTTGTAATAATACTATATGGTATTGTGTAATAATACTACATGATATCGCGCACTAATAATCCATGATATTTGGTAATAATACTATATGGAATTGTTTACTAATACTACATGATATTGTAGACAGTAGGTCTCGACCTTCAACCAGCTCGCCAAGCCGTAGCCTCTCACGTCCTCTGGACTGGGCATGTCATGGAGAGTTTGTACTCCACAGTGTACAGTATACAAAATCCAACACTGCACCAAATTAAAAATGTATTTTTTATTATATAGAGTAACAATTACTTGCGTATTTCAGGCTACACTAGTCCTTTTCAAAGAAATCACCTTTGAAAAAGGGCTAGTGTAGCCTGAAATGCATAGACCATTTTTACTGCTTTGTACACTTCTATAAATGAAAAATATTGATGCAGCACTGGATTTGATATATTGTTTACATGATATTGTGTACAAATACTACATGGTATTCTGAAAAAATACTACATGGTATTCTGAAATAATACTACATGGTATTCTGAAATAATACTACATGGTATTGAGTAGTAATACTACATGGTATTGTGTAGTAATACTACATGGTATTGTGTAATTATGCTACATGACATTTTGTAATGATACTACATGGTATTATGTACTAATAGTAAGACTCCAATAAGACCTCAGATCAGACCCACAATCAGACCTCAACTCACACCCAAAACTGAATGACCCTTACTTAGACCTCAGATATGAGCCCCAATATAAATAAAACCCCATTCAGACCTCCGATCAGACCCCCAGTCTCAAATCAGGCCCCATGCCTCATTTAATCAGCCCCCCAGTCTCATATTTGCCCCCCAGTCTCATATTACCTCTCCTGCTCCCGGATGGCGCCGCTCATCACCTACATCGCAATCCTCTTCATCCTTCTGTTGACTGTGTTGTGAACCTGCACGCACAGCGTGAGGTAACAGAGTGCCCTCACGCTGTGTGCAGCCTTCACAGCTAACGGCCAAGGACCAGGAAGCGGTGAGTAGAGAGCCTTCACCGCTTCCCAGTCGTCCGATACTAATGAGCGCTTCCATAATGGAAGAGCTTATTAGTATTTACTCAATAATACGCAGTGGCATTTTACCCCCACTTTGGGGGGGAAAAAACTGCGTCTTATAGGGCAAAAAATGTGGTAATAATACTACATGATAATGTGTAATACTACATCATAATGTGTACTAATACTACATATTATGTAATGATACTACATGGCATTGTGTAACAGTACTACGATACTGTGTAATGAAACCACATGGTATTGTGCAATAATACTACCAAATTTTGTAATGATACTACATGGCATTGTGTAGTAATACTACATGTAATTGTGTAATAATACTACACAATATTATGTAATGCTACTACATGGTATTTTGTAGTAATACAACATGGTATTGTGTAATAATACTACATGTTATTGTGTAATGATACTACATGATACTACATATTGTGTAATAATACGATATGATATTGTGTACGAATATGATATGATATTGTCATGATCGTAGTCTGGGAAACACACTCACGCAGTGAGCCCTAACTTGAAGAGCAAGTCCTAAGCGGCAAGTCCACAACTGTTAACCATCCCTATGCTGGTAAGTGCAGGAGCCAAACAAGCACCCGCTGTAAAAACTGCAGGGACCTGTTCACACAACTGGAACCCAAAACAGACAAACACAGAGAAGGGTCATACAAAAATAGGTCAAAGTTAGGAAGTCAATACAGTACCAAATCACAGAGCGGAGGGTGGTCACGAGAAGCCAAAGCAAAGGTCAGAACCAGATGGGAAAACATGTTAAAAATCACTAAGCAGAGAGAGAGGTCCAAGTCAAGCCGAAGTCAAATCCTAATAGCAATAATCCAAGAATGAAAAATAGCAACCGGAGCACAGCAAGGGAAAACCTACAACTGCCAAGGGTGTATTGCCTGCAGGTTATTTAAATAGAGCACGAGTCCCTGGATCAGAACATAAGTCCTGGGACTCAGTGTCCCACTTGACCAGAAAAGAAGCAGTCCTGAGATAGGCAGGCTGAGCTGTCACTCAGTCTGCATAATAAACATACATGGGTGATACGTATAACTACTAATCTCCCCCAGCAAGCATGTGCACTTTGTCACCAGGGCTTAAGCAGCACATCACAAACTGTGCATCATGGGGACATGGCTCAACAGCGCGTCTCACTCCTCGCGGCCACTTCACAGCCCCAGAGCAAGTTGACTGGCAAGCTGGTAACAGATATTGTGCAATAATACCACATGATATTGTGTACTTATACTACATGATATTGTGTAATAATATCACATGATATTGTGTACTTATACTACATGATATTGTGTAATAATACCACATGATACGGTGTCCTAATACTACATGATATTGTGTAATAATACTACATGATATTGTGTAATAATACCACATGATACGGTGTCCTAATACTACATGATATTGTGTAATAATACTACATGATACTGTGCACTAATACTGCATGATTGTAATAAACTTACCTCTCTGGGCTCTGGTGGCGTGATCCTCAGGCCGGACGTTTACGCTCCAGCTGAGATGCGCTGCTGAGGGAGATGGGCAGTGGTCTGACTGACAGCGCTTCTTTCCTATTGTTGTTCTGTTTAGTTATTTGACCTATGGGAGTGCCGGGTCACCAGACCAATCAGGTTCTGGTCCAGGTACCCGGCGCTCTATTTAAACCCCCTAGTGCTGTTAGCCAGTGCAAGTAATAGTCTTGTTGGCTCACTAGCTAGGTTCCTTGTTTTTGTATTGATATCCTGTGTTTCTGACCTCGGCTTGTCTTCTGAGCACTCTGTGTCTTCTGTCATCAACCAGTTGCAGTATAGCCATTTAGGTAAAGACAGTGTGGGTTGCAGTCCAGGGCCTTAATGTCCTTGTCCATGTCTACTCTACTGACGTGACATTATGACTGGCCTTCTAAAATAAGACTTGGTACCTGCCATATTATTGATGCCATGGCAGCCTTAGCCTCACAGATAGAGGGTATTGCTCAGTTGGTGCAGGATTTAGTTGAGAAAGTCTAGCAGCAATAATTCCACCAGACAAGTTCCCCTGCTTCCACACCCCCATCACTGGTAGAGCCTAAAATTAAGCTCCCTGACCGTTTCTATAGTAACTGTAAGGGTTTTGCAATTTTAAGTAGCGTTGCAAACTCTATTTTTGCTTGAGGCCTCATTCTTTGGGTACCATGGCACAGAGAGTTGGTATCATCATGTCTCTGTTGCAAGGTGACCCTCAGGAATGGGCATTCTAACTTCCACTCAATTTCCCAGAGCTATATTCTGTTGACCTTTTTTTCAACTCTAGGTCTTTTATACGATGAGCCTGACAGAGCAGATTATGCGGAGAGTCCTCTCTTTGCATCAAGGCAGGCGACCAGTAGAGTATTGTTCCACAGGTGATGTAATGTGTCTGGCTGGAATGATCTGGCCCTTAGATAACAGTTCAGACTGGGCCTTTCAGACACTCTAAAGGTCCTTCTAGTTAGTGACCCAACACCAAGGTCATTAGATTAGGTCATGTCTCTGACTATACGACTGAACGGACGTCTTAGAGAATGTGAAAGTTAATATTCTGTCTCTGTTTGTCCTTCTTCCTTCCCTTCTGTCTGTCAGTTGTCTGTGGTTAAGAAGCCAATGGAGTCTGAAGAACCCATACAAGTGGGTACCGTGGCAGTCCTGCACATCAACTGTGATCCTGTCCCACTAGGCCAAAGGTGGAAAACTTCAGTGTGTGAAAAAACTGATGGGGCTGCAGCTAGTTTTGTTAATTTTGATTTGTGATTGCTCTGGGATTCAAATTACTTAGGTTACCTGAACCAATTGCAGTCTCTGGGGTGGATACTACTCCCTTGACCGGAGGATTGATTGAGTTTAGGACTCCAGATTTGCTAATGAAGGTTGGTTTTATTCATTCTGAAAAGTGTGCCTGATATGTCATGAGACATTTGTCTGCTGACGTCATCCTGGGATTACCCTGGTTGAGGGCACACAGTCCTGTCTTTAATTGGAGTGTTTGGAAATTAGTAAAATGGGGTCCTTAGTGCTCTATTCATTGCATTTCTATTTAGCTTTCTGATCTTGAACTAGAGGAAGGTCCGTTACCTGAATATATTAAAAGGGTTGGCCACTTTCTGGGTATTGTTGACCAATGTGTTTGTAAGATAATTGTATGGCACTAACTAATATAGTCTTTGTTGAAACTATGTGGTATTTTCAATATTTCATAAGGTATGCTCCTTTGTTTACAAAGTCTTTTGTGCTGTCCACACAGAGATTCTGTGCATAAGATGACTGCTGATGGTGGGTCATGTGACCAGGCAAATCACCTTCTTGTAATGTCTTCTCTGTTCAAACACACTGCACCTGGACTAAACTCCCAACAGAACAAGTACAGATGTCAGGTGCTGTGTATTTGGAGACATCACATGGAGGTGATTTGCCTGGTCACATGACACTCCATCAGCGGCCATCTTATGGCAAGACCTCTGTCTGGACAGCACAAAAGACATTGTAAACAAAGGGGCATACCTTATTAAATCTAGAAAATGGTGCAGAATCTCAACAAAAATTATATTAGTTAATTTCATATAATCATCTCACAAAAGCCTTTGTCAACAATTACCAGAAGGTGACCAACCACTTTAAAGATTTTCAGGATATTTTTTTCCAAAAAAGCATCCGAGACCTTGCCTCCACATCGTAATTATGACTGTGCTGTATAGAACTTATAGCTGGTGCCAAATTCCTTAAGGGCAAAATCTATAATCTTTCTGGACCCGAAAGACAGGCCATGAAAGATTATATTTAAGAAAGTCTAAGGAAAGGACATATTCGGCTGTCTGTATAGCCTATGGGAGCTGGGTTCTTTTTTGTTGGGAAAAAATACGTTGGTTTATGCCCTTGTATTGGCTATAGGGAATTAAATAAGATAATGATCTTTATAATCAAATTGTTGGGGTTTGGTAGTTTTCTAAGATCGACCTCAGAGGAGCCTATAATTTCATTACAATATGAGATGGGGACGAATGGAAGATGGCATTCTATACCCGTAAAGGGTATTTTTAATACCTTGTAATGCCCTTTGGGCTGTGTAATGCTCCAGCAGTCTTCTAAAACTTAATGATGTTTTCCTGAATTTCTGGGTCTCTTTGTTGTCTATCTTGACGATATTTAAATTGTTTTCTTCTCACTGGGCTTCACTTGTTACACATGTGAGAAAATTTCTACAAAAACTAAGAGAAAATTCAATAAATGTGTTTTTGGTGTAAGAGACGTTTTTTTTCTTGGGTTATATACTGTCATCTAAAAAATTTTATATGGATCCCGCTAAAGTGCAAGATGTTGTCAATTGGGCTAGACCGACTTCCTTCAAAGATTTCTTGGGTTTTCAAATTATTATAGAAAATGTATTACATTTTTCTATCATTGTCAAGCCGTTTACTGATTTAACCAGGAAAGGGGCGGATCTAATACATTGGTCTCCTGATGCTGTCTGCTTTTGAAACTCTGAAGAAAAGTTTCAGTAGTGCTGCAATTCTTATTCAGCCTGACGTTACCAAGCAATTAAATGTTGAAGTGGATGCTTTAGAGATTAAAATAGGGGCTGTTTTGTCACAGGGGTCATTTTCTCTGACTAATTTACAACCATGTACCTTCTTTTCAAGAAATTTTCCTCTGTGGAGAGGAATTATGACATTGGCAATCGTGAATTATTACCCATCAAAATGGACATTCAGAGAATGGCATTGTTTACTTGAACGGCCTAGTGAACAAATAATTGTACTTATGGAACACAATAATTTGATGTATCTGTTGGACCTCGTTCTTCACCCCAGTTTAATTTTATTGTTACTTATTGTCCTAGCTTGATTCTGACCCTGTTAACATCCTCTCTCCTGGTATTGTCATTGTAGCCATTGATTCTGATCTTGCCTCTGAAATACAATGTTGTTAGGATTTGGCTACCAGTAATCTTCCGTCTGGTAAATTGTTGTCCCTTCCAATCTTCGTCTTAAAGTTTTGAAGGAGTCTCATTGTTCTGTACTCACTGGTCATCCGGGGATTGCCGGTACTAGACATTTGGTTTCCAGAGATTATTGGTGGCCTACTTGGTCATGAGATGTAGTTGTCTTTGCATGTGACATTTGCGCAAGGGCAAAGGTACCCAGGAGATGTCCCGTGGTTCAACTTTGCCCCATGCCCATTCCGCAGAGACCTTGGGCCCACATCTCTATGGACTTCATAACTAATATTCCTTCCTCCCAGGGGAGGACGGTTGTCTGGGAGGTCATTGACAGGTTCTCAAAGATGTGTCATCTAATTCCATTGAAAAAACTCCTTGACTATAAGAAATTAGACAATTTGTTTATTGACAATATCCTCAAATTACATGGAATACCCGATTCCATTTTTTGATAGGGGAGTAAAGTTTATCTCAAGATTCTGGAGAGAGTTTAGTAAAAGATTTGGGATAAAACTGTCTTTCTCTTTAGAGTTCCATCATGAGACAAACAAACAAATTGAAAGGGTCAAACAGGTTTTGGAACAGTTCTTGAGGTGTTTTGTGTCTAATTGTCAAAATAAATGGAAAAGGTTTTTGTCTCTAGCAGAGTTTACTGTCTGTCTCTGTTTGTTTGTCTGTCTCTGCACTTTAATAGCGTAGGGACCGTTGACCAGTTGCAGTCTAGCCATCTAGGACTTGTACTGTAGGTAGGTAGTGGGTAGGTAGGGACAGTGGGGGGCTTCAGTCCAGGGTCTCACTGTCCTTGTCCGTATCTTCTCTACTGACATGACAGTGATATTGTAGAATAATACTACATGATATTGTGTACTAATAGTACATGATATTGTGTATTTATACTACATGATATTATGTAATAATACTGCATGGAATGTTGTACTAACTACATAATATTTTGCAATAATACTGCATTATATTGTGTACTAATGCTGCATGATATTGTGTATATGATATTGTGTAATTATACTATATGAACTTGATGGACTTATGTCTTTTTTCAACCTTTTTAAATACAGTACATCATTATGTAATTGATATTTTGTAACAATACTACATGATATTGTGCAATAATACTATATGATATTGTGTACTAATACATGTCTTTTGCAGATAGAATTTGGTGTGGATTCCATACCAAAATGATTCCAGTGTAACAGCGACTGCTGTGCAAGGCTGTTCCCCTGCTTACTGCACAGTCCCGGGCCCCGTGCTCTTCGGTGATCGGTGGCCAGTGCTTTCCAGTTGCCGCTGCAGTCCAGGACACTTTGTGTGAGTGATGTTGCGTCTGAGGATTCCGCTCCACAGCTTCCATTCAGCCCTGGACACAGCATGAGTTTGGCTGGTTTCATGTGCCACTGCTCTAAGGGCACATCACTCCCTGGGCTGGGCTGGGCTGGGTCAGGTGACCTCGTTGACCAACCCTGGGTCTCCTACACATACTTAAGGGGCTCACCCCTTTTCCCAGATGCCAGAGTGTCAAGGTCCTAGCTTGTTGCTAAAGAGCTTGATAACCACTTATGTTCCTGACCCATACTTCATCCCTGGACTCTGCTTATCATCTGATCCCTGCCTGCTTGCTTTGTCTCTCCCGTTGCCGACCCGGATTGCCTGACCTGTACCTGTGCCGCCTGCCCTGACCTTCTACCTGTCTGACTAAACCTCTGGCTCATCCTTCGATTCCTGCTTTATTGCTCCTGGTAACGACCCTGCCAGTCTACCACTCCGGTACTGCTGGTACCTATCTCGGGTATCTTCTGGTCCGCCTGGACCAGCTGCTACTGACTCTGGGACTGATCTGGAGTGGCACCTGGCAACTACCCTAACGGCCTAAGTCTATCCTCACCATCAGAGGCTCTAGCGAAGACCAGGCAGTTGCTTAGTCACGCCCCTCCAGGGTACAGCCAGTCAGTAGCACAGTGGGTTCACATCTGCTGATCCGTGACAGTAGACTCAGACCATGGACCCTGCTGGTCATCCCAAGGCTGTCCTTCATGATCTGTTATAGGAATTAAAGCAGCCCCAGAGCGAACGGCAGGATGTCTTGATGCAGTTCAGGCAAAATGTTGCTGCTCTTCTGTATGCCATCTCTTCTCCAGCCACTGCAGGGTCACCAGTCGCTGCTACCCCTGCTACGACTACGCTGGTGAATCCGGATATGAGTGCCGCTGGTGTGCAACTCCCTCTGCCAAATCACAATGGTGGTGATCCAAAGACCTATCGTGGATTCCTAAATCACTGCCTGATCCACTTTGAGTTACATGAGCAGAGGTTTCCCACTGAGCGGTCCAAGGTTGCCTTCATTGTGTCCCTGCTGTCTGATGAGATCCTTGCCTGGGCAAATCCTATTTGGTAACATGGAGGTCCAGAGACCAATAATCTGCAGTCTTTCCTGGCTACCTTCCGCATGGTCTTTGCGGAGCCCGGACGCTCGTCCTCTGCTGCCTCAGCATTGCTGCATCTGGAACAAGGTTCCTCGTCTGTGGGTCAGTACGCCATCCAGTTTCGTACCCTGGCTGTCGAACTTGCATGGAACAATGAGGCTCAACTGGCGGTGTTCTGGGAGGGCCTTTTTAGAACGTATTAAGGATGAACTAGCTGGTCGTGACCACCCGCCTACTCTGAATGACCTGATCACATTAGCTACAAGGATTGATATCCATTTCAGGGAACGTTCTAAGCAGGTTGCAAGCACCAGAAGACCACCTAGTTTGGATCCATCCTTACAGAGACTGGTCCTTCCTCTAGTGTCCACCCCACCTGAAGAGTCCATGCAAATAGAGCACCTTCGACTGTCTGACCAGAACGCCTACGTCGCAAAGCAGAGAATCTGCGTCTGTATTGTGGAGGCAAGAGCCACTTTGTGCGTAATTGTCCACAGAAGCCTGAAAAAAACAATGTCTAGGATCAGTTGGAGAGGTGGTCCTAGACAAGGATAAGTCCTCTCCAAAACTTTCAGTTTCGGTGACTCTCTCTCACAAGGGAGTCACACTGTCTGTGCCTGCATTCTTGGACACTGGGTCAGCCGGTAACTTCATTCAGCAAGCCCTGGTCCATCAGTATCTGCTTCCCACTATTCATCTGGAAATGCCTTTGTAAGTGGCCTCTGTAAATGGATTACCACTCCCAGAACCGGTACTTTCTGTTACTATACCCCTTAAGTTACAGATTGGGGTTCTGCACTCTGAGTTGATCTCCTTCTATGTGCTGCCAGCCCTTTCGTGAATTCAGTTATCCTTGGGCTACCCTGGCTGCATCTGCACACTCTAGTTGTGGACTGGCACGTCGGTCAGATACTGCGTTGGGGATCATCTTGTCACTCCACCTGCTTAGCGGAGGTCTGACCTGCTTCCACACCTTCTGTACCTGTAGACCTGCCTAGACTTCCGAAGCAGTATACAAGTTTGCGGACGTCGTTAGTAAGAAAGACGCCGAGACCCTGCCTCCTCATTGTCCATATGACTGTCCGACTGACCTTCTGCCTGGTGCTACACCTTCTCATGGTCGAGTCTACCCACTCTCACTTCCAGAGACTCAGGCAATGTCTGACTACATCAAGGAGAATCTGGAGAGGGTTTTTTTCCGGTAATCCACTTCACCTGCCTGTGTCAGGTTCTTCTTTGTGCAGAAAAAAGATGGATCCTTATGGCCCTGTATCGATTATCGAGGTCTGAATAAGGTCACATTCAAAAATTAATACCCTCTTCCCCTAATCTTTGAACTCTTTGACAGGAGTCGGGGGGCCAAGGTCTTTACCAAATTCGACCTGCATGGTGCATATAACCTTATCCGCATTCTAAAGGGCGACGAGTGGAAGACTATTTTCAACACTCGTGATGGAAACTACGAGTATCTCGTCATGTCCTTTGGTCTGTGCAATGCTCCTGCAGTATTCTAAGAGTTTCTTAAGGATATCTTCCGGGATCTGCACTATATATGCGTGATCATGTACCTGGACGATATACTGATTTATTCTCTAGATGTAATCATTCACTGGAAGCATGTACGTTTAGTCTTACAGCGATTGAGGGAAAATCGACTCTATGCCAAACTCGATAAATGCTCCTTTGAGAAGACTACTGTACCATTTCTCGGATACATCATCTCAGATGCTGGATTACAGATGGATCCTGAAAAAATTAAGGCGATAATGGACTGGCCACACCCACAGGGTCTTCATGTTCTACAGCGCTTCCTGGGATTCGCCAATTTCTACCGGCAGTTCATTCCGAATTTCTCATCCCTTACGTCTCCGATCTCCGCTCTTACTAAGAAAGGGGTTACATCCAAAGACTGGACTCCTGAGGCAGAGGCTGCTTTTGTTTTATTAAAGAGTTCCTTTGCCTCTGCTCCTGTTCTGCGACATCCCAATGTCCATAGGAGCCGTTGGGGATCCACATCGTTTGGAGTGACTGCCCATATCTTCAGCTGTCCCCACAGCCGGAATATAACTGCTGCATCCCAGTAAGCCAATATTCTGTATTAAATTGGAAAATTGATAAGTCCCTTTCTTGTGGTCTTCTAGAACTTGCTCTTTCGGTGGGAATAATGTTACTGGTAGTGTTTCAGAGGATTTTAGGTCCCATATAGATAACTTGTGTTACAGTGTTAAATTTGGGTTGAGAAAATATCTGAGTATAGGCCCTGTGAACTGTTACGCCTTCCTGCGGGGTTGTTTTGGGCCGAAACAGGTACACTGACACCTTTGTAGCTTGTGCGTCACACTGTTGCTAGTTTATTTTGCAAGTTGCTCAAATTAACAAACAAAACCAAAAACAACAATAGCCGTCTGGCTCCTGCCTATCTCACTCGGCAGCCCTAGCTAAACTCATAACACAAAACACAAAGAGCATTTTCAAGGGGAAAACAGAGCAACTTACAGTTCAGTAGTTAGGTGGAGAAGCCGACCGCTCTCAGAGCTCCTGGGCTTGCAGCTTCTCAAAAAACTGCCAGAGAGAGAGCTCTTGGATCAGGGCTGCTGACTTAATTAGTACATCTGTGTGAGCAGTCCCCCAGGGAGGTAAAACCCGGACTGGCTCCGGGTGGTCAGGGAACCCACCCAACTCTTCCCTGACCGGCTCCAGGACCCTAAAGTGGTTTTCTTTTTCCCAGAAAGCTTCTGGATACAAGGAAAACCAAACCTTCCTGGAGCCTTTTAACACATGAAGTGCTGGAAACTTGGTGCAATGTACACACCATCCAGCACTTTCTCTGCAAAACATTGTGACACCCTGTCACATACCCCCTCCCTCTGTTCGAACCCATGGGTACGGACACTTTCCGAGAACATACAATGAGTTCGGGAGAGAGCGTCAGCATTGGCCTGCAGCTTTCCTGCTCTGTGCTCCACTGAGAAATTATAGTCCTGTAGTGACAGGAACCAGCGGGTCACCCTTGCATTATGGTCTTTGGCCCGTGACATCCAGGTAAGAGGGGAGTGATCTGTCACTAACTGAAATTGACGGCCGAGCAGATAGTATCGCAGAGTCTCTAAAGCCCACTTGATGGCCAAACACTCGCGCTCCACAATACTATAGTTTTTCTCAGCTGGGGTTAGCTTCCTACTCAAATATATCACTGGGTGTTCTTCTCCATGCACCAACTGTGACAACACGGCCCCTAGGCCCACATTGGAAGCATCTGTTTGAACAACAAACTTTTTTTTGAAATCAGGAGCGATCAAAACTGGCCTACTACATAACACCTCCTTGAGTTTACAGAACGCAACCTCAGCATCTTTGTTCCAAGAAATTCCCCCTGAGTTTTGCCCTTGATTAGGTCCGTAAGCGGAGCAGCTATGGTGGCAAAATCTGGAATAAACCTCTGGTAATACCCTACCATGCCCAGAAACGTCCTCACCTGTTTTTTTGTGCAAGGTTGAGGCCACTCCTTAATTGCCTGTACCTTTTGAGCCTGAGGCTTGATGAGGCCTTTACCAATAATGTACCCTAGGTATCGTGCCTCTTCAAGGCCCAGGGCACATTTCTTGGGATTGGCCGTCAGACCAGCCTGCCGAATTGAGTTTACCACCGCTTGGACCTTGGGAAGATGACTTTCCCAATCCGAGCTGAATATCACCACGTCGTCAAGGTAGGCCGATGCGAAGTGCCGGTGTGGCCTAAGGACTTCATCCATCAACCTCTGAAAGGTGGCAGGGGCCCCATGAAGCCCAAACGGCATTCTCACATACTGGAATAGGCCCTGAGGAGTAGAAAATGCTGTCTTTTCCCTAGCCGTTGAAGTAAGTGGAATCTGCCAATAACCTCTGGTTAGATCCAGGGTGGTAATGTACCTGGCTGGAGCTAACCTTTCTATCAACTCATCCACCCGTGGCATGGGATAAGCGTCAAACTTTGAGATATCGTTTAATTTGCGAAAGTCATTGCAAAACCGCCAGGACCCATCCGGTTTTGATACCAACACCACAGGGCTAGACCAATCACTATGGGACGGCTCAATAACACCTAGCTCCAACATTCTCTGGATCTCACCGGCTACTGTCTGTCTGCGAGCTTCAGGAATGCGATATGGCTTCAAGCGAACCCGAGCTTGTGGATCTGTAACAATATCATGCTTAATTACATGAGTGCAACCTGGCCACTCTGAAAACACATCAGCATTCCTAAGGAGGAATTCTTTTACCTCTTGGGCTTGTGCCCTTGACAAAGTCTCCGAGACCTTCACCTCAGTAACTTCCCTCTGAAGTGTAGGGCTGAGAGGCTCAGCTGCCATAGAAACTAACGGTTCCTTCCAGGCCTTTATTAAATTGACATGATAAATTTGCATTTTTTTCCGTTTGTCAGGTTGGTGGACTTTATAATTCACCTCCCCTATCTTCTCTACAACCTCATAGGGCCCTTGCCATTTCGCTAGGAATTTGCTTTCGACGGTGGGAACCAGAACCAGGACCCGGTCACCCGGCTGAAAAACCCTGAGTCTGGCTCCCCGATTGTATATGCGACTTTGGGCCTCTTGAGCCTGCCTCATATGTTCTTGTACTATGGGCATTACAGCTGTGATGCGATCCTGCATCTGTAGAACATGTTCCACAACGGAGCGGTGGGGAGAGGGCGCCTCTTCCCACGACTCCTTTGCAATATCCAAAAGCCCCCGGGGTTGTCGCCCATACAAAAGCTCAAACGGGGAAAACCCAGTAGACGACTGAGGCACCTCACGAACAGCAAACATCAAGTAGGGGAGCAGGCAATCCCAATCTCTCCCGTCTGCCTCAATGACCCTTTTTAACATTCTCTTGAGGGTTTTGTTGAAGCGCTCAACCAACCCATCAGTTTGAGGGTGATAGACAGATGTCCTTAACTGTTTTATACCCAGCAGCTTACACAAACCTTTCATTACGTTTGACATAAAAGGCGTTCCTTGATCCGTCAGGATCTCTTTTGGAATGCCTGTTCTAGCAAACATATGAAACAGCTCCCGGGCAATTGTTTTAGCTGACGTGTTCCGCAGAGGAACCGCCTCGGGATACCTAGTGGCATAGTCTAACACACAAGAATGTATTGATGTCCCTTTGCAGATTTCACCAGGGGCCTCACCAAATCCATTGCAATCCGGTGAAAAGGTACCTCAATGATGGGTAACGGTACCAAGGGTCCCCGGTAATGAGGCGCAGGGGACGTCAACTGACATTCTGGGCAAGATGAACAGAATCGTTTGATTTCTGCAAATATGCCAGGCCAAAAAAAACCTCTGGAGTACCCGTTGCTGCGTTTTCTCGGCTGCCAGGTGTCCTCCCATGGGGTTTTTATGAGCCAGGTCAAGTACCACTTTCCTATGCGATTTGGGAACAACTAGTTGCTCTACGACTTCACCCCTTATATTATCAACACGATAGAGAAGATCATGGTTGACAGCAAAGTGAGGGTACACCTTCTCCAAGCCCGTACTGTGGGCAACCTCATTAACCACAGCCACATTTTCCCAAGCATGAGCTAACGTTGGGTCCCTCAGTTGGGATGTGCCAAAGTTATCTTGAGAGCAGTTTATTTCTGGCATAGGTAACTCTTCCACAGACTCTTGTGGTCTCTCAGATTCCCCCACTAGCACAGAGAAGGGAAACTGGTCAGGCTCAACTGGGGTCAGTCCACCGGCGTGGTGCTTCAGAACCGGAATCCCCAAAGTTAGGCAGGCTAGCCAGAGTTTCATCTCTCACACTTAGGGAAACTTGAGGTGGAAAGTCGACCGCCCACAGGTCCCAGAACAAAGGAAAGTCCCGCCCTAGTATGACACTATGCATCAGGGATTTGGACACTCCAACCTCATGGGATGTCACACCAAACTGAGTCTCAATGGGGACCACCGCTGTACCATAACTTTTTGCATCACCATGTATGCACACAACACCCATGCACTGGTTTTTCAGCTGGTCTGGAGCTACCAGGTCTGAGTGTACAAGCGTAACGAGGCTCCCAGAATCCAGCAAGGCCTGGACACTCCTTCCATCCACTTTGACTTGTGCCATGTGAGCCAGCGCAGATGTCAGACACGCTGGATGAGCAAAGAAGGAAAGGCGCCGAGCGGCTCCACACTCCATAGGTACTGGGACGTCAGGACATTTAGCAGCCACATGCCCTCGGGCTTTGCACCTCCAGCACTGGACACCGGAGCCTGGTAGGGTCTCTTTCAGCAGCCTGGTATCCATGTTGGTCTTCACCCACCTTTTCAAACCAGGATCAGCATTTAAGGTTGAGGCGCCTCTCCCCGCCACTGCGGGCAGACGCTGCTTTACAGGCAAGTTCTCGGGGTCGGACCCCCCTGCCAAAAACCCCTCTGCTGCGAGGTAGCGTTCAACCATCTCAACTAACTCATTGGCAGACTTTGGATCAGCGTGACTGACCCATTTTCTTAATTCATACGGCAGCGCTGTCAGGAAGCGATCCATTGTGACCCTTTCGACAATCTGGGGTGCCGTGAGTATCTCAGGTTGCAACCACTTTTGTACCAGATAAATTAGGTCATGCATCTGTGACCTGGGAGACTTATTAGGTTGGTAATTCCAGCGGTGCACGCGTTGGGCCCGCACAGCAGGAGTGACACCCAAACGGTGGAGAATTTCAAGCTTTAGCTTCTCGTAGTCCTGGGCATCCTTGGCAGACAAATCAAAATACGCTTTCTGAGAGTCACCAGTTAGAAACGGAGCAACCAACCCTGCCCACTGAGGCTTAGGCCACGCCTCCCGATCTGCGGTACGTTCAAAAGTATTCAGAAACGCTTCCACGTCATCGTGTGGGGTCATTTTCTGAAGAAAATGGCTTGCTTTGATCAACCCACTATTGCTAGGTCGATCCGGATGCGTATTCGCCAGCTGCTGCAGAACCTCTGTAAGAGTTTCTCTGTCTTTCCGAGCGGCTTCAGCTTGCATTTGCCGGTCTCTTTCCGCAGCCTCAGCTAGTGCAGTCACCTGAGTACTCAACAGACGTACAATTTCCTGCTGTGCCTCCTGCTGGGCAGCCAAAGTCTTTTCATGTCTGGCATTAGTCTCTCGCTGGACTGCATTTGCGTCTTGCTGGGTTGCACAGGCTTGTGCCAACCTCAACACCAGGTCTTCCATCGTACTGGATGATAAGATGAAATGCAATTCAAGTTGCTAGATGGGTGGTATCTGGCAGGGATCCGTGTGCCCGCATGCGACACCAATTTGTGAACTGTTACGCCTTCCTGCGGGGTTGTTTTGGGCCGAAACAGGTACACTGACACCTTTGTAGCTTGTGCGTCACACTGTTGCTAGTTTATTTTGCAAGTTGCTCAAATTAACAAACAAAACCAAAAACAACAATAGCCGTCTGGCTCCTGCCTATCTCACTCGGCAGCCCTAGCTAAACTCATAACACAAAACACAAAGAGCATTTTCAAGGGGAAAACAGAGCAACTTACAGTTCAGTAGTTAGGTGGAGAAGCCGACCGCTCTCAGAGCTCCTGGGCTTGCAGCTTCTCAAAAAACTGCCAGAGAGAGAGCTCTTGGGTCAGGGCTGCTGACTTAATTAGTACATCTGTGTGAGCAGTCCCCCAGGGAGGTAAAACCCGGACTGGCTCCGGGTGGTCAGGGAACCCACCCAACTCTTCCCTGACCGGCTCCAGGACCCTAAAGTGGTTTTCTTTTTCCCAGAAAGCTTCTGGATACAAGGAAAACCAAACCTTCCTGGAGCCTTTTAACACATGAAGTGCTGGAAACTTGGTGCAATGTACACACCATCCAGCACTTTCTCTGCAAAACATTGTGACACCCTGTCACAGCCCCTATTGCCTTATAGTATAGGTGGTGGCAGCAATTGTGATAGAAAATATTGGGGTGTTAGAATGTAGGGGAGTAAGTTAGCATAATTCCGTCATCTAGAATAGGTGGGTGGGAATTTATGTGGTAAAAAGATGAGCTCACTAGTATAATTCCCCCCAGTGACGTGACCCGAGAGTAGGGATTGTGACACATCTGCTTAAGGGTCCCAAGTTTTAAGTTTGCTCCCAGGTTCCTTGGACCCTTTGAAGTATTGAGGAGGTTCAACGAAGTGACATACAAGCTATGTCTACCTCCCTTTCTGCGTATTCCCAATGCCTTCCATGTCTCCTTACTGGTCTTTAATCAATTCTCAAAGGCTCCTTCTACTCCAACTCTGGTATCAGAGAATGCTGACGAGGTATTTGAAGTCAAGGACATCCAGGACATCAAGAAACGTGGTAGGAAGACATACCATCTTGTGGACTGGAAGGGATTTGGTCCTGAGGAGAGATCTTGGGAGCTGCAGGAAAACATTCATGCTCCGGATCTGATAAAGAGATTTCTGTCTCGCCATGGACTCAAGAAGAAGGGGCGTAAGGGGGGGTACTGTAACAGCGACTGCTGTGCGACACTGTTCCCCTGCTTACTGCCACGGTCCCGGGCACTGTGCTCTTCGGTGATCGGTGGCCAGTGCTTCCCAGTTACAGCTGCAGTCCGGGAAACTTTGTTTGTGTGAGTGATGTTGCTTCTGAGGATTCCGCTCCACAGCTTCCATTCAGCCCTGGACACAGCATGAGTTTGGCTGGTTTCATGTGTCACTGCTCTAAGGGCGGTAAGCATCACTCCCTGAGCTGGGCTTGACTGGTACAGCCAGTCAGTAGCACAATGGGTTCACATCCGCTGATCCGTGACAGCCAGACAGCCAGACTGAGACTGCCTGCCATTGTTTTCAATTGCCATGACTGCACCAAGAAAAGATATGTCCTTTCTTGGTACAGTCATGGCAATAAACTGACTGTATGAGCAGCAGCATTACCTCTCATTTAAAACAATGGTAGATGGTCTCCATGTAGCTGCCTGGTGATATTTTGGAGCAGAATCCAGGCCAAATTGCTCCAGCAAAAGACACCACTGCCATTCTGACGCTTACCGTGTCAATCGCTGCCTTAGTCAGGGTACTGCTGATCCCAGTGTGTCGAGTCAGGAAAAGTTTTTTTAGTTCCACTTAGGCCTTTTTTTTCATTTAAATTCCGTTTTTTGCGTTCCATTAACAGACCGTATATGGAATCATTCATTTCAATGGATCCGCAAAAAAAACTGAAGGTTCTCCGTACGCCTTCCGTTTCCATATTTCTGTTTTTCTGTTCCATTCAAAGATAGAACATGTCCTATTATTGTCAGCATAACGGACAAGCATAGTACTGTTCCATCAGGGGCCAGCTGTTCCGTTCCACTAAAAACTGAATGCACACGGACATCATCTGTATTTTTTGAGGATCCGTTTTTTGTGGACCGCAAAATACTGAAAAAGCCATACGGTCGTGTGTAAGAATGCCTTAGTCACTTGACTATAGGACGTCTAAATACACTTTCTGAATTGATTAAGACGTAACTTTTATTTATATATTTTCATTAGACTATAACTAACATGCAGTGTGAGACTGATTAAAACTCTCAGTAGCCGACTGCCTGCTGCCTTTTATTGTATCTATAGGAATCTGTTACTGTTGTGCCTAATTAGCAACATTGATAGTGGAGCAACAAAGTGGCCAGCTTGTTGCACATTATTATAAATCACACTTCCATCTCATTTCAATTCTCTCTCAATATATTAGGAATAGGGCTAGGCTATGTCAACTGCTGCTCTAAAAATCACAAACACATTCTCTGCCTCCCGACATGTTTCACCAGCAAATCGGCGTCTTCATTGGATCGGGCAGGTATATTTGTAGGGGCGGAACCACCTTTTATTAGGTAGGTTAGTGACGCTAGAAACCTGGAGGTCCTATATAATGGCGTCTTTTTCTTATTTATAGCTATGGTAAGTACACCGCTAGCAGTGATTGGCTCCCTCCTCTCTGTACACCGCCTGTTTCACTGCCCGTAATGATATTGGTCTGGCCTCCTCAGCTCTGCGCGCCGACTTAGAAATTTCCTTCACAACCAAGCCGGTACAGCGCAACTCTTAGATCTTAACTTTCTTCATTGCCTATACTCTTGTAGGGCAGGAACAGTATCTCCTATTCAACAGCTCTCTGCCGTATTGCTTTTATTTATCAATTATTATTACATAGAATTTTTATAACCGTCGAGATATTTTTATACTTTGTCACTGCTGTTAATCATGATTATATAATGGCATTATATTTGTATAGATAAATCTTATTTTTCATAAATTAAGGGGATAAAATAAATGTAATAAATAATGAAATCAACATATAAATAGAATTAATTTTGCTCTAAACATATTGTCTCTAATTGGTCATGATTATTATAAATTCGTTATTATATTTTAATTTTTAGTATATTATATTTTAAATAACAGTAGAAATATACTCTGTGAATAATGATTCAAATTATATTTAGAAAGCGTAACGGAGAGGGGGGGAGAGAGGCAAGGGGGAGAAGGGGAAAGGAGGGATTGAGGGAGCTTCATTTTATCTTTCCAATTATTGGTTGTTATTATTACTTGATTTGGTTATTATTAGGGTCCAAATAACTAATGGAAATCACCGGCATACCAATTTATATATTTTTTTATTTATATATTTTTTTTTTTCTTTGTTTGCTATAAAACTTTTATAGAGGTAGTTATATATTTAATTTGTATTGTCTACCCATCTAGGTATTACAGGTTCACTCCTATTACCTAGTTCACCTTACTACCAGCCAAAATATTGGGCCATAAATTTTAACTTTGTTGATCTAATTAAGAGGCCCACCAGCAATGTACATGTACCCTAAATAGGGAAGAATCATTAATAATGCTCTCGTGTTTAATGTTCAAAGCCATAAGGATCGAGTATTCATAGTACTTACTTTATTTGTTTATGTATGTACTATTTGTAGGGCTTTTCATACTCATAGTATCACTCTTCTAGGTTCTCTTCATTTTCTTGTGACAACTATATTTGGTGTCAATTCATTTCAATGACTAATAAATAAAGACAATTGAAGACAAATATTATAAGAAGGATGAATATGTAAAGCCTTCATTAAGTCCTGACAGTGATAGAGAATGTCTCCTTGTCTTGGGCCTATTTTGACTCTCTGTATTCCCCATACTTTCAGACTGGGGGGATTTCCTTGATGGTAGTTCCTTACATGTCTAGAGTGGGGGGTATCATCTTTGGTGTTTATACTACTCAGATGTTTGAAGATACATCTCCTTAGTTCTTGGAACGTTTTTCCAATATACAATTTAGGACAGTTGCATAGAATAGCATATACGACACCTATTGTTTTGCAATCAATAAAGTTTCTTATCTCATAATTCCTCCCATCAACCTGGTTTGTAAATGCTTTCATAGGGCTTATGAGCGTGCAGAAAGTACAGTTTCCACAGGTATATGATCCCTTAGTACTTAACCATGTCTCAACTTTTCCTTTTCGTTGCAAGTGACTATGCACCAGCATCTCTTTCAGATTTTTCCTTTTTCTATAAGTTATAGTGGGATTAATAGAAATTACTTCTTTCAGATCTCCATCCACCCGCAGGACATTCCAGTGCCGTTTTAGGATGCTATAGATAATTTCATGCTGTACATCATATGTTCCTATACAGTGGATTATTTTCTTTTCTTCTTTATTTTCCTTCATTTGAAGTAGATTGTTTCTTTTAGTATTTTTGGCCCAATGATAGGACCTATGAGGAACTTTCTTGGGATGTCCTCTAGCCCGAAATCTGCAATATAATTGATTACTTTCTTGTTCAAACATCAATTGATCTGTACAGTTCCATCTAGCTCTCAGGTACTGTCCTACTGGGATACCTTTTTTGAGTGACGTTGGATGGAAGCTGTTCCAATGTTGGAAGCTATTGGTCGCTGTCGATTTTCTAAAAAATCTCTTTTGTGACACTGCCGTCAGGCTGCAGGGTAATCTTCGAATTCAGGAAGTTAAGGCTCTTATGTTGTATTTCTGCTGTAAATTTGAGGCCAATGTAATTCTCATTTAAACTCTTTATGAAATTAGAAAATTCCAATTCAGTGCCATCCCAAAAAATTTAAATATCATCTATATAACGTCCCCAAAATAACACGTGATTAGTGTAATGTGCATTTTGCTCAGTGAATACAATACGATCTTTCCACCACCCTAGAAATAAATTCGTGGAACTCGGTGCACAAACCGTACGCATTGCAGTCCCGTTAGTCTGCAAATAATATTTACCATCAAAAGTGAAAAAATTATGTGTTAATAAAAATGTAAAAGTGTAGTGACAAAATTATTGTGTTCTAAATACTGTGAGCCTTTTGTTTTGAGAAATTATTCAACCGCCTTAATACCTAGTTCATGTTGAATGCTGGTATAGAGAGCCTCCACATCAAGACTGGCTATCTTTGTACTTTCATTAATATGTATTTCCTGCAGCCTGACGACAGCGTCTTTAGCGTCCTTTAGAAAGGAGGGGAGAGTGAACTAATGGTGATATAATTTCGTTCACATAGATACTGATTCCTTCACATAAGTTCTGATTTCTGAAGACTATAGGTCTTCCAGTAATGGGTTGATGATTTTTGTGAATTTTTGGTATTGCATAAAACGTTGCAATGGTTGGTCTTGATCTATACATGACTTTAAATTCCTCTTAGTGATCAGTTCTTTTTTTTTGGCATCAAGGAGTAGATTTTTCAACTCCTTATTGAATTTCTCTGTCGGATTTTCTTTCAATAGTTGGTATGTGGTTGTGTCATTGAGTAATGCCATCACCATTGCAACATAATCTTCTTTAGTCATCAGTACTACATTCCCTCCCTTATCGGCTGGTTTAATCTCTAGATCTTCTCTATTCATTAGTTCTTCAATAGCTTCTCTTTCCTCTCTTGTCAGATTGCTTCCTACATCACTTTTTTGGATTTAATTTTCTGAAGATCACTGGTAACTAAATCCAGAAAGGCTTGGACACTGGCATGTCCTGCGAACGGAGGGGTAAATCTGGATTGTGGGGTTAAGGTACTATATGGAGCACTAGGGGCTATAGATTCACCTTCTCCCTCTATAAATAATTGCTCCAAGATACTCAGAGCTATCTGTCTCTTTCCTTTGGATTTCAAGTGTATATTTTTCTTTATTTTTGAATTCCTTATGTAACACCAGTTTGCGGGCAAAAAGATTAATATCTTTCACCCAAGTGAAACAGTTGAAACTTGGTGTTGGTGTAAAGGAGAGGCCTTTCTGTATCAGTGTTTCATATTCTGGTTTTAGAATTATATGCGACAGGTTAATAATTTGCATCTCTAATTCATTGGTACAGTCTGTTAGAACTTTGGGTTGAAACTTCATTTATCTCTGTCTCTCTATGGTATGCCTGGCACCAAAAAAGGAGAGCTCTGTATTGTTGTTAATGGCATCGCCTGAGGGATATTTAGGGCCATGGAAGGAACAGAAATAGAGGGCAAAAGCAAAGATGATTGCTGAAATATTGTATTGGGTAAATTTGTTCCCTGATTTATGGATTGGCCTTGTTGCGATCCTTGATGAATATTGTAATTTAGAGGATTATTCCTTTGTGAGTATCCTGTTTTATTTTTCGCCTTCCTCTTTACACCTACTTTTTGGTTAGTAGTGCTCCCTTCTGATTCAGAGTAATTCTGCATGATATTGTGTATATGATATTGTGTAATTATACTATATGAACTTGATGGACTTATGTCTTTTTTCAACCTTTTTAACTTCATTATTATGTAATTGATTAATTGTAATTTTGTAATAATACTACATGATATTGTGCAATAATACTATATGATATTGTGTACTAATACACGTCTTTTGCAGACAGAAATGGCATGGATTCCATGCCAAAACGATGCCAGACAGCCACATTGAGACTGCCTGCCATTGTTTTCAATTGCAATGACTGCACCAAGAAAGGATATGTCCTTTCTTGGTACAGTCATGGCAATAAACTGACTGTATGAGCAGCAGCATTACCTCTCATTTAAAACAATGGTAGATGGTCTCCGTGTAGCTGCCTGGTTATATTTTGGAGCAGAATCCAGACCAAATTGCTCCAGCAAAAGACACCACTGCCATTCTGACGCTTACCGTGTCAATCGCAGCCGTAGTCAGGGTCCTGCTGATGCCAATGTGTTGAGTAAGAAATAGGAAGCGGAGACCAGTGTGTACCTGGTAAGCTACAGAGCGCAGCAACAGGTTACTGGTAAAGTACATTTTTACACCTGCCAACTTATCTTAAAAATGAACCGTTTAAAATGGGCCTGACACCTCTCCTGACATGTCTGTGTTGGTAACTATTTACTGTACATTGCCCATGTAATAACAATTCTGGAGCATCTATTCTCATGACTCTATGTTGTACCATTCTTCTATTATTCCTACCAGAATTTATGAATAACTTTCCAGCAGTCTGCAAGAGTGGCGTCTCTAGCTTTCAAATTTTGGGGGGGGGGGGGGGGGGCACACTGGGGGCCAGGACAAAGGTAGGGGGGGCAGCTATAACAATGATACATTTACACAAGTACGCTTAGAAATGCTGTGATAATTTACCCAATACCTAAAACTGCAACAGGGTAGAAAAGTCCTGCTGTCTGTGGTTTAAAAAAAATAAATAAAAAATCACTCAGATTTCAACATGTCCTAGCTGCCTGTGGATGACACTTTTATAGGGAGGGGGATCTGTGGATGACACTGCTATGGGGGGGGGATCTGTGGATGCCACATACCGTATATAGCATCTTATGCTATATGTGTCATCCACAGATCCACCCCATGACAGTGTCATCCCCATTTCCCCCTCCATAACAGTGTCATCCACAGATCTCCCTCCCCGCCTCTTACAGGAGTGTACATTTGACATTTCCAAACTGTGGCGGATCCACAGCCTGGTCTCGGGAGGGGCACTTCCAGATTATTTTCTGTCCGCCGCCACAGAACAAGGGTGCTTATAGAACAGACTACACAGTGTAGAGGTATACTGTACATTGTGTGGCACAGTGTAGATGTATACTGTACATTGTGTGGCACAGTGTAGAGGTATACTGTACATTGTGTGGCACAGTGTAGAGGTATACTGTACATTGTGGGGCACAGTGTAGAGGTATACTGTATATTGTGGGGCACAGTGTAGAGGTATACTGTACATTGTGTGGCATAGTGTAGAGGTATACTGTACATTGTGTGGCACAGTGTAGAGGTATACTGTATATTGTGGGGCACAGGGTAGCGGTATACTGTATATTGTGGTGCACAGTGTAGAGGTATACTGTATATTCTGTGGCACAGTGTAGAGGTATACTGTATATTCTGTGGCACAGTGTAGAGGTATACTGTACATTGTGTGGCACAGTGTAGAGGTATACTGTATATTGTGTGGCACAGTGTAGAGGTATACTGTATATTGTGGGGCACATTGTAGCGGTATACTGTATATTGTGTGGCACAGTGTAGAGGTATACTGTACATTGTGTGGCACAGTGTAGGCCAGGGCTGGCCAACCTGCTGCTCTCCAGTTGTTGCAAAACTACAACTCCCAGCATGCCTAGACTGCTTACAGCTATCAGCCTACAGCAGGGCGTGGTGGGAATTGTAGTTTTACAACAGCTGGAGAGCCGCAGGTTGGCAGCCCTGGTGTAGGCTATATGTGTATAACAAACATATTTCATATGAAAACTTACAGTTACTTGGCTTGGCCCTTGGGGATCTCGGACGCCACTTCCACACTTTGGCCGGGGGCTCGGCGGAGCTGATGTTGTGCTTTATCCTAATGAGAAAGATTTCATAATAAGGATTTGGAGAAGGGGCAGAGGGATAGCAGAGCAGGAAGAGGCTGGTGCTGCTACTAGGGGGTCATACCATGGGGGAGTAATAAAGCCCAACATAATGCCCCCTAGTATAAATAATTCTCCTTATAATGTGACAGCGCAAAAAATACCCCCTTGTAATGCCCTCAGTTGAGCTAATGTCCCCATAGTGCCCCCATAATGTGCCAGTATAAAATACCCCTATATAGTGCCCCCAGTAAATGCCCCCATAGTGCTCCTCTCCCCCCTTCCTCCTAGTGCCCCCCATAATTTGCAAGTATAAAATACCCCTTCTTAGTGCCCGCCGTAGATGACTCCATAGTACTCCTCTTCCCCTTCCCCATAGTACCCACCATGTGTCCCAGTATAAAATGCTACTGTACAGAGCCCCCCATATAAAAAAAACCCTTCTTTGTGGCCTCAGTAGATGCCCCTATAGTTCCCACCAATAATGTGCCAGTAATTGGTGCCCTCAATAACGTGCCAGTAATAAGTGCCCCCCATTAAGTGCCCCATCACGTGCCAGTAACAAGAGCCCCCATCATGTGCCAGTAATAAGAGCCCAGCCCCCATTACGTGCCAGTAATAAGAGCCCAGCCCCCATCACGTGCCAGTAATAAGAGCCCCCCCAATGTTCCAGTAACAAGAGCCCCCATCATGTGCCAGTAATAAGCCCCCCATCATGTGCCAGTAATAAACCCCTCATCATGTGCCAGTAATAAGCCCCCATCATGTGCCAGTATTGTAATAAGCCCTCCATCATGTGCCAGTATTGTAATAAGCCCCCCAGCATGTACCAGTATTGTAATAAGCCCCCCAATGTGCCAGTAATAAGCCCCCCAATGTGCCAGTAATAAGCCCCCCCAATGTGCCAGTAATAAGCCCCCCAATGTGCCAGTAATAAGACCCCCCAATGTGGCAGTAATAAGCCCCCCAATGTGCCAGTATTAAGCCCCCCCCCAATGTGCCAGTAACAAGAGCCCCCCTTATTGTGCCTGTAAAAAATATTGTAAAAAAAAAAAATCTTATACTTACCTCCATGTCATGATGATGTCATCACGCCGCCTGCGCCGGCCACTGATAGGCTGCAGGCACTAGGTCGAGCCCCCATCATGTGCCAGTAATAAGAGCCCAGCCCCCATTACGTGCCAGTAATAAGAGCCCAGCCCCCATCACGTGCCAGTAATAAGAGCCCCCCCAATGTTCCAGTAACAAGAGCCCCCATCATGTGCCAGTAATAAGCCCCCCATCATGTGCCAGTAATAAACCCCTCATCATGTGCCAGTAATAAGCCCCCATCATGTGCCAGTATTGTAATAAGCCCTCCATCATGTGCCAGTATTGTAATAAGCCCCCCAGCATGTACCAGTATTGTAATAAGCCCCCCAATGTGCCAGTAATAAGCCCCCCAATGTGCCAGTAATAAGCCCCCCCAATGTGCCAGTAATAAGCCCCCCAATGTGCCAGTAATAAGACCCCCCAATGTGGCAGTAATAAGCCCCCCAATGTGCCAGTATTAAGCCCCCCCCCCCCCAATGTGCCAGTAACAAGAGCCCCCCTTATTGTGCCTGTAAAAAATATTGTAAAAAAAAAAAATCTTATACTTACCTCCATGTCATGATGATGTCATCACGCCGCCTGCGCCGGCCACTGATAGGCTGCAGGCACTAGGTCGGCAGCCTATCAGAGGAAGGGGAAGGGACACGCCTCTCCCTCCCCTGCACCGCCGCAGCACAGGCAGATTACTATGGAGATGAGTGCAATGGAAACGCTCATCTCCCTGTGCCCAAATGCGGCGGCTCACTTGCGGGGGGCATTTTAGTTGGGGGGCACCCTCTGCCCCAAACCCCCCCCCCCCCCGCGACGCCACTGGTCTGCAACAAAGTCCAAAGGGTATTACCATTTGGGAGGGAGGTGGGGGTGTTCCTTAACAGTCTAACACTGGCAGCACTGATTGTATAATGTCAGACTGTGCAGGGGCACCACCCCAACTGATAACAACCAGATGGGCCTTTTTGCAGAATGCTAGTAATTCATTCATAAACTTGCAGTAGGAATAATAAAGGAACTGGCACATCATAAAGTAATGAATAGATAATAACTAGAATTGCTATTGCATGGGGAATGCAAGTAGTTACTAAAACACATGTCAGGAGAGGTTACAGGTCCTCTATGAGGCTTCATTCAGGGTATTTTTTGCATCAATTATAAAAAAATAAAAATAAAACGAGGTGTTCTTCCTTGATTTGAAAAAAACACTTGCAACTGTATGTGCAGCGAGCCCCTGAGGAGCTGGTGGAAATAATGGGAATGGTAGTGGCCTTAATGAGGTGTTGTGTCACAGTGTACTTCCTCAGGCTGTTGCTTCCTGGGGATTGGTGCAGTGGAAAGGTAGAAGTAAGGCTAGAAGTAAACGTATAAAATTCTCTCTTTACTTAGTGCACAATATAACTTATAGCACATCCAGCAGTAATAGATACAAAGTGCACATTCTGGCACCAAATAAGTAGGTATGGTGGCTGGATATGTGGCAATTTAATGGCACATGCAGGCACATGTGGATATAGGTGTCCACTGTGTGATACAGACTTGGAGTAAGTCTGGCCTGGAGGTGTGTTTGGTGATGGGTGTCTGAGCCATAGTCCCTCACCTGTGATTTTGCTGATCAAACTGCTGTCTTTGCACACTGATGCTTTCTGGAACCCGTGTTCTTCATTCTGATTATCTCTCTGGAGTGATAGTCTCACAGGAGAACTGGATACGGTATCTTGGAGTAGGAGCTCTAGCTTGTTCTTCCTCTCCTTTTGCAGTCTACTCAGGAACTCTCCCTCTTGCAGTAAGCAGTACCACCACATTCCTACCAAGAGGGGAGGAACAGGGTGGTTAGCCCTGTTCCTGCAATCCACTGCTAACCATACCTTCTCTGCTGAAAATACACAATACACAACAGTAAATTATAAACATTTTCAGATACCCCAAGTGCTGGTTTACTACATACAATCAGGATCATAAATATTGGGACATCGACACAATTCTAACATTTTTGGCTCTATACACCACCACAATGGATTTGAAATGAAACGAACAACAACTGCAGACTGTCAGCTTTAATTTGAGTGTATTTACACATCCAAATCAGGTGAACGGTGTAGGAATTACAACAGTTTGCATATGTGCCTCCCACTTGTTAAGAACCAAAAGTAATGGGACAGAATAATAATCATAAATCAAACTTTTACTTTTTAATACTTGGTTGCAAATCCTTTGCAGTCAATTACAGCCTGAAATCTGGAACGTATAGACCTCACCAGACGCTGGGTTTCATCCCTGGTGATGCTCTGCCAGACCTCTACTGCAACTGTCTTCAGTCCCTGCTTGTTCTTGGGGCATTTTTCCTTCAGTTTTGCCTTCAGCAAGTGAAATGCATGCTCAATCGGATTCAGGTCAGGTGATTGACTTGGCCATTGCATAACATTCCACTTCTTACCCATAAAAACTCTTTGGTTGCTTTTGCAGTATGCTTTGGGTCATTGTCCATCTGCACTGTGAAGCGCCGTCCAATGAGTTCTGAAGCATTTGGCTGAATATGAGCAGATAATATTGCCCGAAACACTTCAGAATTCATCCTGCTGCTTTTGTCAGCAGTCACTTCATCAATAAATACAAGAGAACCAGTTCCATTGGCAGCCATACATGCCCACGCCATGAGACTACCACCACCATGCTTCACTGATGAGGTGGTATGCTTAGGATCATGAGTAGAGTTGAGCGAACACCTGGATGTTCGGGTTCGAGAAGTTCGGCCGAACATCCCGGAAATGTTCGGGTTCGGGATCCGAACCCGATCCGAACTTCGTCCCGAACCCGAACCCCATTGAAGTCAATGGGGACCCGAACTTTTCGGCACTAAAACGGCTGTAAAACAGCCCAGGAAAGGGCTAGAGGGCTGCAAAAGGCAGCAACATGTAGGTAAATCCCCTGCAAACAAATGTGGATAGGGAAATTAATTAAAATAAAAATTAAATAAATAAAAATTAACCAAAATCAATTGGAGAGAGGTTCCATAGCAGAGAATCTGGCTTCCCGTCACCCACCACTGGAACAGTCCATTCTCAGATATTTAGGCCCCGGCACCCAGGCAGAGGAGAGAGGTCCCGTAACAGAGAATCTGTCTTCATGTCAGCAGAGAATTAGTCTGCATGTCATAGCAGAGAATGAGGCTTCACGTCAGCCACCACTGCAACAGTCCATTGGCATATATTTAGGCCTAGCACACAGGCAGAGCAGAGAGGTCCCGTAACAGACGATCTGGCTTCATGTCAGCAGAGAATCAGTCTGCATGTCATAGCAGAGAATCAGGCTTCACGTCAGCCACCACTGCAACAGTCCATTGTCATAAATTTAGGCCCAGCACCCAGGCAGAGGAGAGAGGTCCCGTAACAGACAATCTGGCTTCATGTCAGCAGAGAATTAGTCTGCATGTCATAGCAGAGAATCAGGCTTCATGTCAGCCACCACTGCAACAGTCCATTGGCATATATTTAGGCCTAGCACACAGGCAGAGGAGAGGTTCATTCAACTTTGGGTAGCATCGCAATATAATGGTAAAATGAAAATAAAAATAGGATTGAATGAGGAAGTGCCCTGGAGTCCAATAATATATGGTTATGGGGAGGTAGTTAATGTCTAATCTGGACAAGGGACGGACAGGTCCTGTGGGATCCATGCCTGGTTCATTTTTATGAACGTCAGCTTGTCCACATTGGCTGTAGACAGGCGGCTGCGTTTGTCTGTAATGACGCCCCCTGCCGTGCTGAATACACGTTCAGACAAAACGCTGGCTGCCGGGCAGGCCAGCACCTCCAAGGCATAAAAGGCTAGCTCTGGCCACGTGGACAATTTAGAGACCCAGAAGTTGAATGGGGCCGAACCATCAGTCAGTACGTGGAGGGGTGTGCACACGTACTGTTCCACCATGTTAGTGAAATGTTGCCTCCTGCTAACACGTTGCGTATCAGGTGGTGGTGCAGTTAGCTGTGGCGTGTTGACAAAAGTTTTCCACATCTCTGCCATGCTAACCCTGCCCTCAGAGGAGCTGGCCGTGACACAGCTGCCTTGGCGACCTCTTGCTCCTCCTCTGCCTTGGCCTTGGGCTTCCACTTGTTCCCCTGTGACATTTGGGAATGCTCTCAGTAGCGCGTCTACCAACGTGCGCTTGTACTCGCGCATCTTCCTATCACGCTCCAGTGCAGGAAGTAAGGTGGGCACATTGTCTTTGTAGCGTGGATCCAGCAGGGTGGCAACCCAGTAGTCCGCACAGGTTAAAATGTGGGCAACTCTGCTGTCGTTGCGCAGGCACTGCAGCATGTAGTCGCTCATGTGTGCCAGGCTGCCCAGGGGTAAGGACAAGCTGTCCTCTGTGGGAGGCGTATCGTCATCGTCCTGCCTTTCCCCCCAGCCACGCACCAGTGATGGACCCGAGCTGCGTTGGGTGCCACCCCGCTGTGACCATGCTTCATCCTCATCCTCCTCCACCTCCTCCTCATCCTCGTCCTCCTCGTCCTCCAGTAGTGGGCCCTGGCTGGCCACATTTGTACCTGGCCTCTGCTGTTGCAAAAAACCTCCCTCTGAGTCACTTCGAAGAGACTGGCCTGAAAGTGCTAAAAATGACCCCTCTTCCTCATCCTCCTCCTCCTCCTCCTGGGCCACCTCCTGTTCCATCATCGCCCTAAGTGTTTTCTCAAGGAGACATAGAAGTGGTATTGTAACGCTGATAACGGTGTCATCGCCACTGGCCATGTTGGTGGAGTACTCGAAACAGCGCAACAGGGCACACAGGTCTCGCATGGAGGCCCAGTCATTGGTGGTGAAGTGGTGCTGTTCTGTAGTGCGACTGACCCGTGCGTGCTGCAGCTGAAACTCCACTATGGCCTGCTGCTGCTCGCACAGTCTGTCCAGCATGTGCAAGGTGGAGTTCCACCTGGTGGGCACGTCGCATATGAGGCGGTGAGCGGGAAGGCCGAAGTTACGCTGTAGCGCAGACAGGCGAGCAGCGGCAGGATGTGAACGCCGGAAGCGCGAACAGACGGCCCGCACTTTATGCAGCAGCTCTGACATGTCGGGGTAGTTGTGAATGAACTTCTGCACCACCAAATTCAGCACATGCGCCAAGCAAGGGATGTGCGTCAAATTGGCTAGTCCCAGAGCTGCAACGAGATTTCGCCCATTATCACACACCACCAGGCCGGGCTTGAGGCTCACCGGCAGCAACCACTCGTCGGTCTGTTGTTCAATACCCCGCCACAACTCCTGTGCGGTGTGGGGCCTGTCCCCCAAACATATGAGTTTCAGAATGGCCTGCTGACGTTTACCCCGGGCTGTGCTGAAGTTGGTGGTGAAGGTGTGTGGCTGACTGGATGAGCAGGTGGAAGAAGAGGAGGAGGAAGCCGAGAAGGAGGAGGTGGCAACAGGAGGCAAAGAATGTTGCCCTGCGATCCTTGGCGGCGGCAGGACGTGCGCCAAACAGCTCTCCGCCTGGGGCCCAGCTGCCACTACATTTACCCAGTGTGCAGTTAGGGAGATATAGCGTCCCTGGCCGTGCTTACTGGTCCACGTATCTGTGGTTAGGTGGACCTTGCTACAGATGGCGTTGCGCAGTGCACACTTGATTTTATCGGATACTTGGTTGTGCAGGGAAGGCACGGCTCTCTTGGAGAAGTAGTGCCGGCTGGGAACAACATACTGTGGGACAGCAAGCGACATGAGCTGTTTGAAGCTGTCTGTGTCCACCAGCCTAAATGACAGCATTTCATAGGCCAGTAGTTTAGAAATGCTGGCATTCAGGGCCAGGGATCGAGGGTGGCTAGGTGGGAATTTACGCTTTCTATCAAATGTTTGTGAGATGGAGAGCTGAACGCTGGCGTGTGACATGGTTGAGACGCTTGGTGACGGAGGTGGTGGTGGTGGTGTTGGTGGTACATCCCCTGTTTGCTGGGCGGCAGGTGCCAACGTTCCTCCAGAGGCGGAGGAAGAGGCCGAGGCGGCAGCAGCAGAATAGGCCGAGGCGGCAGCAGCAGAAGAGGTAGCAGGGGGAGCCTGAGTGACTTCCTTGGTTTTAAGGTGTTTACTCCACTGCAGTTCATGCTTTGCATGCAGGTGCCTGGTCATGCAGGTTGTGCTCAGGTTCAGAACGTTAATGCCTCGCTTCAGGCTCTGATGGCACAGCGTGCAAACCACTCGGGTCTTGTCGTCAGCACATTGTTTGAAGAAGTGCCATGCCAGGGAACTCCTTGAAGCTGCCTTTGGGGTGCTCGGTCCCAGATGGCGGCGGTCAGTAGCAGGCGGAGTCTCTTGGCGGCGGGTGTTCTGCTTTTGCCCACTGCTCCCTCTTTTGCTACGCTGTTGGCTCGGTCTCACCACTGCCTCTTCCTCCGAACTGTGAAAGTCAGTGGCACGACCTTCATTCCATGTGGGGTCTAGGACCTCATCGTCCCCTGCATCGTCTTCCACCCAGTCTTGATCCCTGACCTCCTGTTCAGTCTGCACACTGCAGAAAGACGCAGCAGTTGGCACCTGTGTTTCGTCATCATCAGAGACATGCTGAGGTGGTATTCCCATGTCCTCATCATCAGGAAACATAAGTGGTTGTGCGTCAGTGCATTCTATGTCTTTCACCGCTGGGGAAGGGCTAGGTGGATGCCCTTGGGAAACCCTGCCAGCGGAGTCTTCAAACAGCATAAGAGACTGCTGCATAACTTGAGGCTGAGACAGTTTCCCTGGTATGCATGGGGGTGATGTGACAGACTGATGGGGTTGGTTTTCAGGCGCCATCTGTGCGCTTTCTGCAGAAGACTGGGTGGGAGATAATGTGAACGTGCTGGATCCACTGTCGGCCACCCAATTGACTAATGCCTGTACCTGCTCAGGCCTTACCATCCTTAGAACGGCATTGGGCCCCACCATATATCGCTGTAAATTCTGGCGGCTACTGGGACCTGAGGTAGTTGGTACACTAGGACGTGTGGATGTGGCAGAACGGCCACGTCCTCTCCCAGCACCAGAGGGTCCACTAACACCACCACGACCATGTCCACGTCCGCGTCCCTTACTAGATGTTTTTCTCATTGTTATGGTTCACCACAACAACAAATATATTATTTGGCCCAATGTATTGTATTCAAATTCAGCGGGATATAAATTTGAGGCCTAGTATTTAGGCGCTGGGTGACCGGTATGGATTTAGTGACAGAATTAGACTTGGAAATGCACAGAAGCGTGTGTGTGAAGTTATTCTGAATGACCCAATGTGCACCTTGAATATTATATACCCTTTTTGGGATAGATTTCAAATAGCTCTGATATAGCAGGAACCACTAAATTATGAAATTGCTAAATTGGGAATTGTACTTCAACCCAGAACAAAAAATGTGCTTTGACGGGCACTAAATAACTTTCCCAGCTACAACAGTACAGCGGTAACGAGAGATTTAGAGGGATTTAAATTTGAGGCCTAGTATTTAGGCGCTGGGTGACAGGTATGGGTTTAGTGACAGAATTAGACTTGGAAATACACAGTAGCGGGTGTGTGTGAAGTTATTCTGAATGACCCAATGTGCACCTTCAATATTATATACCCTTTTTGGGATAGATTTCAAATAGCTCTGATATAGCAGGAACCACTAAATTATGAAATTGCTAAATTGGGAATTGTACTTCAACCCAGAACAAAAAATGTGCTTTGACGGACACTAAATATCTTGCCCAGCAACAACAGTACAGCGGTGGGTAACGAGAGATTTAGAGGGATTTAAATTTGAGGCCTAGTATTTAGGCGCTGGGTCACCGGTATGGATTTAGTGACAGAATTAGACTTGGAAATGCACAGAAGCGTGTGTGTGAAGTTATTCTGAATGACCCTATGTGCACCTTCAATATTATATACCCTTTTAGGGATAGATTTCAAATAGCTCTGATATAGCAGAAACCACTAAATTATGAAATTGCTAAATTGGGAATTGTACTTCAACCCAGAACAAAAAATGTGCTTTGACGGACACTAAATATCTTGCCCAGCAACAACAGTACAGCGGTGGGTAACGAGAGATTTAGAGGGATTTAAATTTGAGGCCTAGTATTTAGGCGCTGGGTGACAGGTATGGGTTTAGTGACAGAATTAGACTTGGAAATACACAGTAGCGGGTGTGTGTGAAGTTATTCTGAATGACCCAATGTGCACCTTCAATATTATATACCCTTTTTGGGATAGATTTCAAATAGCTCTGATATAGCAGGAACCACTAAATTATGAAATTGCTAAATTGGGAATTGTATTTCAACCCAGAACAAGAAATGTGCTTGAACGGACACTAAATAACTCGCCCAGCTACAGCACTAGGGACAGATTTAGCTGGATATAAATTTGAGGCCTAGTATTTAGGCGCTGGGTGACCGGTATGGATTTAGTGACAGAATTAGACTGGGATATGGCCAAAAAATGAACAGACTATTGCTGGTTAAATGCACTTGGTGTGACAGCTTCACCCTGATGTAGGCTTTAGCCAAAAAACAACCACACCATTGAGGGTTAAATGCACTTGGTGACAGGCGCAGCTTGCCCCTGATTTTGTATATGGCCAAAAAATGAACAGACTATTGCTGGTTAAATGCACTTGGTGTGACAGCTTCACCCTGATGTAGGCTTTAGCCAAAAAACAACCACACCATTGAGGGTTAAATGCACTTGGTGACAGGCGCAGCTTGCCCCTGATTTTGTATATGGCCAAAAAATGAACAGACTATTGCTGGTTAAATGCACTTGGTGTGACAGCTTCACCCTGATGTAGGCTTTAGCCAAAAAACAACCACACCATTGAGGGTTAAATGCACTTGGTGACAGGCGCAGCTTGCCCCTGATTTTGTATATGGCCAAAAAATGAACAGACTATTGCTGGTTAAATGCACTTGGTGTGACAGCTTCACCCTGATGTAGGCTTTAGCCAAAAAACAACCACACCATTGAGGGTTAAATGCACTTGGTCGCAGCTTGTGCTGGCGCACCACAAGACACAAAATGGCCGCCGATCACCCCAGAAAAATGAGACTGACAAACGGTCTGTGCAGCCTAAAAACAGTGAGCAATTGAGGATCAGCAGCTCAATGATCCACAGCTGCAGATCGATCAGTTAATCAAGTCCTTTGGAGGAGTTAATCTGCCTAATCTCGCCCTACTGTCGCAGCCGCAACCTCTCCCTACGCTAATCAGAGCAGAGTGACGGGCGGCGCTATGTGACTCCAGCTTAAATAGAGGCTGGGTCACATGGTGCTCTGGCCAATCACAGCCATGCCAATAGTAGGCATGGCTGTGATGGCCTCTTGGGGCAAGTAGTATGACGCTTGTTGATTGGCTGCTTTGCAGCCTTTCAAAAAGCGCCAAGAAAGCGTCACAAAAGCGCGAAGAAAGCGACGAACACCGAACCCGAACCCGGACTTTTACGAAAATGTCCGGGTTCGGGTCCGTGTCACGGACACCCCAAAATTCGGTACGAACCCGAACTATACAGTTCGAGTTCGCTCATCCCTAATCATGAGCAGTTCCTTTCCTTCTCCATACTCTTCTCTTCCCATCACTCTGGTACAAGTTGATCTTGGTCTCATCTGTCTATAGGATGTTGTTCCAAAACTGTGAAGGCTTTTTTAGATGTTGTTTGGCAAACTCTAATCTGGCCTCCCTGTTGAATTCCTTAAGAATGTTCCAAATAGTTGTTTTGGCCAAGCATAATGTTTTTGCTATCTCTCTGATGGGTTTGTTTTGTTTTTTCAGCCTGATGATGGCTTGCTTCACTGATAGTGACAGCTCTTTGGATCTCATCTTGAGAGTTGACAGCAACAGATTCCAAATGCAAATAGCAATAGCACTTGAAATGAACTCTGGACCTTTTATCTGCTCATTGTAATTGGGATAATGAGGGAATAACACACACCTGGCCATGGAACAGCTGAGAAGCCAATTGTCCCATTACTTTTGGTTTCTTAACACGTGGGAGGCACATATGCAAACTGTTGTAATTCCTACACCGTTCACCTGATTTAGATGTAAATACCGTCAAATTTAGGCTGACAGTCTGCAGTTGAAGCAAATCTTGTTTGTTTCATTTCAAATCCATTGTGGTGGTGTATAGAGCCAAAAATGTTACTAGTGTGTCGATGTCCAAATATTTATGGACCTGACTGTATGCCCTAGGGACAAAATTGTTATTTGAGTCATAATTATAGGTACACATAATGTAACTAAAGTAATAGCACACAAACAGTATAACTATAATATAATATTATATAAGATATATTATATCATTTCTAATATAGTTTATTGAGTGCACTGAGTAAACATCCACAGTGCAGGGACCCTTTAATAATATGTATATCCCCCTTTAGCAGCAATCACCTTCACAAAATGTTTCTTGTAACTGCAAACAGCTTGTTAAAGGGAATCGTCACTAGGAAATTCACTGTTAAGCCAGGCATAATACCCTGTATGGCTGGAGAAAAAGTATTTTTATCCATATGTAAGTGAGCAGTTAAGTGCACCATGTGCTGGCCCAAACCACTCTGTGAACCACTGCTCCTCCCTCTTCCTCTTCCTTCCCCTATATCTCCTTCTAGCGTGACAAGGTAATGTTCCTTCATGGTCATTTTGCCTGAACCTGTCAATCAAGAAGGAGAGGTAAGGGCTGGCAGAGGAAGCAGGAGTAATGGTGCACAGAGTGGCTTGGGTCCGCCCTCACTGCACTTAACTGCTCATTTGCATATGGATTACAGGGGTTGCGCAGTGGTATAGTACTGATGATCTGTCCTGAGGATAAATTATCAATATCAGACGGCAGGGATCCAACTCCTATCACCCCCACCCATCAGTTGTTTGAAGGTGTCGCAACACTCGTGCCAGTTCTGCGTCCTCTTCAAAGTCTGACTGCACACCATCTTGTATTGGTGGTGCAGTGTAATTACAGCTTCTCCTCCTATTAACTTGAATGGGACGAGCAGTTGTCATTACACTGCACTGCCGCCACAAGGGAGATGGCGTGCAGGTGTAATGCCCTGCAAGGGGGTATTACCACTCTTTTTACTCCTCCACTATCCTTAATGGTGTACCATGTATCATCTTGTGTATTTATGTCTAGGTCCTGCATAATGTGTAAAGTATTTATGACTTGGTAATGATTTGACGTGTAATGTGCATGGTTTGCCAGCAGATGGTGGCACTTCTGATAGAGCTGTTTTAAATAGAATGGAACCCTTCTTCCATTCTATCCCCCTCTCTAGAGAGGGAGGAGTTAGTTAGTTAGAGGTGAGTTCAGAGTGTCCCCTGTAAGGGGAAGCTGCAGGCTCTCGTCCCTCCTGGACGAGCCTGCAGAAAGCAGTCTAGCCTTCCCCTCCTTGGGGACAGGTTGTGCAGAGTCTAGCTTACCCCCTGTAAGGGGATGGCTGTGCTCCAGCCAGCAGAGCACTGTCTGCTCTGCTGGGCATAGTGGCCCAAGCAGAGCTGATTTTAGACAAAATGTGGCCCTGGACAAAATCAAAAGTGGGGCCCCAAATCTTGTAATAATGTGCTAAAAACACAGTCCGACACCTGACACCTCCGCCAATCAGCTGTTTGAGCAGACAGTGGGTGCTGTTCACAGCTGCTGTCCCATAGACATACAGCGGTGAGCAGGAAAAGAGAAGGGAGATGGCACATGCACACAGTGCACGCCGTCTCCTCAAACAGCTGATCGACATGGGGTGGCGGGTGTCCCTACAGTACCCTAGTAGTAATAATATAACCATAATGTCCCCCTGTAGGGCCCCCCACTAGTTCCAATATATAATGCTCACCGCCATAGTGCCAGTATATACCGTATTTTTTGCCCCATAAGACTCACTTTCCCCCTCCCACCCAAAGTGGGGGATAAATTCCCCTGCGTCTTATAAGGCAAATACTAATGAGCACTTTTATTATGGAAGCGTTAATTAGTACCGGAGGACCGGGAAGCGGTGAAGGCTCTGTACTCACCGATTCCTGGTCCTCGGCTGTTGGCTGTGAAGGCTGTGCACAGTGTGAGGGTGCGCTGTGACCTCACGCTGTGCGCGCCAGTTCAAAGTACAGCAGATGGAGGAGAAGGAAGACCGAGCGCGGGCGGTGAGGAGCGGCGGCGTCCAGGAGCAGGAGAGCTAACTGGGTTTTTTATTTTAAGTTTTCTGTGGCATGGGGAATGCTAACAGGCAATGGGGGCACATATGGGGACTGACGACAGGCACATATGGGGGCTGACGACAGGCACATATGGGGGCTGACGACAGGCACATATGGGGGCTGACGACAGGCACATATGGGGGCTGACGACAGGCACATATGGGGGCTGACGACAGGCACATATGGGGGCTTACGACGGTCACATATGGGGGCTGATGACAGGCACATATGGGGGCTGATGATGGGCACATATGGGGCAAAAAATACATTTTATACTCTATAATGTTCCCCCGTAGTGCCACTATATAATGCTCCACCATTCCTCCCCAGTAGTGCCAGGTATATATATTGATATCCTTCCCCCCTTTCCTGGTGCCCCCAGCAGTGTGAACATTTAGTATAGAAAAAAAATAAACACCTCACTCCATTTTCTCCGCCGCTGTCTGCGATGCAGACCACAGTTTTATCTGTGGCTTGTGTTGCTGCGTCCCGATGCATGCGGTCCCAATGACATCACCACTCCTGCTCCGGGTCTCACGTGATCACGTCATCATGCGAGACACAGTGCAGGAGGTTGCATTGATGTCCTTGCAGCTTCTTGCGTTGTTCTAATGCCTCACAGGCTTGAGGCCTTGCGGCCTGAAGCTTGTAAAGTTGGACGGCCATGAGTGCGCCCCTATATGGGTAGCAAAGTGGTGACCTAGGCAGATGACTACCCTCGCCTATCCATTATCCCAGCCCTAATGCAGAGCACATTACCGCAGGAGGTAAAACAGGAGAGGACTATAACTCCCAACATGTCTAATCCATTATTATTTAATATCAGAACACATTACAGGGGGACGTATAATAGGATGGGACTACAACTCCAAGCATATCCAAGCCATTATTATGTAATATCAGAGTACATTATAAGATGAGGTATAAGAGGAGAGGACTACAACTCCCAGCATATCCAGGGTGTTGTAATGTACCCTTATATTATATAATAATGGCCTGTACATTCTGAGAGTTGTAGTCCTCTCTTGTTATACCTGCTCTTGTAATGTACTCTGATATTACATAACAAGCTGGACATGCTGGGAGTTTTAGTCCAATCCTGATACCTCATCTTGTAATGTACTCTGTTATTACATAACAGGTGGTATAAGAGGAGAGTACTACAACTCCCAGCACTTCCCTGGCACTTACATTGAATATTTCACTTCTTCCCATGCATCACTGGTCTTCTTCTTCTTCATTACTTTTCTGAATAGCTCCACCTCCTGTTCTGGTCACATGATGGTGAGGTCATCGCATGTCCTTCATCCACCTCTTCTCTGCTGAGCTCCGCCTCCTGTATGTGAAATCATCGCAGGTCCTACAGCTCAAGTAGAAGAGTATTGCTGGTGTCCAGAGCTGTCAGTTTGCAGAGCAGCACTGTGGTAATGACTTGTGTTATGTGTACAGGGAGGGGGCCTTACACTACATTGTAAAGTGCAGCTTTTCAGCTGTCTGTCCGTTTGCTTCCACGGACATTCAGCTGAACAGCAGCACTGAAGCAGGGGGCCCAGTTACCCAGTTTGTCCCCCTTCCCCGAATGCCAGCCCTGGGCCCAAGCTACAAGCCTCAGAAGCCAGGAGAAAAGTTCCCCTGGACAAGCTAAGGATGAAGATAGAGTTAGACAAAGAGATAAGTTGCAGCCGAAAGAAGGAAAAGTTCCTACTTAAGCCAGTGTTATCGCAATTCATGTGATTCTCATCTTCTTTGTGTGGTGCCAAAACAATTAGAAGTATAAGTATGCACGTGCTATACTTTTTTCATAATGAGACCAGACTCACAAAGTTGGTTTCATGAAAGTATCTTCTTATCCCCCTGAGTCAGAACAAGAGAGAGCTTTATTCAAGTTACATTCACTTAAATAGAAGATATGACATCTCAAAAGGGACGTTCCTTAAGAAAAGACTATTGGCTTCTTAACTTAGGAGTGGTTTCATCAACTTCAACTCTGAGTTTCATTGGCACATTCAAAAATGGCAACCTAACTCCCCCTCCCCATCGCCCAGTGACCTTAAGACAAAAAAATACACATGAGGCTCATATATCTGTTCTACAGGATGTTCACATTATATATATGTAGAGAAATAAATCTCTTACACCAGCCAACATAGCAGAGCCGAAAGAGTTCAGATATAGCAACACTGAGAGTGATTGCCTGCCAGAACTTAAGCCAAAGCCTGCTGGTGACCAAGATAAGTTGGAAGACTGTTCCCTGATGAAGGTTTATGCCAAGTAAAGCTGTTAACTACTTCAATACCAGTCTGGACTCAGTATCTTTCTCCACCCACTTCATCCACAACCCTATTTATACTGCTTCGGACTACAACGCCTGGGGTTCCCAGACATCCATATAGGAGCACCGTGACAAGTGCTAAAGCCACACCCAATGGACACTATAGGCAAACTTTACACCACTCTGGCAATCCTACACCTGGGGTCCACCATCACCTTCTACATAGGGAGTCTAACCTCTTGTTGCTGAAATGCAACTGGCGTCACAACAAAAGCTCTAAAAACTCACATAACACCTGTAGGAGAGGCCCCTAGCGCACTCGCCTGCTGCACAGGTAAATATAGAAGAGGATACAGTGATTGCATTAGCACCACAACCCCTTCAAACAGCTGATAGGTGGGAGTGTCAGGAGTTGGACTCCCACCAATATATTGGTGACCTATCCTGAGGATACGTCATCAATATTATACTACTGCACTTTTCCTGAAAGTGAAAGGGATTGCTCTACAAGGCAGTGTGCCTGGTTTAGTATTACATTTTCTGGTGACAGACTCTCTTTAATGGCGAATTTTATACCATTCTACCTTGTAAATTTGTTTCAGTTCATCATTATTTCTGGGATGCCTTTCCTGTACAGCCCTTTTTAGGTTGTGCCACAGCATCTCAATAGTGTTAAGGTCAGGACTTTGACTTGACTATTTCAAAACACAAATCTTCATTTCAACTATTCTGTAGTTGATTTTCCTGTGTGTGTTGGGTCATAGTCTCACCTTAACTTGAGGTCATGGACTTCTGTGTCTCCCCCAACCCCCCCCCCCCCCCCCAACGCCAGCCCTGGGCCCAAGCTACAAGCCTCAGAAGCCAGGAGAAAAGTTCCCCTGGACAAGCTAAGGATGAAGATAGAGTTAGACAAAGAGATAAGTTGCAGCAGAAAGAAGGAAAAGTTCCTACTTAAGCCAGTGTTATCGCAATTCATGCGATTTTCATCTTCTTTGTGTGATGCCAAATAAACTAGAAGTATAAGTATGAGAGCGCCATACTGCTTTCGCAATGAGACCAGGACACAAGTTGGTTTGAGTAGTACTTCCCATCCCCCAGAATCTGCGTGCTTTATTCAAGTTACATTCACTTATTTAGACAGTATGATGTAGACAAAAGGAGTGTTCCTTAAGGAAAGGTAATTGGCTCCTTAACTAGTGTAGTTCACCAACTTCAGTACTCAGTTTATTGGTACATTTGAAAGTATCAAACTAAACTTCCATTCCCCCCCCCATAGTGATCTTAGAACAAAAGAAAAGTATGTGTGGTTCATATAGCTAATTAGCCGTCCTCTAGTGGTCTAAAATGAGTAATGCAATATATATATAGAAAGAAAGAAAACCTATCTCTACAATTCCCTCCTTTTTGCGGGAAATAGACTCAAAGTGAACAGGCAAAGTGAGGTAGTGAGGTACTATCCCTATGCCCTGAACGGCGAAGAGCTGGACTTTCCTTATTTCTTCACCAGGTCCCCCCAAATACCTTTTGGGTTTCCTTCACCTTGTCCAATTTGCCCCCCAACCATCAACAAGGTTTTCATTTGCTTCAGGATGGAATTGCATTCTTAAAATAGCTGTTCATTATCCTTGTCTCCGACAGGGTCACAGAGCATATACATAGTGTTTGAGTGCATGGACGTATTTAACATTTTAAAAACAATTTTCCTAAAACATGGAACTATACAACACCCTATTAAAGTCAAATACTATAGCCAGAGTGATTAATAATTCCGGAATTTTCAGCCAGTTCATTTGATAAAGCTGTGAGTCCCTTCAAAGTCTTGGTGATACTTTAGTCAGGGGCAGTGTTCTTCGTAATGTAGGTGCAACAGGAACTTCCAAAGATCTTGTAAACCCCTCCTTTTTCTGCTAAAATCCTGTTGAGGACATGACAGTTCTGTAGAGTCATAACCGAAGAGCTCAGTTGTTACGCTATTCCCCTCACAGCATCACAGGTGTAATTCACTAATCTCTGTTGATGATAATAGAGATGTTATTCCAATCACCTTTTTTTTTTTAACACTACTAATGGGAATTAATGACTCAAATCCTGCAGCTATCTGATTTCTAGCCTTAAATTTGTCAGAAACTCTTCTAGGGAATCCTATGCCATCAATGTATACGTTAGAGTCAAAGGATATAGGGAGTGGCCTTCTTCGTCGTGATCGAACCTTATGTTGCTAACTGACTTGATCCCACTCAGGAGGTGAAAATAGAACAAATGTCATCAGCACTTTGATCAGGGTACATTGGCCAATCCATTCCATTTGCATCCTTGGTCAGAGTTTCAAATCTCCACATAACCATCAGTCACTATTTGTATAATTTGTATAATTTAACTGGATTATATAAGAACAATATCCTAGAGGGAAAACACCAAGGGGCATGCCTGTATAAAATCCTGTCTCTAAGGCCAGTTTGTCTTCATAATTTTAAATTGGCCAAATATTTAATGCCAATTATAGGTAAGAATTGTAGGAGCCACAGGTGCAACTGAACTTTTATAGTTTTTATTTATTAATATTTTATTAATATTCTCCCTAATAAGGACATATTCTGAGCTATAGTTTTTTTATTTTTTGGGCGAATGTCTTAGATAGTGGCTCATTTTTTGTGGGTTGAGGTGATGGTTAGATTGGTACTATTTTGGGGGGGTATACGCCTTTTTGATCGCTTGGTGTTGCACTTTTAGTGATGTAAGGTGACCAAATTTTTTTTTATTTAGCACAGTTTTTATTTTATTGGACTGTGTTCACCTGAGGGGGTAGGTCGATACTGACGTGGCGATACCTAATATGTATACTTTTCTTTTTTTCCCTATTTTATACAGTTTTTTTCCCTTTGTTTTGACAAAAGGATATATATTTATTTTTTTACTTGAAATTTTCAAATTTTGGGGGAAAACTTTATTTTTTAACCTTTTTTTTTCACTTTCTTTTTTGTCCCACTCTGGGACTTCAACTTTTGGGGGTCTGATCCCCTTTACAATGCATGACAATACTTCTATATTGTCATGCATTGGCTGTAAGTATATTACACACTGTAATACACTTGTAATAAGTGTATTACACACTGTAATACACTTACAGCCTTCATGCCTGTGAGATCCAGGGGGCTGGATCTCACAGGCTCTCCCAGAAGGCAGCCACGATGCCTAAAGAAGGCATTGTGCTGCCTTTCATGCCATCAGGTCCCCATCACAGCAGCACGGGGACCCGATGGCAGCTCCGATACCCACAAGGCCATCGCATGTGCCGTGATACATCAAGGGTTAATGCACCAGCATCGTGATTTCACCGATGCCGGCGCATGCAGAAGGGGTCCGGCTATTAGTGACTGACGGACCCCTGCCGCGGATCGGTCTGGCGCATCTCCTGCACCCGTCCGATCAGAGCGCCTTACATGTACGGCGCTGGTCCTTAAGTCACGGACATCTGCGCCGTACATGTACTGCGCGGGTCCTCTACGGGTTAAAAAATATATTATTTGTTTGTGATTTGGTAGCCAAAAGCAGGGGTGGGTACACAGAAGACATGCAACTATTCCATTCACATGTCATCTCTGTTTTGGTTCCACTTCTGTTTTTTTGGGGCATTAGCAATACTGATGGATTACTGACCAAATGCTGATGAGTTAAGGCAGATGCTCAAAAGACAGGGTCCGTTTTTTGGGTGTTGTTCTTATGACGGTGCAGGCAAAGGGCAAAATAATCAGTGACGTCAACACAAACTTACTCCTGACACCCTCTCCACTCTGTCATGGGGGCACTACTTGTATTAGCTTGTAAAAGAACAAGTTATGTAGACATCTATGTGGAATCAGCTGATAACGGAGTAAAAGGAGTGCCCTTCTTCTTGGTGCTAACATTGACCTGTAAGGCTGAGTTCATAATAGAGTTATTTGGTCAGTTTTGGCCCCGTGACTGCCCAAATAAGTGAAGTGTGCAGTGATTCTAAGAGCGACGCCTGTCATCTGCATGTCATACGGACTCACAGTATTATTTCACTACCAAAGCAGACTCCCTATGCATGTTACTGCAAGGCACAGTGTTATACGCCACTATAAAGGCTCTCTGCAGCCAGGAAATAGCCGTTTTCGTTATGTAATTCGCCACAAATTTATTGGGATCAAACCAAATTACTCCCCAAAAATTTGGCGAACCGGCAACTCAGATTTTTTTATAATTTGCTCATCTCTAATCACTTTCATAGGAAGCTTCCACCATAACTCAGCTTGCTCCAGACTATTATTATCCTTCAACCAACTTCTCTTTTCCTTCAATTCACTTTCCACAATCCTTCACTTAGTCTACCAGTTTCTTCCATGAATGATTTTTAACTTCCTAACTGAATTCTTTCCCTCTGTTTCCACCATTAGCTGAGCAGCCGTTAACAGCTCACCACTATATCCTGTGACATTAGAATTACCCGTTTTTGTGGGGGCACACAGCTAAACAATATCTGGTTGCTATTAAACCCACATCAGCCATGATGAGGAGTACGGCTGGCTTAGCTAATTAACTGAGCCAGATACAGTACCTGCCTCCTTCATAACCTCATTGTCAAAGGTTATAGAAGAAACTCCACTTCTGGGACCACGTGTGGGACTCTTAAATCTGGTTATTTGCAGTTTCAGAATTAAAGTTTACAGGTGAAACTTGAAAAATTAGAATATTGTGCAAAGTTCATTTATTTCAGAAATGCAACTTAAAAGGTGAAACTAATATATGAGACTCATTACATACAAAGCGAGATATTTCAAGCCTTTATTTGTTACAATTTGGATGATTATGGCTTACCGCTTATGAAACCCCAAAGTCACAATCTCAGGTCCCCTTTGCTCAGGGGGTATGGATGAATTAGCTGACTAGAGTGTGACACTTTGAGCCTAGAATATTGAACCTTTTCACAAAATTCTAATTTTAAGCTGTATTAATGCAATTCCTTTTAATTTGCATTACTGAAATAAATGGACTTTTGCACGATTTTCACATTTTTTGAGCTTCACCAGTATATTAGTAAATTTTATCAATTTACGCCTGCAAACCACTCACTGACTTTTATGTTGCTTTACAACCTGCTAATGTTTAAATTCTATATTAAAGGGGTTTTCCAGGATTTATATATTGATAGCCTATCCTCAGGATAGGTCATCAATATCTGATCAGTGTGAGGGGGGGGGGGGGGTGTCAGACTCTCGGACCCCCACCAATGAGTGTATGAAGAGTCAGAGGCACTACATGAGTCCTTAGGCCTCTTCCTAGGCCATGTGATGTCACATTCATCAGTCACATGGGCTTGGAGCAGCAAGTGAATGGGGCAGAGCCCATAACAAGCACAGCCGTTATCAAATGGATGGCACCATGCTTGGCAAGATGCGGGGTGGCTGCAAAGTTCACTGGAGCTCTGGTGAGTGCAGAGGTCGCAATAACACCTGTACAAGCGTCATAGATGCCTGTTCAGGCAATTTTACTCCCTGGAAAAAGTCTAAGGTGTACCAATACGCCTTAGACTTTTCCCTGCTTTTCATCAGCGCAGGGAATTCTGTGAACGGTACAGACAGCGCAGCAATGCTGCGTGCCTGCAATAACCAATAGCAAAGCTCCGGACAGCAAGAAGCTTTGCTATTGGTTAGTTTTGGTGGGCGCCTGAGCGATACAGCACCCTGCAGCAGGGGAAGCTGGAAGGAGGAGGGGCCGGCTCCTGGGGGTGGATGAAGCAAGGAGTGGCGGGCACGCTGTGCAAGGACCCCAAGAAGCAGAGGGAAATAACAGTGTACGTACCACAAAAATAGTGCTAATAAAAACTACAGTTCATTCAGCAAAAAACAAGCCCTCATACAGCTCCGTGGATGGAAATTTAGAAAAGCTATTGCTGTCAGAAAATGGCAATGCAAAGAAATCTTTGATCTTTTTTTAAAAAAAAATATATTTTTTTGAAGTAGTAAAACAAAATAAAAACTATACAAGTTTGGCATCACCGTAATTGTATTGATCCTCAAAATAAAGACTTCATTTAATTTTTAGCACAAGTGAACGCTGTAATGTTAAAACCAAAACAACCTTGGTGGACTTTTTTTTTTCGATTTCACCCCAAAGATAATTTTTTTCTTGTTTTCCAATGCGAGACATGACAAATTTAATGGTGACATTAAAAATACAATGCAAAAATAAGCCCTCATTTGCATATGTGAATGGAAAATTAAAAAAGTTATGGCTCTTGGAATGTGGGGAGGAAAAAATTTAAAGCAAACCTTTCACCTGCATTTCACTTAATAAACTATCAAAAGTACCTGAGGATGATCTATAAGGTACTTTTGATAGTTTATTAAGTGAAATGCAGGTGAAAGGTTCGCTTTAAATGCAAAAATGAAAATGGGCTTGGTCTTTAAGGGATTAAAATCCTGGAATATTCCAGTTTAAACTAACAATTGACAGACCTCTTTCATGTTTAACTACTTAAAGGGGTTTTACAGGAATTTACAATGGCAGCTAGCAGCCCATCCTAGAATATTTATAGGATGAATTGCAACCAGCTGCTGCAAAAGGGGAGAGGGATTGGGCCCTCACTTGATTACACTATGCTCCAGCACCTGCAATACAGTGGTGAATGTTCCTGTCAGACTGCTCAGCCTGATGGCATTATTGCATATACAGTCGTGGCCAAAAGTTTTGAGAATGACACAAATATTAGTTTTCACAAAGTCTGCTGCTAAACTGCTTTTAGATCTTTGTTTCAGTTGTTTCTGTGATGTAGTGAAATATAATTACACGCATTTCATACGTTTCAAAGGCTTTTATCAACAATTACATGACATTTATGCAAAGAGTCAGTATTTGCAGTGTTGGTCCTTTTTTTTCAGGACCTCTGCAATTCGACTGGGCATGGTCTCAATCAACTTCTGGGCCAATTCCTGACTGATAGCAACCCATTCTTTCATAATCACTTCTTGGAGTTTGTCAGAATTAGTGGGATTTTGTTTGTCCACCTGCCTCTTGAGGATTGACCACAAGTTCTCAATGGGATTAAGATCTGGGGAGTTTCCAGGCCATGGACCCAAAATGTCAACGTTTTGGTCCCCGAGCCACTTAGTTATCACTTTTGCCTTATGGCACGGTGCTCCATCGTGCTGGAAAATTCATTGTTCTTCAAACTGTTGTTGGATTGTTGGAAGAAGTTGCTGTTGGAGGGTGTTTTGGTACCATTCTTTATTCATGGCTGTGTTTTTGGGCAAAATTGTGAGTGAGCCCACTCCCTTGGATGAGAAGCAACCCCACACATGAATGGTCTCAGGATGCTTTACTGTTGGCATGACACAGGACTGATGGTAGCGCTCACCTTTTCTTCTCCGGACAAGCCTTTTTCCTGATGCCCCAAACAATCGGAAAGAGGTTTCATTGGAGAATATGACTTTGCCCCAGTCCTCAGTAGTCCATTCACCATATTTTCAGCAGAAGATCAATCTGTCCCCTGCCGGCCTCAGAATTTTGGCATAGAGTCTACTCCATAATTCCAGTGTCATAAGTGTGGGGCTCACCAAATGTCGCAAAATTTGACGAAATGTTGTAAAAATATTTGCAAAACTGGTAGAGAAGACTTGATAAATTTCCCCTATAGTTTGCGTTAATTCATATCAAAAGTGGTTTCTGGGACATTCCTATGTGGAATGGGGACTGGGTTTCAATGTCTGAAATTCACTCATTTTTATCACCAGTATTCCAGCAATGTATTTTGTAGCTTAGTTGCATCCTTACATATATGAACCCTTTCACTATAGCTTAGTTGCATCCATACATATATGAACCCTTTCATTATGGGTACCTGCCTGGTCATGTGATCTTCACTCTAACCCTCAGTCCAGTTCATGCTTTCCTGTCCAGACAAGTGGAGATTATCTATCAGATTCCTTTTGCTAACAGTCAGACCGCTCCCCACTCTTGCTGCTGTGGGGGGAAGATGGTTATTGCAAGGTAATCATCATTATAATAGTAGGTATGGAATCGGGATAACAGTATGACAGATCTACTGTTCTTTTGACAGGCCTAGATAAAGATGACCACAGAAGAGTATTGCATTAATTAGTGTAATGTGTGTTGCTCTAAGTGCAAGGGGGCTGTCTCATCACAGTGATGACTTTAAGAATTAGGCGGGACTGTTTACTATGCTAAAAATGCTAACAAAAAGGAAGTCAGTTCGAGTGACTTTGAAAAATGATGCTATATCCATAATATCATCCATCTGGGTAGCCCTATAATTGCTTGGAGGACCAGTATACCACCTATATACTTGTTTCTAAAGGAAAATTGATATGAAGTTTTCCTCAACTAATAACCTTGAATTCAAGGCTGCCTCAGGTGTTAGTCTAAAGCCTAAATAGTCTATGGAGCATGCCATCACAGAATACAGTATTGTCAGATACTGTATTGATAGTGTGCAATATATTATCTGTTTAAACTTGTTCAGTTTTGATATTTCTTAATAGGCAACTATAGGTGAATATTACATATAATGTGGTCAGAAATGTTTTGTGTAGTCTGCTTATTTTGGGTCTTTTCCTTGTCTACCATTTGTACTAATGTAAATTTTCTCTCTATGACTGTGCTAAGTGAGCAGGCTATTCCTGGCGTGGCACTAGAGAGCTGTGCTGTTTAATACATAAGCTTCAGAATCACCCCCCTCCTCCACCCTTCTTCACTTCTGATATTTCTGCTACTATTTTACTAGAGACAAGTTCTTTAGTAAATATAGAGATTTCTTAACATTTACAGGGGTGAGAATGAGGAACTACAGGCTGCTGAAAAGTGAGGAAGATGCCACTTTTTCTTAACATTACAGGTTCTCGTCTGACCCTGTTAATCAAGAAGGAGAGGTAGGGTGCTCTGCCCCTTTTACGAGTCTGAGGGAGCGTGCGGCCCCCTATGGCCAGTGGATCAGCAAGCAAGCTGCACATTGAGTGGAGGGTCAGAGCAAGCTGGCTGAGAAGAAGACAGCTGAAGACGGGTCTGGGCCACCAGGAGAGGTAAGTAGAGCAGTGACAGCCACGGGCCGCTGCTGTACCATGCACACAATAGCTAGTGCTGCCCTTAGTGCACCTAAAGGTGTTGTCTGAGATAATTAAAGGGTTCTGTCAAAAATCTGGCAGTCTTCTGACCAATGGAGGCAAGACGGTTTCCTCAGTACTTACCCTTCCTTGCACCACCAATTCCACCACCTCTGCCATGCTCACATGACCACCTGGACTGGCTGCAGGCTCTTCCACTCAGGTCCCGACCAGATGTATTCCTAAGTCTTTCTGTTCAGTTATATACTGTATATACAACTGACTTGTGAAATGTTGCCGCCGAGAGGAGAGTCTGCTCAGAGTGAGATGCTGTGCTGGCAGAAGGTAGTATGCAGCATGGACTATAAGAAATTATTAGGTTTCATGAGATCATGATGCAGTTGGAGGGTGTGTGTAACGGTTATTGTAACAGTGGGGAGAGACCTCCCCTTGTAAAGAAGCCAAGTGGTTAGCCACACCTCTGTGGCTGGTCACTTCTGATTGATATGTGTGGTGCTGGAATTTTATGGGGGCATAAATGAAGAAGGTAAAAGTAAAGTATGCCATGCTCAGGGAAGCTTGGCTAGTTAGATTATATAAAAAGTACAGTTTTTTTTTTGCTTTGGTGATAGGTCCTTGTAATGTAACGTGAATTCAAAAGATTTAAGAATGAATAAGATTATAAAGGCTAAGTAGGTAAATATTTTTACTAAGTGATCTAATATAAGAAAACAAATCACTAACCAAAAATACTAAGTAAATACATCACTAGCCAAAATTGGGTGCAGACTCTATCGAACCTGCTATAACACATGGCTGAAACCAAAAAACAAAAAAATTATAGTGGCAATTTTGGAGGAGCTGCTCAACCCCTGACACAGTGGCGTGTCCTCAATTAGGGGGAGCAACCCGACTGCATGTGGACCGCGGTAATCGACTAACCCCAGCAAAATATGCATACAATGGAGGATGTCGGCGCGGTCCACATGCACCACAAGAGCAAACTACACAGAATGTAGCAATCATATGAAACACAGAGAAAGAATGCACCAAACAGATATAACACTGACTATGCTGGCAAGACACAAATGAAGATATTAAAAGCTGAGACTTTCGCCAATATATACCAGTGATGGATATATCGGAGCCCATCATGCACCACGTCACGGCTCTAATATCTTCATTTGTGTCTTGCCAGCATAGTCAGTGTTATATCTGTTTGGTGCATTCTTTCTCTGTGTTTCATATGATTGCTACATTCTGTGTAGTTTGCTCTTGTGGTGCATGTGGACCGCGCCGACATCCTCCATTGTATGCATATTTTGCTGGGGTTAGTCGATTACCGCGGTCCACATGCGGTCGGGTTGCTCCCCCTAATTGAGGACACGCCACTGTGTCAGGGGTTGAGCAGCTCCTCCAAAATTTCCACTATAATTTTTTTGTTTTTTGGTTTCTGCCTTGTTAGATTTGAGTGTGTTTGCCTTTACCTGGCATTCAAACACTCCTTTGCACCTGGTAACCTCCATCACATGGTCTGGTGTGGGTGTGGCTTGCAGCCTGGCTTCATTCACATTGCACAACCGCAGCATTCATGCTGGGCGTTTGTGGGAAGCTTTGCTGCGAGCTGAATTATATCACCCCCAGACCGTGTTCACACCATAGTTAGAGCAGCGGTTAGGACCCCTTGCCATGCTGAGAGCTATAACACATGGCTGTCTACCATGTTATAACATATGACCGACACCTGAGGGTGTAAAAGAGATAGGGCAAATCAATACTTGCATCTTACCTAGGATGAAGTTCTTGGTAGAGTCTCCAGAATGTATGTGTGCCACAGAGTTTAAATCGTTTAGCCCCTCCTCCAGTGTGCAGCATGCATGTCTCTGAGATCACTCAGGAATGTGGTCTTATCAGCACAATGGGGGATGTAAATATCGTAGCAAACAGCGGCTACACCCACCAATCGGTTTTGGATACGAGGTGCTCACCTCTAAAGGCCTATGTAGCGAAAAAGTGTGTAAAAAGTGTGTATATAGAATTAAGAGGGGCACTCTCTGCATAGGGGATCACACACGAATAGGGTGTCCGTGACACGGACCCGAACCCGGACATTTTCGTAAAAGTTCGGGTTCGGTGTTCGTCGCTTTCTTGGCGCTTTTGTGACGCTTTCTTGGCGCTTTTTGAAAGGCTGCACATTGCTGGCACCCTGGTATAAACGGCTGACATCGGTGATGCGATGTCAGCCGTTTAACCCTTTTCATGCAGCGGTCCGTACGGACCGCTGTATGGAAAAGGTTAACAGCGCAAGGAGCTCCCTCCCTCTCCGATCGGGGGGCTGCTGTGCCATTGCAACACCCCGATGGGAGAGGGAGAGAGCCCCCAGAGAGCCCCCCGAAGCCCCGTCCTCACCCTTCCCCGTCTGCGAAGTTGTGACAGACGGGGAAGGTTCCCATGGCAACAGGACGCCTGGCGTCCTGCTGTCCATGGTGCTGAACAGATCTGTGCTGAAAGCATAGATCTGTTCAGTGTAAGTAAAATACAGTGCAGAAACCTATATAGGTTCTGTACTGTATTTTACAGACATTAGACCCACTGGATCTTCAAGAACCAAGTGGGTCTGGGTCCAATTTTTTTTAAAAAAAAAGTGAAAAAAGTTAAGATAAAATAAAAAAACATTTATCACTGAATAAAAATAAAAATAAAAAAATACACTACACATATTAGGTATCGCCGCGTCCGTAACGACCTGATCTATAAAACGGTCATGTTACTTTCCCCGCACGGTGAACGCCATAAAAATAAAAAAATAAAAACTATGAGAAAATTGAAATTTTGCCCACCTTACTTCCCAAAAAAGGTAATAAAAGTGATCAAAAAAGTCGCATGTACGCCAAAATAGTACCAATAAAACCGTCATCTCATCCCGCAAAAAATGAGACCCTTCTCAAGATAATCGCCCAAAAACTGAAAAAACTATGGCTCTTAGACTATGGAAACACTAAAACATGATTTTTTTTGTTTCAAAAATAAAATAATTGTGTAAAACTTTTATAAATAAAAATAAAGTATACATATTAGGTATCGCCGCGTCCGTATCGACCGGCTCTATAAAATTATCACATGACCTAACCCCTCAGGTGAGCACCGTAAAAAAAAAAGAAAAAAAAAGTGTAAAAAAAGCAATTTTTTGCCATCTTACGTCACAAAAAGTGTAATAGCAAGCGATCAAAAAGTCATATGCACCCCAAAATAGTGCCAATCAAACAGTCATCTCATCCCGCAAAAAATTAGACCCTACTCAAGATAATCGCCCAAAAACTGTAAAAACTATGGCTCTTAGACTATGGAGACACTAAACAATTTTTTGGTTTTAAAAATGAAGTTATTGTATAAAACTTACATAAATAAAAAAAATTGTATACATATTAGGTATCGCCGCGTCCGTGACAACCTGCTCTATAAAATTACCACATGATCTAACCTGTCAGATGAATGTTGTAAATAACAAAAAAAAAAACGTGCCAAAAAAGCTATTTCTTGTTACCTTGCCGCACAAAAAGTGTAATATAGAGCAACCAAAAATCATATGTACCCTAAACTAGTACCAACAATACTGCCACCCTATTCCGTACTTTCTAAAATGGGGTCACTTTTTTGGAGTTTCTACTCTAGGGGTGCATCAGGGGGGCTTCAAATGGGACATGGTGTCAAAAAAACTGTCCAGCAAAATCTGCCTTCCAAAAACCGTATGGCATTCCTTTCCTTCTGCGCCCTGCCGTGTGCCCGTACAGCTGTTTACGACCACATATGGGGTGTTTCTGTAAACTACAGAATTAGGGCCATAAATAATGAGTTTTGTTTGGCTGTCAACCCTTGCTTTGTAACTGGAAAAAAAATATTAAAATGGAAAATCTACCAAAAAAGTGAAATTTTGAAATTGTATCTCTATTTTCCATTAAATCTTGTGCAACACCTAAAGGGTTGACAAAGTTTGTAAAATCAGTTTTGAATACCTTGAGGGGTGTAGTTTCTTAGATGGGGTCACTTTTTTGGAGTTTCTACTCTAGGGGTGCATCAGGGGGGCTTCAAATGGGACATGGTGTCAAAAAAACTGTCCAGCAAAATCTGGCTTCCAAAAACCATACGGCGCACCTTTCACTCTACGCCCCGCTGTGTGGCCGTACAGTAGTTTACGGCCACATTTGGGGTGTTTCTGTAAACAGCAGAGTCAGGGCAATAAAGATACAGTCTTGTTTGGCTGTTAACCCTTGCTTTGTTAGTGGAAAAAATGGGTTAAAATGGAAAATTAGGCAAAAAAATGAAATTCTCAAATTTCATCCCAATTTGCCAATAACTCTTGTGCAACACCTAAAGGGTTAACGAAGTTTGTAAAATCAGTTTTGAATACCTTGAGGGGTGTAGTTTCTTAGATGGGGTCACTTTTTTGGAGTTTCTACTCTAGGGGTGCATCAGGGGGGCTTCAAATGGGACATGGTGTCAAAAAAACTGTCCAGCAAAATCTGGCTTCCAAAAACCATACGGCGCACCTTTCACTCTACGCCCCACTGTGTGGCCGTACAGTAGTTTACGGCCACATTTGGGGTGTTTCTGTAAACAGCAGAGTCAGGGCAATAAAGATACAGTCTTGTTTGGCTGTTAACCCTTGCTTTGTTAGTGGAAAAAATGGGTTAAAATGGAAAATTAGGCAAAAAAATGAAATTCTCAAATTTCATCCCAATTTGCCAATAACTCTTGTGCAACACCTAAAGGGTTAACGAAGTTTGTAAAATCAGTTTTGAATACCTTGAGGGGTGTAGTTTCTTAGATGGGGTCACTTTATGGAGTTTCTACTCTAGGGGTGCATCAGGGGGCTTCAAATGGGACATGGTGTCAAAAAAACTGTCCTGCAAAATCTGGCTTCCAAAAACCATACGGCGCACCTTTCACTCTACGCCCCGCTGTGTGGCCGTACAGTAGTTTACGGACACATATTGGGTGTTTCTGTAAACAGCAGAGTCAGGGCAATAAAGATACAGTCTTGTTTGGCTGTTAACCCTTGCTTTGTTAGTGGAAAAAATGGGTTAAAATGGAAAATTAGGCAAACAAATGAAATTCTCAAATTTCATCCCAATTTGCCAATAACTCTTGTGCAACACCTAAAGGGTTAACGGAGTTTGTAAAATCAGTTTTGAATACCTTGAGGGGTGTAGTTTATAGAATGGGGTCATTTTTGGGCGGTTTCTATTATGTAAGCCTCGCAAAGTGACTTCAGAGCTGTAGTGGTCCCTAAAAATTGGGTTTTTGTAAATTTCTGAAAAATTTCAAGATTTGCTTCTAAACTTCTAAGCCTTGTAACATCCCCAAAAAATAAAATATCATTCCCAAAATAATTCAAACATTAAGTAGACATATGGGGAATGTTAAGTCATCACAATTTTTGGGGGTATTACTATGTATTACAGAAGTAGAGAAACTGAAACTTTGAAATTTGCTAATTTTTCCAAATTTTTGGTAAATTAGGTATTTTATTATGCAAAAAAATTTATTTTTTTGACTTTATTTCACCAGTGTCATGAAGTACAATATGTGACGAAAAAACAATCTCAGAATGGCCTGGATAAGTCAAAGTGTTTTAAAGTTATCAGCACTTAAAGTGACACTGGTCAGATTTGCAAAAAATGGCCTGGTCCTTAAGGTGAAAATGAGCCCGGTCCTTAAGGGGTTAACCCTCAATGGTGTGGTTGTTTTTTGGCTAAAGCCTACATCAGGGTGAAGCTGTCACACCAAGTGCATTTAACCAGCAATAGTCTGTTTATTTTTTGGCCATATACTACATCAGGGGCAAGCTGCGCCCGTCACCAAGTGCATTTAACCCTCAGTAGTGTGGTTGGTCAAGCTGTCACACCAAGTGCATTTAACCAGCAATAGTCTGTTCATTTTTTGGCCATATACTACATCAGGGGCAAGCTGCGCCTGTCACCAAGTGCATTTAACCCTCAATGGTGTGGTTGTTTTTTGGCTAAAGCCTACATCAGGGTGAAGCTGTCACACCAAGTGCATTTAACCAGCAATAGTCTGTTTATTTTTTGGCCATATACTACATCAGGGGCAAGCTGCGCCCGTCACCAAGTGCATTTAACCCTCAGTAGTGTGGTTGGTCAAGCTGTCACACCAAGTGCATTTAACCAGCAATAGTCTGTTCATTTTTTGGCCATATACTACATCAGGGGCAAGCTGCGCCTGTCACCAAGTGCATTTAACCCTCAATGGTGTGGTTGTTTTTTGGCTAAAGCCTACATCAGGGTGAAGCTGTCACACCAAGTGCATTTAACCAGCAATAGTCTGTTTATTTTTTGGCCATATACTACATCAGGGGCAAGCTGCGCCCGTCACCAAGTGCATTTAACCCTCAGTAGTGTGGTTGGTCAAGCTGTCACACCAAGTGCATTTAACCAGCAATAGTCTGTTCATTTTTTGGCCATATACTACATCAGGGGCAAGCTGCGCCTGTCACCAAGTGCATTTAACCCTCAGTAGTGTGGTTGGTCAAGCTGTCACACCAAGTGCATTTAACCAGCAATAGTGTGGTTATTTTTTGGCCATATCCCAGTCTAATTCTGTCAGTAAATCCATACCGGTCACCCAGCGCCTAAATACTAGGCCTCAAATTTATATCCCGCTAAATCTGTCGTTACCTCTGTACTGTTCTGGCTGGGCAAGTTATTTAGTGTCCGTCAAAGCACATTTTTTGTTCTGGGTTGAAAAACAATTCCCAATTTAGCAATTTCCTAATTTAGTGGTTTCTGCTGTATCAGAGCTATTTGAAATCTATCCCTAAAAGGGTATATAATATTCAAGGTGCACATAGGGTCATTCAGAATAACTTCACACACACGCTACTGTGCATTTCCAAGTCTAATTCTGTCAGTAAATCCATACCGGTCACCCAGCGCCTAAATATTAGGCCTCAAATTTATGTCCCGCTAAATCTGTCTTTACCGCTGTACTGTTCTGGCTGGGCAAGTTATTTAGTGTCCGTCAAAGCACATTTTTTGTTCTGGGTTGAAATACAATTCCCAATTTAGCAATTTCATAATTTAGTGGTTTCTGCTGTATCAGAGCTATTTGAAATCTATCCCTAAAAGGGTATATAATATTCAAGGTGCACATAGGGTCATTCAGAATAACTTCACACACACGCTACTGTGCATTTCCAAGTCTAATTCTGTCAGTAAATCCATACCGGTCACCCAGCGCCTAAATACTAGGCCTCAAATTTATATCCCGCTAAATCTGTCTTTACCGCTGTACTGTTCTGGCTGGGCAAGTTATTTAGTGTCCGTCAAAGCACATTTTTTGTTCTGGGTTGAAAAACAATTCCCAATTTAGCAATTTCCTAATTTAGTGGTTTCTGCTGTATCAGAGCTATTTGAAATCTATCCCTAAAAGGGTTTATAATATTCAAGGTGCACATAGGGTCATTCAGAATAACTTCACACACACGCTGCTGTGCATTTCCAAGTCTAATTCTGTCAGTAAATCCATACCGGTCACCCAGCGCCTAAATACTAGGCCTCAAATTTATATCCCGCTAAATCTGTCTTTACCGCTGTACTGTTCTGGCTGGGCAAGTTATTTAGTGTCCGTCAAAGCACATTTTTTGTTCTGGGTTGAAAAACAATTCCCAATTTAGCAATTTCCTAATTTAGTGGTTTCTGCTGTATCAGAGCTATTTGAAATCTATCCCTAAAAGGGTATATAATATTCAAGGTGCACATAGGGTCATTCAGAATAACTTCACACACACGCTACTGTGCATTTCCAAGTCTAATTCTGTCAGTAAATCCATACCGGTCACCCAGCGCCTAAATACTAGGCCTCAAATTTATGTCCCGCTAAATCTGTCTTTACCGCTGTACTGTTCTGGCTGGGCAAGTTATTTAGTGTCCGTCAAAGCACATTTTTTGTTCTGGGTTGAAATACAATTCCCAATTTAGCGATTTCATAATTTAGTGGTTTCTGCTGTATCAGAGCTATTTGAAATCTATCCCTAAAAGGGTATATAATATTCAAGGTGCACATAGGGTCATTCAGAATAACTTCACACACACGCTACTGTGCATTTCCAAGTCTAATTCTGTCAGTAAATCTATACCGGTCACCCAGCGCCTAAATACTAGGCCTCAAATTTATATTCAGCTGAATTTGAATACAATACATTGGGCCAAATAATATTTTTGTTGTTGTGGTGAACGATAACAATGAGGAAAACATCTAGTAAGGGACGCGGACGTGGACATGGTCGTGGTGGTGTTAGTGGACCCTCTGGTGCTGGGAGAGGACGTGGCCGTTCTGCCACATCCACACGTCCTAGTGTACCAACTACCTCAGGTCCCAGTAGCCGCCAGAATTTACAGCGATATATGGTGGGGCCCAATGCCGTTCTAAGGATGGTAAGGCCTGAGCAGGTACAGGCATTAGTCAATTGGGTGGCCGACAGTGGATCCAGCACGTTCACATTATTTCCCACCCAGTCTTCTGCAGAAAGGCCACAGATGGCGCCTGAAAACCAACCCCATCAGTCTGTCACATCACCCCCATGCATACCAGGGAAACTGTCTCAGCCTCAAGTTATGCAGCAGTCTCTTATGCTGTTTGAAGACTCCGCTGGCAGGGTTTCCCAAGGGCATCCACCTAGCCCTTCCCCAGCGGTGAAAGACATAGAATGCAGTGACGCACAACCACTTATGTTTCCTGATGCTGAGGACATGTCTCTGATGATGACGAAACACAGGTGCCAACTGCTGCATCTTTCTGCAGTGTGCAGACTGAACAGGAGGTCAGGGATCAAGACTGGGTGGAAGACGATGCAGGGGACGATGAGGTCCTAGACCCCACATGGAATGAAGGTCGTGCCACTGACTTTCACAGTTCGGAGGAAGAGGCAGTGGTGAGACCGAGCCAACAGCGTAGCAAAAGAGGGAGCAGTGGGCAAAAGCAAAACACCCGCCGCCAAGAGACTCCGCCTGCTACTGACCGCCGCCATCTGGGACCGAGCACCCCAAAGGCAGCTTCAAGGAGTTCCCTGGCATGGCACTTCTTCAAACAATGTGCTGACGACAAGACCCGAGTGGTTTGCACGCTGTGCCATCAGAGCATGAAGCGAGGCATTAACGTTCTGAACCTGAGCACAACCTGCATGACCAGGCACCTGCATGCAAAGCATGAACTGCAGTGGAGTAAACACCTTAAAACCAAGGAAGTCACTCAGGCTCCCCCTGCTACCTCTTCTGCTGCTGCCGCCTCGGCCTCTTCTGCTGCTGCCGCCTCGGCCTCTTCCTCTGCCTCTGGAGGAATGTTGGCACCTGCCGCCCAGCAAACAGGGGATGTACCACCAACACCACCACCACCTCCGTCACCAAGCATCTCAACCATGTCACACGGCAGCGTTCAGCTCTCCATCTCACAAACATTTGAGAGAAAGCGTAAATTCCCACCTAGCCACCCTCGATCCCTGGCCCTGAATGCCAGCATTTCTAAACTACTGGCCTATGAAATGCTGTCATTTAGGCTGGTGGACACAGACAGCTTCAAATCGCTCATGTCGCTTGCTGTCCCACAGTATGTTGTTCCCAGCCGGCACTACTTCTCCAAGAGAGCCGTGCCTTCCCTGCACAACCAAGTATCCGATAAAATCAAGTGTGCACTGCGCAACGCCATCTGTGGCAAGGTCCACCTAACCACAGATACGTGGACCAGTAAGCACGGCCAGGGACACTATATCTCCCTAACTGCACACTGGGTAAATGTAGTGGCAGCTGGGCCCCAGGTGGAGAGCTGTTTGGCGCACGTCCTTCCGCCGCCAAGGATCGCAGGGCAACATTCTTTGCCTCCTGTTGCCACCTCCTCCTACTCGACTTCCTCCTCCTCTTCTTCCACCTGCTCATTTAGTCAGCCACACACCTTCACCACCAACTTCAGCACAGCCCGGGGTAAACGTCAGCAGGCCATTCTGAAACTCATATGTTTGGGGGACAGGCCCCACACCGCACAGGAGTTGTGGCAGGGTATAGAACAACAGACCGACGAGTGGTTGCTGCCGGTGAGCCTCAAGCCCGGCCTGGTGGTGTGTGATAATGGGCGAAATCTCGTTGCAGCTCTGGGACTAGCCAGTTTGACGCACATCCCTTGCTTGGCGCATGTGCTGAATTTGGTGGTGCAGAAGTTCATTCACAACTACCCCGACATGTCAGAGCTGCTGCATAAAGTGCGGGCCGTCTGTTCGCGCTTCCGGCGTTCACATCCTGCTGCTGCTCGCCTGTCTGCGCTACAGCGTAACTTCGGCCTTCCCGCTCACCGCCTCATATGCGACGTGCCCACCAGGTGGAACTCCACCTTGCACATGCTGGACAGACTGTGCGAGCAGCAGCAGGCCATAGTGGAGTTTCAGCTGCAGCACGCATGGGTCAATCGCACTACAGAACAGCACCACTTCACCACCAATAACTGGGCCTCCATGCGAGACCTGTGTGCCCTGTTGCGCTGTTTCGAGTACTCCACCAACATGGCCAGTGGCGATGACGCCGTTATCAGCGTTACAATACCACTTCTATGTCTCCTTGAGAAAACACTTAGGGCGATGATGGAAGAGGAGGTGGCCCAGGAGGAGGAGGAGGAGGAGGAGGAAGAGGGGTCATTTTTAGCACTTTCAGGCCAGTCTCTTCGAAGTGACTCAGAGGGAGGTTTTTGGCAACAGCAGAGGCCAGGTACAAATGTGGCCAGCCAGGGCCCACTACTGGAGGACGAGGAGGACGAGGATGAGGAGGAGGTGGAGGAGGATGAGGATGAAGCATGGTCACAGCGGGGTGGCACCCAACGCAGCTCGGGTCCATCACTGGTGCGTGGCTGGGGGGAAAGGCAGGACGATGACGATACGCCTCCCACAGAGGACAGCTTGTCCTTACCCCTGGGCAGCCTGGCACACATGAGCGACTACATGCTGCAGTGCCTGCGCAACGACAGCAGAGTTGCCCACATTTTAACGTGTGCGGACTACTGGGTTGCCACCCTGCTGGATCCACGCTACAAAGACAATGTGCCCACCTTACTTCCTGCACTGGAGCGTGATAGGAAGATGCGCGAGTACAAGCGCACGTTGGTAGACGCGCTACTGAGAGAATTCCCAAATGTCACAGGGGAACAAGTGGAAGCCCAAGGCCAAGGCAGAGGAGGAGCAAGAGGTCGCCAAGGCAGCTGTGTCACGGCCAGCTCCTCTGAGGGCAGGGTTAGCATGGCAGAGATGTGGAAAAGTTTTGTCAACACGCCACAGCTAACTGCACCACCACCTGATACGCAACGTGTTAGCAGGAGGCAACATTTCACTAACATGGTGGAACAGTACGTGTGCACACCCCTCCATGTACTGACTGATGGTTCGGCCCCATTCAACTACTGGGTCTCTAAATTGTCCACGTGGCCAGAGCTAGCCTTTTATGCCTTGGAGGTGCTGGTCTGCCCGGCGGCCAGCGTTTTGTCTGAACGTGTATTCAGCACGGCAGGGGGTGTCATTACAGACAAACGCAGCCGCCTGTCTACAGCCAATGTGGACAAGCTGACGTTCATAAAAATGAACCAGGCATGGATCCCACAGGACCTGTCCGTCCCTTGTCCAGATTAGACATTAACTACCTCCCCTTAACCATATATTATTGTACTCCAGGGCACTTCCTCATTCAATCCTATTTTTATTTTCATTTTACCATTATATTGCAAGGCTACCCAAATTTGAATGAACCTCTCCTCTGTCTGGGTGCCGGGGCCTAAATATATGCCAATGGACTGTTCCAATGTTGGGTGACGTGAAGCCTGATTCTCTGCTATGACATGCAGACTAATTCTCTGCTGACATGAAGCCAGATTCTCTGTTACGGGACCTCTCTCCTCTGCCTGGGTGCTGGGCCTAAATATATGCCAATGGACTGTTGCACTGGTGGCTGACGTGAAGCCTGATTGTCTGTTACGGGACCTCTCTCCTCTGCCTGGGTGCTGGGCCTAAATATCTGACAATGGACTGTTGCATTGGTGGCTGACGTGAAGCCTGATTCTCTGCTATGATATGAAGACTGATTCTCTGCTGACATGAAGCCAGATTGTCTGTTACGGGACCTCTCTCCTCTGCCTGGGTGCTGGGCCTAAATTTATGAAAATGGACTCTTACAGTGGTGGGTGATGTGAAGCCTGATTCTCTGCTATGACATGAAGACTGATTCTCTGCTGACATGAAGCCAGATTGTCTGTTACGGGACATCTCTCCTCTGCCTGGGTGCTGGGCCTAAATTTATGAAAATGGACTCTTACAGTGGTGGGTGACGTGAAGCCTGATTCTCTGCTATGACATGAAGACTGATTCTCTGCTGACATGAAGCCAGATTGTCTGTTACGGGACCTCTCTCCTCTGCCTGGGTGCTGGGCCTAAATTTATGAAAATGGACTCTTACAGTGGTGGGTGACGTGAAGCCTGTTTCTCTGCTATGATATGAAGACTGATTCTCTGCTGACATGAAGCCAGATTGTCTGTTACGGGACCTCTCTGCTCTGCCTGGGTGCTGGGCCTAAATTTATGACAATGGACTGTTGCAGTGGTGGCTGACGTGAAGCCCGATTCTCTGCTATGACATGAAGACTGATTCTCTGCTGACATGAAGCCAGATTGTCTGTTACGGGACCTCTCTCCTCTGCCTGGGTGCTGGGCCTAAATTTATGAAAATGGACTCTTACAGTGGTGGGTGACGTGAAGCCTGATTCTCTGCTATGATATGAAGACTGATTCTCTGCTGACATGAAGCCAGATTGTCTGTTACGGGACATCTCTCCTCTGCCTGGGTGCTGGGCCTAAATTTATGACAATGGACTGTTGCAGTGGTGGCTGACATGAACCTGATTCTCTGCTATGACATGAAGACTGATTCTCTGCTGACATGAAGCCAGATTGTCTGTTACGGGACCTCTCTCCTCTGCCTGGGTGCTGGGCCTAAATTTATGAAAATGGACTCTTACAGTGGTGGGTGACGTGAAGCCTGATTCTCTGCTATGATATGAAGACTGATTCTCTGCTGACATGAAGACAGATTGTCTGTTACGGGACCTCTCTCCTCTGCCTGGGTGCTGGGCCTAAATTTATGACAATGGACTGTTGCAGTGGTGGCTGACGTGAAGCCTGATTCTCTGCTATGACATGCAGACTGATTCTCTGCTGACATGAAGACAGATTCTCTGTTACGGGACCTCTCTCCTCTGCCTGGGTGCCGGGGCCTAAATATCTGAGAATGGACTGTTCCAGTGGTGGGTGACGTGAAGCCAGATTCTCTGCTATGGGACCTCTCTCCAATTGATTTTGGTTAATTTTTATTTATTTAATTTTTATTCATTTCCCTATCCACATTTGTTTGCAGGGGATTTACCTACATGTTGCTGCCTTTTGCAGCCCTCTAACCCTTTCCTGGGCTGTTTTACAGCCTTTTTAGTACCGAAAAGTTCGGGTCCCCATTGACTTCAATGGGGTTCGGGTTCGGGACGAAGTTCGGATCGGGTTCGGATCCCGAACCCGAACATTTCCGGGAAGTTCGGCCGAACTTCTCGAACCCGAACATCCAGGTGTTCGCTCAACTCTACACACGAAACATAAAATTAATATTTGGTATTTGATATTTAATGTCTTCACTGCAAATGACAACAACAATAGGCAATCCCTAAAATATTAAAATGATAAAATGTTTTCACACAAAATAAAATAAAACCACATCAATCAATTTCACAATACAATCCTAAAATCAGCCATTCTGTGGAAGACAAATGATAGATTAATCCACTGTATATATAGAGTACAGACCAAATGTTTGGACACTGAATGGAGTGGCTCACTAATGCTGGTGGGTGGCACGGTGCTTCAAACTAAGAATTAAGGACGCCCTACCTTAATGTAATAGGAATTGTGGAAAAAGTGAAGCGAGCACTCGCTCTATGGCAATACTCAGATTTATTAATATAAAATGCTTATTGATTGCACTTAAAAATACAATAAAACACAATGGTTAAAACGCTAAATAAAATAAAATATAACTATAATAAGGTCGACCTTGATGTAGCACTGAAATTCACATTTGTTGCATAGGGGACTTGATTGAGCATATAAAACTTGCTAATACATAAACATCTTCCAATGGTGTCCAAATAAGTGGTAAAATAAAGATGAAGTGATAAATTATTAAAATAGTGAATTTTAAATAAAGTCCATGATAATAAATAGTGATAATTGGTGAAGTGCGTAGGTGAAGAGGGCACCTATTGGAGTGCTGCGTGTCAATGCACGCTATTCAGTTTGTGTTGCTTCCTATAGCAACCAGAAATGTCCGAGTCACTCAATGAGTTATGGACCGCAACAGGCAGTATGATCCGTTGGAAATGTTCAACTATTCAAAGATAGTCTGATTCGACTCATCAACTGGAGTCTTACCTCTGTCTCGAGGATGCAAACAATCTTACCTCCGAATAAAGAGGTTGCTGGTTTCGAACGCTGGAAAAGACTGATAGGCTCACCGCTGCGTCTTCACGGCTTGCAGGAACTGACAGTCCAACCCGGTATCGCGATAGTACGAGTGAGACTTGCGTCCGGTCTCAGTACTTACTCAGATGGTTAGAGCTGTTTCGCTGATTGTCCGGTACCAGGTTCTTAAATGAATATTTCACTTTGTTGCATGGCCATGCAAAGTCCTTTGCAAGGAGGTGTGAACGGAGACTTTGCATGGCCATGCAACAAAGTGAAATATTCATTTAAGAACCTGGTACCGGACAATCAGCGAAACAGCTCTAACCATCTGAGTAAGTACTGAGACCGGACGCAAGTCTCACTCGTACTATCGCGATACCGGGTTGGACTGTCAGTTCCTGCAAGCCGTGAAGACGCAGCGGTGAGCCTAGCAGTCTTTTCCAGCGTTCGAAACCAGCAACCTCTTTATTCAGAGGTAAGATTGTTTGCATCCTCGAGACAGAGGTAAGACTCCAGTTGATGAGTCGAATCAGACTATCTTTGAATAGTTGAACATTTCCAACGGATCATACTGCCTGTTGCGGTCCATAACTCATTGAGTGACTCGGACATTTCTGGTTGCTATAGAAAGCAACACAAACTGAATAGCGTGCATTGACACGCAGCACTCCAATAGGTGCCCTCTTCACCTACGCACTTCACCAATTATCACTATTTATTATCATGGACTTTATTTAAAATTCACTATTTTAATAATTTATCACTTCATCTTTATTTTACCACTTATTTGGACACCATTGGAAGATGTTTATGTATTAGCAAGTTTTATATGCTCAATCAAGTCCCCTATGCAACAAATGTGAATTTCAGTGCTACATCAAGGTCGACCTTATTATAGTTATATTTTATTTTATTTAGCGTTTTAACCATTGTGTTTTATTGTATTTTTAAGTGCAATCAATAAGCATTTTATATTAATAAATCTGAGTATTGCCATAGAGCGAGTGCTCGCTTCACTTTTTCCACAAATGTTTGGACACACCTTCTCATTCAAAGAGTTTTCTTTATTTTTATGACTATGAAAATTGTAGATTCACACTGAAGGCATCAAAACTATGAATTAACACATGTGAAATTATATACATAACAAAAAAGTGTGAAACAACTGAAAATATGTCATATTCTAGGTCCTTCAAAGTAGCCATCTTTTGCTTTGATTACTGCTTTGCACACTCTTGGCATTCTCTTGATGAGCTTCAAGAGGTAGTCACCTGAAATGATTTTCACTTCACAGGTGTGCCCTTTCAGGTTTAATAAGTGGAATTTCTTGACTTATAATAGGGGGTTGGGAGCATCAGTTGCGTTGTGGAGAAGTCAGGTGGATACACAGCTGATAGTCCTACTGAATAGACTGTTAGAATTTGTATTATGGCAAGAAAAAAGCAGCTAAGTAAAGAAAAACGAGTGGCCATCATTACTTTAAGATATGAAGGTCAGTCAGTCCGAAATATTGGGAAAACTTTGAAAGTGTCCCCAAGTGCAGTCACAAAAACCATCAAGCGCTACAAAGAAACTGGCTCACATGCGGACCTCCCCAGGAAAGGAAGACCAAGAGTCACCTCTGCTGCGGAGGATAAGTTCATCCGAGTCACCAGCCTCAGAAATCGCAGGTTAACAACAGCTCAGATTAGAGACCAGGTCAATGCCACACAGAGTTCTAGCAGCAGACACATCTCTAGAACAACTGTTAAGAGGAGACTGTGTGAATCAGGCCTTCATGGTAGATTATCTGCTAGGAAACCACTGCTAAGGACAGGCAACAAGCAGAAGAGACTTATTTGGGCTAAAGAACACAAGGAATGGACATTAGACCAGTGGAAATCTGAGCTTTGGTCTGATGAGTCCAAATTTGAGATCTTTGGTTCCAACCACCGTGTCTTTGTGCGACGCAGAAAATGTGAACGGATGGACTCTACATGCCTGGTTCCCCCGGTGAAGCATGGAGGAGGAGGTGTGATGGTGTGGGGGTGCTTTGCTGGTGACACTGTTGGGGATGTATTCAAAATTTAAGGCATACTGAACCAGCATGGCTACCACAGCATCTTGCAGCGGCATGCTATTCCATCCGGTTTGCGTTTAGTTGGACCATCATTTATTTTTCAACAGGACAATGACCCCAAACACACCTCCAGGCTGTGTAAGGGCTATTTGACCATGAAGGAGAGTGATGGGGTGCTGCGCCAGATGACCTGACTTCCACAGTCACCGGACCTGAACCCAATCAAGATAGTTTGGGGTGAGCTGACCGCAGAGTGAAGGCAAAAGGGCCAACAAGTGCTAAGCATCTCTGGGAACTCCTTCAAGACTGTTGGAAGACCATTTCAGGTGACTACCTCTTGAAGCTCATCAAGAGAATGCCAAGAGTGTGCAAAGCAGTAATCAAAGCAAAAGGTGGCTACTTTGAAGAACCTAGAATATTACATATTTTCAGTTGTTTCACACTTTTTTGTTATGTATATAATTCCACATGTGTTAATTCATAGTTTTGATGCCTTCAGTGTGAATCTACAATTTTCATAAATAAATAAAGAAAACTCTTTGAATGAGAAGGTGTGTCCAAACTTTTGGTCTGTACTGCATATATATATATATATATATATATATATATATATACAGTCATGTGAAAAAATTAGGACACCCTTTGAAAGCATGTGGTTTTTTGTAACATTTTTAATAAAAGGTTATTTCATCTCCGTTTCAACAATACAGAGAGATTAAAGTAATCCAACTAAACAAAGAAAACTGAAGAAAAGTCTTTTCAAGATCTTCTGTAAATGTCATTCTACAAAAATGCCTATTCTAACTGAGGAAAAAGATAGGACACCCTTGCCCCTAATAGCGAGTGTTACCTCCTTTGGCTGAAATAACTGCAGTGAGACGGTTCTTGTAGCCATCTACCAGTCTTCGACATCGGTCTGAGGAAATTTTACCCCACTCCTCAATGCAGAACTTTTTCAGCTGTGAGATGTTTGAGGGGTTTCTTGCACGTACAGCCCTTTTCAAGTCACCCCACAGCATCTCAATGGGATTCAAATCTGGACTTTGACTTGGCCATTCCAGGACTCTCCATTTCTTCTTTTTCAGCCAATCTTTGGTTGATTTACTAGTATGTTTTGGGTCATTGTCATGTTGCATGGTCCAGTTCCGCTTCAGCTTTAATTTTCTAACTGATGGTCTCACATGTTCTTCAAGCACCTTCTGATACACAGTAGAATTCATCGTGGATTCTATGATGGTGAGCTGACCAGGTCCTGCTGCAGCAAAGCAGCCCCAAACCATGACACTTCCACCTCCATGCTTCACAGTTGGTATGAGGTTCTTTTCTTGGAATGCTGTGTTTGGTTTACGCCAAACATGTCCTCTGCTGTTGTGTCCAAATAATTCAATTTTGGACTCATCTGTCCAAAGAACATTATTCCAGAAGTCCTGGTCTTTGTCAACTTTATCTCTGGCAAATGTCAGTCTGGCCTCGATGTTTCTCTTGGAAAGCAAAGGTTTCCTCCTTGCACACCTCCCATGCAAGTTAAACTTGTACAGTCTCTTTCTGATTGTAGAGGCATGTACTTCTACATCAACAGTAGCCAGAGCCTGCTGTAGTTCTCGAGATGACACTTTAGGGTTTTTGGAGACCTCTTTTAGCATCTTGCGGTCTGCTCTTGGGGTGAACTTGCTGGGGCGACCAGTCCTGGGCATGTTGGCAGTTGTTTTGAAAGCCCTCCACTTGTAGACTATCTTCCGGACAGTGGAATGGCTGATTTCAAAATCTTTTGAGATCTTTTTAAATCCCTTCCCAGACTCATAGGCTGCTACAATCTTTTTTCTGAAGTCCTCTGACAGCTCTTTTGCTCTCACCATGGTGCTCACTCTCACTTCAACAGTCAGGAGCACACCAAACTAAATGTCTGAGGTTTAAATAGGGCAAGCCTCATTCAACATGCAGAGTAACGATCTACTAATTATGTGCACCTGGTGTGATATACCTGTGTGAGATCTGAGCCAATTTAAGAGGGAATACATGTGAGGGTGTCCTATCTTTTTCCTCAGTTAGAATAGGCATTTTTGTAGAATGACATTTACAGAAGATCTTGAAAAGACTTTTCTTCAGTTTTCTTTGTTTAGTTGGATTACTTTAATCTCTCTGTATTGTTGAAACGGAGATGAAATAACCTTTTATTAAAAATGTTACAAAAAACCACATGCTTTCAAAGGGTGTCCTAATTTTTTCACATGACTGTATATATCCTTCTCAGGGATAGTTTGTCCTTAATTTCAAATGCAGCACTATATCTTCAGAGATAGTATTCAGTTTCTTAGTTCCATTAAAGTGCAACAGTGCCGTTTATTATTTGGAGTACAAAATGTGTACTAATATGAATAGTCTATGCAGCCCAGTATATGGTGATCCAGTTATATTCCAATAGTATTAGTCAATTCAACCTCAGTTATACCTAGGTCCGTTGCTCTGTTGCGCTAGATATGTCAGCCAGCCGGCTGTAAGGTGCGCTATTTTTATCCAGAGCTAGATATAAATTTCTCTTACTGGACTCTCAGGTGTGCCCCTTGCCCGCCTCCTGGTGATCGGCGTCTCTTACCGGCCTCCCGATCCACGGCGTCCTCCTCTGCCCTGCTTCTCACCCTTCACGCAGCGTCCCACGTGGTGACGAAGCCGGCGTCGGCACGGCGTATCACGTTATGCGTTAGAATCTCTCCTTGCCGGTCAGCTGATTTTACTTGCCGGAGGTCCTGATTGGGCTTGGGATGTTTCTTAGACAGGCCTGTCGTTTTTAAGTCGAATGTCTTTTACATATACATCAATTATTTGCGCTCACTTTCTGGGACAATACGCGTTTCGGGGACAACCCTTTCATCAGAGTTTAAATCGTTTAGCCCCTCCTCCAGTGTGCAGCATGAATGTCTCTGAGATCACTCAGGAATGCGGTCTTATCAGCACAATGGGGGATGGGTACTACATTACAAGGCACATCATTACACAGAATGGTAATAATAAAAGGTGACATAATTAAAGGGACAGAACCAATCAGTACTTAAAAAGTACCCTTACAATACAGTCATCTTTAAAGAATTTACAGGAGAAGGCTGTCAAAACAACATGTTTTGGGATTGCACTGATCCCTTTGTCAGGTAAGGTACACCTTACTCCTAGGTGTATCTTACCTGATGAAGGGATCAGTGTGATCCCAAAATACATTTTTTGCACCAATACATCGTTTTCTGAAACCTTCAGAAAATCTTTTTTTACCTCAAAGCGCTGCCAGAAGTACCCATTTCTTTCTTGTTGTAACAGCTTTCTGTGAATTTTCCAGGCAGTGCAGATACCGTAAGGATGGCATGCAGCAACTGAGGCCTTTAGAATCTACATATATGCAGAGCTGTTGTGCACGTAGCATAACATATTTAGGTGAGTAGCCAATTTTAAAGTATTAGGTCTCATCTCATCTCTGTAAAGCAGATATGGCTGCCTAATGCGACACGAATGCTGGCTGTCAGCTAGACCAAAAACTGCTGCATGCCGGAAAACAACCAGATCACCATCCCATTATAGTGAACAGAGGCAGTGAAATTCCAGTAGGCTGTTCTGTGCTGGAATAGCCTGCCGGAAATGTTCACTGGAGATGTCAACGTAGCCTTACCAGTTACACCTAATGATTCTCCCCATTTCACTCTCTTCTGCTCTTCTTTCAAGTGCATTAAACAATTTAGCCAGCTACAATAAATTAAGTTATTTAGATGATTTCTATATGCCAGGCTGCTAAACTGGCTACATTCTGTAACAGTGTTATGCATGTTTATTGATGCAGTAAATGCATGCAGTCAACTGCACAAGGTTTTCAACTGCATGACAGCTGCACGGCATCACAGCACAGTTAAAGGGGTTATCCAATTTCTCCAACAGCCCCCCCATGTGCTGGGCCCCTCAAAGGTAATATACTTACCCCTCTCCCTGCACCGCTCCAGGTCCCTGTACCTCCGCTGCTGATTCTCCCTGCACACGGATGAAAACATCCTGTGTCGGGGGGAGCAGCAAATGGCAGGCGGGGATGGGGACGAACCTCTCTAGCGTCATCCGCAATTATAGGGAGGCTTGTCCCCGTCCGTCATTGGCTGCTCCCCCTTCCCAACACCGGATGTTTTCATCTGTGTACAGGGAGAAGCAGCAGCGGCGGTGCGGGACCAGGAGCGACACGGGGAGTGGGGTAAGTATATTACCTGTGAGGGGCCCGACACATGGGGGGGCTGTTGGAGAAATCGGATAACCCCTTCAAGGTTTTAATCATTTCGCCCGTTGCCTTCCTTCTGAAGCCTATACAGTTTAACCACCCCAGGACCGCCTAACAAACGGATGCGTCCTGGAGGCGGTCGATTCATTCCTCCTGGTCGCATCCATGCGTCATCTCGCGAGAGGCGACATTTCCTGTGAACGTGCGCACACAGGCGCGTGCGTTCATAGGATCGGAAGGTAAGAGACTGGATCTACAGCCTGCCAGCGGCGATCGTTCTAACCCCTAACAGGTATATTTTTGATAACAGCATCTAATATACCTGATACCTGGTCCTCTGGTGGTCCCTTTTGCTTGGATCGACCACCAGAGGACACAGGCAGCTCAGTAATAAGTAGCACAGAGCACCACACTACACTACACCCCCCATCACTTATTAACCCCTTATGAACCCCTGATCACCCCATATAGACTCCCTGATCACCCCCTGTCATTGATCACCCCCCTGGAAGGCTCCATTCAGACGTCCGTATGTGTTTTACGGATCCACGCATCCATGGATCGGATCCGCAAAACACATACGGACGTCTGAATAGAGCCTTACAGGGGGGTGATCAGGGAGTCTTTATGGGATGATCACCCCCCCGTAAGGCTCCATTCAGACGTCCGTATATGTTTTACGGATCCACGCATCCATGGATCGGATCCGCAAAACACATACGGACGTCTGAATGGAGCCTTACAGGGGGGTGATCAATGACAGGGTAGTGATCACCCCATATAGACTCCCTGATCACTTCCCTGTCATTGATCACCCCCCTGTCATTGATGACCCACCTGTAAGGCTCCATTCAGACATTTGTTTGGCACAAGTTAGCGGAAATTGATTTTGAATTGAATTTTTTTTTTTTCTTACAAAGTCTCAAATTCCACTAACTTGTGTCAAAAAATAAAATCTCACATGAACTCACCATACCCCTCACGGAATCCAAATGCGTAAAATTTTTAGACATTTATATTCCAGAATTCTTCTCACGCTTTAGGGCCCCTAAAATGCCAGGGCAGTATAAATACCCCACATGTGACCCCATTTCGGAAAGAAGACACCCCAAGGTATTCCGTGAGGGGCATATTGAGTCCATGAAAGATTGAAATTTTTGTCCCAAGTTAGCGGAAAGGGAGACTTTGTGAGAAAAAACAAAAAAAAATCAATTTCCGCTAACTTGTGCCAAAAAAATAATAATTCTATGAACTCGCCATGCCCCTCATTGAATACCTTGGGGTGTCTTCTTTCCAAAATGGGGTCACGTGGGGTATTTATACTGCCCTGGCATTTTAGGGGCCCTAAAGCGTGAGAAGAAGTCTGGGATCCAAATGTCTAAAAATGCCCTCCTAAAAAGAATTTGGGCCCCTTTGCGCATCTAGGCTGCAAATAAGTGTCACACATGTGGTATCGCCGTACTCAGGAGAAGTTGGGCAATGTGTTTTTGGGTGTCATTTTACATATACCCATGCTGGGTGAGATAAATATCTTGGTCAAATGTCAACTTTGTATAAAAAAATGGGAAAAGTTGTCTTTTGCCGAGATATTTCTCTCACCCAGCATGGGTATATGTAAAATGACACCCCAAAACACATTCCCCAACTTCTCCTGAGTACGGCGATACCACATGTGTGACACTTTTTTGCAGGCTAGGTGGGCAAAGGGGCCCACATTCCAAAGAGCACCTTTCGGATTTCACCGGCCATTATTTACAGATTTTTATTTCAAACTACTTACCACACATTAGAGCCCCTAGAATGCCAGGGCAGTATAACTACCCCACAAGTGACCCCATTTTGGAAAGAAGACACCCCAAGGTATTTCATGATGGGCATGGTGAGTTCATGGAAGTTTTTATTTTTGTCACAAGTTAGTGGAATACGAGACTTTGTAAGAAAAAAAAAAATTCATTATTTTCCCCTAACTTGTGACAAAAAATAAAAAGTTCTATGAACTCACTATGCCCATCAGCGAATACCTTAGGGTGTCTACTTTCTGAAATGGGGTTATTTGTGGGGGTTTTCTACTGTCTGGGCATTGTAGAACCTCAGGAAACATGACAGGTGCTCAGAAAGTCAGAGCTGCTTCAAAAAGTGGAAATTCACATTTTTGTACCATAGTTTGTAAACGCTATAACTTTTACCCAAACCATTTTTTTTTTTACCCAACCATTTTTTTTTATCAAAGGCATGTAGAACAATAAATTTAGAGAAAAATTTATATATAGATGTCGGTTTTTTTGCAAAAATTTCATTCAATTTCGATTAATAACAAAAAAAGTAAAAATGTCAGCAGCAATAAAATACCACCAAATGAAAGCTCTATTAGTGAGAAGAAAAGGAGGTAAAATTAATTTGGGTGGTAAGTTGCATGACCGAGCAATAAACGGTGAAAGTAGTGTAGTGCAGAATTGTAAAAAGTGGTCTGGTCATTAAGGGTGTTTAAGCTAGGGGGGCCGAGGTGGTTAAAGAAGTTGTCTTACCTAGTGCTTTCTGTGCTTTCCTGCTTGTCTCTAGGTGCACTTTCAGAGCTTTAGGGGGCGGTGCCTCTTCGTTTCAATGAAAGCACAGGCAAGCCTGTATATGCGCTCTTCCGAGGCTTCTAGTATATCAGTATCATTAGCAGCCTCGGTAGATGGTTGTCATTATCTGTTTGCTGTTTTGGGCCGGGGAGGGAAGCTACATGCAAAGGCAAAATGAGGTGGCTGGGGAATGGAGCTCATGCGCATGCGCGAGAGCCCATGTGTGCTTGCTCCTGGAATACCAGCCACCAGAAAGGCTAGCATTCTTCATTTCAGAGCGCAAGCGCAGCCATCGCTGCTGCACAGCAGTGGTGGATGTAACCCCTAGAGACGAGCAGGTTCTTAAAAACAAGCAAAATTATCTTTACTATGGACAGGAGGCATAATTGATAAATAATCTACTTTAGTAAGTCACTGATATTACGTTTTTACACAACATACCTATCAAATGTTGAAGTGAGACAACCCTTTTAAGTCTGTCCTGATAAGTCACTTCTTTCTTGACTCTGAAATGTGTCGGGAAAAAGTCTGCAGTGCTTCAGAGTCAAACTAAATGTGTCATATATGTTAATGAAAAGAAAATGGCAGCAATCAATGCCAGGTCCTAACTGGTGTTGTTTTCAGCCCAATCCCATTAACAGGGCATGCACTCTGGCGCATGCTGCTTGGAGGGGAGATACTGGTGCATTGCTTGCACGCAGAGTCGGACTGAGGTGCCTGGGGCCCACCGTACGGATACATTCAGTTATTGCCTCCTTACACAGCAGCAAGATAATTGATTATGGGGGTCCCTGCAGTGAATTTGAGAAGGCCGGTCACTGGGAAAATAGGACACTAGCTAGCTTTCCTCTGTACCTATGTCATCTCAGCTACCTGATCGTGTCTATAATAGTAAATTTGGTAGTTTCTTAAATAATCTACCAAGTTTTTTATTTAAACATAGGCTAGTTGTATAGTCTACTGTGTTATGTGTCACTTGTGCAGGGGGTGGAAGACTAGGGGCCCACCTTGTTCAGGGGCCCACTGGGGGATTCACCTGTACCCCTGTGGCCCACTCCGAGCCTGCTTGCACAGTATTATTATCAACCCCCCCCTTGTTTCAGAACAATTCCAAACATGATGAGAAGGTATTTTCAAATCTAAGAACAATATTGAAATAATAGGAAACAGTGGACAGATATATAGCAGTAGAGGATCAGACTGAGCAATGCTGGAGGTGAGAGGTGGCTGTATAGTGCAGGCATTGATGTAATTCCAGGCACGGTTCTCCCACTTTCTCATTCCACACACAGCTGGCAGATGCTGGCATTGATTGCTCCATTTGTATTTCACATCGTAGCCAGAGAGGGCGGGCTGAACAGGCGGAAGGCATATCTGACATTTTTAAATCCTGATACTTAAAAACTCAATAGCCCCCAGGAGAACAAGGGGATCAATCTTTGTGATTGGGAAGCAATCCGGGCTTTGCTGTAGCTTTTAAATCATTTGGGATTTTTTAACTCATTCATTTCTCAGTGACAAATATTACTTGTCAGACAGTTTTAGAAATGTTCGTAATTAAATTCCAAGGTGAGGATTTACTTGACATAAGGTTGGATCAAGGTTGGCCTCATTTAATTACCCTTTTGCTTCTGTAGCTACAGTAGTCGGGAAAGGGGATTAAAATGCATAGTAAAAATAGAAGATAGGATTGTTGGTCAGGAAACTATAGAAAGTCTCAGCAGCCCTTATTAAAGAATAGATTTGCAGCTTCATATTTATTAGTAGGACGGACATAGTTCAAGTTTATAAATAAAAAAAGTTATATAATTTACAGATGTCTACAGAGCCTAGTGGCAACATTATAATAAAAAATGTGAAATACAAAATAAAAAAAACAAATTGTTCACCTCTGGGGACTTTTTCTGCAGACCCCCAGCATGGCTGCAATGTCACCTGTCCCATGTCAAACCTGCTGTTGACACGGCAGATCCAAGACCTGCAGTACCCAATGGGGAGCCATGGAGCAGGAACTCAGCAGCACAGAAGTTAAGCATGATTCCAACTGCAGGTCCAGCCATGCTGGGGGGTCTGCAGAAATGATCCCTAGGGATAAACAATCCCTTACAAGGCAATGTATCACCTATATATTTTATTAATTACATATTATTATTTCCAAGCTGTTTTTCTTTTCAGATTGTAGAGTTTTGCATATTATTTTCTGTACATGATTATAGGTGTATCTGTTGTGAAACAGCTATTTCTGCATAATGTCTGTACTTGTCATTTGGCATTTCCGGGCACTAGAGGCCACGCAGATGTCCGGCAGTTAATGGACACTCAGAAGAAGGAGAGTAGCTGTTATACCCTGACTGAATCCAGCTCTTTTGAAAGAGAGGTTGTCCCAGGAAGACCAGTTCAGTGTGTGGACAGAAGGCCTCATCATCAAGCAAGGCCGCACGGTTGCTAAGAGGTTGGTGGCCATCCCTGGTAGGCTGCATCCTCGGGCCCAGAACGGACGTAGGTCAGTACACCTGGTTACTGATTGTTATATTGTGTGGTGCCTGAAGTTACAGAGACTAGCCTAGGCCTAGCATTAATTAGTTAGTTAGGATTAGATCGTTTTGCTAGGCTGTACTGTACTGGACTGCAGCGCAGTTATTGACTTGCAGGCTCTGCTGCTTTTCGGCTAGGGGAGTCCTCTGTAGCGGCACAGCACGACTTGCAGGCTCTGCTGTGTCCGCCATCGGCTAGGCCTGTCCAGTGGGCAGGGACATTAACTGTGGGGCTGGGGATATAGCGTTTTCTTTGCATGTTTGTATTGTTTTGTTTTGAGACATATTTTACAGCAGCCATATGGATCATAGGAACATGCAGTCTGGCTGTGACTCATCACTTCTATATGAAGGTTGTGAGGTGGGGACATGCCTCATGATTGTTAGGGGAGATATATGGCAGGATTTGCTGTGTCTTCCCTCAGAATCGCCAGGTCTGAAGAAAGACCAGGTGCAGTAATCACCTGGGGATAAAGGAATCCTCAGAGTGAGAGGGGGTGGGGACTTGCACACAGAAGGCTGGAGTGGCTCTGTGTGGTCTGAGCCGAGAGGGCTGAGAGACCACTATCCCCAAGGAGACATTGTTGTGGGAGCAGCCAGGAGGCTGTGGGACATTGGCTGACAAAGCCGCATGGGTTCACAGGGTGTAAACTGTGACTTAGGTGAGTCAGGAACGTCATGTTTAGTTAGAGCCCAGCCGGGCAGGTGCGCCTCAGAAAAATCTGCTCTCTTGGAGGAGAAAAGACATTTGGAAGCCAGGATGGCTCAACTTGATCAAGAGTTATGTGATCGCATGGTGGACCTGGACCACCAGAGACAAACTGTGTCTAGATTGGAGAAGAAACAAAAGAAGTTTGACCAGCTCTTGGTTGAAGAGAAATACATATCGGCTCGATATGCCGAAGAACGCGACCGAGCGGAGGCGGATGCTTGGGAGAAAGAGTCCAAGACCCTCTCCTTGGCTAGAGCCCTTGAAGAAGTGCTTGAGGAGTGAAATGAATTAGAGAGGCTGAACAAGCAACTCAGAGCAAAGATGGAAGCTCTCATGAGCTCAAAAGATGCCATCTATGAGGTGGAGAAGCCTAAGTGTGCTCCTGCACAGCAGGTGGAAGAAAGTGAGAAACCAGAAGCGGAAGATCCTCTGGAAGGTGTCAAGAAGTCAGAGCCTGGTAAGAGTGGGTCTGGAGATGGTGGTGCCAGGGTACTGGCCAATGCAGAGAAGGTGAAAAAGGTATCAGCTGAACCAGTTGATGGGGCTGATGTTGATGCAGAGGCCAAGAGTCTCATGACAGTGTGTAACCAGGACCAGGTCGCAAAAGACATCCCCTCCGCCTACAAGGCCTTCCAAGTAGCCAGCTGCCTGCTGGGGAAGAAATATGAGGAGACGGACGACCAGTATGCAGATCCGGGCTATTGCGTTGGGCTGTCTCCCCTGACTCCTCCCCAAAAGGAGACCAGTGTCCTGGGGAAAACGCCAGAAGACAAGAAGTATGCTGAAGACCCCAGTGCCTCCAACCTTGATGCGAAAGGGAAGGAGGAATTAAGAAACCAAGGATATGATGCCATGTCCCTGAATGGGGAGAAGGCTAATAAAGTAAAGGCCAAAGAGACAGAGGCCAAGGAAGCTAAGGCCGAGCTCTTGAAATGGGAGAAAACTTTGGATGTCCCAGAGACCAAGGTTAGGGCGGAAAGAGCGACTGCTGAAGTGGGAAAAGCCACTGAAGACGCCAAAGACTCTGAAGCTGGCTCCAAAACACCTGCTGAGAATAATAGTAAAGGGGTCCAGAGGCGTGGAAAAGGAGCGAGACATAAGAAACCCGCTCTGCTGAAGGAGCCCTGCAAGGCAAACAAGAAAGGGTTGGGACACGACCATGACTGGAACCAGTTCAGTCAAGAGTTGCCGCAGTCCAAGAAAGGACGTGAGGGGCCGATGCAGAAGCCAGGAAATATAAAAAGACAGTACCTGCTCATGAGATGGACAAGAAATACCCAGAGGCCTTGTCAGCTCTGTAATAAACTCATGAGGGTGACAAACCAAGCGCTGTTGTCCTGGGTCTGGCAGAATAAGGGGAAGACTGTAGGCCAGATTAATGCCCGTTCACGTGCATCTGGATTTGATGCTAGTGTTCACCCCTACAGGCTTGAACAAAGGGGGGAGGTATGTGAGGCAGGGACATGCCTCATGGTTGTTAGGGGAGATATATGGCAGGATTTGCTGTGTCTTCCCTCAGAATCGCCAGGTCTGAAGAAAGACCAGGTGCAGTAATCACCTGGGGATAAAGGAATCCTCAGAGTGAGAGGGGGTGGGAACTTGCACACAGAAGGCTGGAGTGGCTCTGTGTGGTCTGAGCCGAGAGGGCTGAGAGACCTCTATCCCCAAGGAGACATTGTTGTGGGAGCAGCCAGGAGGCTGTGGGACATTGGCTGACAAAGCCGCATGGGTTCACAGGGTGTGGACTGTGACTTAGGTGAGTCAGGAACGTCATGTTTAGTTAGAGCCCAGCCGGGCAGGTGTTTATTTTGTATTTATGTTTGGTTTGCTGAGGGGCAATAAATGCACTGTTTGGACCTGAACCCTGGTGTCCTGAAGCCGTATCTGTGAGAATGACCCCCGAAGAAGAGCTAAACCCCCACAATGTGTACTAGGCATGCTCTGTGACCTTTGCAAAGGTCACTGTGCAGATAGGGGTAAAGGAGGTAAGCTGTAACCTATTATGAATGGTCTAAACCTGTGTTATCTATATACTCTATATATAGGTGATACCTGTCATTTCCAGTGTTCGCTACTAGTGTTGAGCGAGCATGCTACAGCATTACAGTGAGTGGCAGTACTTACCTGCATGTTTATTGGAAACGTGCGGGGAGGAGACTCGAGCTTCGCGCTCGAACGCATGTGGTATTCGGCCGAACACTGTGATGTACCGAGCATCGCGATTCTCGAGTCTCCTCCTCACACGTTTCTTGGCTGCTACTCAGCCAATAAACATGTATGTAAGTACTGCCACTCACTGTAAGGCCTCATGCACACGACCATTGTGTGCATCCACATCCGTTCCGTCATTTTTCACAGTTTAGCGGAGGTCCCATTCATTTCTATGGAGCTGTGAAAAAAAACTGATAGTCCTCCGTTTATTCTCCGCGTCCGTGATTCCAGTCCGTTAAAAAAATATAACCTGTCCTATTCTTGTCAGTGGAAAACGGAGGTTGGACCCATTCAAGTCAAAGGGTCCGTAAAAAAAAAAAACAGATGCCATCGGTGTCGGTGTCCGTGTCCGTTTTTTTCTACAAGACCTTGGTGCAATAAAATTACACTTTTCATTAACCTTCCTTTTTTTTCCCCTGTCAGACAAAAAAAAAGTAAGACACAAGGAAACACAACTGAAGCAAAATCGGACACGGACCACTGAAGCCAAATCACTGACAGTGAAAAAACACTGTTGTGTGCATGAGGCCTAATGCTGTAGCCATATTGGTTACTGGCATTACAGTGATTGGCTGGTTCGGCTCAGTCTTAGTCAGGGAGAGCTGTGCTGTAGAAGGGACAGATAATGTAGGGAATTGAATTTAATTTTTTTGTTAGGCAGGGTTGGTGTTAGAGACCCAAAAGTCTTTTTAAGGACTATTGTTGTATCTGGCAGCAATATATATTTTTAGCGCAACCTGCGCTAAATTGCGTGCAATTGTTAGAGACCCAAAGTCCTTTTAAGGACTATTGTTGTATCTGGAAGCAATATATATTTTTAGCGCAACCTGCGTTAAATAGCTTGCAATTGTTTAGCCTCTGCAGACAGCGACATTATCCGCACTACATCTCCTGTACAATGTTTGCACATCCTAAAAATATCTGTGACATCCAGTGTACTTTTTCCGTAGACGCTGTGGACAGCGACATTATCTGCGCTACATCTCCTGTTTAACGTGTGCGCATACTAAAAATATCTGTGACATCCAGTGTACTTTTTCCATAGACGCTGCGGACAGTGACATTACCTGCACTACATCTCCTGTATAACGTTTGCGCATCCTAAAAATATCTGTGACATCCAGTGTACTTTTTCCATAGACACTGCGGACAGCAACATTATCTGCGCTACATCTCCTGTTTAACGTGTGCGCATACTAAAAATATCTGTGGCATCCAGTGTACTTTTTCCGTAGACGCTGCGGACAGTGACATTACATGCGCTACATCTCCTGTATAACGTTTCCGCATCATAAATATCTGTGACATTGACTGTAATTTTTTCTTAGCCACTGTTGACAGCAGCGCCATTACCTGTGGTACCTCTCCTGTATAACGTTTACGCATCCCAGATATCTGTGACATTGACTGTAATTTATTTGCGCATACACTAACACAAAACTGCACTACTGTACGTGTGACATACTTGCCAGCATATATACCATTTAATATGATGAAGGCGAGCAGTAAGGGACGGGGAAGTGCAGCTGATGGAGCATGCAGAGGCCATGGCCTTGGGCGCGGTGAAACTGTGCCTGCTGACAGAGCACAAGAAACACACTCATCCACGATACTTAGCTTCATGTCCTAGTTTGCAGGGCGGCGCAGGACACCACTCTCGAAGTCAGATCAGTGCGAGCAGGTGGTCGGTTGGATTGCAGCAGATAATGCTTCCAGTCAGTTAAGCACCACCCTGACTTCCACAAAGTCCAGTCTCAGTAGCCAAGAGTCTGGTCAACAGAATCCTCACCCTAATCCTCCTTCCTCCCACCATGGAGAGTCTTTGCAAACAAGTAATCCCACACTCGGAAATTCCGAGGCGCTCTTTTCATCTCCATTCCTTTATTTGGGCCTCTCGCCAAGTCTGCTTGAAGAGGGACATGAAGAGATCTTGTGCCCTGATTCCCAAACTCTTGAGCATCCACAGTCAGAAGAAGATGGCGGTGGGGAACAGCAATTAGTGTTACACGAGGTGGATGATGATGATGAGACACAGTTGCCAATAAGTCAACGACAGTTAGTGTCTCAAGAGGTTGATGATGAGGATGAGACACAGTTGTCAATAAGTGAGGTTGTTGTTAGGTCAACAAGTCAGAAGGGTGACCAGAGTGAGGAAGTGGAAGAGGAGGTGGTGAACGATGAAATCACTCACCCAACCTGGGAAGGTGGCAAGCCGAGAGAGGACAGCAGTACAGAGGGGGAGGGATCCACAGCACCGCAACAGGTTGGAAGAAGCAGCGGGGTGGCAAAAGGGAGAAGGCGGGCAACACCAAACAGGCCCGCAACTGTTCCCCGAAGCACCCCCTTGCATAAATCTCCCTTGCCAAGGGGTAGGTGTTCCGCAGTCTGGCGCTTTTTTGATGATCACTGTCTGCAGGTCACACCACTGCCTCCTCTTCCCCTGTGTTACGTGCTGGCCAATCCCCTGTCCGAGACACAGGCCCGGATGCCTCCCACCCTGCACCTGGACTTTCGCAAGCACCATCAGCTAGCACATCCACTTCTGTGTCTTAGCACAGCGTACAGATGTCCATACCCCAGGCCTTTGAACGAAAGCGCAAATACCCAGCCACCCACCCACAGGCCATAGCACTAAATGTGCACCTTTCCAAATTGCTGGCCCTGGAAATGTTACCATTTAGGCTTGTGGACACTGAGAATTTCCGCAGCCTGATGGTGGTGGCCGTCCCTCGTTACCCAGTCCACAGCCACCACAATTTTTCCCTGTGTGCTGTCCCCGCCTTACCCTGGAACGTGTCCCATAACATCACCAGTGCCCTGACCAACGCAGTTATTGGAAAGGTCCACTTAACGACTGACACATGGACAAGTGCTCACTGGGTGAACGTTGTGGATGCCGGGAGCGAGTCGTACCCTGGGATGGTGCTACCGACGTCAAGGATTGCGGACCCTACTTTCATCAGGATTTCCCGCCACCACCTACATTAGTGGCTGCAACCCCCCTTCTCCTCATCACCTCCCCCTCCACTTCCACCTCTGAATTGTCATCTTGCAGCACCATTCAGCCATCAGTCAGTAGCTGGAAGCAATGTAGCACTACAGTGGGGAAGCGGCAACAGGCTCGCTGAAACTTATTTGCTTAGGTGACAAACAGCACACAGCTGCAGAGCTGTGGCAGGGTATAAGGGACCAGACTGAGCTGTGGCTTTCGCCACTCAACCTACAACCAGGCATGGTTATGTCTGATAATGGCCGTAACTTTGTGGCGGCTTTGGAGCTCGGCAAGCTTACACACATACCATGCCTAGCCCACGTGTTAAACTTAGTGGTTCAGTGGTTTCTCAAAACCTACCCCAATTTGCCAGAGCTACTGGTAAAGGTGTGCCGTGTGTGCCCATTACTGAAAGTCATCTACAACTGCTGCCGGTCTGGCAGCGCTGCAGCAGCGCTTGCAAATGCCAGCTCACTGGCTGTTGTGCGACGTGAGCACGCGCTGGAACTCCACGTTCCAGATGTTGGCCAGGCTTTGTGAGCAGCAGAGGGCAGTAGTGGAATACCAGCTGCAACATGGTCGTCACCTTTCCAGTCAGCTTCCGCTCTTCACAAGTGACGAGTGGGCATTGATGTCTTACCTCTGTGAGGTTTTATGCAACTTTGAGGAATCAACACAGATGGTGAGCGTGGAAATGGCGGAAGACAGTACACAGGGGGATAGCCAGACCACTTTCATTTCGTCTTCTCATTGTGAATTGGATAATGATGAGGAGGAGGAGCAGGAGACGGTTGCCTTCACTACAGAGGGTAGTACCCATAGCAGGTTTATTCCATCTGTTCAGCGTGGATGGGGAGAAGAGGAGGAACAGGATGAGGAGATTGAGAGTCATCTTCCTGGTGAGGACAGCGAAGTCATGTCTGTTGGGACTCTGGCACACATGGCAGACTTTATGTTATGCTGCCTTTCCTGTGACCATCACGTTGTACGCATTTTGGCCAACACCGATTACTGGTTGTTCACCCTTCTTGACCCCCACCACAAAGAGAACTTCTCATCTCTCATTCCTGTGGTGGAGAGGACTAGCAAAATAATGCAATACCAAGGTCCTTGTGGAAAAAACTCTCCAAATATTTCCAGCTGACAATGCTGGCGGCATAGTACGTAGTTCCTTGGGTAACCGAGGAGGGGAGACGAGGGGAACACACAGCAGTTCCAACAGAGACAGGGCAACACTCTCAAAGGCCTGGGACAGTTTCATGACACCCTGCCAGCACCCTCACCCTGACTGTCACAAGGAGGGAAAAATTTTGGAAGATGGTGAAGGAGTACGTAGCAGACCGTGTTTGCGTCCTCAATTATCACTCTGTGATAAATGAACTGGGCACTCTCAGGATATAGGGATCATACAGATATTTATTATGTATAAGACAATAAAAAGAGAGAATATGGCCCTCCTATTGTACTAAACAGCACTTCCTCACTATAACTAGCACTCTGAATCTAGATAAGTACTAATAACTTTGTATGGCATATTCCTGAAATAAAACGGCAATAAAATGGTACAATCGATCGCTAAATCACAAATTATTCACACAATAAAAAACGCATAAATAGCGTAGACGCTGAATGTTCACTGGGAAAACTCCAAATGTCACTGTTGCGAGTTATTCCCAAGCTCACTGATAAAGTTCTGAAGCTCCAAAGTAACAATTATTAAAGGCACCGTGACGTGATAGTCCCACAACAAACAGGTATAGCGGCGTCCCGCTCTAGATTCAACCATTAGCATCCCACTGGGCAAATAGCATTCAAATCTTGTTAAGTCTCCTGTCAGCAAATATTAGATGAAAAAGATAGTCTTACCGGAAAAGTTTTCCTCACCACTTCGCTGCACACCGTCGCTCTGCTGGGTCGCGTTTTATAAATTACCTCCAGACTTTTTTGAGCGGTCAGGTTGTTGAAATCCCAGTATGGCATGTGCAGCCCGGTTTCTGCTGTAGGCCGTCACAGATTCCTTATACTTTAACCTTATCGTGGTGTTGAGCGGTGTGGTATGAGGTTCCGGCACTATCTGTTGGTCCTCACTCTTTCAAAGTTTGGGGTCCTGTTATCGCTCTGTGCCTTACAACTATTGGGTGTCCAAGCTGGACAGGTGGCACGAACTGGCGCTCTCCGCCTTGGAGGTACTGGCCTGCCCTGCCACCAGCATTTTGTCAGAGTGGGTATTTAGTGCTGCTGGGGGCATATTAACTGAAAATGCTGACCGCTTGACTCTTATCAAAATGAACAAGGCCTGGATTGCTCCTGACCTCTCTACTGCACCAGGGGAAAGGGGCTGAACATAAAGGCACTTTAAATGTGGCTTTTATGGTTATTGAATACATTGTATTTCCATGCACCCCTTCCACCACAAAAAAGGGTATATGGTTCAATATTTCTTTTCTCGTCCTCCTCCATCATATCAACATGCTTTATTAGGCTGCCCTCATTCCTAATGTTTTAGAGGGTCAGCTCAGCAGCAGGTCCTCAACTATAATTTTTCCGATGGTCAGCTCAGCAGCAGGCCCTCGCCCATAATTTTTTCGATGGTCAGATCAGCAGCAGGCACTCGCCCCTAATGTTTTAGAGAGTCAACCCACCAGCAGACCCTCAACGATAATTTTTTCGATGGTCAGCTCAGCAGCAGGCCCTCAACCATAATTTTTTAGATGGTCAGCTCAGCAGCAGGCACTCGCCCCTAATGTTTTAGAGAGTCAACCCACCAGGAGACCCTCAACGATAATTTTTTCGATGGTCAGCTCAGCAGCAGGCCCTCAACCATAATTTTTTAGATGGTCAGCTCAGCAGCAGGCACTCGCCCCTAATGTTTTAGAGAGTCAACCCACCAGCAGACCCTCAACGATAATTTTTTCGATGGTCAGCTCAGCAGCAGGCCCTCAACCATAATTTTTTAGATGGTCAGCTCAGCAGCAGGCACTCGCCCCTAATGTTTTAGAGAGTCAACCCACCAGCAGACCCTCAACGATAATTTTTTCGATGGTCAGCTCAGCAGCAGGCCCTCAACCATAATTTTTTAGATGGTCAGCTCAGCAACAGACCCTCACCCCTAATGTTTTAGATGGTCAGCTCAGCAGCAGGCCCTTGCCCATAATTTTTTCCATGGTCAGATCAGCAGCAGGCACTCTCCTCTAATGCTTTAGAGAGTCAGCTCAGCAGCAGACCTTGAACCATAATTTTTTCGATGGTCAGCTCAGCAGCAGGCCCTTTCTCATAACTTTTTCCATTGTCAGATCAGCAGCAGCCACTCGCACCTAATGTTTTAGATGGTCAGCTCGGCAGCAGACCCCCACCCCTAATGTTTTAGATGGTCACCAGCAGGCCCTTGCTCCTAATGTTTTTGAGGGTCACCAGCAGGCCATCAATCATAATTTTTCAAGGGTGTGTATGATGCCCTTCTTTATGTAGGGTGTATTGGAGTGCCGGTTCCTTGTAATGCTTGGCAGCCCTTTCACTTGCATGAAAGTGCATAAGCTTTATGAGTGTAGGAGTCCAACTACCTGAACAATTGTACCACAATATGAATAAGGCCCACCTTTATGTGATATACAGGTTGTATCGCAATGCCTCTTCCTTGTAATTTTTGGCAGCACTTGCACTTTATATACAAGTAAATATACAAGAAAGAATGTTTCCTAACAATTTTTCCTCTGAAATCGATTTTATCTTCGGTTTTGTGCGTATTATTGTTAGTCTGTAAAACTGGCGTACTACATCATTCCCAGCAGCGACCCTGGGAGTCTAAGATGCATCCAGACATCCTCCCCATGCTGTTCCCTAACTATTTCAGTGGTGTTTCCAACAATTTTTGACCTTTTCATGTGAACCAGACACCCTCCCCTCTTCAGAGCAAGGGGTGCCTGGTTTAATGCTCGGGTTCTCCCATTGACTTTCATTGTGATCGGGTGCTCGGCAGAGCACCCGAGCATCCCGAGGTGTTCTACTCGAGCACCTGAGCACTTTGGTGCTCGATCAACACTACTCGCTACATGACAGGAAGTGTCAGCCCATTTTGAGGCACCAAAATACATACTGCAAGATTTCAGGATTTTCTTAAATATAGAAAGTAATATGGAAAATAAAAAATCACCAACATTTCTGCAAAAATAGGTCTATCATAAACAGTTGATTTAAACAGTAGGTCGTTTTCTGATGACTCATTCCCTTTAACTAATAGAAAGCTATCTGACCCAGTGACAATAATTCTCAATTTCTCAAACAATATTACTAATATTATTTTATTTTTTTTACGTATTAAACATACACAATAACAAACTAAAATTATTCTAATGCTCCTTTTGGAATTCGCTGATATCCCAAGTAATCCCTAAATTGTACTTACTTTTCCCAAGCCAAATCAGGAAAATATATTGGTACGCTTATCAAAATTTGAAGGAGACCATATTCCATAAACCTAAATGCAGTGAATGTACAATGCCTGGTACTTTTCTATAGGGGAATTGTACTTTTTTCCCTATTTCAAAAGTGCAGCCCCTATATATGCAACTATTTGCTGTATAGCTGCCTAAGTAGCCTATTAACCATACAGTGTTTTTTTTGTTTGTTTTTTGCATTATCCATTTCTTTGGAAATATGCTAATGTATACATACAGTAATCCAAATGCAATAAAAGGTGAACATACCCTACCCCTATTCAATATTTTCATCATACTTGCCTATCTCTCTTGATTGTCCCAAAGTCTCCAAGGAAATTAAAATCCACCTGGACTCCCAGCAAAGCGGGTAAATCGCCTGTAAAGGCAGAAGTCAAGCAGCCAAGAACCAAAGGTAACTTTGAGGTCCCACAAAAATATGACATTGGCTTTCTCTTTTATAAATCATATCATCTTGCAGCCCAGCCAATACATCTACTATCTGCAAGTGAAGAGTTGTTAAATGTCTTCCTCCATTTCGTGTCATCTGTATCCAAGTCACCAGTAAGATAATGATCTATTCTAGACCTGTTTCCTCTGACATTTCCCGAAAGGAATAATTTATTGTAAATGAAAAATGCTAGATCATTATCTTTATGGTGCAAGTGGGTTAATTTTTTTTATTGGGCTCTTTTGTCACAATAAAAAATACCCGCAAAAGTCACCTGTAAGTATTTGAATTATTACCATACTAATTAAGGGTTTCTTAGTTACGTGTTTTCCTATGGGCTCCTAAATGGCAAATCTGCAGTGAAAAATGATCCAGTGATACATCCTCCACTTCCATATTGCTGTATAGCTACGTTGCATGCACATTAGCTTTCGGCAAATCCATTTTCTAATTCATCACTTTCCACAACGTTGACAGTAGGTCCAAGAACAAAGAAAAAAATGCTTATTTAGTAGGCATTGGGAATACTTCTCTGCTCCCCTGTGCTGTGATCTCTTCCAGGGTCAGACTATGTTTCTTGGGCCCACCAGGGGAAATTATTCTTGGGGCCCAACTCCTAAATCATCAATAAAGTCTAATAGGTTTTGAAACAAAGAAAAAGAACCTAGTGGCAAGTTATTGTCTCCAAAGGCATCTCCAAAAGTATTATTTTTCTTTTGGAACTTTGGGGCCTTCTGTGGTGTCAGAGCCTGGGCCTACCAGAGCATCCTCTGGTATTGTGCTGGGCCAGTCCGACCATGATCTCTTCCTATGCTGTTGTGATGCAGTTCATGATTTCTGCTATAAAAAAAAAAAAAATGCACATTGTAATGCATAAACGCAGCTGAAAAGTGGCTCTAAAGGTTGCTGGTCAAAACCAGATAAAAAATAAGAGATGGCTAAACTACTGGCTAAATTGAAGTTTTTCTGAGGGAAGGGTCCTTTTTAACGAGAACTGGAGCTACTAATTGCTTGTTTTATTAACAAAATGCAAAAAAATCACAATAGCAATCCATTAATGGCTACTACTCAGCCACTATTGTACAACACTTAATTAATAGAGTTTATGGACATAAAATAGGTTGTATAACTATGCGGTGATTAAGAGATGCCTTGAACTAACAAGGTGCAATCATTAATGATAGTATTAGCCTGGGAGTGCTGTAATCAGTAATTACCAGAGAGTTCTTGTGAGGATAATGATACCAGGAGAAGTCTGGACTGCGTTTACAGTAATAAATATCCCATTAAGGAGATTGGAGAGTCTTGACTTGCTTTTTGATCTAAACTCACTTCTTCATTTTCAATGATTATAGGCCATAAAATTGGTGAGCAAGCAGTGATTAGCATTGGCATCTAGCATCACAGGGATTGTAAAGCACTGCAGAATATATTGGTACTATATAAATAAAGATTATTATTACTGTGCAAATGTTTTAGACATGTGTTTAAAAAAATGCTGCAAAGTATGAATGCTTTCAGAGGTAGAAGTGTTAAGGCTAGCTTCACACTAGCGTTCATGAGATCTGGCAGGCTATTCCGGCAGGAACAGTCTGCCACATCTCTCTGGATCTGGCATTGCTTGAAACTACTTTATTGCCATCCGGTCCCATTAACTATAATGGAAACTGGCAGAGATCCGGCTGCAACCTGGCAAATATACAGAGAATTGGCTGGACTAAAATTATATCCAATTGCTGGAACAGCCTGCCGGGTGTCACGAACACTAGTGTGCAAATAGCCCTAATAGTTTATTTTTATCAATAAAGAAAATGCAAAGTGAATAAATGAAAGATACATCTAAATCAAATCAATATTTGATGTGACCAAGTGTTGCCTTCAAAACATTATGGGCCAGATTTATCACGACTCTGACAGCTCACTCCACTTTAACATATGGCTAAAGTCAGTTTTAGCCAAGTCAGATTTATGATCGGCCCTTTAAGACTGTAATAAATGTAGTTTGACGGTAGCAGTTTATCCGTCAGTAAGCAGCTTTACAAAAGTCGCACATCTTTATGAAAAAGTTGCACGTTTTTATGAAAAAGTCGAATATTCTATTAAAAAGTCTCATAAGATAAGCATGGTCCTCACTGGAGTGAAATTGCGACTTTTTTGCGACTTTTTAAATAGTCCCAATAGTAAATCTGTCTAGAGATTCATTTACATAGGAAAACATGCCCACTTTTAGAAAACTGGCGAGCATAGTGCAGAGCAGAAAAAAGTCGCAAATTTTTGCGCAGTTTAAGCGATTGCGCAAAAATTTGCGTCTTTTTCACTCCATTATTCTGACTTGAGCTAATGATAAATCTGGCCCTATAAATTCTTCTAGGTACACTTGCACAATCTTTTGAAGGAACTCAGCAGAGAGCTTGGTTTAGACATCTTGGAGAACTAACCTCAGATCTTCTGTAGGCTAGCTCAAATACTCCTGTCTCTTCCTGTAGTTCCAGACTCAATGATGTTGAGATCAGGGCTTTGTGAGGGGCATATTATCAGTTCCAGAATTTTATGCAGAAAATAGCACTATATGACATTGTCTGTATGTTTTGGGACGTTGTATTGCTGTAGAATTAAGTTGGATGCAATACAATGCCTCCCTGATGGTACTGTATGATGCATAAGTATCTGTTTGTATTCTCAGCATTAAGTACACCATTAATCCTGACCAAATCTCCATTTGCTGAAATGCATACCCAATCTTGCAAGGAACCTTCACTGTTGCCTGAAGACACAAATTATTGTACCACTCTCCAGCCCTTTGGCAAGTGCCCTCTATGACAACCAGACATTTCAAATTTTGACTCATCAGTCCAAACCACCTGCTGCAATTTCTGCACCCCACTTCCTATGTTCTTGTGCATAGTTGAGGCACTTGGTTTTGTTTCCAAGTCGAAGGTATGGATTTTGGACCCCCACTTCTGGACAGATTTTTCCAAACAGTAGATGGGTTTACCTAGGTCGTACTGGTTTATGCCAGTTCTGAGCTGATGGCACTGCTGGACATCTTACAGTTTTAATGGAAGTAACCATGATGTGTCTTTCATCTGCTGCACTAAGTTTCCTTGGTTACCACTGCATTTACAGTCCTCAATGTTGCCTGTTTCTGCCGAGAAATACAGGCAGATACGTATTTGTCATACAATACCAACATGGAGGTCGTTGTTCTGCCACAGAATACATTTGGACTAAAATCACAAAGTATTCCTTTTAATTAAATACTCAATACTTTATTAGTTCATAACAAAATAATAAAAATATAAAAATCTATAACGGCGGCATGCATGTGCAGAAAACAGAAGCTCACAAGGACTGTAATTCCTATGTATAACACCATATGTGGGATAGGTAAACAATGTTGTCATCAGACACAAATATACACCTATCTGAAAAACCCCTATCACATGTAAAATGCAAGTGCAACAACAGAGAATTCTGGGGATATGAGCTCTGAGTACCTAATAAAATGCAAGATAGACACCATCCACAATGGGTAACAAAACATAAGTACGAACCAGTGTAGCTTCAGCCCCAACGTGTGTTTCGCTCTCGCTTCCTCAGGGGATATCCTAATGCTGTGCTCCTTGCATTTAAATAATCTCTTGATGATTTAAATTAAAAACAAGTGAAATAAATTAGGCCAAACTTACTAGATGTACATAATATGAGCCCCCTCGCGGACTAGGCGGCTTGTGTTCCTCCTTGGAACGCATGTCGTCACATCCTGAAACAGACATGCAAGTGGAAACGCCCACATTTGCAAAAAAGTACCACAAAACTTGGTGACTATGTACGCCCAGACTTCCTGCTCTAAAAGAGAGCGAACCCAAAATAAAGCCAATCTACTACTTGAAAACCTTACAAACCTGTGCTCCCCACGGTGGAACGCTCCCTGGAAGCCGGAAGTCCGGCGCGCGTCCCACTGTGGAACGCACATACCCTGCATGGCGACTGTGTTCCACAGTGGAAAGCACGCCGAGGACAATGCCCAGGCACATGCCCCATCGGGCCAGGGCCCGCCCACCTACCAACTTGCCAATCAAAACCTAGGGATATATAAGGGCCAGTGCTGCAATAATTAATACTATCAATCTGAACCAAAGTGTCATAAAACAATACACTAATCAAACAATAAGGGATAATAACTGTCACGGCTTGGTTGTAGTTTGCCGTGACACTTTTGCCGCACATAATGGTTGCCTATGGCAACGTGTTGTTTGTTATTCATGCGTGTGCACTTCCCCTTTATGGCTGTTTCCCTTCCCATTCTGGTGTGCATGAGGTTAAGGTGTGAGCAAGGTGGAGCTGGGTGTGGTCTCTTGGCTCTTATTGTTCTGGAGTTGTGAGCATGAGGTCAGATGGTCTTCAGTGTCTTGAAGAAATGGGGCTTTGTCATCTGCCCAGTCCTTGAGGGCCACCTTATCACACATCAATGTCACCTGATGTCACCCCTTTTTGTCTGTTACTGTTGCCCTACCTCACTTGTATGTTTGGTGTGGGTTTGTGTTTGGGGTTTGCTGTTATGTCTGGTTTGGTATTTGTTTGGCCTGTTTGGTGCTCCAGGTCAGCATGGATGCCAGACATATCCTTTGTATGTCCTCACCTCCGGAAGGGGGTTCCTGGAGTTCCCTGAAGGGGGAACTACAAACAGCTTGGCCTGGTGCTGCCATGGTTCATGCCTCATGGTGGTCCAGGGTGTTTCTACTGGATTCTGTGTTTGGTGTTTGTGCTGGATCCTACCTGGCGTGTGTGTTTGGGCCTATGCACATTTCCAGGATCCAGTGGTAGCGGCGTGGACAGCTCGAGTTCCTGTTGCAGCTGTGTCAGGTAGGTGTCCATGTTGGTCCTGTTGGCAGTGGTGTTTTCCGCCTCTGGACACTTACCTGTCGTGTCGTCCACTGCTGGCTGCTTTCTTCCCCTTTGTTGCTAGGCCTGTTGGAGACTCCGGTTCCTCCATGTCTTGGAGGAATTTGTTGTCTCCACCTTTTGACGCCATATGGCAGGGACCGTTAGGGTCAGTAGGGCCCAGGTTCGAGAGTATGAGCCCCCCTAACATCGAGGGCGACTCATACAGTCAGAAGGTCAGGGATTGGATTTAGAGATGCTTAGTTGGTTTCCAGCTCCCTTTTCCCTGTTTCCAGGCTTAGCTGCTACCCTATTTTCCCTTCATTGTACGCTGGGGGGTTTCCCCCACTCCCCACCGTGCCAGTTACATATCCAAATCAATTGCATGATACAAACCGTCAATGAAAAATATAATAAATAGAGGTGAGACGACGAATCCGTTGAATCCAAAAATCCCTGTATTCGTGGGATTCGTGGACTCGAATTCCGACGAAATTTACGAGATTCGAATCCGAAGAATCCCACCGCGACATCACGTCCCTGTGCCTCCCGAGACGCCTTCTATTTCCCCAGTGGCGTCGCTGGGGAAGGCCATAGGGGCCACGGCCCCCCCCTACATCACGCTGTGCCCCCCCCAACTAAAATGTGTCCCCATTCATTTTGACCGCTCACAGGAGTGTACATTTCTTCTAAACTGTAATCGGTATCCTCTGACCTGGTCCTGCAGTAACTTTAACTTTAAATCAGCGCTCGCTCGGTAACAACTAACAGGCAGTTACAGTAGGCTGTAGCCTGGCCCTGTTACCGAAGCTAGCTGAGGAGTGGTGTAAGGTACTAGTAGAGATGAGCGATCCCTTATTTACATCGACGATGTGTTCCTGATCTGGGAGGGTAGTACGCCTGCCTTTCATAAATTCATTAATACCCTCAACCAAAATGATATTGGCCTGAGTTTTACTTATGAGACACAGATGGAACAGATTACATTCCTTGACGTGGTAGTGACGAAAATTGAGGGGACCCTGAATACCTCGGTATTCCGTAAACCAACAGCAACTAACAGCATTCTGCACTGGGAGAGCCATCACCCTTTGGCTGTCAAGAGAGGTATCCCTAGGGGGCAGTACCTGCGGGTCCGCAGGAACTGCTCCTCAGGAAGTAACTTTTATTTTGAATCAAAGAAACTAAAAAACAGACTGCTGCAGAGAGGATACCCCTTGCCCCTACTAAAAGAATCTTTCCATCATGCAGAATCAAGAAAAAGGGAGGATCTATTTTTACCTAGACATAAAGACACCTCGGGTGAGGGTCAGATTCGTCTGATATCCACATTCGATTCCAGTAATAAGGAAGTAATATCCATCCTGAAAAAACACTGGCCAATACTCACAATGGACCCAGATTTAATGCAGGCAATTAGGGTATACCCTCAAGTGACTTATCGCAAAGGGAGAAGCCTACGGGACCGTCTAGTCCATAGCCACTATGAGGGCCCCAAAAAAGAGGGCACTTGACTAGACCGAAAGCCCCTGGGTGTCTTCAGGTGCGGATCATGTAAAGCTTGTAGCTTCATTAATACCTCGAAAATAGTTACCTGTTCTGTGACACAATGTCCTTTTGCCATCCGGGACTTTGTGAACTGCAGAACCAAAGGTGTTGTATACATTTGCCAGTGCAGCTGTCCCCTAGACTACATTGGAAAAACCAAGAGAGAATTAAGGAGAAGGATTTGCGAGCACATAAATGACATCAAAAAACAAAAAGATACACTGGTGGCCCACCACTTTAACAACTGTCATAAGGGGGATGTGGCCTGTGTGTCATGGAACCATGAACCAGACGTACAACAAGAGATAAGTGGAAAATAAGAAGGTTTTATTGAAGAGCAAGCCGTAAGCAAAGTCCGAACGGATGGCTAAACCGAAGCAGGGTCTTGCGGAGACAGAGGTCAGGAACCAGAAGGGTAGTCAGACGAAGCCAGGAACAGGAACCAACGGGGTAGTCAGACGAAGCCGGAATCAGGAACCAACGGGGTAGTCAGACGAAGCCGGAATCAGGAACCAACGGGGTAGTCAGACGAGGCCAGGATCAGGAACCAGAAGCAGCAGCAGTCTTGGAAGCATGTGAACACAGGAGGACCAAGCAAGGAACTGAAGCCACAGACCTCCTATATATATGAGCTGGGCATCCAGCTCCTCCCAGTGGGAAGGAGGAGCCGCAGGGTGGGAGGCTACAAGAAAACCCAGAAACCAAGATGGCCGCCAGCACATGTCAAACGAAGGGAACAGCAAGGAGGTAAGACCATGACACTGTGCTCGCTTCTCGGTACTGGAGGTACTCCCATTACCTGAAAGAAAAGGTGATTGGGACAAAAAGATTTTGAAAAAAGAGGCCTCTTGGATTTATCGGTTCCAGTCCCAATCTCCTCTGGGCCTTAACAAAAGACTAAATTTTGCATGCTTTATCTAATATTTTTCCCTGTTCCTAATATGCATCTTTCTTCCGTCGGTGGATAGTAGTAATTATCGTGTTGGTATGTTAGCCCTCCTAACTGATGCAAATCGATGCGTAAAGCATTTTATTCTATAGGTGACTCTAGTATCTGATCACCTCATCTTTAAAAAAACTGTGTGGTTTCCCCTCCAATTTATAGGCCATAACACAGAGAATTATCAAATATTTGCTTATAAATTCATTTATCAATCTGAAACACTTGTATGAGGTCCCTTTGCCCCTCCTTTCTAAGACCCCTGTTGGAGGGTGGAGAGACGCAGTTTATTTTTAACAGTTAGTCACATACCCTTTTAGATGGTCCCAATCTTTGAGGGGCCTCTTATAAGGGCTACTGCAGCGAGTGTTGGCATCGGGGGAGCATCTTGCCTGATGATGCGTTCCATTGCTGCGTTCCACCGGGTTCCTGTGATTGACTTTGCGTCACTTCCGGTTTCGCTATGCGCTCCATTTTGCGTTCCACGATCCCGGAAGTAACTCTTGGCCACTTGAGGTTCAGCATGCGTTCCAAGGGCCGGAACTAGCTCTTGATGCGTCCGGAAACGAACGCTGGCTAGCGCGAACCTTCAAATAGCTGACTCCTTCGAAGCGGGGGTCAGCTTTGGACCCATAAAGCCCAATTTTGTCTGGACAAATCCCCATCTCTCCCGCCTGTAGGTTAAAATAGCTACTTGATATATGTTAATCTATGGGCTTTGACTAGAAACGATGTATAGTTTGCAACTACTGTCTGTGGAAACGTCACATCTTTTATGTATTAATGAACTCAATGATGCAGCCTATGTAATTATGTGTTATATTCTATACTGAGGGCTGTCCTGGAGTCATGTATAGGTGTCCTCTGGGAGGCGCTTTCCTGAACTTTTGACTGGCCACTGACAGGCCCCTTTTTTAGTTACACCTCTTTTCACTCATTTCTAGGCATCCTTGAGCGGGACAAAAGAGGTGCATTCCTTCCTCGTGGGGACCGACACACAAAAAAACGTATCGTGGTCTTGATACCTGGTCATAAAGCTAAGTACCACAAATCATGTTACCCCCTGATGAACCTAATAAATATTAGGCGAAACGCGTTGGGGATTACTATTGAATATCAGATTTGGATTTATAGAGAATAACGGTGACATTCATCCATAAATTTTTTCTTTTTTTCTTTTTTCCATTTTCTTTTTTCTTTATTATCCTGGAGCATTTATTATGTAGGGATTTTTAGGGACCGGTTAGCACTAGGTTCGGGGACAGGGAACCTCCACCATTAGGGGGCCGCCCTGGGCACAGCAGACCTCTAGGGATTTTTAGGGGCAGCTGTTTTTTTGTTTTTAGCCCTGCAATCCAGCGGGCTAGAATTATTTCCCCGTACCTTTTTATTTAAGTGCATACCCTGTCACTACGTGTGTTTTTCCTCTTGGGGACTACTACTCCCCCACCGAGTAATCTCGGTAAATGTACAATTTTTTTCACTGTTGGTATATACATACCTATACCCACTTAAATATTTAATAAAGGTAGTTTTAAAAAGTCACTTCCTTTTTCATACATGCCCTTACCTCAAAAACTATTGTGACAATATATCTCAATATATATATAAAAAATCCTTAATACGGTTAGTAAAATTTGTTAATTAAAGCATGGCCAGTTTCCTAACGGGCACCCTATTTACCGACGATCTAATCCAGGAAGCTAAAGACATTTTTTTGGACAGGGAAGTTCCGGGATTAATTTCCTCGACTAATTGTAAAATAGTCTTTAAGGACCTCTACCAGGGCTATAAAGATAATATTAAGTCCTGGTGGGAGATAAAATCTTTTGAAAACTATCTCGAACATAAAATAGTCCCCAGAGGCCTACGTATCCCTTTGAGACCAGCAGAACGGATCACGTCCCCCGAGCTCCTAGCGAAATGGGACCAAGAAATTACCTGTAGTTCCCTAAGATTAATGTCACTTCTCCTTGATGAGGAAAAAATAACTTTCGAAAATACGTCAGAAAAATTAAAAGCACTTATAGACTCTGCCCTAAAAATTAAATCTGACCCAAATTTTGATAAAAGGGAATCTTCTCTCCAAACAGCGGTAGATAGATTCCAGAACCTCATCAAGGAGAGGAAACATCGACAATTTGTTAAAGACTTAGGTGAATTCAGGGAAAACAGGGCCTATATTTTTGTAAAAAGTAATAATTTACAGTCTGATTCAGAGGTATCATCCTCTGAACCTGATTTTTCTGACTCTGAAGGAGCTTTCGTTCCAAACACTAGAGGAACGATTAGGGGGGGTCGCTACTCAAGGGGGCGTAGAGGTGGACAGAGATGGCGGGGTTCAAGGAGACAGAGAGGCAACTACTGGGGGGATTGGGGGGATGGTTACTCGGGCCCCCCGCCACCAGGGTCCCAGAATCGCCCTCCAACAGATACCATGCCCCTAACAAACCTTACATCAAAATGTAGTCAACCCTACTCCGATACTTGCTTTAAACTCGCAGCCATCATCCTCTTCCTCCTCTTCCTTTTCTTTTTTAGCAAAAGGTGCGGCCTCCTACCAACTAAGGGACCGCAACAGGAACAACTAAGTGACAAGTTGCAGGTAATCAATCTGTCTGACCATAATCTGACTTCTGCCGAGATGACCCTGCTACAGAAGGGATTATCTTTTGTACCCACGACAAAACACGATACTTAGACGTGGATAAAAGATTTGAATCTCTTTGGAAGAAAACTTAAGTGGCATAAGTTTTTTCAAAATTATAATAAAAAAACATGCCTGGACCTAGGGATCAATCCAGAGGACTTTACCGATTTTCAAAACCTGATGGAGCTTTGTGAGGAGGGCACAAGAATGCTTGGTAAAGGCCCTTTCAAAGAATTACGATCTCGGAGTGCCAAGTTGCCACCTTTGGTCAATACTGATCATATTGACATCTTCCTGCGTCTAGTGACCTCTGAGATTGAACAGCTAAAAACGACTGTTCCTTATCATTCTAATCTATCTGGGCCTGAATTTAAGGCATTACGAAATTTGGAAGAGAATAAAAACGTGATTATAAAACAATCTGACAAAGGTGGCAACCTGGTACTATTGGATCATGAAAAGTATCAAAAAATGTGTCTCACATTATTGAATGACAAAAAAAATTATAAAAAATCCCCTCTGATCCTACAGAAGCCTTCCTTACAGACCTAACCAGAATCCTGGTCCAGGGCTTACAACAGGGCCTTGTTAATAAAACCGAATTTGATTTTTTGCTCCCGAAAGCCCCTCAAACGGCTACGTTCTATTGCTTGCCAAAGATACATAAGGGGTTACAGCCCCTTAGGGGATGACCTATTGTATCAGGTATCGATTCCCTAACACACCATACCGGCATCTATCTTGATAAGGTACTTCGCGATTTTGTAATGACTTTACCATCTTACACCAGGGATTCAATGGATTTCCTTCGAAAAATCGAAACGCTATCTATCAACCCCAACAGTATTTTGGCAAGCATAGACATAGAGTCCTTGTATACATCCATTCCACATGACCGAGGTATAGGGGCTGTCTCTTCTTTTCTCAACACCAGAGGTACCCAGTTTAATCAGCATAATAACTTTATCTTAAGGCTTCTTGAATATACCCTGACACATAATTTTTTTCTGTTCAATGGTTCCTTTTACCACCAACTCAGGGGGACGGCAATGGGAAATTCCTGTGCCCCGACCTATGCCAATCTCCTCCTTGGTTGGTGGGAGGATCATTATGTCTTCCCGGATCAGTGTCGTTGGTGGAGCGAGAACATTACCTTCTGGACTCGCTGCATCGACTATGTGTTCCTGATCTGGGAGGGTAGTACGCCTGCCTTTCATAAATTCATTAATACCCTCAACCAAAATGATATTGGCCTGAGTTTTACTTATGAGACACAGATGGAACAGATTACATTCCTTGACGTGGTAGTGACGAAAATTGAGGGGACCCTGAATACCTCGGTATTCTGTAAACCAACGGCAACTAACAGCATTCTGCACTGGGAGAGCCATCACCCTTTGGCTGTCAAGAGAGGTATCCCTAGGGGGCAGTACCTGCGGGTCCGCAGGAACTGCTCCTCAGGAAGTAACTTTTATTTTGAATCAAAGAAACTAAAAAACAGACTGCTGCAGTGAGGATACCCCTTGCCTCTACTAAAAGAATCTTTCCATCATGCAGAATCAAGAAAAAGGGAGGATCTATTGCTACCTAGACATAAAGACACCTCGGGTGAGGGTCAGATTCGTCTGATATCCACATTCGATTCCAGTAATAAGAAAGTAATATCCATCTTGAAAAAACACTGGCCAATACTCACAATGGACCCAGATTTAATGCAGGCAATTAGGGTATACCCTCAAGTGACTTATCGCAAAGGGAAAAGCCTACGGGACCGTCTAGTCCATAGCCACTATGAGGGCCCCAAAAAAGAGGGCACTTGGCTGGACCGAAAGCCCCTGGGTGTCTTCAGGTGCGGATCATGTAAAGCTTGTAGCTTCATTAATACCTCGAAAATAGTTACCTGTTCTGTGACACAACGTCCTTTTGCCATCCGGGACTTTGTAAACTGCAGAACCAAAGGTGTTGTATACATTTGCCAGTGCAGCTGTCCCCTAGACTACATTGGAAAAACCAAGAGAGAATTAAGGAGAAGGATTTGCGAGCGCATAAATTACATCAAAAAACAAAAAGATACACCGGTGGCCCACCATTTTAACAACTGTCATAAGGGGGATGTGGTCTGTGCTCGCTTCTCGGTACTGGAGGTACTCCCATTACCTGAAAGAAAAGGTGATTGGGACAAAAAGATTTTGAAAAAAGAGGCATCTTGGATTTATCGGTTCCAGTCCCAATCTCCTCTGGGCCTTAACAAAAGACTAAATTTTGCATGCTTTATCTAATATTTTTCCCTGTTCCTAATATGCATCTTTCTTCCGTCAGTGGATAGTAGTAATTATTGTGTTGGTATGTTAGCCCTCCTAACTGAGGCAAATCGATGCGTAAAGCATTTTATTCTATAGGTGACTCTAGTATCTGATCACCTCATCTTTAAAAAAACTCTGTGTGGTTTCCCCTCCAATTTATAGGCCATAACACAGAGAATTATCAAATATTTGCTTATAAATTCATTTATCAATCTGAAACACTTGTATGAGGTCCCTTTGCCCCTCCTTTCTAAGACCCCTGTTGGAGGGTGGAGAGACGCACTTTATTTTTAACAGTTAGTCACATACCCTTTTAGAGGGTCCCAATCTTTGAGGGGCCTCTTATAAGGGCTTCTGCAGCGAGTGTTGGCATCGGGGTAGCATCTTGCCCGATGATGCGTTCCATCGCTGCGTTCCACCGGGTTCCTGTGATTGACGTCGCGTCACTTCCAGTTTCGCTGTGCGCTCCATTTTGCGTTCCACGATCCCGGAAGTAACTCTTGGCCACTTGCGGTTCAGCATGCGTTCCAAGGGCCGGAACTAGCTCTTGGAGCGTCCGGAAATGAACGCTAGCTAGCGCGAACCTTCAAATAGCTGACTTCTCCGAAGCGGGGGTCAGCTTTGGACCCATAAAGCCCGATTTTGTCTGGACAAATCCCCATCTCTTCCGCCTGTAAGTTAAAATAGCTACTTGATATATGTTAATCTATGGGCTTTGACTAGAAATGATGTATAGTTTCTAACTACTGTCTGTGGAAACGTCACATCTTTTATGTATTAATGAACTCAATGATGCAGCCTATGTAATTATGTGTTATATTCTATACTGAGGGCTGTCCTGGAGTCATGTATAGGTGTCCTCTGGGAGGCGCTTTCCTGAACTTTTGACTGGCCACTGACAGGCCAATTTTTTAGTTACACCTCTTTTCACTCATTTCTAGGCATCCTTGAGAGGGACAAAAGAGGTGCATTCCTTCCTCGTGGGGACCGACACACAAAAAAACGTACCGTGGTCTTGATACCTGGTCATAAAGCTAAGTACCACAAATCATGTTACCTCCTGATGAACCTTATAAATATTAGGCGAAACACGTCGGGGATTACTATTGAATATCAGATTTGGATTTATAGAGAATAACGGTGACATTCATCCATAAAGAGCACCATTTTTTCTTTTTTTCTTTTTTCCATTTTCTTTTTTCTTTATTATCCTGGAGCATTTATTATGTAGGGATTTTTAGGGACCGGTTAGCACTAGGTTCGGGGACAGGGAACCTCCACCATTAGGGGGCCACCCTGGGCACAGCAGACCTCTAGGGATTTTTAGGGGCAGCTGTTTTTTTGTTTTTAGCCCTGCAATCCAGCAGGCTAGAATTATTTCCCCGTACCTTTTTATTTAAGTGCATACCCTGTCACTACGTGTGTTTTTCCTCTTGGGGACTACTACTCCCCCACTGAGTAATCTCGATAAATGTAGAATTTTTTTCACTGTTGGTATATACATACCTATACCCACTTAAATATTTAATAAAGGTAATTTTAAAAAGTCACTTCCTTTTTCATACATGCCCTTACCTCAAAAACTATTGTGACAATATATCTCAATATATATAAAAAAAAATCCTTAATACGGTTAGTAAAATTCGACCCCTTATTTAAAGTTAAAGTTACTGCAGGATATGGATTACAGTTTAGAAATGTGACTGTCAAACGCTCACTCCTGTGAGCGGCGGGGTGGGGGATCTGTGGATGACACTGTTATAAGGAGGGGGATCTGTGTATGACACTGTTATGGTGGGGGGGTTCTGTGTATGACACTGTTATAGGGAGGGGGATCTGTGGATGACACTGTTATGGGGTGGGATCTGTGGATGACACTACTATATAAGGAGGGGGATCTGTGGATGACACTGTTATGGTGGGGGGGTGGGGATCTGTGGATGACACATATAGCATAAGATGCTATATATGGTATGTGTCATCTACAGATCCCCCTCCATAATAGTGTCATCCACAGATCGCCACTGTGACGAAACCAACCTCGCCACTGTGTTTTGGAGGGGGCTGGTTGCCAGCCTCCTGCCTCAGGATTATGGCCCATACTAACTTTAAAGAAGACAGGCCAGCCGCACAGCTTAAATCTGTCTTTGGAATTGTATTTTGTTATGTGAGGGTACCCAGATGGCTAGTTTAATTGTATTCGTGTGGTCTGAGTGCCATTCACCTAATGATATGCACTCAGACTTGAGCTATCTGGGAATATGTTAAATGTCTGTGGTTGCTGGGAGGGTGTGACATTGTGTGTTTAAATGGTGATTTCTGTCCTGTTGTCCCCACATGTGTATTGGCGATCTCCCCTTTGTCCTGAGAGATAATTGGATTATTCCTCGGTTGTCTCTGGGGCAGAGAGGAGGAAACCATGATGCATTGTGGGGATGTGTTGTATCTGTTCGGTGTGTCGCAGTCTCCATTCTGGTCCCCTGGGGGCGTGTCCACCAGATGGGGACCTGCATAAATACGGGCGGGTAGCACTCAATAAAGTGTTCCTGTTTTATCCTTCATCATGTTGAGACTGGTGTTTGGATAACTGATCAAACTGAGGGATTGCTATACGCTGAAGATTTGCTATACTCCCCTGGCATAACTACTAGCTCTTGTAAGAGCTGTTCCTGCTCTCTGGCTGTAGGAGAGGTTCACCCACTGGAGCCTGGAGCCTTGTAGTAGGTCCAGCGTGGGTGGAGGACGGTGAGACCCCAACCAAGCTACGGCGGTTCGTGGGGTCTGCAGTGCGTACGGTGTCAAGTGGAGTGCTTGGAGTCCTCGGAAAGCACTAGGAGCATCTAGCAACGGAGGTACTCAGTCGGGGTGCCAGGTGATCCGTTACATTGGTGGCAGCAGTGGGATGGCGTCCTAGTGTGAGGAGAAGCAGCTCGGAGACACCGTTCGTGGAGTATATTGAGGGCAATGCTAGTATCCGTACGGCGCCCCTGGCTACAGCAATATGGATCCCGTTGGTTCCTGCACAGCATTCAATGAGGAAGATCACCCGGATTACAGGGATGCCGTGCGGAAAGGCGTATGGCACCAGGCCCTGGAGGACGTGCAGCGTTGGAGGGGTGAGAGTCTTCCCAGTGAGGAGCAGAGATTACGAATGCGATTGGCGCTACGACTACCTCTACTGGGAGAGCAACCATTGATGGAGTGGGTGTCAGAGCTTGAGACACTGGTATGGCAGGAAACCTGGCTGGATGACGCTTACCAAGCACTATGGTGGGACACAGTACGACAGTCTCCATGGATAGAGGAGTACGCCAAGCCCGAAGGTGAGGAATATAATTGCCCTGGGTTATTGTGGGAGTCTTTTGAAGACATTGACTTTGGGAGCACAGAAGAATCTAGATTTTGGGACATTACTGAATACAGGTGGGACTTGCACAATTGGCCTACAACTAGTGGGGTGGGGGCAGATCTGAACTTTCTGGTCCAAAGGGAGTGGGAGCTGGAGCAAGATTATCAACAGTTGTTTCGCTCCATTCAAGCCCAGCACAAGATACAAGACAGTTGGATACCAGGCCCAGACCTGCAGCCCTACCCCTGGCAAGTCACAGCTGAGGTATCCCCTACTTCCTCACCAACTGTGGAGGTAGGGGACTTCATAGACTGGTACTGGGAGGAACCCCAGTCGGCAGGTGGAGATGGGACCGTAGTCACTCCACCGTCCCAACAGGGTGGCTGGGCAGGCGGCCCAGATTCCCAACTGCCACTGGGAGTACAGGGAGAGGAGATTGTTGGTCCCTCATCTCTGCAACAACCAGAATCACTGGTAGTGGAGACAGCCGGTCTCACTACCCTGCGGCAGTATACTCTACCGGGAGAGGAGACAGTTCGTTTCTCTCCCCAGAGGCAGATGGGGTATCCAGAGGAGGGGGTAAGTGATAGCCCCCCTCCACAGCTCTCTCCCAGCCCAATACTGAGGGTAGTGGGTACGGCTTTAAACCCCACTGACCCCTCTCCAGCAGAAGAGCTGGCATCAGAGCAAAGCGCCGCTGGCCTCTGCCCTAACCGTTCATTTACTACCCAACAGGAGTTGGCACCATGCACCCCAGCTGAAGTGCTGGCATCAGGGCAGAGCGCCGCTGGCCTCTGCCCTCCCCTATCCTCTTCTCCAGAGCCGGACTTCCCACAGCCTACCCCAGCAGAAGAGCTGGCATCTGGGCAGAGCGCAGTTGGCCTCTGCCCTCCCCTATCCTCTTCTTCGGAGCCGGACTCCCCACAAGCAACCCCAGCGGAAGAGCTGGCATCTGGGCAGAGCGCAGTCGGCCTCTGCCCACCAAGTACCTACAGCTCCAAGCTGGAGAACCACAAGGCAGCAAGGAGTCGCAGATGCCCACACAACAGCTGGGGACATACAGAACAGAGCCAGGCCCCAAAATTCAACAGGTCCAGTATGGGGTTGTGGTTGGACTGCCAGACTAACTCAGGTACTGACCATGAGGTCAGGTATCTGGTTAGTCTTCCCTGGGAGGGGGAGATGTGTGACGAAACCAACCTCGCCACTGTGTTTTGGAGGGGGCTGGTTGCCAGCCTCCTGCCTCAGGATTATGGCCCATACTAACTTTAAAGAAGACAGGCCAGCCGCACAGCTTAAATCTGTCTTTGGAATTGTATTTTGTTATGTGAGGGTACCCAGATGGCTAGTTTAATTGTATTCGTGTGGTCTGAGTGCCATTCACCTAATGATATGCACTCAGACTTGAGCTATCTGGGAATATGTTAAATGTCTGTGGTTGCTGGGAGGGTGTGACATTGTGTGTTTAAATGGTGATTTCTGTCCTGTTGTCCCCACATGTGTATTGGCGATCTCCCCTTTGTCCTGAGAGATAATTGGATTATTCCTCGGTTGTCTCTGGGGCAGAGAGGAGGAAACCATAATGCATTGTGGGGATGTGTTGTATCTGTTCGGTGTGTCGCAGTCTCCATTCTGGTCCCCTTGGGGCGTGTCCACCAGATGGGGACCTGCATAAATACGGGCGGGTAGCCCTCAATAAAGTGTTCCTGTTTTATCCTTCATCATGTTGAGACTGGTGCTTGGATAACTGATCAAACTGGGGGATTGCTATAAGCTGAAGATTTGCTATACTCCCCTGGCATAACTACTAGCTCTTGTAAGAGCTGTTCCTGCTCTCTGGCTGTAGGAGAGGTTCACCCACTGGAGCCTGGAGCCTTGTAGTAGGTCCAGCGTGGGTGGAGGACGGTGAGACCCCAACCAAGCTACGGCGGTTCGTGGGGTCTGCAGTGCATACGGTGTCAAGTGGAGTGCTTGGAGTCCTCGGAAAGCACTAGGAGCATCTAGCAATGGAGGTACTCAGTCGGGGTGCCAGGTGATCCGTTACAGCCACCACCCCACCATAACTGTGTCATCCACAGACCCCCCCATAAGTGTCATCCACAGATCCCCCTCCATAACAGTGTCATCCACAGATCCCCCTCCATAACAGTGTCATCCACAGATCCCCCTCAATAACAGTGTCATCCACAGATCCCCCTCCATAACAGTGTCATCCACAGATCCCCCCATAAGTGTCATCCACAGATCCTCCTCCATAACAGTGTCATCCACAGATCCCCATAATTCTTATGTACAGGATTCATAGGATTTGCGATTCAAAAGATTCAATATATTCGAGAACCTTTTCGGATTCGAAAGAAATTGGATTCGTCCCACCTCTAAGATAAATAAATAAATAAGATACATCACAGGGCTTGCAAACCTGCGGCTCTCCAGCTGTTCTAAAAGTACGATTCCCACCATGCCCTGCTGTAGGCTGATAGCTGTAGGCTGTCAGGGCATGCTGGGAGTTGTAGTTTTGCAACAGCTGGAGAGCCGCAGGTTGGCCATCCCTGATATATCATGATCGGCAGTGAAATAAGCACCCCAAACTAATAATTTATAATAATATTGGCAATGTTGAAATGAAGAAATTAAGAGATTAAAAAAATTAAAACAATCTATTAATAAAGTTATAAATGCCCGTGATTGAGTGAATGTGCGGTAAGTGCAAAAAAATTTGCAATAATCAACCCAAAAAGAAAAAAGTGTAAAGTGCAAAATAGCAAATCAAGAGCATATGGGACTAAAGTATTAAATATTATTAAGAATATCACAATTCATAATGTGTGCTTTCATAAGGGAGCAATGTTTTTCACCAAATCAAAAAATAGGACATGTCATATGAAGGTAACAAGGTGATAATTCTCATCGCTGTTGTCCATGTCCTCAAAGAAATAGGGTACTTTCTTCCGAGTCGATTCTCATCAGAGGGGCATGGCCTATACGTCTAAAATCAGATAATATAAAAGAAAAGAAAAAAGAAGGAATAAAAGAGATTACTAATATTGTTAAGAACACAGATTCAATTAAAAACATAAAATGTGAAACCTAACTAATACAGAACAGAACTATATGTGGACCTCAACTGTAGTGAACGGAAGAGGGAAGGGAAGGAGGGGAAAGGAGGAGAGAGGGGGGAAAGAACAAGGGGGAACCCACCTGAGGATGGTGGGGGAATAAAGGAAAATACACATATATCTAGGCATGCTTTACAAAAACGGAGAAAAACAGATGTTCTCATTCAGACCGCAAAGTGTAACCATATCTAGCGTGAAAATCTATTTGGCCTCTCTCTGTGCCAATAAGTGTTTCCAACTACTCCCCCCCACCCACCCCCCCACCCACCAAAATCCTGTCAATACCTCTTACTTTTAACAGGGAACCATCACTGTCATGGTGGGTTTTGAAACGGCGAGGGATGGTTTTCAATCCTGTTATATCTTGTTCCTCTTTAGCTGCTTCAATTGCCAGCACATGTTCTCTTGTATGTCTACTAAATTCCCGTGAAGTCAGCCCTACATATAACAAATTACATGAGCAGCTGGCCACATAAATCACACCAATTGTGCTACACGTTATTGTATGTGTAATCTAAAACATTGTCCAGGCCAGAACCATCCGTAAAGGAGGTTGTCCTTTCAATACTAGGACAGGCCACACAGTCACCACCTGGACGGCAGCCCCACTTGGGGCCCCTTGGAGCCAAATGCTTTTCTTGGACTTGTGCCATCGTAGTGGCTATGAACCAGAATTTCTCTCAGGTTCTTTTCCCTTCTGTACGTAATGGATGGCCGGGGAAGGGGGGTCGTAGGAACTTCTTAAGAGTGTTATCCATGAGTAAAATATTCCAAAATCTCTGTAGAATTGATGTCACTTTCTTATGTCCTGAGTTGAAAGAGGTAATAAACCTTACAATGTCTCCTTCCTTTTTCTTTGTAGTTGGGTATTGTTCTAACAGCGCCACTCTTTTGGATTTTTTGCCTGTATATACCCCTTCCTTAATGATATATCACTATATCCTCTAGCCTGAAACCTGTTGTTCAGTTCCTTCGTTCATACCTCAAAGGTTTCATCCCTTGAACACAGTCTGCACAACTGTAAAAACTGACCCGTTGGGATATTTTCTATCAGTCTCCTGGAATGTGATGATTTGGCATGTAGGAAGCTGTTGATTTCCAGAAAATATCGGTATGGGTAAGGCCCTTGTAGTCCACCTGTAGTAAAACATCCAGAAAGTCCATATTAGTCCTCCCTGCCTTGTACGTCAGTCTGATGTTCAAATTGTTCCTATTGAGTGACTCCATGAAGAGCTCCAAGTCACCCAACATCCCTTGCCATATCATGAGGATGTCGTCTATATATCGACACCACAACTGTACCTTCTCGATCTGGTCAATGGGCTCCGTTAGAAAGATCATCCTCTCCCACAGCCCAAGGAACAGATTGGCATAGGCTTGTGCACATGCCACTCCCATAGCTGTCCCTTGGAGCTGTAGGTAGTAGGAGCTCTTAAACAAAAAAAGGTTGTGGCGTAGTGCAAAATCTAGTAAAGTAAGTATAAATGACCCATACTCACTCTCAATATCCGACATCTCCATGAAATGTGTGGTAGCTCGCAGACCGTCTTCATGGCAGATGGAAGTGTATAAGGATTCCACATCACAAGTTACGATGATCATGTCTTCTTCCAATTGCAAGCCGTCAACCTTTCGTAAGATGTCACCAGTATCCTTCAAATATGAAGGAAGAAACAAATTGAAGATATGAATATTGACAGATTGATCCAAATTTTAGTCCAAATTTATTCTGAGGCAGGACAACAACCTCAAGCATACAGCCAATGTCAGTAAGAACTATCCTCAGCTTAAAGGAGTTGTACCATGAAAAATATTCTACAGTTTTAAAACTAGCACCTGGATCAGAATACTTTTGTTATTGCATGTCATTAAAGTTCATTGATAAAATAAATTATTAACACATCTGTTTTTGAAGGTGTTGTTTTACACGCGTGCCTACATCCACCCCGCTCTCCAGTGTACTGTTTTACGATGTTTTGTTTGTTATAGAACTAAAACTATATAAAACCAACAACTAATTATCTATGGATAGTGAATAAAAAAGCATGATAAGAATTACTGCAGATAAAGTCTTAAAGGGTATTCCAGGATTTTACTATTGATTGGCTATCAGAATAGGCCATCAATATTTGATCAGTGGGGGTCCAAAACCCTGCACCCCTGACAACAACTGTTACCTTGTAGCTCTGGCACCAGAAGCTCCATCCATTGTATAGTGGAAAGAGCTGGTAACTGCAGCTCTGCTCTCATTCACTTCAATGTTCATTACACAGTGACTGGAGCTCTGTAGTTCTAGTGACAACTTCCTGCACCAGAGCTCCTGCAGAATTGCAGATCAGTAAGAGTTTGGGGTGTCAGACCTCATTGATCAGATATTGATAGCCTACCCTGAGGATAGGCTATGAACAGTAAAATCCCGGGATACCTCTTGAAATGGGAGCAGCTCTGCAGTAACCAGCTCTGTCCACTACACAGTGACTGGAGCTCTGTAGATCTGGTGACAACTTCCTGCACCAGAGCTCCTGCAGAATTGCATATCAGTTGGAGTCTGGGGTGTCAGACCTCGTTGATCAGATATGGAGGATAGGCTATGAACAGTAAAAATCCTGGGATACCCTTTGAAATAAACCTTGTGGTCTTTGTCTTCAGAAACGTATACTATGGCAAAGCATGCAAAATATATTCCTTCCTTTTGTTTTACCCCTATTATAACACAAGGAAAGAATGAATCTGTAAATGTTACATTTGATGGACATGTGATAATTAGGTTTTAGCTGGAGAGGAGGAATACTTGGGTCATATTTTTAATCTGACCATTCCTAAGGAACTTGGCATACTTAGAAGTATTTCTGGGCAGATCTACCATTTCGGATGCTTACCAACTTGTATCTAAGCTTGCCCTCTTTAATGGCAGGTTTCCATTTTGAGGTCTAACTGTATTCCATCCCTCACTTAGATACACTTTGAAATAAAATACAAAGTTGAACAAGCTATGGATCAATCTGCCAATATTCATATCTTCAATTTGTTTCTGCATCAGGTTGGTAAACAGATTGAAATGAATATGTCAAGAGCTGGATGAATGGATTCATGTGTACCTCACTATAGCTGTGGCTTTTGACAGTGTGTTGCTTTGTGAAATAATTAATTACTTATTTTTTAACACAAGATAAAGATTTATATATACAGTACACAACATGAAAGAAAGGCACACACCTGAATGTATATATAAAATGACTACATACTATAAACTACATGTACAATTTATTTCTAAATGGGCATCCCGTTAACTAAAAGTTATCTTCTATGTACTGGTTAAGGCTACTTTCACACTTGGGTTGTTGTTTTCCGGCACTGAAATCCGGCAGAGGATCTCAATACCAGAAAAATATGTTTCTGTTTAGTCCTCATGCATTCTGAATGGAAAGAGATCTGTTCAGGATGCATCAGGATGTCTTCCGTTCCGGCAGCGTTCCGTTTTGTGACTGAACACAAAACCGCTGCAAGGTATGTTATTCTGTCTGGTCATAGTAACGGGAAAAAAATGGATCCGGCACTGACAACCATGTAAGTCAATGCTGACGGATCAGTTTTTTTAGGAGCCAGATCTCAATACCAGAATTAACAACCCAAGTGTGAAAGTAGCCTGAGGGTGAACTGATTAGTTAGGGTCACGTTAAGGTCATGGGAGGTCACATACCCCCACCCTGTCACTCCATTCAGTCCCACAGAGAACGGGCTGGCAGGACACATAATTGACCTGCCACTCCATTCGGACCAGCATACAGGACACCGATTCTCGAGATCGATTGGAGTCCCACTGGTTGGCCCCCACAGATCAATTAGATATCCCCTATCAAGTGGATAGAGAATAATGTAATTTACCAGAATAACCATTTAATTGCCTGAAGGGGTAATTGTCACTGACATGTCATTTTACTAAATACTCGGGTCCCCCATAAAATAACCATTATGGAACGTAATTTATTAGAACTCCGTGCTGTTCCCCTGTTATTCCTCCAAGAAACACATGTATAAATTGCCAACTGGATGTTACCATTTTTTGTCAAATGGGTGTGTCTCTGCACAGTCTGACACTGCCTGCACTGATTGGACAGTGTGTGAGTGTGCATTTACACACCCCAACTGATAGCCATTTAGTAATTTAGAAATGATTAGTTTACAGTGGTTCTACCAACTTCATAAGGAGCAGTAATGTAACTACCAGTTTGTTACAATTACATAAGATTTATATATGCCTTATGAACAGCTGCCACAAGTATATGGTCAATATTAAGTTGGTATAGAAGAGACATTCATTCCACCTTATTTTCCTACATAGTATCAGCATATACCGTATACTAGCGGACTTTTTTCATACAAAGCGCTGCAAAAACCACATTGGATATTAAGTTGCAAGTTTGTTACAACTACACCAGTGACTTATGCATCTTGATGAATAACTGCTATGTCCATATAATGAACACTATACTGATATAGAAAAGTCTCTCTACTACCTCCAATACCATTATATTTTGCCCTCCTGTCCTTAATACAATATATAGCACCAATGTATTGGTAGTCTCCAATATAGTATATGGGTGCCAGTGGATCTCTTTATATAGACAAGTTATATTAGAAGCCGGCCCACCAATACTATATTGACTAGACTGGTATCCAATACTGGGTTTTGTTGACTACATGCCCACTTGTATCACTATATGTGAAATTGGTCTATATACACACCTTATCTCTCATTTTGCATTGATATTTTATTCTATTTTATTTATATTTACACAGCTATTTTTATTCCTGGACTAAAACTATCATGCATATGAGACTTATATAAAACTAAACTATTGTGGTCAGATTGGATACTTTATTACATACCAGTTATATGAATAATTAAGTAATTCTACCTATCAATATCCAAAATACCATTGCATGATATACTACTATCTAATTCATAATGGACGTTTGATATCTAATTGATTACTATTATTCTATCATTGGCTACAGGAGTAATGAACATTGCCTATAACAGCATTTTTATTTATTTTAATATTGGTATATAATTAGGGGTTAAGGGTGTCAGTTACATGCTGATTCAACACCTCACAACCTACCAAGTTAAAATCCTTGGTCGTGGGGTTTTGGATCATTATTGTATATGATCGCCCTATTGTATATAATTGTCTTTTTTGTCTTTGGTTTATGAATTTTAGCTATTTTTGTTTCTATTCTTATCTTATATTCTTGGCAATAAATAATTGTATATAAATAATTGTATATCAATTTATACTGGAGTATTCTGTGCAACACCAGATAACCGAGTGCCCTCCATCACATTTACAATGTATCATTTGGTAATTTATTTATACATTTTTAGGAGAAATAACAAAGGAAGAGAATAACACACAATCAAATTTTTTTTTGAGAATTGTTATTTAATAGAAAATATGAGTATTTACTAATACAGACAAGTCAGTGGAGGTGACAGGTCATCTTTAAAATGCTTTATTATTAAATCTGCCTGATGATAACTAGTTCAACATGGCCGTCCCAAGGCAGAGACCAGTAGTTTTTCTCAGGGAAACAAACATGACTTTGTGTTCGCTTCCACATTGCTGCAGTGGAGTAGCAGCATTACATAGCGTAACCGTTCATTCATGAACTCTGCAAAGGTCTCCACTTATCAAAGGGGCTCCCAATTGTGGGACCTCTGTCATTTTGTCTGCCACACACCATTATTTATTTTCTGTTATAATTTAATTAATTACTAGCATAAGGTTAGATGTCTGTATATGATACAACTCTTTGTTATGTATTGCAGTATAGCTCAATGAGGTTTTCCGGACTAAAACATTAATCTTCTATCCAATCAATAATAAATGTTAGGTTGGGGCCCAAATGCTAGCTTGGCTGGGGGATAGGGTAACAATGGGGGCCCAGTGACAATGCCCCAACCAGTCTAACATGCATCACCTATCACCTAGGACGATGAATTATTTGGTAAGGAGTTTCCCTTTAAGTTTCAAACTATGACTATACAAATTTGAAATTAATTCCCATCCAAGACTTACAGTAAAGTAGAATGGTTGTCCAACAGGGTAGTAGTCCAAGAGGGTAAGGGTAAGAGGGAAAGGTGAGGTCTAATGTAGCCAGTGCCTGTATGCTGTCTTTTATATGTAAAATTCCTAATAAAGTCATATAAATATATAACATTGTCCAATGTATAAGGTATATCAATATATTATATACAGATAAAATACTGCAAATTAGTGCACTGTAAGAAGAACACACAGGGCTGCCATATCTTGTGGAAGATACAGTCCTGATCAAAAGTTTAAGACCACTTGAAAAATGGCAAAAAATCATATTTTACATTGTTGGATTTTTAACAAGGTTCCAAGTGGAGCTTCAACATGCAACTTGAAGAAATGAGAGTGAGACAAAACATTTTTGGAGCATTCAATTCATTGAAAATAACGATTAAACTGAAACAGGCAGTTTTTTAGCTGATCCAAATTTTTGTAAAGGGCCAAATCTGTGCAATGTGGATTCATTGTCATTTTCTGTCAGGTAGTCACACATTGTGATGGCAAAGGCAAAAAAACTCTCCCTTTTTCAACGTGGTCAGGTTGTTAAACTGCATAAGCAGGGTCTCTCACAGCGCGCCATCGCTGCTGAGGTGGGACGCAGTAAGACAGTCATTTGGAATTTCTTAAATGATCCTGAGGGTTATGGAACAAAAAAGTAAACTGGAAGACCCCAAAAAAATTAATCAGCACTGAGCTAGAGAATCCAATTGGCTGATCGTCAAGACACTGGACGATCCTCGACCCAAATTAAGACCCTTACTGGTGCTGATTGCAGCCCCATAACCATCAGACGGCATCTGAGACTGAAGGGCTTCAAAAAACAAAAAACGTCTTCAAAGACCTCGTCTCCTTGAACGCCACAGAACTGCTCGTTTGGACTTTGCAAGAGAGCACCAAACATGGGACATTCAAAGGTGGAAGAAAGTTTTATTCTCTGATGAGAGAAAATTTTGCCTTGATGGTCCTGATGGTTTCCAACGTTACTGGCATGACAAGCAGATCCCACCTGAGATGTTTTCTACGCGCCACAGTGGAGGGGGTGCTATAATGGTCTGGGGTACTTTTTCCTTCAGTGGAACAATGGAGCTTCAGGATTTGCAGGGGAGTCAAACGGACGCTGGCTATGTCCAGATGTTGCAGAGAGCATTCCTCATGACTGAGGGCCCTCATCTGTGTGGTAACGACTGGGTTTTTCAACAGGACAACGCTACAGTACACAATGCCCGCAGGACAAGGGACTTCTTCCAGAAGAATAACATCACTTGAAGCTCTACTTGGAACCTTTTTAAGATCCAGCCATGCTAAATATGATTTTTTGCAATTTTTCAAGTGGTCTTAAACTTTTAACAGGACTGTATATACGTGAAGAAATTGTGCTCAGTTTTTCAAATTGCCTTTTTCACTTCTTCACCTTAGTGAAGTTGTCAAATGTACAATATTATGATTATGATATCTAGTGTTCATCTCTTTGGTTTTCTTTTAAATCAATATATTACATCAAGGTTCTAATAAAGACACAACCTCACTGAAAGATAGGTAAGTAAATCCCAACTATTCTTGTATCTCCTTCTATCTCATCTACTCTTTTCTTTTAACCAACTCCTGGGTTCACAGAAGGCCATATTTACATAAAAAAAAAAAATTCTTAATTCTCAGGATTGCCGCAACCAGTTTTCCTAAGACAGATATCCTTTTAATAATCATGATTAACCCTACCAGGCGATATGCCTTCTTTAGTTTTGTTTCTGCTGACAGGCACTACCTTTTGCTTTGGGCTATGTTTCTCTATCACATTTACAATGCTGTTAATAAACTGTTCATAACACATGCAAAACAAACCACTTTCTATCCTTTTCACTTTTTTAGGAAGTGGAAAATCCTGCAATAAATTCCAGTACAAAGCTCACAATGGCATGCAGCCAGCGATGAGGATAGGAACAGATGATGGGCCTGGATAGGCAGCAGTCCCTATTGCCAGGGAATCAGACACACTATACATTGCTGGAATTTACCTTGGCTATCTGGATGAATGTAATAGCCTCAAGCAGAGTCATAGTTGTTGAGACAATCAGCTGCACTGTCACTCATTCAACTATCTCCTTCCATGTACCAGGCAGTGTCAAAACCTGGCAAGACATGAATGCACATAAACAATATTTTTGTCTTCAGGCATCAGATCAGGTCATCCTCATTCATGATGTACGTGAACATGAGCATGGAGGAGATTAGTACAGCCTAAAATATAAGTACTCACATTGTGCAAATTCACCCTAAGCCATAGCTCAGCGGATTTTAATCCTGATCCTAATTCTTCAGATTGAGAACTTCAGAAAACATTGGTCAATTGACTGATTTATGATCTCTTCACTAGGACCATTAAAGGTGTCTTTAAGTTCATAAGTCTCAAAAGCAGTGGTCTTAGCTTTTGCCATAGACAGGGATTTCAGCTTTTTAGTGACTGCTTTATGGATAGAACACATACATAAATCTATGACTATAGCATACTGTTGTTAGATTTTTCTTGGAGACATCAACAATCTAAACTTGATTATATAAATGGAATGGGTGAACTACAGTACCCAGAAAGATTATCAAAATTAGGGTTATTTAGTTTACAAAAAAAGATGCCTGAAGCAGGGGCGTTGCTAGGGTCTCAAAGAATCCGGGGCCCAAGCCCAAGTTGTAGCTAGCCAGCTAAGACCTTTCCTAGGTTGCTAGTATAGCTTATATGTGTATATAGCCAGACCTGCCAATAACCTAAATACAGTTCCTATGTTTATGTGTTAAAGACAAAAGCAGAGTTATTTACTGTAACATCATGTTTTGGATATCATATAACTGTTATATTTTGTGTTCACAGAAGCAGAAAAGGATAATATGCCTTTAAGATTCATTTTGCAATGTAAGGTAAGCTCAGTGACACGGCAGAAACAACAGAAAGCATAGTGTTAATCTGTTGTTGCTGGGCAGAAGTCTAGACCAATCACAGTCAGCTTCTCACACAGCAAGAGTTTTCATCAATCCCAGCCAGCCTCACACACGGCCTGTCTGGGAATTCCCCCAGCTCTTGCTGCTAGAATCATTATTCACCAGAGACAGGAGCTGAAGAGACATTCACTCCAATGAGGGCTGAGTTTTATGGGAACAAGAGGCCAAAATAGGTAGTTAAAACCGTTATATAACGTTCATATTGTTAGTATTGTGTTTAGAACTGTATATTGAACTAGATATATATGTGTTTACTTACAGTTCCACCAATTGCAACCATACAATTGCAAATACAAATTGCAAGCTACAAATTGCAAGCATTCAGATTCCGTATTGCAATACAAATTGCGTACAACCATGCCAAATCATACTGAACCAATCTGCAAATAGTCACTGCTGACTGCATACTGCAAGTAGAACTATTAGTTAGACCTCAGATATACCTCTCAGAGAGATCATAAAGTGCTTAAATAACTTAAAGTGACAGTACACATTCTGAAGAGAGAAATATATCCACCATTTTATGTTGAATGACAAGATTGAACAGTTGAACCACCATCTTATGCATACCGCCATTTTGTGATATCTTTTTAACACGTGTTTTGCACATGGACTATCTGCTGCAGAGGCGGCAGTGTTGTATATGAAGAAACATTGAAGTTAATAAAGAAGTTATTGGAAGCATTTGGTTTGCTCTTTAACCCCTTAAGGACACGGCCATATTTCACCTTAAGGACCAGGCCATTTTTTGCAAATCTGACCAGTGTCACTTTACATAGTAATACCTACAAAAATAGTTATTATTTTACATTCCCCATATGTCTACTTCATGTTTGGATCATTTTGGGAATGAAATTTATTTTTTGGGGGGGGGGGTGTTACAAGGCTTAGAAGTTTAGAAGCAAATCTTGAAATTTTCAGGTCTGAAGTCACTTTGTGAGGCTTACATAATAGAAACTACCCAAAAATGACCTCATTCTAGAAACTATACCCCTCAAGGTATTCAAAACTGATTTTACAAACTTTGTTAACCCTTTAGGTGTTCCACAAGAGTTAATGGAAAATAGAGATAACATTTCTAAATTTAACTTTTTTGGCAGATTTTCCATTTTAATATATTTTTTTCCAGTTACAAAGCAAGGGTTAACAGCCAAACAAAACTCAATATTTATGGCCCTGATTCTGTAGTTTACAAAAACATCCCATATGTGATCGTAAACTGCTGTACGGGCACACGGCAGGGCGCAGAAGGAAAGTAATGCCATACAGTTTTTGGAAGGCAGATTTTGCTGGACAGTTTTTTTGACACCATATCCCATTTGAAGCCCCCCTGATGCACCCCTAGAGTAGAAACTCCCAAAAAGTTACCCCATTTTAGAAACTACAGGATAGGGTGGCAGTTTTGTTGGTACTATTTTAGGGTACATATGATTTTTGGTTGCTCTATATTACAGTTTTTGCGAGGCAAGGTAACAAGAAATAGCTGTTTTGGCACTGTTTTTTTTGTTATTTATAACATTCATCTGACAGGTTAGATCGTGTGGTATTTTTATAGAGCAGGTTGTCACGGACACAGGGATACCTAATATGTGTACTTTTTTTTATTTATGTAAGTTTTACACAATTATTTCATTTTTGAAACCAAAGTAATCATGTTTTAGTGTCTCCATAGTCTGAGAGCCATAGTGTTTTCAGTTTTTGGGCATGGGTATTATGTGAAGTTCATCTGTATACTATGATACTCAGCCACCATTTATGATTCTATTCTGCAGTGTTATCACTAGGTGATATATTTTTTTCTATTACTGTTACTTGATATATATTTTTAATAGAATATATTTTTAATATTTCTGCTTACTTTATTTTATTTTGCACATATGCTATTGTGTCTAGCTAGTGATACTCTGCATTATATTATCAACTATATTAATGGCTCTATATTTATTTATTTTTTTGTTGCTCGGTTTGCCATTGTGTGTCCAGACCTTTACTGACTGACTAGTCCATATGAAATAGGGGCTAGAGGCGATCACTGTTTAGGATTTATATCAATATTTAGGATTGGCAGAGTCTGGTTTTTCAACTGAGCTGTTTTCACTCTGCAGGGGTATAGACGGGTTTTTTACATCTGTTTTCCCCCTTTTTTTACCTTCTTTATATTATTTTTTATTTGTGTTTCAATACATTTTGATATATTTAATATTTATTCTGGCGTTATTGTGTACGGGTCATTAGTTTATTTCTATAGGCTTTAGAGTTATTAGATTACTGTGTATGGGTCATTGATCATTATCTTTAGCTTGGGAAATCAAAGATCTGATGAGTATAATTTGAACATGTCCCTTATCCTTATCTACCTCTCTCTTTATAACCTCAAATGGTTGCTCTATACTTCAATTGAAAGTCCTGCAAACTTGCCGATTTTGGCAGGACGGACTGACTACCTACTGTGAAAGGTGGTATCCTAACATCTGACAGTGGAGAATTTCATCATGCCCAGTGCTTTTGTTCTTAAAGGGGTTGTCTATCTTCAGCAAATGGAATTTATCTTGTAGACCAGATACTAATGTATTGTTGTTGTTCATATTGCCTCCTTGGCTGGCTTGATTCATAATTAATACTGTTGAAAAAAGACATAAGTCCATCAAGTTCAACCAAGGGATAGATGGAGATGCGAATTCCAGAAGGAATTGAGACTCAGATTTCTACACGTTTTCATAAGAATTAATGTTGCTTCTAAGAATTCATCTAAACCCTTTTTAAAACTGTCCACTGTTCCTGCTGTGACCACTTCCTGTGGAAGTCTATTCCACAGATTCATAGTACTTACAGTAAAGAAGCTTTGACACTTCTGGAGACTGAATTTTTTCCTCTCCAATCAGAGGCAGTGCCCCTTGTCTTTTGAGCGCATTTTACATGGAACAGTTTTTCACCGTATTTTTTGTGTGGCCCATTTATATATTTGTATAGGTTAATTATGTCCCCCCTTAGACGTCTCTTCTCAAGACTAAATAAATTCAATTATTTTATACTTTTTTTTCATAACTTAGACCCTCCATGCCCCTTATCATTTTAGTCGCTCTCCTCTGTACTCTCTCCAGCTGCAGTGCGTCCTTTCTATGGACTGATGCCAGAACTGAACTGCATATTCCAGATGAGGCCGCACTTTGTAAAGTGGTAGTATTACATCCATGCCCCGCGAGTCCATGCCTCGTTTAATGCAATAGCCTGGTGGCCTTAGAAGAAGCTGATTGACATTGTATGTTGTAATTTAACCTACCATCCACAAGGACACCCAATTCTTTCACTATAAGTGACTATCCCAGTGTTACATCTACTAGGACATATGATGCACGGAGATTATTACTACCTAGATGCATAACTTTACATTTGTCCACATTGAACCTCATTTGCCAAGTTGATGCCCAATCACTCAGAGTGTTCAAGTCAGCTTGTAGTTTATGGACATCTTCCATAGACTGTACAGTACTACATAGCTTAGTATCATCTGCAAAAATAGAAATAGTGCTATTAATCTCGTCCTCGATATCATTAATAAATAAATTAAATAATACACCACTTATACCCTTCTGATTAGGAATCATTGACCACAACTCTCTGGAAACGGTCCTTCAGCCAGTTTTCAATCCAATTACAAACTATATTTTCCAAGCTTATAGGTTTATAATTACCTGTGAAGGACCTTGATCCTTTTTTCAATATGGGCACCACGTTTGCCTTGCGCCAATCACTTGGCACTGTACCAGTACCTAGAGAATCTTTAAAAATTATAAACAGGGGCACAGCAATGACTGAGCTGTTTAAGCACTCTTAGGTGTAGTCCATCTGGACCCGGAGCCTTGTTCCCATCTACCCTATTTAACTTGTCTTGGACCATATCTACAGTTAGCCAATTCAGTATATTACTGGATGTATTAACAGCCCCAGCGCCACAGATATCAGCTCCTTTCTCGTCTTTTGTGTATACAGAGCTAAAAAAAAACATTTAGTAACTGCCTTTTCCTTATCTTCAGTGACTACCGCCCCCCTTTACCATTATTTAGTGGACCTACTTGCTCAGACCTAGTTTTTTTTTAGCATTTATATATTGGGGGGGGGGGGGGGAATTTTAGCCGTTTATACTTGTTTCCTAAAGAAATATATTTTTTTGTACAATTACTCAGTATGGATTTAAAGCTCTCCCATTTAACCTCAGTATTATTATATGACAGTAGCTGCAACCAGTCTATGCCCTAAAAGTTTAGGGGGAATATAATTGTATTGTGGTCACTATTACCTAGTGTTTCTCGAACAGTAACATTTCCAACAAGCTCTGCATCATTAGAAATTACCAGACCCAACAGAGCATTACCCCATGTAGGAGCTTCTACAAACTGGCCCATAAAGTGATCCTGCAGCAAGTTGAGGAATCTTCTCCCCTTTGTGGTTGAGGCAGAATCATGTCTCCAGTCAATGTCTGGGAAGTTAAAATCTCCCATTATGACCACTGTACCAGCTAGTGTAGCCCGCTCTATTTGGTTATACAGATACATTTCTATCTTCTCTGTGATGTTAGGGGGTCTATAGATTACACCAAGTATTATTTTTTGAACTTTCACCCATAAGGTTTCCACATCCTTGCCAATAATTGCCTCAGTTTTCAGATTCAGTTTTCCATCACATTTTACACTGCTCGTTTGAGGGGTTACAATCACCCTCCAGTCCATCGGTGGTGGCCTTGCTTGCACACTATAGGAAAAAAAGCTGGCCCTTGCGTACTTCTTCACCAAAGAGGTTTGCATCTTTTCCTATAGTACACAAGCATAGCCACCGCTGCTGGATAGCAGTGTAGTCGTAATCCCTGGAAACGAGCAGTGTATATTGAGATGGAAAAATTTATCCAGCCAGTAAAGGAGACCATATGAACAATCTACAGAGTAGAGTGGGGGGCACACTACGATGGAACCGGAGTGAAATGGCGGTTTAAAACGACTATATTAGCAAATACTGGCCACATGACCCAAAGAAACAAAAAAAATGCACATCCACTAAGTGTAAAAGTAATACAATAATTTTATTAGGCTACATAAGATACACAAACATGATTACAAATTGTATACAATGAGTAAAAGTGCTGTTGCACAATAAGAATAAACACCTATCCAGCTCCCACCAAAAACCACAATTATGGGTAAAATGTAAGTAGTCCCAAATAGCAGCCAAAAACGACATGCAACAAACATAGACTAACAAATAAATGCATAATACACAATAATATGGCATCAAAGATCTTATACCTGAATTAAGTAAACCTGCAGGGACTACCAAGGTGGGCCTTGGTCAAGAGAATAGCGCCCCGCGAGATTCGCCCGCAAAATCCGGCTTCCTCAGGGGTAAGTGTCCCATGTGCCCCAAAATGTTGTATACAGTCAGGTCCATAAATATTGGGACATCAACACAATTCTAACATTTTTGGCTCTATACACGACCACAATGGATCTGAAATGAAACGGTGAACGGTGTAGGAATTGCAACAGTTTGCATATGTGCCTCTCACTTGTTAAGGGACCAAAAGTAATGGGGCAATTGGCTTTTCAGCTGTTCCATGGCCAGGTGTGTGTTATTCCCTCATTATCCCAATTACAATGAGCAGATAAAAGGTCCAGAGTTCATTTCAAGTGTGCTATTTGCATTTGGAATCTGTTGCTGTCAACTCTCAAGATGAGATCCAAAGAGCTGTGACTATCAGTGAAGCAAGCCATCATTAGGCTGAAAAAAAAAAACTAATCCATCAGGCGTGACCAAAACAACTGTTTGAAACGTTCTTAAAAAGAAGGAACGCATCGGTGAGCACAGCAACACCAAAAGACCCGGAAGACTACGGAAAACAACTGTGGTGGATGACCGAATAATTCTTTTCCTGGTGACGAAAACACCCTTCACAACAGTTGGCCAGATCAAGAACACTCTCCAGGAGTTAGGTGTATGTGTGTCTAAGTCAACAATCAAGAGAAGACTTTGACACACATACACCTAACTCCTGGAGAGTGTTCTTCATCTGGCCAACTGTTGTGAAGGGTGTTTTCATCACCAGGGAAAGAATTATTCGGTCATCAACCACAGTTGTTTTCCATGGTCTTCCCGGTCTTTTGGTGTTGCTGAGCTCACCGATGCGTTCCTTCTTTTTAAGAAAGTCAACAATCAAGAGAAGACTTTACCAGAGTGAATACAGAGGGTTCACACAAGATGTAAACCATTGGCAAGCCTCAAAAACAGGAAGGCCAGATTAGAGTTTGCAAAACGACATCTAAGAAAGCCTTCTGGAGCAACATAGTATGGACAGATGAGACCATGATCAACTTGTACCAGAGTGATGGGAAGAGAAGAGTATGGAGAAGGAATGGAACTGCTCGTGATCCTAAGCATACCACCTCATCAGTGAAGCATGGTGGTGGTAGTGTCATGGCGTGGGCAGGTATGGCTGCCAATGGAACTGGTTCTCTTGTTTATTGATGATGTGACTGCTGACAAAAGCAGCAGGATAAATTCTGAAGTGTTTCGGGCAATATTATCTGCTCATATTAAGCCAAATGCTTCACAGTGCAGATGGACAATGACCCAAAGCATACTGCAAAAGAAACCAAAGAGTTTTTTAAGGGAAAAAAGTGGAATGTTATGCAATGGCCAAGTCAATCACCTGACCTGAATCCGATTGAGCATGCATTTCACTTGCTGAAGACAAAACTGAAGGGAAAATGCCCCAAGAACAAGCAGGAACTGAAGACAGTTGCAGTAGAGGCCTGCAGAGCATTACCAGGATGAAACCCAACGTCTGGTGATGTCTATGCGTTCCAGACTTCAGGCTGTAATTGACCGCAAAGGATTTGCAACCAAGTATAAAAAAGTGAAAGTTTGATTTATGATTAGTATTCTGTCCCATTACATTTGGTCCCTTAACAAGTGGGAGGCACATATGCAAACTGTTGTAATTCCTACACAGTTCACCTGATTTGGATGTAAATACCCTCAAATTAAAGCTGACAGTCTGCCGTTAAAGTACATCTTGTTTGTTTCAATTCAAATCCATTGTGGTGGTGTATAGAGACAAAAATGTTAGAACTGTGTTGATGTCCCAATATGTATGGACCTGACTGTATATACCATGTTAATTATTATTAATGAATAATAAACCAGAGTCACCTGTGTAGAATAAAAAGATCTGCTGTGCTTCTAGCGTTGTGCAACCGCATGCGCCAATAACGAGTCAAAGAGAGTATAGAGTAATCATGTGATAGGAGATCACATGTTGTGCGTTCCCCCTCCTGCGGTGCAAGAAATCCTGCAAAACTTGTGGAATAAGGCCAGGCATTTCACGATCTAGAAGAGCGCATTGCGCTCTACTCTACAGGCAATGATAATGTTTGAAAGCGTCAACATAAGCATATATTTTATCGAGCAATGAGAAAACAAAAAACATGATTTAAACATAAAATAGCAACATATTATTTTTATCAAGGGGATTAATAGACACATGATTAACATATCAAAAGAATATATATTCTCATGATTCTCAAAAAATAAATAAATAACATAATCAAAGATTGTATGTGTAACCACCAATAATTAAATAACATAAATATAAAATACATAATAATAACATGATTACTATATGGCGACCATATATAAATAGTAAAATATAAGAGTCATAATCACTTCAATAGTTTTCACCCTTATCATTTACGCAAAGGAAAACCAAAGGGAAAATTTTTGAGACTTCTTCGCAATTACATAACTGTCCAAGACTTTCAAGAAGCCTCCAGAGATTTGACCTCACGCTTTCACTCTAGGGGATAGAGAAGGTGGTGTCTGAGGCATATGAAACTGCTCACAGAGCTAATCGCTCGGAACTCTACGAACCTAGACACAGAACAGTGAACAACAAGGTGCAATTGGCTACTCGATTCAACAACCAATGGAGTGACTTGTACAAATTATTGAAGACTCACTGGTACCTTCTTATCTCTGATGCCAAACTCTGGAACCACATTGAGGCACAACCAAAGATTATAGCACGCAGGGCTCCAAATCTACGTGATAAATTAATGTGCAGCCATTTTCAGAGGCCTACTCAGCGTCTCTCTTCTAACACTAAATTGCAGGGTACCTATCTTTGCGGCACTTGTAATGTTTGCCAATTTATGATTGTCTATGACAGTTTTATAAACTCTGGGGACTCCAAAAAGATCTACTTCAGACACTATATCAATTGTCGAACCCTGCTCTCATTTCCAAATGTGGAAAAATCTATGTCGGCCAAACCTGCCAAGAATTACGCAAACGTATTCAGCTACATCTATCTAATATTTCTTTGGCATGCCGCGACAGGAACAAGAGAGAGAAACCACTGACATCTGTAGCCACGCATTTCTTGGATGATAACCAAAGCCGCACCATAGGCCTAAGTCACAGGACTAGGCCGAGTACGCTATAATTCTAGAGGAAGCCCGATCACCCCACAACTCATCCATCTTGAATCTAGATAGATATTTGACCTTGATTCTTTGACATCCAATGGGATGAACGAAGAACTCACGTTCACAGGTTTTTATGAGTAATCTTATTTTCAATTTTTCTTTTTTTTATTCATTTTCTATTTTACTGTACTTTTTCCTGCACACATTTGTCACTTTTGTTAGCATGCTCCCCATTAGCCACGTTGTATTTTATTATATTTATTTTCTTTTCACACCCCCTCACCATTCACTCCTTCATTGTCCCCCAATTATTATTATTTTTTTATCTTCTTCAGTAGTTTTCTTTTTTTCAGTCTACAGGATCACACTATTTGCATCAATCGTATTCACATCGTCCTGCACACATGGATGGATTTTTCCTTATGTTTTGGATTGCTAATTTCCATTACTTTAGGCTTTTTTTTTCCATTTACATTCCGTTTTTGCTTTCCGTATGGTACTCCATATGCCTTCCGTTTCCGTATTTCAATTTTTTTATTCCTTTCAAAGATAGAACATGTCCTATTATTGTCCACATAACGGACAAGGATAGTACTGTTCTACCAGGGACCAGCTGTTCCATTCCGCAAAAAACAGAATGCACACCGACATCATCCATATTTTTTGCGGATCCGTTTTTTTGCAGACCGCAAAATACTGAAAAAACCATACGCTCGTGTTCAAGAGGCCTTACACAGGATTTCTTTAACTGCATCAACTGGATTTACATCTTGTCAACACATATGGATGATTTTTTTCATCACAATGTTTTGGATTGTTCAATCTCATTGGGTAGTTTTTCTTAGGTTGCTCGTACCAACACATAACAAGTATTAGTATTTTGTACCTTTTATTCATGCTAATAAAATTGGGACTTTTTGGTGACACTTTATATGAACTTAATAGATTTTTATGAATTTTGATCCTATTTGTTATGGTAGTTATTGTCCAATAAATCACTTGGCATACTGTCTATGTATTATGTGCACTTAATTATGCATGTTATTGATTTTGTGATTATGACTTTTATATTTTACTATTTATATATGGTCGCCATATAGTAATCATGTTATTATTATGTATTTTATATTTATGTTATTTAATTATTGGTAGTTACACATACAATCTTTGAGCATCATGAGAATATATATTCTTTTGATATGTTAATCATGTGTCTATTAATCCCCTTTCTAAATTAATAGGTTGATATATATATTGTTTAATCATGTTTTTTGTTTTCTCATTGCTCAATGTATGCCTATGTTGCTGCTTTCAAACATCATTGCCTGTAGAGTAGAGCGCAATGCACTCTTCTAGATCGTGAAACGCCTGGCCTTACTCCACAAGTATAGTGGGATTTCTTGCTGCGAATAAGCGCGCCTACCTCTCTGCTTCTGGAACGCACTTGCATTTTACCCATATTTCCTTTTTTTTGTTAGGAGCTGGATAGGTGTTTGGTCTTATTGTGCACCAGCACTTGTACTCATTGTATACCATTTTTAATCATGTTTGTGTGTCTTATGTAGCCTAATAAAATTATTGTACTACTTTTACTTTTACACTTAGTGGATGTGCATTTTTTTTGGGGTTGGGCCAACGGGGGTTGGGTCATATTTGTTAATATGGATAATCACAATACATTAGTAAGTGTCTTGTATTAACTTTGTCTACATGATAAATGACATTTTCTGAAGTGAGACAACCCCTTTCAGGTGGATTAGGAACCACCTGAGGTGTCAGGCAGCAGCTTACTCCCCTCTCTCTATTGAAAACAAATTGCACACTTTGATAGTGTGTATGTGTTTGGGGGGGAAGGGGTGATGGGATTTAGGAGGAATGAATGAGCGTTCGACCAAGTGTAAGGACAGTCTAATGGTCACATTAACATTTTTAAGCACCTAGCTCCAATCTGTGGTATTTGGGAGGGGCATACAATTATATTGAAAGAACCAGTTCTGTTACGTACTGATACTAGTAGTGGCCCCATGACAGAGCTGGAAGAGTGTCAGCAGTATGTTTGTGTTGCCATCAATGTTTATTTTTCCCTGCTTCTGATCCATCAGAAGAATAACCCAAAAACAAAATAGTTTGTGTGAGGTACATCTGGACTGCATACGTGACAGGGAAATAAATCTAGTTAGTCCATCTGTTAGTTTGGTGGGTGCAATATACCGTACCAATTGTTTGTGTGAGATACACCTGCACTGCATACGTGACAGGGAAATAAATCCAGTTAATCCATCTGTTAGTTTGGTGGGAGACAAAACCGTGACATATACCAATTGTTTGTGTGAGGTACACCTGCACTGCATACGTGATGGGGAAATAAATCTAGTTAATCCATCTGTTAGTTCGGTGGGTGACATATACTGTACCAATTGTTTGTGTGAGGTACACCTGCACTGCATACGTGATGGGGAAATAAATCTAGTTAATCCATCGGTTAGTTCGGTGGGTGACCTCCAAGAATGAGGAGAGCATGAAATAAGGGACGTGGCCCTGGTCATGGTACTGCTTTTGTTGGTGGAGCTCCTGTTGCAGGGAGAGAATGTAGACATGGTCGATCTGTGCCAACTAGATGCCCAAATGAAACACCTTCCTCAGGTGTAGGCCCAAATACCAGTGTACAAATGGTGAGGCCAGAACAAGTAGAGGTGGTAGTAGATTGGGGGGCTTAAAGTGCCTCCAGTTCCTTCACACTGTCTCACACCAGGTCCCCTGCCGAAAGCGCGCGCAGAGTTTGCACCTGCAGCCAATGGGCATCTATCTTTCACCTCACCCCCTTGCAAATCGGGCAAGCACTCTGAGCCCCAAGTCATGCAGCAGTCTCTTATGCTTTTTGATGACTCTGCTGGCAGGGTTTACATCTGCCATCCACCTAGCCTTGCCCCAGAAGTGGAAGCGATTGAGTGCACTGATGCCCAACCACTTATGTTTCAGGATGTGGACATGGGAAGACCACCATCTGGGGTGAAACACAGGTGCCAATTGCTGCAGCTTTCTGCAGTCTGCAGACCGACAAGGAGGGCAGGGGTGAAGAGTGGGTAGAAGATGATGTGGAGGATGATGAGGTCCTAGACCCCACATGGAATCAAGGTCAGGGGCGTTGCTAGGTTAAAACATTCGGGGCCTGGGCCCCTGATGTTTTGTCCCAGGCCCTGAATGTACTGCCTGCCAGGTAGATCAAACTGTATTGCTATCCTCAGGACTGCAATACAATTGAATCTAATGCTTTGCAAGAGCTGCAGGACCTGTAATGACATCACAGTCCATGTGATCAGTTCTAAATGCAGTAGCTGAAAAGGACCTGCGATGATATCACCATCATGTGACCAGTGCAGGAGAGGACAGCTCAGCAGTGAAGAGAAGTCCTGGGAAGAAGCTATGGTGAGGTCTGCAACATGAGGAGAGGTAATCAAAGGGGCAGATTACTCAGTGTGAGAGGCAGAGCAATGTTGGGAGTTGTAGTTATTTAACTGGGACTGTATGTTAGGGCTGAAGTGATTTACGTGGGACAGTGGGGTGGTGTTATTTACATGGGACTGTATTTTGAAGGGGGCTGTAGACAGAGAGGGATGTTATTTACATGGGACTGTATATTGGAGGGGGCTGGAGAGATGATGTGTTGGTATTTACATGGGACTCTATGGTGGAGGAGGGAAATAATGTTATTTACATGGGACTGGTGGAGAGGCTGAGGAATTATAAACTCTGAGGACAGTAAAAGGAGGAATATAACTACAGGGGGCACTGCAGGGGGCATTATAAATACTGGGGGTGCTTCAAGGTGAGCATTTTAACAGTAGGGGGTTATATAAATACTGGGGGCACTGTGTGGGCATTATAACAGTAGGGGGCGATATAAACACTGGGGCACTTCAGGGTGAGCATTATAACAGTAGGGGGTATTATAAATACTGGGGGCACTGTGGAGATATTTTAAATCCAGGGGACATTAAGCATTCTGATTACTACAGGGGCCCCTATAGCAGGGACCTATAGATCCACATTATTTCTATTAAGAGCATTATGGGGGCCTTTTTACTACTGAGGGGTCTGTAGAGAGCTTTATTACCACTGGGATAACAATAGGGGGGGCTTATTTCTACTACGGGCTCTGTAAGGACATAATTAATACCAGAGAGCTCTTCTACTAATGGAAGAGGAAGCACAAGGCGAATGCAGAGGAGAAGGAAGAAGTCACCAACGCAGCTGGGGCACCGCCAGCACCTCAGAAGGGAGGGTTAGCATGGCCGAAATGTGGAAAAGCTTTGTCAGCATGCCACAACAACCAGCACCACCAGCTAGAACGTCTTAGGAGGCAGCATTTCAGCAACATGGTGGAACAGTACATGTGCACACACCTTCATGTACTGACTGATAGGTCTGCCCCATTCAACTTCTGGGTCTCCAAATTGGGCACTTGGCCTGAGCTTGCTCTTTTGTACTATTACCCCATTTTGCAGCCTTCTAGCCCTTACTAAGACTATTTTACAACCATTTTAGTGCACCAAAGTTCGGGTCCCCATTGACTTCAATGAGGTTCGAGTTCGGGTCAAGTTAGGGTCCCAAACCCGAAGTTTGACCCGAAGTTCGGCCGAACCTGGCGAACTCGAACATCCACAGGTCCGCTCAACCCTAGTGGACATTATACAATGGTTGCAGCTTAACCGCCTCCAGACCGCCTAACTCATGGATGCGTCCTGGAGGCGGTCGATTCATTCCTCCTGGACGCATCCGTGCGTCATCTCGCGAGAGGCGAGACTTCCTGTGAACGCGAGCACACTGGCGCGCGCGTTCACAGGATCGGAACGTAAGAGACAGGATCTACAGCCTGCCAGCGGCGATAGTTCGCTGGCAGGCTGTAGATGCAATTTTTTTAACCCCTAACAGGTATATTAGACGCTGTTTTGATAACAGCATCTAATATACCTGCTACCTGGTCCTCTGGTGGTCCCTTTTGCTGGGATCGACCACCAGAGGACACAGGTAGCTCAGTAAAGTAGCACCACCCACCACTACACTACACCCCCCCTGTCACTTACTAACCCCTTAGGGACCCCTGATCACCCCATATAGACTCCCTGATCACCCCCCTGTCATTGATCACCCCCCTGTAAGGCTCCATTCAGACATTTTTTTGGCAAAAGTTAGCGGAAATTGATTTTTTTTTTTTGTTTTTTGTTTTTTGTTTTTTCTTACAAAGTCTCATATTCCACTAACTTGTGTCAAAAAATAAAATCTCACCATACCCCTCACGGAATCCAAATGCGTAAATGTTTTTTAGACATTTATATTCCAGACTTCTTCTCACGCTTTAGGGCCCCTAAAATGCCAGGGCAGTATAAATACCCCACATGTGACCCCATTTCGGAAAGAAGACACCCCAAGGTATTCCGTGAGGGGCATATTGAGTCCATGAAAGATTTACATTTTTATCCCAAGTTAGCAGAAAGGGAGACTTTGTGATAAAAAAAAATATAAAAAATCTATTTCCGCTAACTTGTGCCCAAAAAAAAAAAAATTCTATGAACTCGCCATGCCCCTCATTAAATACTTTGGGGTGTCTTCTTTCCAAAATGGGGTCACATGTGGGGTATTTATACTGCCCTGGCTTTTTAGGGGCCCTAAAGCGTGAGAAGAAGTCTGGGATCCAAATGTCTAAAAATGCCCCCCTAAAAGGAATTTGGGCGCCTTTGCGCATGTAGGCTGCAAAAAAGTGTCACACATGTGGTATCGCCGTACTCAGGAAAAGTTGGGGAATGTGTTTTGGGGTGTCATTTTACATATACCCATGCTGGGTGAGATAAATATCTTGGTCAAATGCCAACTTTGTATAAAAAAAATGGGAAAAGTTGTCTTTTGCCAAGATATTTCTCTCACCCAGCATGGGTATATGTAAAAAGACACCCCAAAACACATTGTCCAACTTCTCCTGAGTACGGCGACACCACATGTGTGACACTTTTTTGCAGCCTAGGTGAGCAAATGGGCCCACATTCCAAAGAGCACCTTTCGGATTTCACAAGGCATTTTTTACAGATTTTGATTTCAAACTACTTCTCACGCATTTGGGCCCCTAAAATGCCAGGGCACTATAACTACCCCACAAGGGACCCCATTTTGGAAAGAAGACACCCCAAGGTATTCGGTGAGGGGCATGGCGAGTTCCTAGAATTTTTTATTTTTTGTCACAAGTTAGTGGAAAATGATGATTTTTTTATTTATTTTTTTCTTACAAAGTCTCATATTCCACTAACTTGTGACAAAAAATAAAAACTTCCATGAACTCACTATGCCCATCACGAAATACCTTGGGGTGTCTTCTTTCCAAAATAGGGTCACTTGTGGGGTAGTTATACTGCCCTGGCATTTTAGGGGCCCAAATGTGTGCAAAGTAGTTTGAAATCAAAATCTGTAAAAAATGGCCGGTGAAATCCGAAAGGTGCTCTTTGGATTGTGGGCCCCTTTGCCCACCTAGGCTACAAAAAAGTGTCACACATGTGGTATCGCCGTACTCAGGAGAAGTTGGGGAATATGTTTTGGGGTGTCATTTTACATATACCCATGCTGGGTGAGAGAAATATCTCGGCAAAAGACAACTTTTCCCATTTTTTTTATACAAAGTTGGCATTTGACCAAGATATTTATCCCACCCAGCATGGGTATATGTAAAATGACACCCCAAAACACATTCCCCAACTTCTCCTGAGTACGGCGATACCACATGTTTGACACTTTTTTGCAGCCTAGGTGGGCAAAGGGGCCCACATTCCAAAGAGCACCTTTCGGATTTCACCGGCCATTTTTTACAGATTTTGATTTCAAACTACTTTGCACGCATTTGGGCCCCTAAAATGTCAGGGCAGTATAACTACCCCACAAGTGACCCCATTTTGGAAAGAAGACACCCCAAGGTATTTCATGATGGGCATAGTGAGTTCATGGAAGTTTTTATTTTTTGTCACAAGTTAGTGGAATATGAGACTTTGTAAGGAAATAAAAAAATTAAAAAAATTCATCATTTTCCGCTAACTTGTGACAAAAAATAAAAAGTTCTATGAACTCACTATGCCCATTAGCGAATACCTTAGGGTGTCTACTTTCCGAAATAGGGTCATTTGTGGGGTTTTTCTACTGTCTGGGCATTGTAGAACCTCAGGAAAAATGACAGGTGCTCAGAAATTGAGAGCTGCTTCAAAAAGCGGAAATTCACATTTTTGTACGCTATAACTCTTACCCAAACCATTTTTTTTTTTTACCCAAACATTTTTTTTTATCAAAGACATGTAAAACAATAAATTTAGGGAAAAATGTATATATAGATGTCATTTAAAAAAAAATAAAAATTACAACTGAAAGTGAAAAATGTCATTTTTTTGCAAAAATTTAGTTAAATTTCGATTAATAACAAAAAAAGTAAAAATGTCAGCAGCAATGAAATACCACCAAATGAAAGCTCTATTAGTGAGAAGAAAAGGAGGTAAAATTCATTTGGGTGGTAAGTTGCATGACCGAGCAATAAACGGTGAAAGTAGTGTAGTGCAGAAGTGTAAAAAGTGGCCTGGTCATTAAGGGGGTTTCAGCTAGGGGGGGTTGAAGTGGTTAACATATTGCATTGCGGGAGGATCTTTATATAACTAGTTGTCTCACAGCCCAACACCAGTTTGGGAGGAGGGGGCAATAATGGTTATCTCATGGGACACATAAAGAAGCGTTCTTTATATGCTTTATAGTTTTTGATGCAATATGATACATAAAATTAAATGAAAGGAAGATATTAAGGTTGAAATTGACATGATTTTTTCTGAATTTATATGTATATTGTTCCTTTTCATCAAATTCAGTGCTTAATGTTCACGTCTATAGGGAAATCAGGGCTCATAGCTGTCGGCTATTCCAATTCCACAATGCATCCGTATTGATCAGAAAAGTATCAAAGTATCAATATACTCCATTACATACTGTAGTTTTATGTTTTTAGTTTTCTTAGCACATGTGCTAAATCCAGCACATCCATTGCACATCTGAAGCTAATATGTTAACCTGTATTTTCAGATTCAGATAGCTGACAAAAATCCACAGCATTCCAAATAATTAAAGTAACGGCTGTTTATTCACCCATGTGCAGATAGCAATGTTTCTGTCCAATAACAGGATCTTTCTCAAGCAATCTGATACTGGCATAGACCAAATTATATAGTGTAGAGAAGTGATGATGCTAGTATATATCAATTAATAGTTAATCCTGCAAGAAAAAAAAGCATGTATATATACATATATTGCCCCAACTGTATATATGTGTCCTTATCTCCAGAAGGATATTGATTCTTTGGAGAGAGTTATTATTATTATTATTATTATTTATTATTTAAGCGCCATTCATTCCATAGCGCTGTACATATGATAAGCGGTGCACATACATAACAGACAATTGTACTAATCATAAACAAGATGAGTTACAAACTGGTACAGAAGGAGAGAGGGCCCTGCCCGTGAGGGCTTACAATCTACATGGTATGGGAGAAGGACACAGTAGGTGCAGGTTGAGTTGGTCATGGCGGTATAGAGGCAGCAGGGTCATTGGTTGTAGGCTTGTCTGAAGAGGTGGGTTTTCAGGTTTCTTTTGTAGGATTCCACTGTAGGTGAGAGTCTGATATGTCGGGGTAGCGAGTTCCAGAGTATGGGGGATGCACGGGAGAAATCTTGGAGTCGATTGTGGGAAGAGGCAATAAGAGGAGAGGAGAGAAGGAGGTCTTGTGAGGATCGGAGAGTGCGTGTGAGGATGTATCGGAAAAGTAGCTCAGAGATGTAGGGAGGGGACAGGTTATGGACGGCCTTGTATGTGTTTGTCAGTACTTTGAAGTGGATTTGTTGGGCAATGGGGAGCCAGTGAAGGGATTGGCAGAGGGGAGAGGCAGAGGAGTAATAAGGTGAGAGGTGGATTAGTCGGGCAGCGGAGTTGAGGATAGATTGGAGGGGTGCGAGGGTGCTAGATGGAAGGCCACAGAGGAGAATGTTGCAGTAGTCTAGGCGGGAGATAATGAGGGCATGTACGAGCATTTTCGCAGATTCAAAGTTAAGGAAAGCACGGATGCGGGAGATGTTTTTGAGTTGGAGGCGGCAGGTGGTGGAAAGGGCTTGGATGTGCGGTCGGAAGGAAAGGGCAGAATCTAAGGTCACTCCAAGGCAGCGGGCTTTTTTGACTGGGGATAATGTGCAGCCATTGATCGTGATAGATAGGTCTGTTGGGGGGGTTGAACAAGATGGGGGAAAGATTATGAATTCTGTCTTATCCATGTTAAGTTTAAGAAAGCGAGAGGCGAAGAAGGATGATATAGAAGATAGACATTGTGGGATTCTTGATAGTAAGGTGGTGATGTCTGGACCAGAAAGGTAGATTTGTGTGTCATCAGCATAGGAGTGATACTGAAAGCCGTGGGACTCTATGAGCTGTCCCAGGCCAAAAGTGTAGATTGAGAAGAGCAGGGGTCCTAGGACAGAGCCTTGCGGGACACCAACAGAGAGGGCATGAGACGAGGAGGTGGTGCGGGAGTGGGAGACGCTAAACGTCCGGTCTGTGAGGTATGATGTGATCCAGGAGAGAGCCAGGTCAGTGATGCCAAGAGATGAGAGAGTTTGCAACAGAAGGGTGTGGTCAACAGTGTCGAAGGCAGAGGACAGGTCAAGGAGAAGGAGGACAGAGTATTGTTTCTTGGTTTTGGCTGTCAGTAGGTCATTGGTGACTTTGGTAAGGGCAGTCTCGGTCGAGTGGTGGGTTCGGAAGCCGGATTGTAGGCGGTCAAAGAGGGAGCAAGAGGAGAGGTGGGAGGACAGTTCAGAATGGACATGTTGTTCAAGTAGCTTTGAGGCATATGGAAGAAGTGATATGGGGCGATAACTGGACAAGGAAGATGGGTCAAGTGAAGGCTTTTTGAGGATGGGTGTAATGGTAGCATGTTTAAAAGCAGAGGGGAAGACACCAGAGTTTAGTGATAGATTGAAGAGATGAGTTAGGGCTGGGATAAACACTGGGGTGAGGTTAGGGATGAGGTGGGATGTGATCGGGTCAAGTGCACAGGTGGTGAGATGTGATCTGGAGAGTAGAGTGGAGAGTTTTTCTTCTGTAATGGTGGAGAAGCGGGTTTTAGGGGGAGAGGACCGAGCAGGTGTGTAGAGGGTCTGTGGGGACTGTGTAGTAAAGCTTTCTCTGATGTGGACTATCTTTTGTTTGAAATATTTGGCAAAGTCCTCAGCTGAGAAGAGAGGAGAGGGTGGGGGCGCTGGGGGGCGGAGAAGGGAGTTAAAAGTGCTAAAAGTTGTTTAGGGCTGTGTGACAGGGAAGATATGAGAGATGAGAAGTAGGCCTGTTTTGCATCAGCGAGTGAGGATTTGAATATGAGAAGGGATTGCTTGTATGCAGTGAGATGATCTATAGAAGGGGATTTTTTCCATCGTCGCTCAGCAGCCCTGGAAGCTTGTCTGAGTTTCTTGGTCAGGTTGGTGTGCCAGGGTTGTCTGTTGATTTTCCGGATTTTGTTATGTGTGAGGGGGGCAACAGTGTCCAGAGCTGTACTTATTGTGGTGTTGTATAGGGTGGTAGCAGCTTCTGGGTCTTGGAGGCAACAGATGGTAGAGAGTGGGAGAAGAGAGTCAGAAAGCAAGCGAAGGTCGAGATGTTTAAGGTTCCTGCAGGGGTGTGCTGGTGTGTAGACCGGGGGGGCTACAGAAGAGACCAGTGAAGAGAAGGTAAGTAGGTTGTGGTCGGATAGGGGGAGAGGCGAGTTAGAAAGGTTAGATAGGGAGCAAAAGCGGGTAAAGATCAGATCCAGAGTGTGACCATCTCTGTGGGTGGGAGCTGAGGACCACTGTGATAGGCCGAAGGAGGAAGAGAGCGACAGGAGTTTAGAGGCGGCCGAGTGGCAGGTGTCAATAGGGATGTTGAAGTCACCCATGATGATAGTGGGGATGTCGGCAGAAAGAAAGTGTAGTAGCCAGGTGTTGAAGTGGTCAAGAAAGATGGTTGCTGGGCCTGGAGGGCGGTAAATGACAGCTACTTGAAGGTTGGAGGGAGAGTAGATGCGAACAGAGTGTACTTCAAATGAGGTGAGCGTAATGGAGGGTGGCAGTGGAGTTGGGCTGTAGGAGCAGGTGTCTGATAGGAGAATACCAACTCCTCCACCATGTTTGCAGCCGGGGCGGGGGGTGTGAGTGAATTGAAATCCACTATAAGAGAGTGCAGCAGGGGAGGAGGTGTCTGAGGGTGTCAGCCATGTTTCTGTGAGACCCAGAAAGGAAAGGTTTTGAGAGATAAACAGTTCGTGAATGTACGACAGTTTGTTACGGACAGAGCGCGCGTTCCATAATGCTCCTGCAAGAGGAGCCAAAGGGGCAGGGGTCAGAGGAATGGTAATTAGGTTTAAGGGGTTGCAGGAATTTGTAGAAAGAGATTTGTAGTGGTACATGGGGGTGATGGTGGGGATTTGCTGAGGGGGTCCTGGATTTGGAGAGATATCACCAGCAGTAAGGAGAAGCAGAGAAAGTGTTAATAGGTGAGAATAAGAGAGGGCATGAGGTGTCTGTGTGTGTTTGGGAAGGAAGTGTTTTATGTTGGCAAACAGGTTTGTGCAAGCTATCAGATGAGAAGGTAAGATGGAAGAAGAAATGAATAGTTCCTTGCTGGGTGAATGGATGTGGGGGTATTTCAGGAGGTTGTGGAAAAGTAGGAGGAGTAAGAGGAAAAATTTAAACATTGTTTGCATTGACTATGTCTAATTACCTGTGGTCCCCTTCTGGTCCAATTCTGGTATAATTCAGTCTGTGCACTTAAGGAGTTGCACTTGAGAGAGGTTGCATGTGGAAAGACCAAGGTCTGGAAGAGTTCAGAGAAGACCTACTAAACTGGTACATGGATTGCAGGATAAAACTTACCAGGAAAGATTAAAGGACCTTAACATGTATAGCTTGGAAGAAATACGAGACAGAGGGGATATGATAGAAACTTTTAAATACATAAAGGGAATCAACAAGGTAAAAGAGGAGAGAATATTTAAAAGAAGAAAAACTGCTACAAGAGGACATAGTTTTAAATTAGAGGGGCAAAGGTTTAAAAGTAATATCAGGAAGTATTACTTTACTGAGAGAGTAGTGGATACATGGAATAGCCTTCCTGCAGAAGTGGTAGCTGCAAATACAGTGGAGGAGTTTAAGCATGCATGGGATAGGCATAAGGCCATCCTTCATATAAGATAGGGCCAGGGGCCCATAGTATTCAGTATATTGGGCAGACTAGATGGGCCAAATGGTTCTTATCTGCCGACAAATTCTATGTTTCTATGTATGCAATACAGTGTGTACAAAATTGACCAAACATAATACATATAAAGTGATGTAACACCTAATTATTTAATTATAGTCGGTAGAGATGAGTGAATTTCATATTTTGAAATTTGTTCACACTTCGTTTGGTGGTAAAACCAGAATTGCGTTTTGAATTCCGTTACCACGGACCATAACGCAATTCTATGACGGAATGCATAATGGAATGCCTTTAGAGGCATTCCGTTATTCATTCCGTCATAATAAAAGTCTATGGCCTGCATAACGGATCAGTCCTGTTTCTTTTATGCAGGAGAGGACTCCCCTGCATAACGGAAACGGGACGGATCTGTTTTGCAGCCCCTAGACTTCTATTATGATGGAATGAATAACGGAATGCCTCTAAAGGCATTCTGTTATGCATTTCGTCATACAGTAGAATTGCGTTATGGTCCGTGGTAACGGAAACCCTAACGCAATTCTGCTTTTACCACCAAACGAAGCGTAAACAAATTTTCCTTTGGAGCCATAGCGTCTTGCTATCCAAACTGTTATTGTCTGATATTCCACCCTCACTCTGAAGACGAGTAGAACTCAGAGCACCGCCCTACTCTCAACAGCAAACACGTCTTGTGACCATTCCCACTGCAAGAACGGGAACATGGCACGCATGCGCACTGTGGAGAGATGCGGTTGCGGCCATGTTGGATTGGGGCATAACACAAAATATTCAATAACATATCAAAAGGCTTACTATATTCTACATTCTGGGTGCCATACTGCATTTATTCCCAAACATTCCACTGATCCCAACCATATTAATGATATGAAACACTTTACAGTTATGTAACACATTGTATTATTCCAACACTACTGTACGTGTCACATTAGGACAGACATGTTACCTGTTTTTTTGTGGTGCATCAAAGCGTATCACATCTGGATGGCCCAGATGCCCCCAGACTCCACCAGAGATATAATGTCATGGTGGGGACTGGGAAAAAAAAAACACCGTACAATGTCGGATATAAAGGGAAAGCAGCTAGGCCAGGACGCCAGGACCAGGGAGCAGGTCACCTCCTAAAGCGTCCCTAATCCTCGCCCTAACTCCTCACCGTATGAGTGGACCTGGATGGTAGGACGGCTCATACCCAGTATACCGTTGGCCCATGAGTCGCCCTGATAATCCCTCTCATAGGAGCAGGGGAGAGACGACCTGTTCTTCCAAGACACGGAAGAACAGGAGTCTCAAATGGCCTAGTTGCAAGGAAAAGTAGGAGACTGTATGCAATAACTAAATCAGCAGGTAAGTACACAGAAATACACCTTTCGCAGCCACCATAACTGGAACCAATGCATAAGTACAGGAGCCCACACACCAAACAGGACACCGTACCAACAACACCCACACACAGGTATCAAGCACACCAGCTACTGCCTGGACCCCATGCTGCAAGGTGCACGGCAGCCGCAGGCAGCGCTGCATATAGGCTTATGGTTCACCCCTCCAGGAAACCAGCCCCCTTCCGGAGGTACACAACACAGGAACAAGTCTAGCAAACACCAAGGGACCAGAAATGTAACAACCACTAGACAAGACAACAACCACCCATACATAAACATCACCAAACATATGCAAGGGTAGTGAAGGGAGGACAGAGGGATGACAATGGAGAGACATTCCAGGAGACAGTGATGTCCCACTAGGTGGCCCTCAAGAACTGGGCAGACAGAACACCCTGGACTGGAGCAGAGCTCCAGCACCAACGACAGCTGGAGTACAAATTACTCCAGCCAGGGAGCCACAGGTAATAAAACCCAAGTGACCAGCCAGGGAGTTAACCCTTACAGCATCAGCCAGAGGAGGAACCAGTAGAAGGGGAGCAAAGAACACACATGCAGACAACCATGCGTTGCCCCTGGCAACTGGCATGTACGGAAAAGGTGTCACAGCGTACAACACAGAGGCCGTGACAGATAAAGAAAAGATGTTGCCTTTTGTTATCTGTTGTATAAGCATGGACAAGGAAGAAAAAGGGGAGGGGGATCTCTCAGTGCATTCAAAACACATTTCTTAATAAAGCCCTGCACTGGCGGTGGATCCGCCAAAGTTATGTAGAGGCGCCGGCCTATATCGGCGTATCCACTGCCACTTCTAAATGTAAGACAGCTTCCTAAGTCTCTTACATTTAGACAATTTTCTACGCCTAAAACAGGCATAGAAATGGTAAATGTGATGGGCCTGCCAACCCGTCCCCTTCCCCGCCCACATCACGCCCACTTTTTTAGACCTGGCGTGAGTGGGGAAATGTTGCGGATTGCGACACAAAGGACCTTTGCGCCTCAATCTGCTCCAGAAATACACCTAATATAGGCGTATTTCTGTTTACTAAAAACCCCCATAGCCTTTACATTTAGGCTGAAACCACAAATCAACCACCGCTCGGCTGAACACTAACTAAACATATAAGTTTCCCTTACTATACAAGTGGCTTACTTTCAACCACTCTAACAAAATAATGTTAATGTGTTTTACCTAATGTTCACTTTAAGCCTAGCAATCACAGTAACCGTCTCCCCAGACAGGTTCTGTCTGCTCAGATGGCTCCCTCTCTCTAGTGCACACCTTGCACCTTAATAGCTTAATAACTTGTACTGGCCATGAAGGGAATGAAAGGCCCCACTACCAACCTGCCCATCAATCCAGAAAATTCCAGACCTAAAAAAGAATTTACTAAAGCCCTTAGCAAACTACTTTTTGCTAGAGATTCTTTATACACATTATTTTGAGCCATTTGCGGGATGGATCTTTATGTATTAATGTACAAACCGGATTCCAAAAAAGTTGGGACACTAAACAAATTGTGAATAAAAACTGAATGCAATGATGTGGAGATGGCAAATGTCAATATTTTATTTGTAATAGAACGTAGATGACAGATCAAACGTTTAATCTGAGTAAATGTATCATTTTAAAGGAAAAATACGTTGATTCATATTTTCACGGTGTCAACAAATCCCCCAAAATTTGGGACAAGTAGCAATAAGTGGCTGGAAAAAGTAAATTTGAGCATAACGAAGAGGTGGAAGACCAATTAACACTAATTAGGTCAATTGGCAACATGATTGGGTATAAAAAGAGCTTCTCAGAGTGGCAGTGTCTCTCAGAAGCCAAGATGGGTAGAGGATCACCAATTCCCACAATGTTGCGCAGAAAGATAGTGGAGCAATATCAGAAAGGTGTTACCCAGCGAAAAATTGCAAAGACTTTGCATCTATCATCATCAACTGTGCATAACATCATCCGAAGATTCAGAGAATCTGGAACAATCTCTGTGCGTAAGGGTCAAGGCTGCCAAACCATACTGGATGCCCATGATCTCCGGGCCCTTAAACGACACTGCACCACAAACAGGAATGCTACTGTAAAGGAAATCACAGAATGGGCTCAGGAATACTTCCAGAAACCATTGTCAGTGAACACAATCTACCGTGCCATCCGCCGTTGCCAACTGAAACTCTACAGTGCAAAGAAGTAGCCATTTCTAAGCAAGATCCACAAGCTCAGGCGTTTTTACTGGGCCAGGGATCATTTAAAATGGAGTGTGGCAAAATAGAAAAACTGTTCTGTGGTCAGATGAGTCACGATTCGAATTTCTTTTTGGAAATCTGGGACGCCATGTCATCCGGACCAAAGAGGACAAGGACAACCCAAGTTGTTATCAACGCTCAGTTCAGAAGCCTGCATCTCTGATGGTATGGGGTTGCATGAGTGCGTGTGGCATGGGCAGCTTGCATGTCTGGAAAGGCACCATCAATGCAGAAAAATATATTCAGGTTCTAGAACAACATATGCTCCCATCCAGACGTCATCTCTTTCAGGGAAGACCCTGCATTTTTCAACAAGATAATGCCAGACCACATTCTGCATCAATCACAACATCATGGCTGCGTAGGAGAAGGATCCGGGTACTGAAATGGCCAGTCTGCAGTCCAGTTCTTTCACCTATAGAGAACATTTGGCGCATCATAAAGAGGAAGGTGCAACAAAGAAGGCCCAAGACGATTGAACAGTTAGAGGCCTGTATTAGACAAGAATGGGAGAGCATTCCTATTTCTAAACTTGAGAAACTGGTCTCCTCGATCCCCAGATGTCTGTTGAGTGTTGTAAGAAGAAGGGGAGATGCCACACAGTGGTGAAAATGGCCTTGTCCCAACTTTTTGGGGATTTGTTGACACCGTGAAATTCTGATTCAACATATTTTTCCCTTAAAATGGTACATTTTCTCAGTTTAAACTTTTGTTCCGTGATTTATGTTCTATTCTGAATAAAATATTAGAAGTTGGCACCTCTACATCATTGCATTCAGTTTTTATTCACGATTTGTATAGTGTCCCAACTTTTTTGGAATCCGGTTTGTACTCACTACATTATGTCGTATATTATGTACAGTACTATCTAAATTTTTATGTCCTAGTAATAACCCTTACTAATTTATGTATTTCATAGACTCATATTGCCAAGGAAGGTCCGACAGGACTAAAAAGTTAATTTTATATATGATTATTTCTACCTTTGATGTTTTAGATCACATTGAGATGTTTATATCAGGACACAATAAAAACATCTGGTTCTTAGAAAGTCAAAAAATTTGGTAAATCTCACCTGAATGAATAACACACAACAGATTCCACCATTTTGTTATTTATTTAACAAAAACTGAGCCAAAATGGAAAAGCCATGTATGACAACCTACACCCTATGAATCAGTAGCTTGTAGACCCAGCTTTAGCAGCAACAAACTTTAAGTAATTGTTTTCTGTATAACTTTATCAGTCTGTCCCATTATGATGGAGGAATTTGGGTGTAGTCTTCTTTACAACATTGCTTCAGTTGATTGAGATTTGTCATTTATGCAGAGCTCTCTTAAAGGGCTTGGGCCAAGTTTATCCCCTATCCACAAAATAGTATATAAGTAGCTGATCACTAGGGGTCCAACTGCTGGGACCCCCATTACAGCTGAGAACAGGGGTCCCATTCCACCATTCTGATGGATTCTCTTTCTATGGGGTCGCCAGACAAATAAAACATGAGTACAAGATCATATAAAAAAAAAACGCAGGCTAAGTTTTTTTGTAGGCTTTGAATTTATATTGTGTTGAAAAAAAGGGTTGTATTGGAAATATTTAGATAAGTTTGATTGATATAGTTAACAAGCTGCATTTTTTCTATGACCTTGAACTCAGATTTTATTTGGCAAATAAAGGGTTGATTATTTTGACTTAAAGGGCTTCTGTCACCCCACTAAACTCTTTTTTTTGGGTACTTATAATCCCTATCCTGCGATATATCTAT